>NC_049912.1:7696614-8896614 GCF_001411555.2 Juglans regia | reverse complement strand
GGGTCAAAACGGGTTGACCCGTTAAGACACGATTTCTTAACGGGTCACTAACGGGTCAACCCGTTATGACCCGTTATAACCCGTTATGACCCGTTAAGAAAATTAAATTTACCTTTATACCCTTAGACCTAAAGGGTAGGGAGGACGCTCCACTTCCTTCTTCAAGTTCTAAATTTGTTTAGATCTGTGTTTTTAATTTTTTATTATATTTGAGATTGTAATATTAATATATATATATTATATGTTTTGTCTATTACATTTGGGATGTAATTTTAATAATGAATATTATTACAAATTGTGCGGATCATATTTGTTTGGATTGTAATTTTAGACTTGTAGTTAGTTTTTTATTTTTTATAGATATTATTTATATTTAAATATTTATATAAAATCAATTAAGTCAAACGGGTAGTGTCGTGTCGTGTCGTATCGTGTATGTCCAGCCCATTAACGTAAACGGGTTGAAACGGAACGGGTCGTGTCATGTTATGTCGTGTTAATTTATTTCTTATTCATTAACGGGTCATAACGGGTCGTGTCGTGTCAACCCGTTATCTTATCGTGTCGTGTTCGGGTTTGGAATTTTGATACGAAATCCTTAACGGGTCGTGTTCGTGTTGACCCGTTAAGTGTAATGTACATACCTTGACACGACACGAACACGACCCGTTAACACGATTTGACACCCCTAGTAACAGGGAGTGGTAAGAAGTATTAAAGTTAGAGAAAAAATATTTGCAACCGTGAATTATGCAACCGCCGCGTAATCGCTTTGAAAAAAGTAAATAAATATGGGATCCACATGAAAAAAATTAAATTTATAATAATGAACCTCACTCTTTTTTAAAGCGATTATGCGGCGTTTACACACTTCACGATTGTATGTAGAATTACTCTTAAAGGTATCATGAGCAAAACCCAAGAAATAATTGGACCCAACTCCAACTCATGCTATGACCTGACAAACTTGCCGCTTGAATTTAATGGGAAGTTTGAGGAATGAGATGCGCTAATAATTTTGTAAATAATAATAAGATGAATTGTGATTAATAGTATGATAATTTGAGTTAAGATTGAGTTTTGAGAAAGTATGGAGAAAAAATTGAATAAAAAATATTATAAAATTAAAATATCGTTAGAATGTAATTTTTGTTTAGGGATCTAACAAAGTTGAATTGATTTTTGTGTTTTGTTTAGAAGTTAGGAAAAATTATAATGATTAGTTTAAGTATTTGTATTTAAATAGAAAAATTCTAAATATAAACCTCACACCCTGCACACTCATTTAAAAATATGTCATTTTACTTTTTTACCTACATAATGAAAATGATTCTAAACATGTTTGTAAGTAAAATAGAATAAAAAAGTAAAATGACATATTTTTAAGTATGTGTGCAGAGTGTAAGGCTTATGGATAGTACTGCTCATTTAAATAATATTTAAAAAGAAAATAAGATGGTATGTGATGAAACGAGATTAAATGAGATCAAAATTATTTCCAATCAATTACTAAGTAATTTTTCCATGAAACTCGACTTTCACAACCCAAAAGATGGTCCAGTCTCAACTCCAGTTACATCCTTCCATGCAAGTAAAAAAGAGATTATGAATTTATTGTGTAATTTACTAATTTTACCTGTGAGATCTCAGGAGAAATGTGCATGCTCAAAAATGGTCTCGGCCAGTAATTTTAATAGTTTGGAGGGGTCGCTTCCTAAAATGTGAGATATAGTATGGGGAAAAGAGTAATTATACCAAAATAAATTTCCGCTCGTTCCCCTTACAGAAACCCTAACAGGCACAGTCAAACCCCTCCGCTCTATTCTTCCTCCTCCAGCCGTGTGCAGAGTATAGAAAGGTAGGCAGAAAGATCAACGATGGGGGAAAAGAGAAAGAAGAACAGAGGCGAAGCAGCAGACAGGTTCGAGAGAGAAAATGAGAATGGGGAATACGAGAATGAGCAGAGGAAGAAGCAAAAGAAGCAGATTGAGAATAAGGGGGAGATACTGCCCTCGATGATAAAGAACAAGGAGAAGAGGTCGGAGGTGCACGCCAAGCTCAAGCATCAGAAGAAGCTCGATAAGCGCAAGAAAATCAAGGCTCGCGACGCCGCCGAGAAGCGTGCTCTCGAGCTCGGGGAGGAGGTCGGTCGCTCGTTTTTTTTTTTTTTTTCTCTTTCCTTTCAAGTTTGAGATTGACTAATGAGAAGGTCGTTTTGTAATCATGCAGCCTCCGCCAAAGAGCGTTCCCCGTACGATTGAAAACACCCGGGAATTTGATGAGACCGTGTGCAAGCCTGACGATGAAGAGGTGTTTTTTCCCCCTATCTTCCTGGGTTTATTTATTATTTCTTTTGAGTTCTTAATTTTCTATGTGGATTTTGTGGAATGGCAAGCTATATATTTTAGGAACTAGAAGATAGGGCCCCTAAGTGTGTTATATCTAGAAGTGATTTTTGCATCGAGAGTTCATGGAACTAAGTTGAGCTGCCCATGTTGCAAACTGTAATCAATCTTAAGGACCTTGATATAATTTATGGTTCATCCTGAATGTCTACCTTATTGTAATTTTTTATGTACTATGGAGGCTAATGTTTCAAAATTTATAGTGGACACATTTTTTCAATTTTTTTTTACATGTAAGAAAGTTTATAGTGGAGACCCTTATCACAATTTTACTACAGTTGGACAACTATTGATTTTGAGGCATTTAAATTTATCTAAATCTGATTGAGTGCCAAAATATCTTGGATGAATAACTGTTATAGTGGACACGTTGATTGTTTTCATTCGCAGCTATTTGCTGGAAATGATGCCGATGAATTCAGTGGAATCTTAAAGCGTGAGCATATTCCAAAAGTTTTAATCACCACTTGCCGTTTCAATTCTACTGTAGGTCCTCCTTTTTGCCATTTGTAATTGTCTTGATCCACCTAAGAGGCATATCATGACTGAACATCTCTAATATTATGTCAGTCTAGATGTCTATTATATTTGCAAGATGCCGGCTTATACATTTGGTGTATCTTTGGTTTATGTGTTTGGTTTGTAGAGGGGACCTGCTTTCATATCAGAGCTTCTTTCTGTGATCCCAAATGCACATTACTACAAGAGAGGAACGTATGACCTGAAAAAGGTGCGTTGGATTTTCCCCCTTGACGAGGACAAGAGCATGAGGTTCATCCATTTGTAACTATCCTTTTGACTTATCTTCCTTGTTTCGTTTTTCAGATTGTAGAATACGCAAACAAGAAGGACTTCACTTCTATTATAGTTGTCCACACCAATCGCCGGGAACCAGGTTAGTGAAGCTTCTTGCCATGATCATAGGGGATCTGTAATGTGAATGTTTATCTTAGGCTTTATTTACCATTCCTTGGAATTTTAGAATATCAATTTTTTATAAGTGAACTTTCTGGATAATTTAGTTTGTTTTTTTCAGGATAATTTAGTTTTTTTTTTTTTTCAGGATAATTTAGTTTGTTTTCATTCCCATTTGCTGCTGTAAGTATAATGATTCTTACTGTCAGCTATTTTGGCTGTCTTGTAGATGCTCTCCTCATAATTGGCTTGCCTGATGGACCAACTGCTCATTTCAAGCTTTCAAAGCTTCTTTTACGCAAGGATATTAAGGTCTGTTTGCTCATGACTTAATAATGTCTGTAAAATCTCTTTGACTGATGCAGTCTGTGATCCATTGTGTTTAAAAACATTAAAAGTGCATTATAAGGTAAAGCAGGCAGAGAGTTGCCTTTAATCAGCCAGTGGCGTCTCTCATTCTTGCATTTGTTTCATTACGCTCGTTATCATTCTTAACTAAGTTCTTAGATATTTTTGGCCAAAATTATTTCTTCTCTATCCCTTATCAAAGCATGATCGCGCTGGTAGTGGTTTTCCATTCTTTCCATGCATTATCCTTTTTGTGTTGCATCCCATTTGCAAAACATGTGGAGTCGGTTTTCCATTGAAGGAGAGGCTTCTGAGTGTTCAACTAAGGAATTGCTATGTGTTCTCAAAATCATTCATAAGAGCAGAAGTCTTCTTCATTCTGTGTTTTTAGGAAAGGTCAATGTGTTATGATTTATGAAAAAGATAGAGGCCATTTGGAAGGTTAGGGAAACACAAGGCGTTGTGATATCTTTTTTTTTTTTGACAACCAAGCTTGCATAGCTCAAAAATGCTCCAATAACAATGGAAGGTTTTTAGCTATGGGGATGTACAAGAGCAAAGGTCCTAAATGATTCATCGCCATACTAAAGGAAGAAAATCAGGGGGCTAGGAATACTTTGCCAATGAGCCCTTGAAGGTGGCACTCACTTTTATAAGCCATTTGGCAGTCAACATAAGATTAGACTACCACAAAAGAAAGACTTTGGGTGGTTCCTTGTCAAACCAAGCACCATATGATTAGGATAGGCAGGGGTAAGATTAGTCCGCTCCTTAAGATTAGGATAGGTCTACATCAGCCACGTTAAATCGAACTAAGGCCACTTTATCAAGACAAACCACCCCCATGCTTGAAAGTCATTATATTGGTGCCACAAAAGTTAGCCCAACTTTACATTGGATTTAACAAAGCCAACTAAGGTCTAATACACTAAAAAGAACTAGCGGCCAAGATTCTAAAAGTGGTTCTATTAGGGATGTGACCCAATTCAAGAAGGTTAGGGGAAGGCTCAATCAAGGATGTGATGGTAGGTGTAGAGATGCCCTCACTCCTAGGCCCCTACAATTTTGACAACTGCGATAGTTGCCAAGTCACAGTTTGGCTCTATTGGCATCATCACCAACTCAGAAAATCTGGTACTTTGAAGAGGGAGGGGTTAGGTAGTGGTTGAGGGAGGGATGAGTAACTATTGAAGGTGGCCTCCTAAAATTGCTAGATAGAGGGCCCAAGATTCTATTCATCCAAGGGGCCACTCATGATGGCAGCAACCGAGACCCCTTCCAGGGTTCTATGCACGGTGGAAGAAGAAGAGGAGACTATTTCCGAAGATGAGGCACTCTCGGATGACAAGGCATCAATTGGGTCAGATTTATACTTGGCTTGCAAAGTGTCTGGAGATATTGTTCCCTTTTCGATCTGGGGGACCACGGGGACGACCCCAGTCCTATTTGTTCTTTGCCTCTAGCGCTTCTGTGGACTAATCCACTGTTAGATTGAGTCTTGAAGAAGGTTGATGAAATCTGGCATTGCAGAGGGATCTCCTGCGTAGGATTCAAGGATCAATTTAAAGCACTACTTACGGCCATTGAAGCATGACAACCCCTCATAGCTAGATCCGCCTCTAAAAAAGAAAGGGAGTTTAAGAGGCTATCTTGTTCCATAAATTATGACGCAAGGGAAGGAAGTGCTAGTAGGGGGAGGCATAATGATAGGGAGAACCTAGGTGTCCCATGAAGCCCAAGATCCTTTCATGGAATGTTCGGGGCTTGAATAACTCAAAACAAACGCCTTAGAGTGAAAAACTTAATACAGGATTAGAATGTATATATTATTTGTTTGTAGGAGACTAAGCTAAAGTATGTTGACAGGAAGGTAATAAGTGGTTGATTTGGTGGAGTTCATTGGAGAGTTTGCGGTAGTTTGTTCTTTGACAAGTCTGTATGATGGTTTTGGGTGGGGATTTGTAGGAGTTTACGGGCCTAACGATGACCACAATCGAAAGCTTCTTTGGAATGAGGTCGCTGGTTTGTGTAGCTGGTGGTATGACCCGTGGTGCATTGGAGGTGATTTCAACATCACTTGATTTTCGAGTGAAAGGTCAGGGGTTTCTAGCTCGGGGTCTGCTATGGCCATCTTTTCAACTATAATTTTCAAGCTAGATTTGATTGACCTATCTCTATCTAGGGTTGACTATTGTGATACCCCATATGATATGAATAAGGGTAGGTGGTGTATGGGATCCCGCATTGCTTGGGAATGAGAAGTTCTTGCTCTTTATAAGGTTTCATGAGACTCTAATTGTATCATTGACTAGTCCTTTTGGAGTATAGGCCATGTGGTTTGTGTCTTCCATTGAGTTGTTACAAATGGTATCAGAGACTATCCTAACAAAAAATGTGGGACTTGAGTCGTGCCACCTACAATGGACAGGCTCGACGAGGATGTCGAGGATTTAAGAGGGGTAGATTGTGATACCCCATATGATATAAATAAGAGTGTCGTGTATGAGATCCCACATTGTTTGGGAAGGAGAAGTTTTTTCTCTTTATAAGGTTTCAATGGAGCTCAAATTGTATCATTGACTAGTTCTTTTGGAGTATAGGCTATGTGATTTGGGTCTTCCATTGGGACATTACAACTACACGGTCTAATGGGAGGGCATGGTCTAGATTGGACAAATTCATTGTCTCTCCCTCCTGGGAGGCACACTTCCTCAACCTATGCCAAAAAAGCCTCTCCAAGCTCTGCTTGGATCACTTCCCCCTCTTATTGGATTGCATGGGTCTCCATGAGGGGCGGAGATACTTTAAATTCGAGAATATGTAGTTGAAGGTAGATGGGTTTACAGATAAGATTAGATCGTGGTGGTCCTCATATCATATCTCGGGTACTCCCAGTTTTGTTGTAGCGCGGAAATTTAAAACCCTTGAAAATGACCTAAGAAAATGGAATACGAAAGTTTTTGGAAACATAAATGACCAAAGGAATACTCCATTTCAAGAACTGCAGCGTTTCAAAGTATAAGAGGTGATTGGGGCCCTCTCGGATGATGAGAAGGCAGGGAAAATTGTTGTAGTAGCTGAGCTGGAAAAAATACACTCATGGAGGAGATATCTTGGAGGCAAAAATCTCGAGTCCTTCGGTTGAAGGAAGTTGATAAGAGCACAAAGTTTTTTCATCGAGTAGCTAATTCCCATCGAAGAACCAATGCCATCGAGGTTCTTCATTCGGAAGGGAGGGTTCTTTCAGACAAAGTAGCTATAAAGGATCACATTGTCCACTATTATGACCTTCTCCTAAAGGAGCAAACATCATTGGAGGCCCAAGGTCGACGGGCTGATTTTCGATTCTATTGATCCACCAAGTGTAGCTTGGTTGGAAATCCCAAGGGGTTGGCCCAAGTGGTGAAGGCCTTGGTCTTGGGGTATCACTTCCTTCAAGGTCCAATATTCAACACCTCATGGGTGCAAACAATCATTTGGGGCCAAACCACCTGGTGAAAAGCCAGTGATTTAATTAATTCCGTATAGAGAAACTTCAGAGGGTGCAGTGTACCGGACCGGGGTTTACTCTGCAGGGGTGGGTCCTAAGGGCCTTGCCTTGGAGAGGTTCCCTTATATAGAAAAAAAAAAGTGCAACTTGGTTGGAGAGAGCATTTGAAGAGGAGGTGCTTAAAGTTTTAAAGGGGATGGAAAAAGACAAGGCCTCAGGTCTAGATGGTTTCACAGTGGCTTTCTTCCAGGCTAGTTGGGACATTTTCAAGGAGGACATCTTGAAGGTCTTTCTCGAATTTCACTCATTAATGAAATTTGAGAAAAGTCTCAATGCTTCATTTATCATCCATTTTTCAAAAAGGGCAAGGTCAGTGGAGGTGTAAGATTTTCGTCCCATAAGTTTGGTGAGTGGGGTTTACAAAATCATCTCCAAAGTGCTAGCCTAGTGGTTGAGCATAGTTATGGGGAAGATCATCTCGACGTCCCAAAACGCCTTTGTAAAAGGAAGGCAAATACTAGACTTGGTCCTTATTGCGAATGAATGCTTGGAGAGTAGAGTCAGAGCCGGTATTCCAGGTATCTTATGCAAATTGGATATGGAGAAAGTTTTTTATCATGTAAATTGGGATTTCTTGGTGTATATACTTGGCAGGTACGACTTTGGGGAAAGGTTGTGCCAGTGGATGAAGCATTGTATCACAACGGTCAGATTCTCTATTCTGGTTAATGGCACCCCCAATAGCTCTCGGGACTTGAGGCAAGGGGACCTTTTATCCCCTCTCCTATTCATTTTAGTAATGGATGTTTTGAGTAGAATGTTGAAAGGGATGGCGGATAGGGGGTTTCGTCTCTGGGTTCTTTGTAGGTGGCTCCTCAAATGGTAGTCTATCACTCTCTCATCTACTTTTTGCTGACACCACGTTGATTTTTTGTGAGCCGGATCCTGATCAGATTTGCTCCCTGAGAGCCCTCTTGCTTTACTTTGAAGCAGTCTCCGGTCTCAAGGTGAATCTATCAAAATATGAAATAGTTCTATTTGGCTTGGTTAATAACTTAAGCGACTTGGCTGCCATTTTGGGCTGCAAGGTGTCATCCTTGCCAATGAAGTATCTTGGACTCCCTTTGGGGCCCCCTCATAAATTCAAGTCAATGTGGGATGGGATTGTTGAGAAGATCGAGCGTAAACTAGCGGGATGGAAGAGACGTTACTTGTCCAAAGGCGGCAGAACCACATTAATTAAGAGCACACTATCCAACCTCCCCACATACTTCTAATCTTTATTTCCTTTGCTTGCAGGTGTGGTGTATAGACTGGAGAAGATTTTTCATGATTTCCTATGGGGCAGTTTTGAGGACGTGAAAAAATTCCATTTGATCAAGTGGGATAGGGTATGCACACCTTTGTCCAATGGCAGATTGGGGGTTCGTAATTTGAGAACTTTCAATAAGGCTCTCCTAGGAAAATGGTTATAGTGGTATCATAGGGAAAGAGATGCCCTTTGGAGGGAAATTATCGACGTTAAATATGGGAGCATTTGGGGAGGTTGGTGCCCTAATGAAGTAAGAGGGCCTTACGGCGTGGGTGTGTGGAAATTTATTCGTAATGGTCGGGAAGACTTGCTAATTGTAGGCTTGCGGTGGGTAGGGGCACACAAGTCAGATTTTGGCACGACACTTGGTGTGGTGATGTTGCATTGAAGACTGCTTTTCCCTCCCTTTTTAGGACCGTGCTCGATAAGGATGCCTCAGTTGCTGATAATATGGCCATCTCCTCTACTCCACCCAATGGTTAGTGATATTTATTAGAGCGGCACAGGACTGGGAAATGGGAGATATTGCTGATTTTTACAGCGCGTTCTACGCACTGAACTTCCATGCAGATGGAGAGGATTGATTGCTTTGGACATCTATAGGGAACAAGAACTTCTCAGTTCGATCCTACTATAAGGTATTATCGACCTACTGCCCCATTGCATTCCCTTGGAAGTTCATATGGAGGAGTAGTGCTCCCCTCAAAGTGGCTTTCTTTGGTTGGCTAGCATCTCACGGGAAAATATTGACTATTGACAAGATGAGAAGGTGTGGCCTCTACTTAACAGATTGGTACTTCATGTGCAAACATGACAGTGAATCAGCAGATCACCTTCTTCTTCATTGCAAAGTAGGGTCATAGAGTTATTGGCATGCTGGAGAGGATTCCGGGGCAATAGGCAGATCACGGCTATTTGGAAGATGGTGCCTCTATGCCTAATGTGGTGCACATGGAATGAGAGGAATAGTCGTCGTTTCGAGGGCAAGGAGTGTATACTGGAAGGGATTAGGGACTTTTTTTTATCATACTTTGTTACTTTGGGCTTCATCTATTGTATTGAATGGAACATCTTTTAATGACTTTTATGCTGCTTTTCGCAGCACTTAGCTTGTAATTATGCTTTTTGTATACTCCCTGTGTACTCGGGCCTTGCCTAATTACGTGGATTAATAAAATCTTTTCTTACCTATAAAAAAAAAAATTGCTAGATATCTTTTGGTGATCGACCATCTACAATCTTCCAATGTACATAAACAATTGAATCAATTTCTGGTCCTTTGACACATGATTGGAAAGTGCATTTATTATTCACAATTTTTAGCTCCCGTACTCAATTCAGTCTTTGTGAAAGTGTTAGGCGCACTTAAGCACAAACAATTTCTAAAGCCTAGGTGCAAAGCACAAGTGCATGCCTGAATGAAGTAAAGCGCATATTTTTAAGAAAGTAATAATAAAAAAATAAAAAATAGAAGTATTTTTTTGTTTTACAGTATCCAACTTTGAAAAGAAAATGGAACGGCCATCATGTAGTGGCCAAAACTAGGCCACCCACATGGTGGCTGAGCTTTACTTAAACATAATATAAATCTATTGATCTTTACGTAATATGCACATATACAATACTTGATAGCCACTCATAAAAAATAATATTGATAGCCATAATCAAATTAATGTACATGGTTGAATCAAAAAATACCCAAAAGGCCACGACCAAGAAAGCTCAAGATTGTAGGTATTGACTTCTATGCTAACATAAGCAATCAAATTAATCCATCTACTTTGATTTTTATAATGTTCTAGGTCTTGAAACGATAATTTTATAATTTTTTGTTAAAAGTTTACAGAAGTGTGCTCTTCTACTCTTTGAGCCCACCGCAAAAGCCACAAAAAGCATGCTTTTTTAAATGCGCATAAAAAAGCATTTAAAAAAGCATGATATGGTGAATCCCATCTAACACCCTAATCCTAAATCTGGAATATGAATAGTCCACAGTGTGGTAGATTATTATTATTTTTTTTATTGGCACCGGCTGTCCTTGAACAGTGTCACGACTAATCCTGTGAGTGCATAGACCCTCGGCAAGGAGTTTTCTGCAAGTATACATTCGGTAATTTTAGGAGAAAATCCCCTAGTTTGATGGCCTCTAGAGATTGATGGCACCCAAGAGAATTCGAACATTAGCCCTTGGAGGGACCGTACCACCAAGACCAAGGTCTTTACCATTTGAGCCAACCCTTAGGTGTTTAGAGTGGGTTAGTAATTGGTGCTAAGTCCCACATTGGCTACTTTCTAGGTGAAACTGGGCTCCCATCTAACATCCTAGTCCCACATCGGTAATATGAATAACCTACATAGTGTGTAGATTATAAATATAGTAATTATTGCTAAGTCCCACATTGGCTACTTCCTAGGTGAAACTAGGCTTTCTAGTGATTCTATGGAATCTTCAAATGGACTAGTTTTTGGGGGTTATAGCGCAAATGTGGTGAGCAATTTTCATGGGTCATTACATCCCATCCAGGAGGAGAACATTGTGGTTCCACATTCTGCCATGTTCTTATACCCCAAGAGTATAATTGTTTTCCTCTGAATGGCAATTGGCACTACTAGAGCCCCGGTAGGGTGGCATTCTTTGTATTTACGACATTTCATAAGGAAGAAGCACACCTTGCTGACTGATTGGTGTTATGTTTGAAAAATAGTGGGAAATCAATTGATCATATCCTGCTTCACTATGAAGTGGCTAGAGCTTTGTGGCTTTAGATTTTTCACATTGGGATGAAGCGGATTATGCTATAAGGGTGGTGGAGTTATTGGCTTGCTGGAAAGGGCAGATGGGTATTCATGCTGGGTAGAAGTTTGTATGAAGCTATTGCTGCTAGCAGGTTCAATTAAATATTTGATTTGTTAACTAGTTATAGGTTGACTCAGGAAAATTAGTTGAAACATTAATTTGAATGTTGCATAAAATCAGAACCATGAGTAATATTGCTGTCATATGTATATCGATCAAAAAAAGATATTGACTCTTACATGTAATATTGCCTTCTATTGTATTTGTTGATGAGTACAACCGATCAAAATTTGTTACATTCGCTGCAAGTGCTTATTGGATACTAGCATTAGGCTAACTCAAAGAAGATTTGACAAAAACAGAAATTTGAAAAAACCAAGGAAGTGAAATAGGAATTTATGGGCATATAAGGACCTTTATACTCACTCTAGTAATATTATTAGTTTTTTCTTTCATAAGTAGGATAATGCCTGATTTTTATGTTACTAATATTATATAAAGATTTTTTGGAAGAAGTTCTGCTCTCTTGTATTCATCGTCCCTTCTTTCTCCCTTCCCCTTCCATTTTGCTTTCAGAATCATGGAAATCCAACCAGTCACAAGCCTGAGCTTGTTCTGAATAACTTCACAACACGCCTGGGTCATCGTATTGGAAGGTACATTCTTTTTGTTATTTTCTATGTAATAGGATGAACATCTTGGAGTCATATTTGCAGAATTATGCAGATGTGCTGCTAATTAAACATAGAACCCGAGATTTTATATTGTCTAATAATTTAATTGAATAAGTTGAGCGCATCTTTGTTTTCATGTCCTATACCTGTGTTCCAATTAATCAAGATGTTAGTGTTTTTCAAGTCTCTGTCCTTGATAGATTTCTTTATTATTTTGTTACCTTTAGATTAATACAGACACTTTTCCCCCAAGATCCCAATTTTCGTGGTCGGCGAGTTGTCACATTCCACAATCAACGAGACTTTATATTCTTCCGGCATCATCGGTGTGTTTCTGTAGCTTTTGTAAGCTACCTCAATTAAAAATCCTGTTTTATTTCATATGATTTGCTTTTCTGACACAGGCATCCTGTTGTGTTCAGGTACATTTTTGAAAGCAAAGAAAGTAAGCAGAATGATGCAGAAAGTAAAAAGGCCAAGGATGCAAAGGCTGAGAAAGCCTCTCAAGAAAAAGTTCTTGCCCGCCTTCAGGTCTGTGTTAACTAATTTATTTGTTAGTCACATTTTATTTAGAGTTGACATTATGCCCTTCACAAATTTCTCCAAAAGGGCCTTCTCCCTCCCTGCCTTTTGATAAACACATGGGAATTGAGCCCGAGACTCCACTATCACACTTCCTACCCAGGGGTGAGTCCTTTTAACCGAAATCAATAATAGTAAGAACTTAAATAAAAAATTTATTAATGACACCGTCATTATTTCTCAAAAGTTCATCCAAGGAGAATAAATTAAACAATAAATATTCTCTTAAATCTGACAAAACTCTGGTGCCACTTGACACTTATCTCACCACTATTCTAATCCTGCCCTCATGCCATCTATTGCTGATACCGACACGATCAGTAATGTCATCGGAAAAAAAGTTAGGAAATAAACAAGTGAGTCCATGGACTTAGTAAGCAGTGAATGCATACTAGTGTCAAGACAGGAGCTAGTACCTTTGCAGAGAATGCAAAATTGCCAAAACAACAAAGCTGAATTTCATAAAAATCTTTAACAGAAAAATCAGAAAGCACCATAACCTTTAAGCAAAGGCAGAAACAGTAATAGTAACAGTATCAGTATCAGAGGTCATGTTTACCCTCGTGGCAAGGTTGTGCATCTTGCCGGCTAAGAAAGAGTGGTGGAATTCTCTATTAAACTTGGAAGCCAAGTGACTACATCATCAATATAGAGATCATTTTCACAATTTGCTGTAGAAAACACTTCGTGGAAAAAGTACTCATTTCTACACCATTCATGACAAGTTCAATTCAGATATCTAGATATAGAGAGAAGCACAGAAAAATAACTGGGGTAGTTTCATAGCAAAACATGCAAGTTTCTCAAAAATCAACCTCAATTAATTTTAGAAAAATCTAGCATAGGAGCACAGCTTCCCTGAACTTGTTAATACCATTGAATTGCCTCACAGCCATGTCAAGCAAAAAATTAGTTGTAACCTAAACATAATTAACACAAGCTATAAGTTAATAGAACTGGTCACAGCTTTTAAGAATAAAGCAAATCATACCGAAAATTCTATAACAGTTCCCAATGGCCCAAAATACATTAGATATATTGACCCGACTGTAATATGGGTGCACTGATGGCTATTTCCGGTGATGATTGCCGGAAATAGTTCTCTATTTCATTCCGTTTTTTTCTTACTTTAGATCACATTATTATGGGTAAGTTTGTGCGCTTTTGGGTGGAATCAAAAGTTTTCGAGTTTTCACCATAAGTATGGAGGTCCTTAATAAAAATTGTGGAGAGCAGAAGGGTTTGGAGGTCCGTAGCTATGAGTCTTTGTGGTATGCGGTGGCTGGTCTCTATGGTGGAAGCAATGTTTCAGGCGGAGAGACAATCAGAATTCATAAAACACATGCGCGAAGGAAATAGAGCCTTCGTGGCTCAACGATGCTCCAACGTAGATGGATTTTTAAATCTTACCGAATATGGTGGAGGTCGGCGAGGTGTTCTAGTCATTCTAGATGGGTATGAAGGTCTAGGTTGGGAGAAATTTGTTGTCTAGTTATGAAGATTCGCTGCTCTGTTTTTTTGCATTCATGGAGATGGGTCATGGGAGGAAAGCCAGAAGAACACATCTGGCCATGAGAACAACAATATGGAGCTGAAGCAAACGAGCGCAACCACGGTGGCAAGGCGATCATATGCGGAAGCTTTGACTACGAGTCATGCTTCAGTGACTCAGTTTGATAATAGGGGCAGGAAGGGGAACTGTGAAAGTGATCTAAAGTCTCTACAGATTAGGGCTGTGCAGATTACTCGAAAACCCGTTGGACCCATTTAAAATGACCCGACCTGACCCGACTAGTTACGCAGGTTGTTTACGTTAGTGTCAACCCGTCCAAATATAAATACAAACTTATCAAACCCTAGCCACCCCCAACTCCAAGTCCCAAGTGGAAAACCCTTCCCTTATCTCTCGTGTCTGTGGAGTGAAGAATCACAGCGAAAATGAGTCACGGGGCAACAGCGGTGGGACCAAAGGGGAAGAAGAAGGGAGCCACATTCGTGATTGACTGCGCGAAGCCGGTTGAGGAAAAATCATGTATGTTGTCTCACTTGAGAAGTTCCTCCAGGGATCAAGGTTGGAGGCAAGGTTGGCGCTCTCTATGAATCCATCACCATCGTCCGCGAAAAGAGCAAAATCTCTATCACCTCTGACAACAACTTCTCTAAAAGGTATCTCAAGTACTTGAAGAAGCACAATGTGAGGGACTGGCTTCGGGTGATTGCTTCCAACAAGGACAGGAATGTTTACTTAGACATTGTCGAGAATGAGGGTGAGGAGGAAGACTGAATATCTACTATTCTTGTTTGCTACTACCGCTTCTGCAAATGACTGCATCCGAATGACTTCTACAAAATTTGCTCTTTTCATTTTTTGTTTTTTGGGGTTTTTTCTTGAGATTGAGAAGAATCTGAGATCGATGGAGATTGATATTGTAATTTGAGGCTTAGATCTGAAATAAATCGATGTGCAGAAAGTTAGTTGTTTTTTTGTTTGGTAAAGGTCAGGTCATACGGGTTCGACCCGAGTCTATTTTAATCGGGTCGGGTCGATTCGGTTTGGTGCCATAAATAGAGCGGGTCAGATCGGGTGTGAACTTGGTTGTGACGGGCCGGGTTGCAGCCCTACTATAGATCACGCATGGACATAACCCAAGGTAGAAGGGATCTGACTCCTTTTAAAGCTTAAGAATTGTTTCTTACATAACAAGGGATGGTTTTGGTCTTCCCAATGGCAATATGGCTGAAAGAAATACATTAGGGGGGGATGTTTGGGTAATGAAATGAGATGAAAATTTTATGAATAGTAGGGAAATTGTTTGTGAATAGTAGTGAAATAGTTTGAGTTAAGATGTATTATTGAATTTTGGAAAATGAGAGAAAAAATTGAATAAAAATATTATAAAGTTTGAATATTATTTTTGTTTTATAATTTGAAAAAGTTTTATTGTTTTTTGAGTTTTATTTGAAAGTTTGAAAAAATTGTAATGATTAGGTAATGTTTAGATGAAAAAGTTAAATATTTGAAATTGAAAAGTGTTTGTGTTTGAGTAATGTTTGGGAAAGAAATTTTGAGATGAGATGAGATCATCTCACTTCCCAAACGGTCCATAAAAGAGATCATAACCAGCTTGTTGAGTTAAAGGCAGCAGTTGTCTTGTTATTTGCGAAACTTTATTTTCTTTCAGGAGGTGGTAATGGGGATGTAAGGCCCAATAAGGGGGAGCCCGTGATTGGCCTGAATCATAAGTCATTTACACAAAGGAGTGGCTTGGGTGTGATAAGAGATGGGCCTAATTCTATAAAATCGAATAAAGGAAAAAAGAAAGTTGGGTTTGGACCAGTTTTTATATCCAGATCAAGGAGAGTGTGGTGGATCAAAAGGAGAATCGGGTAAAAAATCTAATCATCTATATTCGAAGTGGGTTCTAAGTCAGGTATCGGTATAGAGCTAGTTGAAACAGACTGCCCTTCACCATGGGTGACATAGAAAAGTTTGTGAATGAGTGCTACACCCTTGGTCAGTGTTCTTCGACGAAACGACGGCACCCACGCTGGCGTTGAAGGAAAATGGTGTAACGCTGAGGCTTGGGGGAGGTGTGGGTCTATCAGAGGGGCATAGAAAGGATCACCAGTGAGTGTCACACCTCTGGTCAATGTTCTCTCTGATGAAACGACGACACCCATGTTGGAGGTGAAGGAACTTGAGGTATTGCTGGGACTTGGGGGAGTTTCTGGGTTTGCCACCAACCCAAAACTTCAAATGGTTATCATGGCCCCACCACCCGTGACAAAGAGAACCAATTTCTTAGTACCTCTTTAGGCACCTGGTGGGTCAACACAGCTTCGAACAAGGTAGTGACAGCAACAATGTCGTTGTAGAGGAGATGCGGGATTTGTATGCTAGAGATAGTGTGGAGGAAATGATGGCGTTGTCGGTGGTGCCTTACGAGGAGGAATATTTAGGGCCTGGTGTATGATTTGGAGCTGTCTGCGGAAGATGTCCCCTCGATATCTCTTCCACTAATCAACAATATAGCTAGTTCACCATCGCATTGGGGTTTGCAAAACGTTAACAAGATACAACAGTGTGTGGGGATTACATTTGAGGGTTTGAGGACCAATTCACAACACTACTCACTGCAATTGAGGCAGGTCATTTGCTTGGAACAAAATCAAGATCTAAGAAGAACAAGGAGTTAAAGCGTCTTTACTTGGGCAATCAACTATAACGCTAAGAGAGGACTAGTGGGTGGGTAGAACCAGTTCTATTATGAAGCCCAAGATTTTAACTTCGAATGTCCAGGGACTAAAGATATTTCTCGTAGGATCATTCGGAGTTTACAGGTATTGAGAAGTGTGTTGGGGAATTTATAGTGGCTTGCTTTTTTTAAAAAGAGGTGGTTATTGATTTCAATTGGGCCTTTGTCAGAGTTTATGTGCCAAACTTGGATTGGTGGGACATGCCTTGGTGCATTGGTGGAAGACTAGAGGGAGGGCAGAACCAGTTGTATTATGAAACCGAAGATTTTAACTTAGAATGTCTAGGGACTAAATATATTTCTCGTAGGATCATTCAGAGTTTACTGATATTGAGGAGTGTGTTGGGGAATTTACAGTGGCTTGCTTTTTTTAAAAAAGGTGGTTATTGATTTCAAGTGGGCCTTTCTCGGAGTTTATGGGCCAAACTTGAATTGGTGGGACATGCCTTGGTGCATTGGTGGTGGCTTCAACATTCCCAAGTGAGAGATCGGGGGAGGCACGTCTTTTTCCTAGGCGACTGGAGGATCATTCCCATGGTCATCCAATCGGGCTTGGTCTAGATTGGATGGGTTTCTAATTTCTCCCTCTTGGGCCTTGTTCAGATCATTTCCCTATCATGGGTTTAATGTTCATGATTTCCTTGTATCTATTTCTGCTCCCTATCTAGATATTTTCTCTTGTTTACATTCAGTATACTTGGCTACGCATATTGATATTAATAATTTTTTTTATAGAAAAAAACAAATCTAGACACACCTGATCAATGCCAAATCTCAATCTCGTCCTTCATCTATTCCCAAGCATATTCTTATACTCCCCGGAACTAATTAGATTCCATTTCTTCCCCATACAACAACCCACACTACAAACATCCAATAGAAACACATTTTCTATAACGCCCCAAGGGAGGCCTAAGCCACATCTAGGCTTGTACTTCAAAAGGACTATTCAATGATACAATTAGAGTTTCATTGGAACCATTATAAAGAGTAAAAACTTCTAATTCCTAAGCAATGTAGGATCCGATACACTACCTACCCTTATAATTTAGTATGGGGTTATCACATTTTCACTCTAAAAAATAAAGCATTCAAAGCTTCTAAAATTTTCCCTTTGACCAGACCATACTAATTTCTCTACTTCCATTTAAACCATGTACTCGACTACAATATAATCTAAAAGATTTAAGTACAAATTAAAACCCTGTCCGTGACAATAACCCCACAATGCCAATTCTTCTAACCCGTTTACTACCCAACTTCAAGCCAACCCAAAAGAACTTCCAAAAATTTGTCTATAACTGGCTAAACTACTCCAACTATGAATACATATATTCAAATATTTCGTAAACACCCACTACCTAACGTGTTGACCCATTTAATCAAGTCTAACCACATATCATCAATATGTTTCAACCAAAAACTCTTGTTTTAGACAATTTAACTACTTGCATAAAAGTACCCCGTTACATCTCTATTAGCCATCAACCCAAGACCTAATTGACCAGTTTTCACTGATATTAAACCTATTTTCACCCCTTTTGCTGTGATACAACCGAACCCACCTTCAGGAAATTAACATATAGATTGACATAGCCACCAAATTACCAATTCCCAACCGGACTTTAACATCAAATCATCAAACCTGCAATATGATGGTTTAAGTGATTTACACATTCTTTGTTGGCAACAAAATTTGAGTTTAGTGGGTGGTGGAGCAGAACGACAGTGGGAAGCAGATGAGCATGTGAGAGAAATAGAGCAACAACAATACAGAGGGAAACTTAGAGATAGAACACGGAGAAGGGAAGAGACTAAGGAAGAGGGAGGGAGGGAGCAAGTCACCTTTGGCGGCATTGTGTGGCAGGGCTGAAACGAAGTGGAGTGGTATGCGGTGGTGTGGCAGGGCTTTGTGGTGTCAGCGGTGTGGAGCTCTTATAGAGAGAGAGAGAGACAGAGATGCATAGAAACTGGACATGGGATAGAGAGAGGAAACAGACTGGGAGAGGGAAAAATGCTGTTGCTGGGTCATGGTGGCTGCAGTGGCGTTGCTGCAAGAGAGAGAAACAATGTGGGAGAGAGGAAGGTGTCCGGGAGAGAGGAAGGTGTCCGGGAGAGAGGGAGGCATATTTTGCACACCGCAGAGATGAGAGAGACGAAGAGTTGAATGGGGAAAATAAGAGGAGGGTTTCAGGCATTGGTCAAAAGGCACGGTTTGTCTCTTCCACACGGGCAGGCTTGGGCCTTACATGAGTTGGTCTTTGGGCTTTATTTTTTAAATTTTGGGTTAGACCTCTAAAGGGCTGGGTCATGACCACCCACTCTATCAATGTAAACGCCTATATTACCCTCTTGGCCCCTTGTATACCTAGAGTCTGATCATTACAATAGATGGAAGTCAGGGAAGGGATTGGGATGTATTGTTTCCTAGGTACTGGATACAATGAGTTTTGATTGTATACATAGCTTAATCAGGTTGCCTAGATAATGAAATCACCAAATGCTGCTCGACCCCTGAAGAAAAAGAACTCCGGCCTAACAACACTTTCCTTACGCGTTGTGCTGTCTGAGATAAGGAGCAAGAGACTAGACGGAAGAATCGTTTTTTTGTAAAAGAGATCCCCCTTCCCTTTCCAAAGATTGGCTTTGAAGTTTAAGAGGGGATTTCCCTTGTTTTGGTAGATGTTTGAATGTGATTAGATATTAAGTTGGATTTAAATGGTTTATTCTCTTTTTTTGTCCTAAATCTTAGTATGATATAAATCTTCAGTTGCCCATAAAAAAAGGGCAAACAAGAGCAGGAAAATGTATATGTAAATGCTTCCTTTGCTACATTTACATCAATGATAGAATATATGGACTGTAAAGTAGATAAGTTCAAAAAAAAAAACTTGTTGCCTGTTAGAACTTAGAAGATATCAAGTCCGCATTGAAATCAGTAAATCACCTCCAGATTTCAAGTTGCTAAAGTTTTATGAAATAAAATTGAATTATGAACTCCTATGGCCACCCTGTGCATACCTCGTACTTCTCTGGACCTACATTAACAATTCCGATGCATTCATTTTAAGTTTAGAATCAATTGTATGGGGCTATATTTTTTTATCAATTGAGGTCTGCATCAGCTACTAAATGTATGGTAACATGATAAACACGCAGGAGTGCGGCCCTCGTTTTACACTGAAGTTGATCAGCCTGCAGAATGGCACGTTTGATACCAAAGGCGGGGAATATGAGTGGGTTCACAAGGTATTTCACTTACAAACCAAATCAAGCTGCTCTTTCGATATGATGCCATCTCTTAATTTTGTTCTTAGGAAAAAATAAATAAAGAAAAAGAAAATTGCTCATGCCTCTGATACTTCTATTTGTTTCCTTCCCCAATTTGAATGTTAGCCGGAAATGGACACAAGCCGAAGGAGATTTTTCTTGTGACTTGCTTTGGAATACGTCTATCATCCTCCTTCGGAGTGGAATAGAAGAGCATTTTAAGGTGGAGGGGGTGGTACGTGACAAGAGGTTGAAAGTTATACTCGTCACTCTCAATATTCGGACTGACGCAGCTTTTCTATTTAATGATAATTGATACCTTTAGATGATCAGTTTTGGCCATTTGTGTATTTGGCAATCATTAAAAAAATTTATTTTACACATGGAACTCGTTGTTTTGTCTCCTCGTTAAAATCTCTAATTCATTTGAAATTTGTGTCTCCTGATAATTGCCCTTGTATATCCTCTTTGAGGTGCAAATGAGACTTTACTCCTTCCACTTGGTATTCCATTCTATCATGAGGGTGCATGCCCTTTTGAGTACATGAAGGCAAATCAAAACGAATATACCTCCAAAAGCAGCAAGTCTCAAAGTTGGTCTTTCTGGTGGGGAGTTTGTCACTAGATGAACACTGTCCATCAATATCAAGATCCAAGCTACACTTTCCAGCCACGGCCTAATTAGTATAATATTGGCTGTTTTCTCTCCACAAAGTCTGCAGACCATCCTTAAACATAGAACACCCACAACTGAAAATGTGGTCAGTGACCACCCTCTGTAGGACACTAACAACCCTCCAACAATCAAAACATCATTCCTACACACACAAGATGCACACTCACCTGAAAAGGTTGACGTCACTAGGGCATCAAAACCTGTATAGTAAGGTAGGAGAATGGAGTCCAGGTATAGGCTTGCATGTAAAATTCCAGAAATTGTTGATGCCTCAAAGAAAGCATATTTGAGGTCTTTGTTAGCCCCATGGTCGAAGGTCAGAGCAGAAATGTGAACCAATTGGAGGATTGCAGGGCCAACGCTCGAGAGAGGAAACACGGCGTCGATTCGGTGGCCTTTCGCCAGTGTCAAGAGGATTACTGGGAGGGAAACTGGACCAGATGGTAGTAGGTATCTCTTTGATTGACCAAGGGAAGGCTGCCCTCTTCTTGATATGTCCATTACCATAATGACCAGGGTTGTCAAGTATGAGGCTAGTGTGAAGAGAAATACTAGTATGTCCACAGCAGGTGGATAGTTGCCAGGGTAATTGCTGTCGCAGAAGTAATGATAAGGGCAGTCAATGGGATCCATGGTTTCTTCAAGCTGCCATCTAACGCATTTGAAGAATTTGACGCGGACATCTTCCGACACCGCCCATTCGGGTTGAAATGCTGAATGTGGTGGAGGCAGTGGTTGCCTAATCATGGTGTTTGCCTGACGATTTCTTCTTTTACTTGGTATGTCTTTGTGGTGGGAACGATGGCATTGATCTAACAAATATAAGAACATTGGCCTTCCGTTAGTTGAGATGTTTCAGTTGAAGGCGTATTGGACAGAGAGAGGTGAACAAATAAATTTTATTTATTTTTATTTACTTTTTGCTAGAATCGTGAAGTTTCGACTTGTTATATGGCATGAGAACACTTTTATTTTAGTAAAACAAAGAAAGTAGGATATTGGAATTGTTAGAATGAAGCAAATATCACAGGTGGGTTGGTGTAGGTGAAAGTGAGCAAGGGGTTCGGTCATGGAGGTTGAGAAAGGCAGCTTGATTTCAAAGCAATGCTGTTCGGTAGATGATTGCAACTTGACTTGATAGATGGATTATAGGACTAATGGAAAGAGGTTTATTTTTTATTTTTTATAAAATTAGTGTGGATAAAAGTTTAGAAACCATTAGAAGTCGTTTGGATTCGAAGATGAGTTGAGATGAGTTGTGAATAGTAGTGAGATTGTTGATATGAGAAGGTTTTTGAAATGTTGTGTTTAGATTGGGAGTGAGTTGAGATGGTTTCAACTTTTTGAAGATGAGAGATGTGGATCCCACAAATTATTGCATAGTTTTTTTAATAAATTTGTTTTATTTATAAACATATTTATTCCTTTTAAGTAATAATAATTTATAAATTACCTACCCAATTTTTATTTTTTATAATAATATTTTCCGGATTACAATATTTTTTCTAACGGAATTTTTTTGTAAAATATTAAAATTGACTAATAGAAATTGTTTTAAAAATGATTTTTAAATTGTTTCCAAAATCGTTAAATAATAATTTTGACTATTATATATAAAATAATTTTTTATTTTACACCCATGTGAAGGGGCAGGGTGAAGGCATGGGTCCTTTGGCTTTCGGAGCATTCATTACACCAGTCCCTTAGAAAAGTAAAAGTAATGGTCAGTAAACTATTTTGTCGTATATGAAAATAAATAAATAAAACATCTGATATCGTCAATACACCGTTTGAATTGGAGAAGATTTACTGTACGAGATGAGTTAAGATGTTCTGAAATGATCTTTGAATCCAAACCACTAAATCAAACAAATGAATAAAATTTATTATAAAATTAGTGTGGTCTGTTTTTCTTTTTCTTTTTCTTTTTTCTAAAAGATGTGTGTTGCCTGATGGTTGAACATTGGTGTGCCATGAGGTGAGGATTTTTGTTTTTTATTTATTTATTGAAGTTTCTTGAATTTGAAGAAACTCAATTTTGATTATTTTATTCTTTACCATGAATTCTCATGTTTTAAATTCATAATATCGTTAATTTTAGCAATTACAAATCAACAAAAACTTAGCAATTAAAATTCCGTAATTCACCACATTTACAAAATCTACAATTTGAAAACTCAAATATTTTATAAAATCTGGTTACAGAATTAATCCAGAAATATTTAAATTTCCCTTATTTTATGCAACTATCCAAAGAAAAAATTATTTTGCAATCAATCCAAACTCTATAAATATAAGAGTTAGGGTTGGTTTGGATTTAGAGATGAGATAATATGGTTTTAGATAAAAAATAAAAGTTGAAAAAAATATTGATAGAATATTATTTTTAATATTATTATTATTTTAAGATTTAAAAAAATTGAATTGAGATTTGAAAAAGTTGAATTGTTTATTATATTTTGTGTAAAAATTTGAAAAAATTGTAATGATGAGATGAGATGAAACACTTTCTGAATCCAAACGGGTTTAAATCTTCTTGTCGGTTCGTCTATTATCCTCAAATAATAGTCCTCCAATAGGTGAGTGCCAAGTAGGCTTCCCATTTTAGATCCTATGTGACCGCACATCAAGAGATAACGCATAGTCTAAAATTCATCCCCTCTCCAGAGCCCCTCATCTCGCACGGTCCTCTCTAGAGACCCTCATCCCCTCGCCCCCACCCCATCGCACGGAAACAAGAAAACCACCCCCGTCTACGCCCACCCTCTCCCAGGACCAAACCAGAAACCTTAAAGCCCCCTCACTCGTGACCCTCTCCCGTCTCTCTCAACCAGATCCAGAAACCCGAGCCCTAATGTGTTCAAAGTTGTAGATTCTCTACCAACCATTGCTACCGACGTAACCCTCGAAGCCGTGACACTCTGTGACAAGGTTGCTGGTGACAACTAGGCCAGGGAGAGGTGGCGGTAGCAACATGGTCAAGGGGCATAGTTAAGTCGAAGGAACCCTACGGTTCACGTGGGGATCGAAGTGAAATATGAACTGAAGTGTTTTGTCTGAAGACTTGAGGCATTTGACTAAGGGAGACGGGTTGGGCCCAGCGTGTGCAGGCTTAAGGGATTTATCCTTGGGCCATTTATCTATTTGCTTGCTTTCTTTAATTATCATCTTGTATTTCAGTTATGGGCCGTAAGTTAGGAAGCCCAGTTCAGGCTCGTGGCCTTTTATGATTTTTAGGGTTTCTGCTTATAGGGGCGCCGAAATAGACTCTGGGTTTATGCAAAATCTGAATGAAAGTTTAAGTTTTTCTCCTTTATCTGTTTCTTCTCTACTTGCTCTGAAAAAGCATCCCTCAGGGGAGTTTTTTCCAGTGTGTGTTTATCCAGCTTGTTACAAATGGTATCAAAAGACACATTTACCTGTGCAAAATATAACCTTATGGCTGAAGGTACTAGGCTAAATCAGTTGCAAGATGGGCTCAATGCCCTAAAAAAATCCACAGAATCCCAATATTAGGAGCTAAAGAAATCAACAGAGACAGAAATGGCAACACTCAAAAAGCAAAATGAAGCTATTGTACAATAACTAGCTATCATTATAGCCAAGCTGAAAAAGGGAAATCCTAGTCCTAAAACTAGGGATTCTTCTTCGGGAGTGCCAGGAGGAAATGACCATGAACTGTTGTAGTTAAAATAGAAGCAACAGTTTCAGCAACAACATTTTCATCAACAGCAACAAGGTGAGGTCCAAGCATGCACAATGAGGTTGGATTCCCCTATATTCAATGGAGAAAACCTTGCAGGTTGGATCTATAAAGTAAATCAGTTTTTTCAGTTTCATAACACTAACCCCCAAAGCTGAGTGAAACTGGCCTCTTTTCACCTAGAGGGAAAAACAATAATTTGGTTCCAAAATTTGGATCAAAGTGTTCAAATCCTGGATTGGGATATGTTCACCCAAGCACTACTTGTTCGATTTAGACCTAATGCCTACGATGACCCCATGGAGGCCCTCATTAGGTTAAGGCAAACTACTACCGTTGAGGATTACTAAGCAAACTTTGAAACATTGTCAAATAGGTTGAGAGGGATCTCAGATACATGCAAGTTAAGCTGTTTTTTAAGTGGATTAAAGGACGAAATTAGAATACCAGTAAGAATGTTCAGCCCTACCAATTTAATCACAGCCTACAGCCTAGCCAAGATACAAGAGGAAAACATCAACCTAACCAAAAGAAATCCAAAATCCAACTCACATTATTCCTCTGAACCGAGTATCTTGAGGAACACAAACCATCATTTTTTCCACCAATCTGAAAATACCAAGCCAACCCTAAAGCCATCCTTGACCATACACAAAATCAACCAAAACCAAATGAAAGAGAGAAGGGAAAAGAGATTATGTTATTATTGTGATGCAAAGTGGGTCCCAAGGCATAAGTGCCAAAATCCCAAATTGTTTTTGCTTGAAGAAGTGTTAATGGAAGGCAAGAGTAGTGTGGTGATCGAAGAGATAGAAGGGGATGTAGAAGAAGAAATTCCAGCAACCATAGACACTTGTGCAGCCCAAAATAACCTAGAAATATCTTTCCATGCCATAACGGGATCCTTTAACCCGAAAACCATGAGAGTGAAGGATAGGATTGGGAAGCAATGGATTACCATCTTGATTAACAAAGGTTCTACACATAATTTTTTTTAGACCTAGCAATATTAATGAAAACTAACATACCCTTAGATGAATTGGAGAAGGTTAAAGTAAAGGAGGTTGCAAATGGTGAGATTGCCCCTAGTACAAGGAAATGCAGTGAGGTTAAAGTCTTAATTCTAGGCACGGCTTTTGTGGTAGAAGTTGTTCGTTTAAAAATATAATCTGCAAGTGCACAGAATCGTAACAAGTAGTAAAGTGTTTTAAAGAAAACGATTATCGTACCCACATGGAATAATTATACTATGAAATATTGAAATTGACTAAATTAATTACTATTTGGAAAACTAAAATTTGAGGAATGGTTTATCTAACTTAAACTTGAAGAAAAGAACATTAAAATTAAGATTTTAAAAAATAATGAGAATAGATCTAGAGCGTTTGATTTCACCTAGCAAATCTCACACAGTTTATTATTCCTTGTTATAGAAATCCCAATTATCTCAACTTGATGATAAAAATTCCTTAACTATTCAATATCTTCTCTCGAATAATACCAAAAATATCTCTAACTAATAACTCCATATCTCTATGTAAATTTAACTAATTTGAGACTCATTAAGTTCTTTGGATTTTTCTTGAAAATCACACGAGTCGCGGCAAAGCATCTATGCTTTCGCTCAACTAATAGTGTTTAATCCTAGAGCTTTAATCACAAATCACCTCTCGGTCTAATTGTGATTCAATATATTGAATAATAGTTAGTTAGAAAATTGCAAGCATTAAGAATAAGGAATAAAACACTCAATCATTGAAATATTGAAAATAAAATAATTTGGAATATAAACTGTGTTCAGTGCTAGGCTACATCAAACCTCTAGAAAATAGATTTAGTTCATAATGAAATTAAAAAGAAAAAGAATAAAATTGGTGTTCTTTTTGAAGTCGGTTGATGAAGCATTCGACTCTCGCCTCTGCCCTCTAATTCTGCCTTCTCGAAAGAATACTTTAATAATAAAAATTTGAACTCTAAACTCAAATTCAAACTCTAAAACATAAAAACTATCAACTCTAATTCATAACTCCAACAACTCTCTCTATTCATCCCACAAGTCGAGATTAAATAGATGTCGAAATTCAAATATGGAAACAAGATAACTGTAGCTACAATCTAACTTAAAAATCTGGAAAATAATTTCTAAAGATAGATGTTAACATAAAAGTAAATTATCCCAACAATAATGAGATTATTTAAAATGGAAGATTCAGTGATATGCGGCTTGAATTTCGGAGTTCGGGAGGATTTGATCGCCAATATATTGATTTCAAAACTTGGATTTGATGGTCAACAGTAGATTAATCCTGGTCGGGAGACATTCTCCTACTGAGTAGATGTGCATTGAATATAATTAGCGTGGAGGTCACAAATGAATGGGCATGGATGTCATAAATGAATGAGCGTGGAGGTCACAAAGACCACACAGCCCTCTCCTCACCTACCGAGTAGATAGACTCCCGATCGGGATGAAAAACTCCTCTCGCCTTTTCTAGTTTTTGCTCACGATATTGTTTAGATTGGTCTTTTAAGTTGGTCGTTTAGACTAGTCACCCAATCTAACCTCCTAGAGCATAGTCACCAAGTCTTCGCACCTTCTGGTCGCAAGTCTCCTCACCTACTGAGAGGTAAATCTTCTCACCTTTGGGCGAGAAAGATATCTTTACTGCCCACGGGACAAGGCTCCTCGCCCAAATCTCATTGGTTCTCTTCAGATCTCGCTTCCTCTCATTAGTCTGGATCCGTAGTCTCTTCTTTTGTACCAAAATGTTCTCCTTTTGCATTAAATCTTCTCATTTCTTCAAATCTAAGAAAATGAATAAAAATATGTAGAAATAAAATAAAATCAATAGTATTGAAAGGAAAATGACACTTTTCATAAATAAAAAAGTGATAAAAATCACATAAAAATAACACTTATCAAAAGTGCATGTGATTGCATCAGTGGGATGTGATATGGTGTTGGGAGTTAAATGGCTGCGTGAGTTGGGAAAAATTTTGTGGGATTTTGATAAGTTAAATATGTAGTTTTGTTATCAAGATAAAAGGGTTAACATGCAAGGGTTAACAACTGCCAAAATGATTGAGGAGGGGTCTCTTAACATGCTGAACAAGTTAGAGACGAAAGAAGTCATTTTGCAATTAATTGAAGCGGAAACTCCCTTTGTTACACAAGCTGGTTCTGAAATTCCAGCAGCCTTACAACCCATACTGCAACACTTTGAAGATGTTTTTTCAAAACCTAAGGGACTCCCACCACCCCGAACCCATGACCACTCCATAGACCTCATACCCAACACCAAACCCATTTCTATAAGACCCTACCGTCACCCCTATTACCACAAAGATGAGATTGAAAAAATAGTGCAAGAGCTGTTGGCTACTTGAGTGATCCAACCTAGCCAAAGTCCCTACTCTTCTCCCATCTTGTTGGTAAGAAAAGTTGATGGAACGTGGCGGTTATGTGTTGACTATAGAGGCTGAACAATGTCACCATCAAAGATAAATTTATCATTCCTATGGTCGAGGAGCTAATGGACGAGCTACACGGGTCAACAATGTTCTCTAAGCTAGATTTGAGATCGGGGAACCATCAAATACGGGTTAAGCCTAATGATGTACCCAAAACAACCTTTAGGAGTCATGAGAGACACTATGAGTTCCTAGTGATGCCTTTTGGGCTCACTAATGACCCATCAACCTTCCAAAATCTCATGAATGAGGTATTTCGACTCTTCCTAAGAAAATTTATACTTGTTTTCTTTGATGACATTTTGGTGTACAATAAAACAGAAGGGGAACATGCACAACACTTACTGGTCACTTTGGAGACACTAAGATAGCACAAGTTGTTTGTCAAACAATCCAAGTGCCAAACAAGCAGACCCAGAAAAATTAAATGCTATGGTAAAGTAGCCCCACCTAAGTCCCTTAAAAGTTTGAGTGGATTTTTGGGTTTGACGAGCTACTACCACAGATTCATAAAAGGGTATGATGAGATTGCAGCCCCTCTTACAAGGTTGTTTAAAAATGAGGGTTTTCACTGGAATGAGGAGGCCAACATTGCTTTTCAGAAATTAAAAGAAACTGTAACTCAATCCCCAGTTTTAGCCCTTCCAGATTTTTCACTACCATTTATAATTGAATGTGATGCCTCAGGGACAGCAGTAGAGGCAGTTTTGATGCAGCGAGGAAGACCAATTACTTTTTTCAGCAAGGCCCTTAAAGGCAAATCCCTATCTTTGTCCACATCTGAGAATGAACTATTTACTTTGGTTTCAGTAGTGTTAAAGTGGAGACCTTATATCTTGGGAAGGACCTTTGTAGTTAGAACTGACCAATAGAGCCTCAAGCACTTGCTAGATCAGAAGGTTGTGATCCCTATGCAGCAAAAATGGGTCTTGAAGCTGCTTGGCTACAATTTTGTGGTTGAATATAAGAAAGAGTCCAAGAATAGGGTGGCTGATTCCCTATCTCGAAAAGACAAGGAGCTGGAAGGTACTTTAATGCTCATTACTTTTCCAAGTGTGGAATTGGTGAAAGATTTGAAGAAAGCATATGACTTGGATCAACACTTAAAGGAGCTGCTCAGAAGGAAAGCTAAGCCCTAACTATACCTTGAGGGAAGGTTTACTGTTGTACAAAAGCAGATTGTGCATTCCTCAACATGAGGAATTTAAAAATAGGCTAATGGAGCTAACCCACAGTATGGGGGGGACACTCAGGTTACGAAAAGTCTATGCATAGAGAATGATGAGGGATTTCTATTGGTTGGATATGAAGAAAGATTTGAGGAGATTTATCCTAGCATGTGATATTTGCCAAAGGGTGAAGGCAGATAACACTCTACCTAGTGGCTTGTTACAGCCATTAGCCATTCCATCCCAACATGGACCCACATCACCATGGATTTCATTGAAGGGCTTCCCATTTCACAAGGATATGATTGTTTATGGGTTGAGGTTGATCGATTGACAAGTAAAGTCACTTTGTGCCCTTTAAACATCCCTATACAGCCAAGACAGTGGCTGGCTTGTTCCTAAAAAATATCCTCAAGCTACATGGTTTACCTCAATCGATAGTTTCTGACAGAGATACTACATTCACAAGCCAATTTTGACAAGATTTGTTCCATCTACAGGGGGTTCAAATGTCTATGAGTATGGCATACCGCCCTCAAACTGACGGGCAAACAGAAGCGGTGAACAAAATGGTGGAAAACTACGTACGATGTTTCACAGGAGACAGATCTAAAGACTGAGCAGTTTGGGTTCCCCTTGCTGAGTGGTGATACAATTCCACTCAACACACCTCCACAAGGATATCCCCCTTTGAGGCCCTCTACGATTACCCCCCACCCCGAATGTTAGATTATATCCCGGGAACAACCCTTGTGGACACTGTGGATCTAACCCTACACAGCAGAGATCAAATATCCAAATTACTCAAGCAGAACTTACAACAAGCACAAAGTCGTGTGAAAAAATATTCTAATTTAAAAAGGGAAGAGCAAGTATTCACTGTGGGAGAGTGGGTATACCTTCGGCTACAGCCTTACCGACAAACCACCGTAGCCTATAGGCATAGTCTCAAGTTAGCTCCTCATTTTTTGATCCATTCCAGGTGCTGCCCCTTCCGCATGTATTCATCATACTTTCCATGTTTCACAACTAAAGAAGAAAATAGGGTCCAAGGTTTTGGTCATACCATCACTGCCGCCCATAGATGAACAATGGCTGTTACAGCCAGAGCCCGAGGACTTTCAATGATTAGAAAGAGAAATATCCATAGGGCTACAACAACATGATGGACTTGAATACGCCGGTCCTTTAGGAGTTCTTCAAGCTCTAGCAGATGGGACAAAAAGAATTTTCAAAAAGAATTTTCTTCCATCTAGAGGAGATACTAGTTTATTTCGTATCGGATAGCCCAAAATTAATAGCCATATTACCACTATCATCGTAACTAACTACACTCAGACGAATTTGTAGCTACTAGAGAAACAGAATCTCAGATGAATTCGGAAATAAAAGTAAAATAGCATAAGAATTCGTAACTCACTACAATATTTGGGGAATTGGTAGCTGGTAGAGAATAAATGGTAAAATGGCATACCAGAGATTGTGGTGTGAGATTGTGGCGTGAATTCTGATAATAGTGGTTATGATATTTTGATTGTGGTGTGAGATTATGGTGTGAATTCTTTTGAGATTGTAGTAATTGGCTATCAAATTTGACTGCATGGATTTATGTCCTCTCAGAATACTTGGTTGATGCCATTGAGGTAACTTTGAACTGTGGAAATGTTATGTTCTTTGATGTGTCGCAAATTTTTTTGGAGCACCTTTAATATATTATCTACCAAGATATTGATAGACAATTTCTGAAGATAGAAACTTGTTTTTGTTTCTTCTTTCACAATTTTTGTTTCTAACTAACTTATTATTTATCATTGATGGCTTATGTTCGTCAGATTTCCAGTGTTCTAAAAAAATGTCTTATCATCTTCCTAGAATTTTTAGATTCCCAGCTCTACTTTACGTTGTTGTTGCACCATCTCAGCTAGCATTGTTTTTAGCTTTAATTGATACAATCAAACTCAATTAATTAACAGTTTGCAACACAATCAAAGTAGATTCTAATACTCAATATGTCAAAATCCAACACTGGACCAGCTAGTAATCCCACTTCCTAAAGTAAGCAGATAGTGCCATATGTTTGATATGCCAAAATGATAAAAAAGTAGAACAATATTCTAACCCTAAGAAGTAAACCAATGTCAGGACAAATTTGCAATACAATAATGGTTAAAAAAAATGATTTTTTTTTTTATGCAAGTTGATACTTGAGTTTAGGTATTCAAGATAAGCTCAAACATTTTCTCATCTTATTTGTGTTCATTTTCCCTTGGTTTCTAAGCTCGAACACTTTCTCATCTTATTTATACACTAATTGCTCGGGATAAGGTTGGCAATGCCTAATTTTGGGAACTTTAATCATACTAAAATACTTTCTTATATTTATAATACTGGGTTGATTTAGTCAGCTTGAAGTTAGTTCTTATAGTGTTTACTTTCTTCTCTATTTTCTAACAACTGAAAAGTTTAGGTTTTCATTCCGATTCAAGTTCTTGGACTGCAAGATGGAAAGACAAAGCTAGTTTGGAGAGACCACTTTACTATTGTGGCATTCAATTGAAGTTTCAAATTTCTGGAAAAGCTAATAGCTTTGATGGAAGATTTTACAATTGTCTAAACTATAAGATCAATAAACAATGTGCATTTTTTGAATGGATTGATCTTTAAAGTGACCAAAACAACTGATGTAAGATGATGTTGGAGTAAGCTCAATGAAGGAACAAGAGGGTTCTTCATCAATCGAACAAGTTAAATTTAAAGCAATGGGGAAGAAGTATAAGAAAATCTTGAAAGTGTTGTTCTTGTCATGGTTTACTGTTATGGTAATTTGTGCAGTAATTTTTATGTATCTAAAAAATTACAATGTATGTTGGCCAGTACTACAACTCATGTAACCTGTTGTAAATTTTAGGGCACTTTTTTTCAACTGAATGTAATGGACGTGATGAATGTAATGGACATGTGGTGATGAATGCTATGAGAATTTTGGACATGTTTTGGAAATGATATGTACATGTTTTCAAATAGTCTTGTTGTACATGTTTTTGGACATGTTTTGAAAATGTTGGCGGACATGTTTTAAACACAATCTAGATAGCAAAACAAAATACCATAATAAATATCACATTATTTAGAATCACATAAAAGATAAACACTTCAAAACACATGTTTCAAACACAATCTGGACAGCAAAACAAAAGACCATAATAAATATTACATTCTTCATAATCACATAAAAAGATAGCTTCAAAACATTCAAAATTACATTAAAAATAAATAAAAGCTAATAGTTTCGGTACATTCATAATTACATAAAGTAAAAAAGGCATCCACATCTCAGTTACATCCACTATTGAATAGCTTGGATACAATGAAATAAACTCTTCAAAACACATGAAAGACTATGAAATAAAAGCAGCAAAAGCTTCAATCCACTCTTTAAAGTTCACAATATACTACGTCCTTCCCTGTAACATCAAAATAAACAGGAGTGAAATTAACTTTGTGATAAATAGAGGTTAAATTAATTGTCCATGACATAACAAAAGACAAAAGAAATTACATAAAACTTATAAGCAAATTTGCACAAAGAAACCAAATTTTGCGATATGTTGTCAGTTGTTGGCCCAAGATCCCTAAATAAACCACAATAAAACACAATAAAAAGATTAACTTATTCAATTAAAAATCAATAAAACACAAATATTTATAAGTTACTATACCTCACTGAATGACAGTTGTTCCTAGCATGTCCCTCATTCTTGTAAATGCTACAACGTTTTTTCTTTGTTGTTTGCATTTCTTTTGGGTTCTTTACTCTCAAAGATTTTGGACGTCCTTTTGCTAGCACCTGTGGAAGATCCTGGACTTTTTGTGAAAAGTTCGATACAACTTGACTTCTTAACATATGAGAATCATTGGTTAACTCCCATTTACCTGCAAAATTTATTTCCTGAATATCTACGTAATACTTCATTAGAAGTAACTCTTTATGGACCTCCCTAATGCAAGAGAGAGGTAGTTGACTCTTTCTGTTGACTGCGACCCTAGTTTTGCAATGTTATAAAATTATATCATCAACTTACTTTTTCTCATCGTGGGATCATCTTGTGTCAGGACTTACCCTTCAGAACATGGTATGTCGAGAATAGGTCCACTCTTAGTATTAACAGTCATTTTTTCTAGAATATGATGTTGTGGCAATCTATCTGATTTCGATTTATTGCCAAGGACACATAGGATATGCCTACAAAAAATATCCATAAACTCAAACATATGGCATGTACATGTTGCATATTCTTCACCACCTGATTATTTACTCAAAGTCATCAGTTGTAATTGTCTCATGGATAATGAAGAAAATCTTTTTGAAAGTCCAGAAATTTGTTATACACATAAAACAAATGTTCGGAAAAGTTTTGTAAAATGTACCACAAGCACAACCTATCAGTCATTTGGGAGTACCTCTACAATGGTCTTCGTCATTGCCTTGTCATCATCGATAATTATAGTTAAAAAGGCATGCCTAACTATTGCCTCATGCCATGTTCTCAATAACCATGTATATAATTTGGTTGATTCATTAACTAACAAAACACAACCAAACATTATAGTTTGGTGATGATGGTTAACTCCAGAAAACGACACAAATGACATCTTATAAATATTGGTCAGGTACGTGGCATCAAATGTGACAACATCCCAAAAGTATTGGTATGCAGTTCTTGATCAGGCAACTGTCCAAAAACAACTTCTCATATACTCATCCTCATCAACTTGCATGGAGTACACAAATTTAAGTCCTTTGCATTGTCAATCAAGAAAGTAGGCATATAACCTTTGTGCATCCTCATCTTCAAGTAATTTTCAACATCCTTGCCAATACAACCAACGTTGTCACTACCTGATTCTTTACTCAATACCAACATTATCTTCTTTGTCGGTATATCAGACTCATTCAAAATCATAATAAGTTTTTTTTGGACTTTAGTAACTCCCCTATGTCCACGGAGCAAACTAGTACTTCTAGTTGTAAGTACAATGTTTATGTTCAAGCAAAAACTTACATATTATCCACTTTTCATCATCTTTTTTTATTCATATCATTGCTTTACATCCAGTTTTTATCTTAGCAGGTTCAGGAATATTTTGTTCTTTTTGTTTCCGACTTTCCCGCCGAAATCCTTCCTTTGAGCAAACATAGTTTATTGCAATTAGTTTTTTTTATCATCTTTTAACAATCGAGTATGGTTGGTCAGAATTACAAAACATTTTCGTCTTACATATGCCTTGTAAAATGCTTGGGCTTCTTCTACGTCGTCAAATACCATACCAATGAATGGCTCCAAAGGACCACTACTTGAAAAGGAAATCACACTCACTCCATCATCCACACTCACTCCATCTTTCACATTCACTCCATCTTTCGCATCCACTCCATCTTTCGCATCCACTTTGTCTTTCGCATTCACATCACATTGTTCTTCTACACTTTCACCCTTAGGTCCTACATCCTCAACTTCTGGTCAGTTTCCACGTATCGTTATCTCAATTTCATCACTATCAAAACACGAAATTTGATCATTCCATACAAAACAACCACATTACAAATTCAGTAGTCATCCATTGAAATAATATAATTGATATGAACCTATGGGAATGGAATCTCTTGAACTCACAATCAATTTGAAAACTCACCCAAGAAAGCCAAATCAAGTCAATGGATGGAAAATCTAGACCCGATGAGAACTCGTTTCAAGAACCTAGATTATATTAAAATTTAGACCCGTTGAAGAACCTATCTCAAGAACTCATATTACAAGGAGGAACGCCACAAAGGTTCTGATTTACCTTTGATAAGTTCAAAAGTTCATTCAAGAACAAGAGGAGATAAACTCAACTCACAACGAATAAATTCATCAAACTTCATAAACTGATTAAAATGAGGCTACAAAGAGTATTTAAAATAAAATTTAATCAAACCTTAACCAAAATAAATCCTCATCTTCCAAAAAGGCCCCTGAGTGAATTGAGTCGCGGCTACAGTAACTTGCTACAGTACCTCTTTAAACCCTAGTTCCCAAAAAGTAACTTTCCAAATAAGCCATTGGCCAAAATACAAGGCCTTTACAAAAATCCTAGTTCATAAGAAATAAGACATATGTGGACCAAGCATCCTCAAGCCCAATTATTCTAGACTAATTCCTATAGCTAATAAAATAAACCCCTTTAATTAAATAAATAAGTCCAAAGCCTTCAATCACATAAACATAATAATAGGCCCTAATTTATGTTGCACTCTACCATAGCTTGTATCACGTGGATGATCATTGGATCTTCTTCTCTCAATCTCATCTTGAATATTCGGCTCTTGCTAGACTCGTCCCAAGTGGATCTTTTTGGGGTGGGAACAAATGATACATAACACTTCCTCCCTCAAATTCTTTTTGTTTCTTTTTCTTTTCTTAGCAATTAACACATTCACCTAAACATATGGGAATCTTATGGGGATTGGATACAAAGCATATAATTCTCAGTTTCAGGAATGCCTCTGTACAATGCCCTTAATGAATCATTTAGTACAATTTATATTAACTTAACGGTTGATTAAGTACACCTTCTCAATGAAACTATAAGCTAAAGGCTACATATATATATATATATATATATATATATATATACACACACGTGTATTTGAGAAATTCATTCTGTGCGAATGACCCTTTCATGAGCTATACTGCATGGAACACTGAATTTTAAGTCCATGACACATAATTTCTCAACACAAGAGAGAATGAGGAACGAGGATGTGACCAAGAGGTGTTCTAAGAAAAATAGAGGGGATTTCCTTTGGCTAATGAGATTTTGGACTTTCAGGGTTTTTGGTACATGGGTTATGTGAGGCCCCTTTCAATCATTAGACGAAAGATCTCTCGGGTTAGTAATCTCACTTTCTAGAATTCAAGCTTGTAACAACTCCAGTAAATATGCTTGGATTATAGAATTTACAGATCTAATCAGCAATGAAAAATAAAATAACAAAGATATAAAAAAAAAAATACCTGAGCAGCACCAAGGCCACTAATATGAGCCATGAACAAACCAACAAAATGACCCTTAGTCGGCAATAGAGATGGTGTTCGAAATTTCTGGTGGGCCAAGGAATTGGTAGAGACAAAACTAGTGTCGTGCGGCAATGGCCGACATATCTTGTGTCTTGCGGGGGTCTAAAATTTGTGAGGGGCTCAAATTTTCGACTGGCTTAAGCGACACAGGCTAAGTTGTTGAGGTTCTACATAAGTTTTGATTATCCAGTGTGATGACCTTTATATGATTTTTGTGGAATCGCTTATGTGGTGGACTACTATTGGAGGCTGTTAAAGCCTTAGCAACGAACAGACCAGTGCAAAGCAGAACTGTAAATATAACAACCATATATCTCCAATTACCTCTCTCTATATAAGACCAATCAGAAAACATATTTTAAAGTTAAATTTTCGTAGATTAGATTTTAAAAAATAAATAAATAATTGTCTTCAAGAAAATGTTCAGCTCTTTTTAAAATGTTGTTTTAAATAGGGGAAATTATGTAGAAGTTTTGGGCCACTGGATATTTGTTGTTGAGGTTTTAGTGACTTATTTCAATTGCTAGTCCTGAATCTCTAACCTCCCATTTATTGTAGGGGATTCCTTTTTTCCTATTAGTACTTTATACATCTCCAGGTTGATGTTGTATCAATGTGGGTTGTTTTTTCTTCAATCAAGTTTCTAATCGTTTGCCCATAGTTTCGTTTAAGGCTCATTTGCATGTTGAGATTTTTGACAGGCAATCTGTCCACTAGATGTAATACATATATATATATATGTATATATATATATATATGAAAATTGCCAAGCTTTTTTAATCAATCAACAAATTTGCAAATACAAGAGATTTAACAGAACTCTCCATATTTTTTTCTTTGTTTCCTTTCCTACTCTTCAACTCAATTCTCCACTTGGAAGATCCTAGCACTCCAAATAATATTCCAAACATATGATCGCTCGTCACAATGTTTCAGTTCTAAGAAACCTCATTCCTTGAAATAACTCGCCTTAAAATTTTGAGATACGAAAGAATTGGTACTTTGAAAGAGTCTTTGGCCCTATTTTGCAAGAGAGCTATGTTAAGATTCTCTAGATCCCTTGTGGTGCCCTTGTTCCTCGGTAGAGAGTTCAGGGACGATCCGCAGTGCCATGGGTGCCAGCCAGTCGGCAACAACCCAGATTTTACATGTGGTTAAGCGCGTATTCTTAAGTCGAACAAATGCCATGTGAAAGATATTATAGCAGAATGAGTAAAGGGATTAGTCAGAGACTAATGCTAAATGTACCAGAGATCTGTATTAGTAAGAAAATTTAACCTTCATTAAATTTATCCATTTGTCATCATTGTATCTTCCTAAATAATGCATACACTGTCATCAATTCCTCATTTACGTCAAAATACAACAAATCGTAGATGATTTGTTACCTAACTAAAATATACATCTTAACAAATACAAATATCTAATAACTAGATACAGACCTCTGTGTCTACACCTCGGGCTGGGCTGGTCCTTTTTCCTTAGGAAACTCTGTCTAGGCTAAATCTATATAAATATCTACGGCTCTGGTAAAAGAAACCACAGGTAGGACCACCACAATTAGACTTCTAAGAAATCTCAATAGGTTAAAATCCATGAAGGTACTATCAACAAGAGACAATAAAAAAAAATATGCATGCACTGTTTCATGTAAATAAATCTATGAACACAAATTTATGCATGGCAAGTAATCACCCTCCGAGTAGAATGACATGTATTCATAGTCATGCCGAGAAATCACCTATGAGCAAGTATCATATATGCATAGTCATTATTAAGGCGAGGAATCACCCTCTTATCAAACCATGTGAAATCCACAATATCTCATCATATAAGCACCAATGGGAAATTACTCCACCCGTTCGACACAAAGAATCAATCTATCCGGCCAAAGTGTGAGATCATTCACCAAATCCAACCCAACATGTCAACATGCACACAAGGACACAACGCATGATTAACCCGGGACTTTCTCTACCATTGTTATCAAGTGAGGCCAATACGAAGACGTCTCACCCAGATAATTATGGAGAATTGCTCTACCTATATAAAACTCATGGCAACGTGCCATAGGAATTACGTGGAGACTCCTCAATCTATCCACGATTATCAATACACGGTAAGACTCAATACTAGAAAATCACAACATCATCAATTCACAACATTCAAATTAATCACCTCAAAATCACCGTGTAAAGACAACTGATAAACATAATCAAGAAAATATACTTTAATGTAAGGAGGTGATTTATAGAATATGCAAAATTTTGAACTTACAGCATACTCACAAACATTTACTCCATATTCCCAGTACGATCATAAGAGCTAACCTACCTAAATAGGACCAGTGTTATAGTAATACCGACGCTAATCCTTTCATCGCAGGCTTTGAAGTCACTTGCTTTCTTGAAGATTTTGACTTGATGAAAGGGTAAACACTTAATGATGTCAAAAGTGAGATTTTGGATTTTTTTTATGTATTTTTTACTGTTGGACTATTAGCCCTAGATATGATGTCCATATAACTCTAGATATGCTTTAATGAGAGACCTCCAATTATGGTCGTCCATTTGCCCTATGGCCTTGAAGGATGGCAACGACTGACAGGATGCACGTCCTCTACAGTTTTCCTTAGGTCAAATCCTGCAGTCCCTCCCCAAATAAGGGTCTCCCACATGACGCTAGACCATACCTCTGAGATCAAATGATATGGCTTGCAGGTTCATAATCTTTTTTTCACAGGCTCACTCTAGACGCAACATCTCTTATAGAGTATGGTTCTCTGTCTACGACACCTTTTGCCCTCTAAGCACCTCTATGTCATCTCGAAGAGCTCCCACATCTATATTGAGTTTTTCCTTGCCTGTTGCTTATCCTAGTACGGTCAGCATAGTATTTGCCTGCATCGCATAGGATGAAAAGTCATTCATCACTTGATACTGGATCGTGCTAGCTAGATTGTCTACATTGTGTTGCTTGCTTTACTCTTGGACTAAATGCACTTTGCTCGCTCGACTATCTCCTTGTCGCTAGCCTTTCATTCTCAGGAGGGGTCTCTTCGCTTGCTTCGATGCAATCCTCACATATTCCCCTTCTTGTAAGATATTTCATTCTCAAAATTTCATGAGGACTATCCGTCGCAGTGGGATTGAGAGGAATGTGCCTAAGGTGGGTGTCCTTAATCCATCTCTATTGATGTCGGTCAAGGTGGTAGCACAATCTTTTGTCCACCCGCTGACCTTTATCATCTGTGAATGGAACAAGGGTTTCCTCCCCTTGTGCCCTATGTTGGCCACTGCTTTGGTTCAATAAACATATAAAATAGGGGGAGGATGACTAGTTGTGTGCATGGGCTGAACGTGGGTTTAGTGGTTTGTGATCGTGTGGGTGGTGCAAGGGAAAGAAAATCGTAAAGGTTGAACGGCTTGGGAGGAACTGTCGTGCATGGTGGGGTCCCTTGGAAGGCTCGCTGGTGAGGTCCTACACGGCTGTTCAAGGCTTTGATGATGGTGGTTGTTGCTGGTGTGGATTAGTGGAGGCTAATGGGATGGACGCACAGTGCGTGGGTCTCTCTCTCTCTATATATATATATATATATGTGTGTGTATAGTGGCCTGTGGTTTGGGTTGGTGTGGAGGGGAGGTTGTAGTACAATACAACATGGTCTGCCCGTGGGGGAGGACGTGGGACATGGGGCTGCTTTGAAACTGAAAATCCTAGATTTGATGAGGAAAGGAAATACTTGCATGGGTTTAAAATATATAGAAGGCAACGAGTTAAGGAATTTTAACGTGAAGGGGACTCAAAAACTGTAAGCCTAGTGGTTGAAATTGGATACGATCATGAGCTTGGATTTCACAAATAAATCTGATCTTAATCCTCATGTCCAAAATAAATCCATCATCCAATAATATCTCCAAGCTTTTAGAAGAATTTCTTTGGTCAATTGTTAATTGTTTAGGGCTAAGTAGTTCCTAAATATTAAATGGGTTTTTGTCCAAATATTAAGCCCAATAAAACTCTTATAATTTATGTGTCTAGGATCTTTGCAAAACTTAACCGACTAATCTAATTTGGGCTCCCTAAAAAGAAATTTATAATACGTGGGCTTGGCCTGAGCTCAGTATTGGGCTTGGGTGTTACATTTGGAGTTAGTATGCAAAATCCTTAATTTAGGAGTAAAATGGTCATTTTCCTTCAAGTAGAGGGGTAAAATAATCATTTTACTTTGAGTCATTAATTTTATAATTCTAAGTTTATTAATGAGAAGTTTCTAATATTTAGAAATATTTCCTTACAATTTTCATTATTTTTTGCATTTTTACGTCACGCTACAATCACTGTAAGTTGCCCTCTAACTTACTTTCAGGATACTTGTGTATATACGATGGTTAAAACCATTATTCATGTTTGTTATATCTATATACATGTTATGTTATACCATGTCATGTTTTCAATTCAAGTACATACTTATCTGTTACACATTATGTCATATTGTGCCATGTTTATTTATTATACGCCATATTATGTCATGCCATGATTTATTTCTAAGTACATGTTTATCTGTTACATGCCATGTTATGCCAGGCCTTGCTTTATTTTCCAATACATGTTTATCTATTACACATTATGTTATGCCGTGCCATTAGTCACATGAATATGTCAAGTTAGGTTATGCCATATCATGAGTCATACAAGTCCATCAAGAAATATTTTTCAAGTTTAGTCATGTTACGTCCACTTACAGTCAAGGTATTGTTCAAATCATTATTATTAAATCATGATAATCCTATGAGACAAGACTACACTATCATGGTAACCTCATGAGACAAGAGTATCATGGAAACCCTATGCGACATGAACATCGTGATAACTCCATGAGACAAGAACATTATGGTAACTCCATGAGACAAGAATATCGTGGTAACCCCACGAGACAAGAATACATTTCAATTCAGTTCATGTCATGTCATGTTTATTTCATGTTCAATTCAGTTTCAAGTCAATTCAGTTCATGTCATGCTATTTGGCAAGTCATGTCACACTCACTCATGTTCACGTCCGTATTCATGTCTTTTTACTGTCATGCATGCATATGTAAATTATTAGTTTAAGTTAATTGTTAACTTGCTGAGATTTATAATCAAATCTCACTTGGTAGTCCCAACTCACATGCATCAGGATATGGAGAACCCACTCATGGGAGTTGGACGAGGTCAAATAGAATGAGGAGCACAGACAAGGAGTTGATGGAGTCTATTCCCCCATTTTCTAGACATTAGTTTGAATATCATAGTTAAGCTAAGTGAGCAGCTCAGCGATTTAATACAGTAGTTTTTATTTCCAAACTATAGTTTTGGATTGTTGTCTCCAATACTCTTTATGTTATAGACCTATTGGACAAGTACACTAACCTTTTATCACGTGAATTTTATGAAGCATGTTCATGTTTTGGAATATATGACTTCTAGTACATAGTATTACTCAAAGAAAAAAATTATCCGCTACGAATATTGCATATTATTAGATGCATGCTAGGTGCATTGAATCTTTATTTGTCATGAACGGGGGAAGGTAATCTCGTATTGCCTGTCTTGACGCTTCAGAGTCCAAATCCCAAGCGAAATCTGAGGGCATCACATTCTTGCATTTCGTCCTAGTTCTACCAAAGATCGACAATTGATTAGGACGATGAATGCGATACGACATTCGAACAGTTGGAAACCTACCTATCTAGTCCACCCATTCTTAGCCAAACCAAGCTGGGGGAGACACTCACCTATCTTTATTGGTTACACCGGATGCGACAAGTGTTGTATTGTTAAGGGAAGAAGAAAAGGGATAGAAGCCCGTGTACTACACCAGTCAAGATCTTAGAGGTGCTGAGACACACTGTGAGAGCTACTGGCAATTGCTTTGGTTGTGGTGGAGCATAGATTGGGGCCCTGTTTCAAGGCCCACACTGTGAGAGTTACGACGAAGGCCCCACTAAAGAAAGCCATGTATCAATCAAATACATTGAGGCTTGTGGACTGGTCAATCGAGCTAAGTGATTTTAATCTTGACATTTTAACAAGGAGTGAAAGGCCAGGTTCTTGCAGACTTCATTGACCAGCTCATCAACTTCTCCAAAGAAACACTGAGCTGGCCAACAGGAAAACCCTCGCAAGTATATGTCAACGGCTCCTCCTACCATAACAACAGGGTAGTGGGCCTCCATCTGGTAACCGAATAGGGGGAGGAGATATACTACTCTATGAAGTTGGCATTTGAGGCAAACAAGAATAATGTTGAGTATGAAGCACTATTGTTCGGACTGGCCATGACCAAGGGATTGGGGACAAGCAAGGTCAATGCACACGCAGATTCCAACTAATAGTGAACTAGGTTACAAGATAGTACTTGACAAAAGAGGACCGGCTAAAGTTGTATCTGCTGCGAGTATGGGAGTGACGCGATAAGTTCCCCATGGGACATAACAAGGTAGGTACACCCCATCCGCCATGTGTGAGGTGTTGAAGATAGAGGTGGACCTATGCCACCAGGAAAGGGAGGCGTCAAATTTGTGAATTCCTCCATAGATTATTTTACGAAATGGGTGCAAGCAGAAGCTTTGGCAACAATTACAGCAAAGAACATTGTAGAATTTCTATGGAAGTCAATTGTATGCCGCTTCGGCATACCTTAGTCCATAGTCTTAGAAAACGGGCAACAGTTTGACTATAATCAGTATCGAGAATGGTGATCAGAATTGGAAATCAAGGTTAAATACTCGTCCCCCAACCACCCTTAGGACCCTTAGGTTAATGGGCAAGCAGAAGCAACTAATAAAACATGGTTTTGAATAGTGAAGAAGAGGCTAAGAAATCGGAAGGGGGCATGGGCTAAGGAGCTGCCAAGAGTATTATGGGCATATAAAGCCATTGTGAGGACCCCAACAAGGGAGAGACCCCTATGCAATGACATATGGGGTCATTGCAAATTAACTTCTTAACTTCTTAGAGGCATGACAAGTGCTTTGGAGAGAGTTCTTTTGTCCTATCAATTTTCCAATAAATGAATGCAGAAGAGTTATTTTCAACCCATCAACTCTACTTAACATTAATTCCTACTAAGGATTCTAAATTTTTTCTTTTGTTTGCAGTCGTGGCTAGTCACATGATGTGGCTTTTAATGAACAAGGAGATTAGTATATTCTAGATAGGCTTAATTGGACAATGGCCATTAAAAACTTATTGGGATCATAAGGGAGCTTGGGAGATCATCTTGAAACACAAAAAAAATGATCCCGTGGTTACACCTTCCACCAAATCATATCAAAGTGAACTTTGATGTTGCAGTTCAAAAGGACTTCTAGTTCTGGATACTCATTATATGCCTTGAAGATCATAACAAGCTGCTACTCTGTGCCTGGACCAATGTTTTGAATACTGTACCGAACGTCGTACCAGTCAAGGCACTGGAGCGAAATATTTCGGTATCGGTACCATTTCGGGATAACGTTTCGGGATAACATTTCGGGATAATCGATATATAAATAAATTATATATAAAAATTATATTCCAAAATAATAGTCTATATATAAATAAATTATATATAAATACATATATATATATAAATTATAAATAGTCTAGTCTAAATTGGGGGTTAAAGAATAAACTTGTAGTTTGAAAAAAAAAAAAAAAAAACCTGGCCGAAATATTGGCCGGTATTTTGACTGGTACGAAATAGATATAGTATTTGTACCGGCCTTCCGGCCGGTACAAAAAATTTCAGTCATACCGGCCGATACGGTACGAGATTCACAACACTAGCCTGGACACGTAGAGAAGCCCACCGATGAACCTAGTATCCGAAGAATCAAAAGCGGCGCTACAAACTAAGCTAGAACTTCGGGTTGAAAAAAGCAAAAACAAAAATACAACAAACAAATTTCTGCAATAATCACGGACATTTTATAAAGGTTCATTTATTGTCTGTTAGAGGACTAAGTTGTTAGGGCGGAAATTGGGATGTAAGCTAGCAATGCAATGTACGTGTAGATACCAATGGGAGTCCTAATTAAGTCTAGGTCTTTAAACATACTAAAGTCCAAGCCCATCCCTAAGCACCTTCTGACATATGAAGAAAAACTCTTAAAACAAACCATTAACACAATAACCACCAAGAAACCTAAACACACTAGGAATTAAACTGTAATAAATCAGCTCTACCGCCCCTAAAACCCTTGCAGAAATATATCACAGGCCTGCAAACACACCTGAATAACTCTTAATTAGTCCATGGAATTCGATCAACTGTTGCTACATATATAGGAGATTAAAAGAAACCCATGCAGTACTGCTGCCGCTAGCCACCATCTTCACCACGCACACATGACATATATACTGCCATAAGACTAAAAATCTTACAAAAATACTGCCGCAAGAAATCAAGGTAAATTCCCTTTCACATGTCTACTGATTCAATGAGTCTTACAAAAATATTACACTCTTTTTGTTTGGTTGTTTGGTTGACATTTAAAATTTATATATCTTGTTTACCAATTATGTTGGATTTTGTTATTCATTTTGAGAATCTATGTTAGTTCTTATCATTTACAGCTAGCTTTATTTATTAAGATTATTTGAATATTTTGGATCATGTGTGGATCATCATGCATGTAAATAGTTTGAAAAAAGTGCAAACGAATGTTTTTGGTATGGTGCCAAATCTTGATATTCTGGTTGTTAGAGTTTGAAGAAATAAGCCAAGTCAAAGTAGTCGAGATGAGTTTAACTTTTTAATTGTAAATTGAAAGAGTAATGAGTCCTATCAATGATTAGTTTGAGTTGAATTGATATTCCAAACACTGCTGATCAGAATATACTGATATATATTTCATTGAAAACTACTAAGTACAAAGGGACCAAATCATGCATTCAACATTATTATAACATAAATTAATGCACTAACACTACCTAAAAATTTGGCAGATACTACACCTAATTACGTGCGACGTCAAGTCCTAACTAGAACAGCCTTTAAGTTCCGGCCTCTTGATCATTGTTAAGCTCATTTTTATTGAACTTTAATTTGCTTGATCTCCTTTAATTACTAAAGGCAGATTGCACAAGGATTTGTCTTGCTCCAACTATTTTCAATTTACATACCATCATGTCATGATGTTTTTATTTAAATTTGCTTGTAAAAAATAATGGAAGTAAGTCGTAACTCTATGGCCGAAAAGGAAAAAATCCAAACAGTTCTGCTACAGGTACAAGGGGTTGGGTACCTTTGGAGGAATCGGCTGACGTGGTAACATATTAAAAAAAAACACAAAAAATACAAAATGAGAGAGAAATGAAATGAAACCCACTGGTGCCGTCTACAAGCTTGACGACGGGCACTCCCCCACGTCATCTCATTCTCCCTCCCTAGCAACCACATACGCATGCTCCTCCCTCATTCGTCAACCCAACGACGAAGCCACTGCACCACCCTAGCGCCGAAAGCACCACCCTTGTGAAATAGCCAAATCGTGAGCCCAAAGTCCTGATAAAGATTGAATATGGACAAAATCTTTGTTGCACATAAAACAATTGTATATTCACACATTAATTGATACACGGATAAGTATACATGTTCTATTCTAAGTAAGAAGATTAAAATTGTGCTGAAATTTCTATTGGTTATCGAGTCAAATAGAGTCATAAATCATTTGTGATTTTCTAACTGTTACAATCGTGCTTCATGTCTGATGCTCAACTCGATTGATCTTCAGCTTGATTCAAGGAATCATCCTTTATAAGCCCCACCGTGAACCACAGCTTTTCACCACCACCTTCTGAGCCTTCTCCACACCGCAGCAGCCACACCCACCCCTTCACTTCGTCCACTGCCCAACCCCCCCATGGCCTAGGTCCTTCGTGTCCTCAAACGAGAAGCAGCCCCACGCACACGTCAACCTTTGTTGGAGGAGAACCGGACAAGACCACCCAATACTGCCCAAGCTCCTCCTTGTCATTGCCACCCTACACCAAGAACCACCAACCACCGCCTAGGGCCTCCACCTCTATCCATTACTCCACGCCACAATCGATTGAAACATACTCTATTTTTCTATCCTGAAACAGAGCATTATGTCAACCACCATGGAAGCCCAGTCCTCCACCACCCTCTCGACTGCTCCATGACGTATTGTGCTGCCGCATATCCTCCATCCCACAATCTCTATCCCCAACGACTTCTGCTCTAACCAGCAACTCTTTGCCCCTCTCGATAAGACCCCCAAACTGCCACCTCTCCTCCTCTTCTCTCCATCATTAGTCAATATCATGAAACCTAACTTTTCCCCACACTATAAAGAGCTTGTGCCTCCGTGAGCCACCACCATCACAGGGTATCCACACCCTTCTCAATTGTTCTCTTGGTAAAACTCTCACTCTCTTTCTAAGTCTCGGTCCCTCCCTCAAGTTAGCTTTCTCTCACCGTATTCTCTTTTTCGTAAGGGTGTTTTGTGTTTCGTCTATGGGGGAGTTTCAACGCACCGTTTCATTATTGTAGACGTGGAGGGATGGGTATGCGGGGGATTCCCAACCCCGGGTGCAAGTACAGTTTTTCAAATCGAAATGAAAACTCATTAGCATTCAACAACTCTTGAGACTTGGTAGGCCGTCAGCCGTCTATATTCTGGACAAATTAAAGAGAATTTTGCAAACATAATTAATTTGTTTTGTGAGCTCCATCAATTTTTATTTCATGTTTGTACTCTCGTCGCAAATACTCATAATAATCACTACATTTGATCATTTTCGGCAATTTATAAACCATTGCAGGTTCGACGAAATCCTAAAGCCGTTTTTTATCAATTTCAGCGATAGGCAAAAATTGTTACAAAAAAATACTATTTCTTGCGATTTTAGTCTGTCGCAAATGTCTGTCCCAAAAATCGACGGAAATTGCCTTCTAGTTTACCATTAAAATCGCTGAGAAAAATTATTTCCGGCGATATGTATAGTCACAAAAAGTTAATAAATCGTCACAAATAACTCATTATTTTTTCCAGCGATTTTAAATTATCGTCATCATTAAGTATTTCCAGCGAGTAAGTTTCGCTGCAAAAGACTATTTCCGACGATTTTATGTCACCAGAAATATCTTCATGCTTTGAAAAAATTATTTTCGGCAAATTTTACTTGCCGAGAAAGGTGTTTCAGAAAATAAAACAAAAATACACAAAATAGAATACATAAAAAATATTATACACATCCAAGTTTTGCAGACTTCAAAATTTTGCATTACACTATGGATTGCACTAATATTATTTTTACATACGCAAAAAAGATCCAAAGTCTATAGTAACTTAAATAAAGAACCCAAAATCTATAGTAACTACACTAAGAACTGCACCAAAACTAATCTCAAACTTGTAGAAAGAGAAAAAACAGAATTGAGCAAGATCATTGAACTTAACAACAAAGTACTCTAAAGAAACACATTTGCAGGGAGCACCCTGCAAGGATTGAAGAGTATCACAAGAATGCCAAATAAAATTTGCCAATTGACAACAAAATTAATGTAACTTAGTTAACTTTTTGTAGATTTTATTTTCTTGTCTTGCCAACAATCACATTGCATAACCACAAATAGGCAAAACCGATAGTTGAATAATTAAGATCATATAAAATCTTTGTATTCACACTTCTATACAATCCTAGTAAGTGAATAGGCAAATCCATTTTATTCAAAATTTTGAGCATGAAACTTTATGAAGTCAGAAGTGAACTTGTTACATTATGTGTAAAACTAAGACAAGTAATTCCAAATGATTCTGTAACTCCACAAAAGCACCAAACCATTAATGGGACTAATTTGCAGCAACTAAATCAAACCATAACATAGTAATAATAGATGACAGTTTGTTTTTTTCACCTCAAACTTGAACTAGTTGAAGTTGTTTCTCTAACCTTCGAGCTTCCTCCTTTTTCGATAGACTTCACTATAATTTTTGTGGTTTCTATGAAGGTTTTTCTAATGTCAGATATTGAGATTTTAAGGTCATTTGGTATTCCTAATGGTAAGAAAACAGAAAGATCTACACAACTCAGTGTTAGAATCTATTGTGAATTCTTTTACTGTTTGCTTATGGTCTCCTCAGAATTTTTTCATTGCTTCTTACGTAAGACTCCACTATTGAATCCCCTCATATGCTCATGATTAAAGTTGGTCAGTAGCTAGATAATTGAGCCCAAACAAAAACAAAGCAGAAAATAAATTCATTATGCAGTAGAGGAAATAATTCAACAATAAATTAGTAGATTTAATTCTCTATTCTCTTAACATTTCAACCTCTTATTTTTCATTTTCTCTTCCTTTATTCCATCCCTCTATCTCAACCTCAAGAGGTGACATGAGAAGTACCAAGTGAACTCAAATTTCAACCAAAACCAGCTCTAAGCAACCAAAACCAACTCTAACCAAGTGTACTTGTTTTGAATCAAGTATATAGAAGACCACATACAAGTAGCAGCTTAAGATTGAAGTTGGTGTAAGTTGGATGCAGCTATAATTGAAAAGAAAATACAAAAATTAAGCAAACAGAACACCATTTGCCACAAATAGTTGAACATAGTGGGAAACCAATGTATTCTTTGGTTGAACTTTCCATTCCATGTCAATATTACCAATTACAGATTTCAATTCACAGGATTTGGGCCATTTTAAGTTTCACAAGCTTACTAGGAAACATTTTTGTCTAATTTACCATTGTTATCCTTGAATTAATGAGAGATAAATTGAAGCAATTTTATAATTGTTGATACTAACCACAATGAATATGTTGAATCCAAATCAAGCTGCTGAGAGATAAGCAATGGCAACTGTTGTGCAAAGCATCATATATTCCCACCCTCACACTATTTTCAGATCCTACAAATGAGGGAATCCAATACTTGATCCCTTCAAATCGATGTCCTCCTAATAAACATGACAGATCAGTACGAATCAAATGTACCGTCCTTCAGATTTCACATTTCTACTCAATTAATTCTTCACGCCATATATATAGGCAATTAATTAATGAGTTAATAAATTAACTATATCCCTAAACAAAGAGTATGTCACAAGAAGATATAAAACGACATTGACTCCAACAAATCAATAAATATATCTATTAGTAAATTCCACTCTCAATCTACATTGAAACCAAAGTACTAATATGAAACTAAAAAAAAAAAAAAGTTGAAAAACACATGCTTTTACCTGTCAAAACTCACTACCCAGCTGATAAAAAGAACAGAAAAATAAAACATGCATCATGTATATATATATATATATATGATATATATGAACTTGCATCATGTACATGACCAATGATTTGTAATATCCCAGATGCATAACCTTAATTGATTGATCCTATGGATCTACAACCAGTTCCAATACTGCATGATTCTGAAAAAGGAAGTTACATACATAATCTCGGTTTGAAAATCAGATTCCCCTATATAATATGGCAAAGATCAAACAAAAGGCTTCTCCATCCCTGAGAGACTGAAAAATGATAAAGAGCATTTGTGCAAGAAATACTTACTTTGATTGGGGATCCGAGCGTTCAGAAGAGGAATGCCTTCACTTCAAATTGGAAGCCAATGGACGTCATTCAGCGTTGAGAGGGAAATCGACGCCAGAATACCGTGGTCATTGAAGAAACCCTAAACCACGCAGTGGTGGAAATGAAATTACCTACAGCTAGCCGTCATTTCCACGAGAGAGATGATGGTTGTGGCCTTCGTCGAGTCCCTTCACTGGAGTATGTTTTCAGATGAAAAAGAAATCACCGATATAGGCACTGCGCGTTTCAGCAAGGGGAGGGGAAATGGGATTTCTCGTCAAAGGAGGTGATGATGTTTCACAGGAACTGGGGGAAACGTATCGAGACGAGGAGGTGAAATAAAGGGGTGGTAGTGGCATGGTGGGGTCACTGGCGACGGGCTGTGCACATCGGAGACTTGAGGGAGAAGAGGGATTGGGGAGAGAGGGGAGGGGGGAGACGACTGGGAGAAATTAAGGCTAGTTTGTTTTTAGAGATGAGTTGAGATTAAAGTTAAAAAGTTAAATAAAATATTATTAGAATATATTTTTTAATATTATTTTTATTTTAAGATTTGAAAAAATTAAATTGTTTATTTTATTTTGTGTGAGAATTTGATAAAGTTGTAATGATAAAGTGACATGAGATGAGATGAGAGGAGATGAGATGTTTCCTGGAAACAAACGAGGCCTAAATTGAGGGGGAAAGACCCTTGCGGTTTAAATTTAATTATCTTTTCCAACGCTTTTAATTCACCACTACTAAGCATCCCGATGACTTTTACGACAACAAATTTCACCGCAAATAGTATATATTACGGCGATTTCTAAATTCGACGAATGGGAAATGCCGCTACAGTAAACAATATTTTATTGTGATGACTAAAAATTGCCTCAATAAAATAAACAGTAAATTCTCTATAAGGATTTCCAAATTTCGTGTTGGAATTAAGTAGCGACTTGAAAATCACCGTAAATAAAGACCATTTAAGATAATTTTTTTTGCTTCAATCTTAAAATGCTAAAAAAAAGTTTGATAACGTCTGCTAATTAATTCGTCTCTATTTGAATTGATTAACAACTTATTTTCAGTGACAATGTTTAGTTTGAATTGGGCATGGATGCAGTTAGTATTGGCCCTTAATTATAAAATATATAGGAATTGAGAGAAAAAAGAGAAAAAAACAATGAAAAACATTTACAAATTAATATTTATAAACGGTTCTTATCCAAATGTAGAAGATGGATCACTGTAGCATAAATAATTTTCACATTTATTTGATATAATCTAGAAAAATTCAATTTATCATCTCCACGCACCACATTTTTTTTTTCTCTTACCAAATATGTGTTATATGGATAATGAATAAAAAAATTCAATAAGTTAAAGAAGAATAAAAAAATTGTGATATATGGTGTTCGAGAATGATGAGTAGCAAAACTCTATAATCTAATGGAAATTATCAACTCTAGTAGGCAAATTTGACTAAATTAGGTGGATATATTTTTTACTGTGGCTAACTTATATATATATATATATAAATGATATACCTTTCACATTGGCTTAGCTAATTATTTTTTATACTACTAAAATATTAATTTTTATTTATTATATGTTTTATATTTTTTATATTTTTTTCAGATATTATAGTTTGGCATGCTAACATGAGTACGTACGTGCACATATATATATGTACAAGTACGCAAATGCATATTGTAATTTGTCTATGCTATGCCTATATATATTTCCACAAGAGTAAGAGATAAATAAAAACAAATTTTGCCTTATTTTCTTTGAATGGAACTGTGATCCACAGCCATGAACGTTATTTTTATACTTATTTTCTCTGCCTCCCCATTACCCAAATGGTAACTTCTCTGCTTCCCTCTTGCGAAAATTATGAAAATAAAAATATAAGTATTTCAAAACCATATAAAAATAAATTGTGTTAATAGAGTTACCGAATAGTGCGTTTCAGTTTTTTCTTCTTTTTTTTTTTCATGTATTTTTTTAATCATCATAAATATTTTTTAAAAAAATAAAAATTCACAATATTATTAAAAAATAATTTCTTAATCACTAAGTAAAAAATAAATAAAAAAACTTATTCGGGATACTATTTGGATTCCGAATTCAGAACACAGAGCATTTCTATTATGAAAAAATTATAAATATAGAATATGTGATGTAAACAGTTACTGATTTGTAGAAAAAGTTTTGTTTTTAATTCCTTGTCGGGTCCACGTGGTGCCTACCAATTGTCTTGACAACCACTAATCTCCCCCTCTCTCTCTCTGTGTGTGCAGTAGTCTTTGAACTTTACCAACCGAGGCAGCTTCCTCGAAGACGAAAGGAAGCGCAGCTGCTCCATCTTCACGAGTACTTAAAAGGCATCAACCCCTTATTTCATAAACCCGAAACAAACAACCGGATCCTGCTAGCTTATGTCCAGTAGTAGCCATTGTCGCAGGCAGCAGTACTACTCTAATTGGCAGGCCAGCCGTCCTCTATATCATGTGTAAGATCATGAAATTATGGTATATTATAATAGCTAGCTGCATGAATAATATCATGATCATCCATATAAATCTTGTCTTTAATTCCTTAATTTGTGTGGCATCCACCTTAGAAAAATCGAGATTATGTTGTTCCTGATCGGACTCTTGATTCTACCTCTCGTGAATTGCTTGAGATTATGTTGAGTTGATCATAGGGCTGCTGCATGCTGCCATGGATTGATCGAGATATTTATTATTCATGTATTTAATATAATTGCTCTATGCAGGTTTGGGGACTGCCAAACAAACATAAAGAACTACGTACTTCAAGCAAGCTGCTGGTTCTGAGACGTTGTCATGATCGAGATCTAAGCAGTACTTCATGCGAGCTGCTGCTAATGAAATTTCCTCATAAATCATAACACAAATTAGAGTCTAGCAAGATATTTGGGGTCAGGTATGCAAGTTTCGATGATATCCCTTTTTGAGTTCCATTACTCTTTTCTTCTACTGAAAATATAAATATCAGCCTACTATACACATCAGCCGCCGCACCCTCTCTCTATTGAGTGAAAAAAAAAAAAAAAAAATTACCTGTGGTGTGCTGCGGCTTCCAGCTGATGCGCAGCACAGCCCTTTCTTCTAAATGAAGTTAATAGGTTCACATGAGAGAGAATACTGGAATTTTCATCCTTATAATAATCATATCACACATATAAAACACGTACAAAGATTTTCAAACCAGTTCTGTTAACTGCCAAATAAATTAATACACCAACATGAAAGCTCCCTCCTCAACTTACTTTGCAAGTAGATTCTTCTTATGCTCATCTTCGGTTTACTCCTAGCTATGATCAGGCATTTATATTGTTTCTTGGTTCAATTAGGTCCATGTCTCAAAAGTCGAGGCATGTAAATTTAGATGCGGTTTGATTAATAGTAAAATGAGATGAGATGAGATGATTTTAGATAAAATTAGTTGAGAGTTGAATAAAATATTATTAGAATATTATGTTTTAATATTATTATTATTTTAAAATTTGAAAAAGTTTAATTATTTATTATATTTTATATGAAAATTTAAAAAAATTATAATGATGAGATGAAATGAGATGAGATTAGATTACCTTCTAGGGGGCCTCCTAAACTACATCCAAGGCTTGTATAGTCGCAACTTGTCGCGAACTCTTTTTTTTTTTTTAAATAAAATAGAAAAAAAAAAGTGATGCTCTAGATATATTACACTCCTATCTCATTTCCTTTTTAAGAAAAATAAAGTAAAAGACTACCTGCAAATTGCAATCGAACTAAGTGTTCCAAGAGAATTATGCCATTTAGTATACTATACTCTCATTTCATTTTTATTTTTATTATCTTGTGTTGATGTGGTATTATCTATCAATTATTAAATCTACTTTTATTTTTCTTAAATAATAAATTTAATACCTAATTAATAATTTCATATCCAGTGAGATAGGATTAAAATAAAGATGTAATATACAACATTTGTAATTTGGAGGGTCATATTGAAAATCTTGGTACTCATATTGCTAACAAGTGCATTATAAGCCCCAGATATACTGTGTCATGTTTCTCAAAATTTTTGTGGAAAGGTTCCCTGTCGCTTGTGGACTTGCCCACCGTGAGAATGGCTTCGTTTGGAAGCTAAACTAATCTCAATTCATCTCAATTCATAATTATAATTTTTTAAAATTTTAATACAAAATATAATAAATAATTCAACTTTTTCAAATCTTAAAATAATAATAAGAAATATAAATAATATTTTAATAATATTTTATTATCTCAACTCAACTCAGTTTAACATCTAAACGCACCCTTAAATGATTTTGAAATAAACAATGTTTTAGTCATAAAAAAAATTTATAAAAATATACTATTAAATTGACTTGATGTAGTATTATGATATATCAAAGTTAATTTTATTATAAAATAAATAGAAAGATTAATTATGAATTTATTTTTATAGTTATAATATTTATCACTTCTTTTTAAAATATTTATTAGTATATAGAAGCATATGAAAGTGGGGAACACAATCGACCAACAAGAGTGATCGAAACCCCACCCTTTCAGCCTTTCTTGATGGATAAGGCAGTGAAACCAAAACGAGTGAATATGAGATGGTGGGGTCGGGAAAACATGGCTAGTAAGTTCATGTCCCACTTCTCGAAGTTTCCATGATAAACTCAAAAGCAAAACAATGTTTTTTTTTTTTTAATTAATTAATTTATTTTCCTTAGCATTAAAGCAAAACAATGTTTGATGCTATAGAGAACATTTTTCAACATATTTTAGTTTTATTATTGTAGTAATAATAATAATAATAATAAACCATCTTTACCAAACTCAAAAGATTTTTTACAACATATTATTTGTTAAGTCCAAATATAATTATATCGATTCATTTGTATTTAAAATTTATTTTAGTTCATTTCATCTTATTTTATTATTATAATTTTTTTAAATTTTTATAAAAAAATATAATAAATAATTTAATTTTTTTAAAATTTTAAAATAATAATAATATTAAAAAATAATATTTTATTAATTTATTTAAAACTATCTCAAACCCATCATAATTTATTTTTGAATATAAACGTGCCTAAAAAGTTTTTTTTTTTTTTTCAATATAAACCTATTTTTTAATTTTTCACTACATACTAATGGCCAATCCAAAACTCGCTTTCCCCTGCAGCTGCAGAGTTGCTTCTTAATTAAGCTAAAGGCCATGACCCATTGACTTGTCTCAAGTCAAGTCATTGGAATGTGCTATAATAAATTAAAGAAAATATTATTGAAATTATCCAAAATTATCATTCGATTTTTTTTTATAGACATAATAAGTTGATATTAAAATTAAAAATTAAATAAAATATTATTAAAATATATTCTTTTAATATTATTTTTATTTTAAATTTTAAAAAATTAAATTTTTTATTTTATTTTTTAAGATTTAAAAAAAGTTAAATTATTTATTTTATTTTATTTAAAAATTTAAGAAAATTGTAATGATTAGATGGGATTAGATGAGATTAGGGTTAAAGTTATTGTTTAATTATTTTAATTATTTGATTTTTTTATTTAATAATTAATAAGTGATTGTTAGTAAAATTGAATATTTATTTAGTTTTTACTTAATTATTAAAGATATTAAAAAAAATTATTGAAAAAAAATGAAAAACACTAGCTCTAGAACTAGACATAAATCAAAGCATATATACTTCTCTCTCTTTTCTGTTACAATTGCTCTCTTTTGATCCTTTCTCGTCCTTCTCTGGGTTCTTTATTTCCTTTCATAATTTTTTTTTTAATTTTTTGTATTAAAAATTTGGAAGTTAAAAGAGTTGGCGAGCACAGTAATGGAATCAATTGTGGGATTCAGATTCCACCCAACAGATGAAGAGCTCGTCGACCATTATCTCAGGCTCAAAAGGCTCGGTAAGGATTCCGAAGTCCGTGCCATTGCTGAAGTCGATATCTGCAAGTGGGAGCCTTACGACTTACCCAGTACGTATCTTGCATTTCTTTTTCTCGCTAAGATCAACAACAGATAGTGTCTATTCAGTTTCAAAACAACTGGTCCTTCAAATATGTCGATTTCGTTCGATTCAAAATTGCTAGTACAGTTCTTGCATATTGGTTGGAGATTCTGTAAGCAAAGTTCTTGTTCATGTTTGTGCAGAGCTTTCGGTGATCAAGTCAGATGACCAAGAATGGTTCTTTTTCTGTCGCCGAGAATTGAAGTACTCGAGCAGTCACCGGACGAACAGGGCGACCAAATCCGGGTATTGGAAAGCCACCGGTAACGATAGGAAAATCAAGGCCAAACGCACCAACAAGGTGATTGGTAAAAAGAAGACTTTGGTGTTCCATATAGGTCGTGTGCCTAATGGGGTTGGGACCGACTGGGTTATTCACGAGTATCACTCAACTAGCACTCATCCTCACCAGGTTGGTGGCCATTTCATGCACTTTTAAGTTTTTCACTAATTGCTGCCTCTCTTTCTTGCGTACATGAAGAGATGAAGGTTTTTGTTGAATTGTTGAGCTGTATCAAGATGAGGGTAAACATACATTCCTTTTTTCTTTTTTACATATTTTGCCTATAATCTTCAGGCCCTCGTGTTCTGCTACTCTCCATCTAGCCTGCACTCTTTATACTAAAGAGTGAGGCAGTCTGATCAGCCCTCAAGTAATTTTGTCCTCGAATTTGCGCTTTAAATGACTCATTAATCATGCCTTAGCATCTGCCCTTAGAGTAACTGTGTTTAGAATTGTGCCTCAATTGACGAGCACTCTCGTTGGATTAGTTAAACGTTAAAATTTAATGAGTATTTAGTTATTAAAGAGTAAAATATGCTCACATTAGATTAGTCAAATTCTAAAATATTAGAATTTGGTTACAGTGACTTTAAAAAATTTTTCCAAATTTGAAGATTACTATATATACATCAAATACATATTTTATTAATTATTTCTCTCCCTTTTTTTCTATCACATATTTTATCACAATTAATATATTAATTTGAATTAGTGATATATTAATTTAATAAGAACATGATTATTAATTAATATATAATAAGTAGAATAGTAAAATATGATAAAATTAAATAAATTAATAATTAAAAAAATTAAATATTTTTGAAATTATTAGTTATTCATTACCATATAATAAATAAATGTATAATCTAATGTAGAGATTTAATGTGAATAATCAAAACCAAATTCATCTCATATTATTTTATTATTATATAATAAAAAAATAGCTATTCCAATGTGAAGATTTATGTGAATGGAATAGTCAAAAATTAAATTTCTCTTACATTCATCAAAACTGTCTTTTAACTTTGACTAATCCAATGAAAGTGCTCTAATGATAGATAGTTTTTTCAATTTAATATATTACCCTACCCACCTAAAAAAAAAAAGAAAAAAGAAAGCCTTGGATCTTTGTTTTAGGTGTTGTGTGTGTGATCGGCAAAGGAGAATATAGTAATAATCATGTATGAAAGGAACTACCCCAATTTGTTTTGCTGGCAGAGCTGTGTCCTGTGCACATGTATGCAATTAGAAATATGCTCTATTGATTGATTACAGAGTTTCCTTATTTCAAGACGACTTTTTTTCAATTTACCGATCATATTCCTGCACTTGGTTTTGGGAAAATTCTAGAGTTCAAGAGCTTCTTTGCCAAGTTGTTCTCAAATTACTTTTTTTCATCCTTATTTTTCACAAGAGATTGTGAATTTTTTTATAATTTGTAACAACTAAACTTCTCTTAAAACGGAAAAGTAAATCAGTACAAATATGCCTACTGATTCAACCTAAATAGTCATTGATGTGATTAGAAGACCTTAAGCTATGCTTCTGATTTTAATGATTCACACTTTATTGTCTTTTGCCTTTATTGAACTCCTGTTATTTACCACCACGTAGTAATTTGATTTGTTCTCCAATGTGTGTAGAAGGACTTTGTTCTCTGTCGCTTAATGAAAAAGCATGATGAGAAGACTGATGTCTCAACTTGTGATGAAGTTGAAGCAAGCAGCTATCCTGCATCTGATTTTGAAAGTCGAGCTCCAAATGATTCTATTTTTGAGGTTCATTTTGAAAGTCAAGCTCCAAATGATTCAATTTTTGAGGTAAGGAGCATTTTGTATATAGATTTCCCTATCAAATTTAACATGGGGACCATGAGAAGCATATTTGGAACTTATATGTACTAGCTTATGATTCTTTTCTTACTTAACGTATATATTCAGCTAGAAGCAGACCTGGAACCATTCTTTCAGCCAACTTTTCAGCAAGAGGTTTTTGACTTTGAAGAGTTTACAGTATCCAATACACAAGGATCCCCTTTCATCGATCCTCTATCTCCCAACAGCCGTAACAATGAATTGAATTGGATGCAATTTCAGTCTGACAGAGATGAACAGGAAGAGGATACAGAGTTCTTGAATTCACTTATTGTTGACCAGGATGAAAACTCCCAGGAAGAAATAAGGCACTTCCGTGACATCAGGGAACCGGAGTCATTACAAAAGGTGTACTTATATGCTGGTGGACCAAGCAGTGACACAGACACTGACAATGCCCAATCACCGGTAATCTCTAATTACTGATGAACCTCAAATCTTATCTCTATAGGAGAATATTACCAGTATCATTGAAGCAGTATGCATGGCATATTAGTAAACGCTTTTGGGGATATTTCCTATAGTTTCTTGTTTGATGTCATGATGAAATAAAAAATTTCAGCTCTGTAGGCATTTTGCATTCATTAATGACCTCATACTTGCCTGCATTTCTTTCACTGGTGGCTTTCAAAACTTCTAATTTTGGACCTCATGGTTTCAGATATTGGGAAAATTAACTAGCACTTTGTGTCTGTATATTCCAGTGTGACCGTTTGATGGGAACTTCAAGCTTGTTTAATGAGCACGTTAGTCCGCAAGAAGTCCGGCATCAAGCGTTAAAACTGCAATCTGGAACAGTAAGTTCGTCCTCAGCTAACCATGACCAGTATAGAAGCAGAGGAAGCAGCTTTCATCATGATGATCTCATGAACATACTTCGTCCTTCAATCAATTGCCTTTCGAGAGTCAGGCCAAAATCTCCTGCAAAAGTACGAACCTCCACACCTCAACATCAGCATAGATTGCGCCAGTCTGCAGGACAAAGAGTTGCACATAGAAGAGTCCAATTGCAGTATAACAATTCGCACAGAATAGTATCCCATGACAAGGTGAGAGAATCAAGGCCATGTATAGTTTACTCATTTTTCAAAAAAAGAAATTCAACTTCAATCCAAACATCTGTCAAGCTCAAAAAAATTTCAATTTCAACTTTTCAAACTTTTCATCCAAACCATTTGTCTCGATTTTGGTGGAAAGTAAAAAATGCAAAAACCAAAACAACTTTTATAAAGACCAAAACAAAAACTAGAATAAAATAATAATATTCAAACAACTTTTCAGCCCTCCCTATCCACTTTGATAAACCCCAATACCAAACATATTTAAAACAAATATATTTATATTTTTCCATCTCTTTTCACAAAACCCAGTAAACAATACATCTCAAAAAATTATTAACATCCTCACAGTTTCTCTTGACCAAATATAGCCTCGAGTTGCAGCATAGACAAAGTGAAAGAAAAGCCTGTCTCTGCTGAGATGTTCTTAAATAGAAGCAAAATGTATGTTTCAAGATATCTGAATGTTATTTCGCTTCAAATCTATCTGTTCTCCTATTGCAGGCCAAAGATGCTTCAAGAGACAGTATTACAACTAGTCTGCCTCAGAAGGAAACATCCATTATGGACTCTGACAAAGAGCAGAAAATGGCTCAATGCACCAATACAAAGAAGAGTCTCAAGTCAACGACATTGGATTCAGCTGGGAGTGATCGGAAGGGTTATTTCATTTTCGTAGAGGCATCTCAGCAAAGCCATGTATCTAGTCCACCCTTGGTATATCTGGCCAAACTACTGTTTGGTTTATTTTTATTCCTGGTTTTTATTCGGGAGGTGGTGGTGTATGGGATGTGATGCTAAACTTTACTCCCTGCCCCCCAAAAAAATAACGGTTCAAGAAAAACAGGCATGTTATTGTGATGTGATGAAACCTATATACACTAGTATGAGTGATGCTTTCAGCGGTGTGCTTTTGAAGCGAAGGCATAGAGGTTTTCTTGCTCTCTTTTTCATTGTATAGGTTGAGGAGCCTTGTATATTAATTTTCAGGGATTTGTAGGAGACTCAAAAGTGTTTTCTCCGTTTTTCTTGAGGTGATTGTTCTGGTCCTTCCTTTTTCTTGGTTGATTCTCTTTCTATAGGGAAGAAAAGCTAGCTTTCCCAACGGTGGAAGGATAGAGTCAACTCAGGTCTGCTAATCCTTTTTGGGTAACAAAAGGCATGGAAAAATTTGGAGGCAGAAGTTTGTTAGTAGGAAGTCACAAACCATCTGTTATACATCCTCCTTTTGCGCTAGGTTCCTAAGGTGCAGTGATGTGCTGGTAGAGTTCAGGTTTCAAGCTCCCTTTAACGCGAATCAAGGGATAGCCGAGTATCTTGGTTTCCATTTTTGGGTGTTTTGTTCTTTGATGATACGAATCCCATCATGAACATTCTGCCTCCCCAAAACCCAAAACCCACAATGCCAAGCAAGCTTCCCTCATGGTTTTTCATTGGTTTAGGAGACAAAGCAGCTGAATCGAGTTCTTTACATACCAAACACTGTTATCAAACCATGATTGTTTTCTTTCTTTCCTTACTAGACAAACCGAAAACATTAGAAAGGAGTAGTATGGGGTTGATTCATCAGCACCAGGCAGTCGAAATCCAAATTGGGGGGGTGTCATTATTGGAGCATGTAATGTTGGGTTTGTGGAGCTTGGTTTGTTGGTGTGTCGGCCCGATTTGATGAATCGACCCGACATGAATGCGTTATGGTCTTTTGACAGATTTTCAAGGATGCTTGGGCTACGTTTGCTTTGGCTTGGACCGATACTTGTGTGGGGGCAAATTTTTGCCATTAATTGCAATTAGAAAAATGTCAAACAGAAAGTTCACTCGACGTTTGCATAAAAAAGTGTCTTAAGCAAAGCTCAAGCAGAGAGTTCATTCGAGTCTTGTTCAACAAGTAGCCCGAGCGAATATCAAATAGAGATCTTGCTCGAAGTACACTCGACACTCCGCTCTGGCAAATAATGCAAAAAAGTGAAAATTAGATTTTCCATTATGTGACATTATAAATATGTACTTAATGAACAATTTAACACGCTATGTAAGTGTCCTGAATAGTGTGATTTTGCCCTGAAAGTGTATTTTGTGATTCCACAATTTAATAAAATCCTCTGAAGCTCTATGGAGGTAGGTACGTTGCTGAACCACGATAATTTTGTGTCGTGTGATTAATTTGCTTGTGTTTGTTTTATTTGTTTGTCATCATTTTCTCACAACAATTGGTATCAAGAGCTAAAGTTTGGATCTGAAGGGAGAAGCTTCATCTTCCACTGTAGGGGAAGAAGCTAGAGAGCATGGATGATGCTAATTGGAACTTGCTAGATTGACATGTTCTAGGAGTTATTCGGCTGATACTTTCAAGATCAGTTGCACATAATATTATTAAGGAGAAGACCACAATGAATCTCATGACAGCTTTGTCTGATATATATGCAAAGACATTGGCAAATAACAAAGTGGGCCTAATGAAGAAGTTGTTCAACTTGAAGATGGCAGAAGGTATGTCTATTGCTCAAAACCTGAATGAGTTTAACACTATCACAAACCAATTGTCGTCTGTAGAAATTGAGTTTGATGATGAGATTCGAGCATTAATCATGTTGGCATCATTTCTGAATAGTTGGAAGGCCATGTGAATGGTTTTGAGTAATTCTACTGGGTAGATGAAATTGAAATATGACGACATTCGAGATTTGATCCTTACTAAGGAGGTGCGCAAAAAAGATTTTGGTGAGATCTCGTGTTCGGGTTTAGCCCTAAGCGTTAACAATCGGGACAAGGGACACAATAGGTCCAGTTTCAGGAACAGAGGCAGGAGGAAGTTGAGATCTGGACAATAGATCACTTGTTGGAATTGTGGCAAGCCAGGCCACATAAAAAGAGACTGTCATTATCGGAATCAAAATTAGACTAAGGACGATGCTATGAATGCGGTGACTGAAGAAATACATGATGCTCTGTTTCTTGCAGTGCACAGTCCAATTGATGATTGGGTGTTGGATTCATGGGCTTCATTCCATAGCACATCACATCGAGAGATCATGTAGTACTATGTTACTGGTGATTTTGGAAAGATGTACACGGCTGATGGAGAGGCACTAGATGTAGTGGGAGTGGGCGATGTGCATATCGCACTCATAAACAAGAGCGTGTGGACTTTACAGCAAGTCAGACACATTCCAGATCTAAAGAAAAGCTTGATCTATGTAGGACAACTTGACAACGACGGTCATACAGTAGCATTTATTGGAAGAGCGTGGAAGGTCACAAAAGGTGTGCTAGTCTTGGCATGTGGTAAGAGAACTAATATTTTGTATTTAACATTAAGGTCCAGTGATGTATAGGAAAATATAGAGTCGCGTCAAAGCAGTCTTGGTCGTGCAAATCAGATGAGGAAGCAAAAGCGAGTAAGTTTTGTTGTTCCTCATGTAAACCTGGGGAAATCTCTTAAGACCATGGTGTGGAGCAAAGGTGTGAGAGATGGGGACAGAGCGTCTGATGTTCCAGGGACGTCTACACTTACAGTTGGTGCTCGCAAAGTTGCCAGGATGATCAGACCTTCACAATAGGTGAACTAAGATACAAATGTAAAATCTTGAGAGACGGGAGATCGAGCAAGTGAGAGTTAGCTAAGAGGAAGCTGACTATACTTCCAGAGAGGAAGGAGAGAGACTGCACAAGAAATGGGCACATTGACTAAAGACAAAATAGGTTAGCAACAGGAGGTGGGATCAGTCTCTAGATCATAATGGGGACCTTAGCTACAGGTTCTCTAATGTCTAGGGTTAGTGTGAGACCAAATATTCCCAGTGCAGTGGGAGTTGAGAGGTGCCTTGCAAATGTGTTGACTAAGACCATTGTACATGAGGAATTGAGGTTGTGCACAACTTTAGTTGGCCTTCTAGCTTTAAGACAAGGTTTGTGACTTGCAGAGATGGAGGATTACATGTTTGGGAGGCGATGGTGATGTATTGGTTGTAATGAGTCTCCAAGTGGGAGGTTGTTCGATTTGTGGAGCCTAGTTTATTGGTGTGTCAACTCGATTTGATGACCCAACTTGACAAGGATGCATTATGGCTTTTTGGCGAATTTTCAAGGAGGCTTGGACCATGTTCACTTCGGCTTGAGCCAATACTTGTGGAGGTGGCAACACCCTCGAGGAAACTTTTTGGCATTGTTTAAGGTCAGAAAAAGTGCCAAGCAGAAAGTTAGCTCTACGTTCGCGCAACAGGTGGCTCGAGCGAAACTTAAGGAGAGAGTTCACTCAAGTCTTGCTCGACAGGTTGCTCAAGCGAACATCAGACAGTAATCTCGCTCGAGGCGTACTCAACACTCCACTCGAGCAAATAACGCTGAAAAGTAAAAATTAGGATTTCCGTCATATGACACTATAAATATGTACTTAATGAAAAATTTAGCATGCCCTGAGTATTTATGAACAGTGTGATTTCACTCCAAAATGTTTTTGTGATTTCTCAATATATGAAAATCCTCTGCATGTCTGTTGACGTAGTCACATTGCCTAATCACATTAGTTTTGTATCGTGTGATTGATTTGCTTGTGTTTGCTTTTGCTTGTTTGTCATTGTTTTCTCACAACATGTAGTACATACCTTTTGTACTCTAAATTCTCAAGGTTACAGGACTTCCCGTAGAGCTTATTTTTTTTCTTTTTTTATGTCTTCTTTAAGAAGAATTATAGTGTCTTTTGAATTTTTTATTTTATTTTGTACATCCACATGTACTTACTTTTAAAAGGAAAATGATTCTCCCACCAAGAGAAGCTACCGATTCTTTTTTTTTTTTAACTTAATGGTTAAGGAAATGTTTTTAAATAAGTTTGTGCTTTTTTTCTTCAAATTTTTTAAAGGGGTTTAAAAAATATTTAAAAATAAAAAAAGAAAACTGTCATTCATACTATCGATACAATGTATAGGTCACCTTTTTCAATAACACTAGCATTGTCCCTTTTAAAATAGTAAAAGGCATTTGATCAGACCCCATTATTACGGCTGGGCTTCGACTTTGATGGAGTCGAAAAGCCCAAAGTTAGGCTCCAACTTCTACTCTGATCAGGAGCGGACTCCGACTCCGATCGAAGTTATTGGAGTCGGAGTTGGAGCGTCGGAGAGAGAGAGAGAGAGAGAGAGAGAGAGAGTCGGCATAAAATGGTGGCAATCCCAACTCCTCTTCAATCATGGTGGTTCTTCGTCGTCTGTCTCAACTGCTCCAATACTGAGTTTCCTCTCGTTTCCTTTTCATCTTTTATGATATATCGGGTGATCTTCTAAAACTAGTTGTATCATTTCAAAATGGAAATGGTTAAGCCATCAATGAAAAGGAAAGAACACTCAGATTGGAACCTCGAAGCTAACACTGTCCATAAGCCTATAAAACTAGACATGTACATGGTACACCCAACCCATAACCAAAAATAAAAAAATAAAGAACAAAAACGACGGTGATTTGAAACCAAAGCAGTGAAAGCATGTAAAATAAAGTTGTTAAGAAGGAAGACAATTTATGATGGTTCAAAATTGCATATAAAAAGCAACCTCGTAAAAAGCAATTAAAAAATACACGATTATGAGGAGGTTGCTTTTTATCTTCCAACAAATAGTAGAGATAGCACTCGGAGTTCGAAGTTTGAAGTTCAGAATTCAGAGTCGATATCAACTCTGATTTGGACTCCGACTCCAATAATGTTTTTCAAAGAAATATTGATTTCAACTTTGAATTCTTATTACTCTGACTTCGTCAGAGTCGAAATCGGAGCTGCCGTCGGTCGAAGTCAGAGCTGGCGGAGATTTTGCCCAACCCTACTCATTATTCCTCGATGGTATTAATGGGAAATTTTGGACCCATCTCACTTGAGTTTCTTTCCAACTTTATGAACAAAAATGCTTTAAATTTTTATTTGCCGATTTGTAGAGGAGGGGTATCATAGTTACAAATAAAACCTAAAATTATTAGAAATCTTAATAAAATATTGGAAAAAACTAAAAGACAAAAGACTATACCACCAAAATAAAATCTAATGGAACATCCAACAATACTACTAAGCCTATGCACAAATTCTAAGTATTAGTAAACTTGCTAAGTCCATGCAAAGCTATCCACAAGCTTGTCTTGGAGGTAAGTTTCAAAAATGCTAGTTGCATCATGCTTAGCTCTCTCAATTTGCTAAAGAATCCCTTCTCTATAAAAATCTTGAAGAAAAACATGAAGGATTAAGAGCATTTATAACATCCAATAAACAATAATACTTCTTTGGTGAAACCAATTAACATCTAAAGTAGGTTGGATTCAATGATAATAACAAAAACATCAATTTAAAGACAGTAAATAAATCCCTGATGCAACATTGACAATCCAGTAAAAGTATGAGAGGCTTATCCTAAACGTAATGAAATAACAAACATCGGTTGTCAAGTATGTGACCAGAGTACCACCACATTTAGTTCATCCCTTGAAATTCGTTTACTGGCTCTGAAAATTTAAATGCAAACTTTTTATTTTATTTAATGCTTTGTGTATGGATTCCACTAAGATTCACTATCCCTAACTCACAGGGGTCAACAATGGATATCGACCTATGACAAGTTAGGCATTTTATGCATAGATCATGTTCATGTTATTTACTTATATAACTATGAGTACGCATGTTTTCCAAGAAACCCGATGTTAATATTATATTTACTGTATGATGTATTGCTTATTGCGCATTCGACTCATTTTTGTATGTTTTTATGTTTTATCTGTTGGAGGTGATGATTTTTATGAGGCTTGAATTGCAAGACTAGACTTGGCCAAGGTAAACGGGGCAAATGCCTAGACAATTTATGACATACTTAGTTTCATGATTTCAGTTTAATAAGTTATTCTTAATAAGTACATGAGACTTTATTGATTTTAATAAAGTACTTTCGTAGACTCTCTTTAGGTTTTAAGTATTTTAATAAAGTGCTTTCGTAGACTCTCTTTAGGTTTAATAAATAAAGATTAATTTTATTTATTTATGGAATCTTTTGTATCTGGCACTTCGTTAAGAAGAAAAAATTTTAAGTCAAGGTTAATAGCACAACGGTTTCCATATATTTCTAAAAATAATTTTATTCATAACCCCAGGAGAATGGAGTGTTACATTTAGGTGCACCATCAATGATGCATTCCGACATTACCATCCATCCCAACCTCATTATATTTTCATCAATCTCATATAACCAGTTCATTAACCTCATCTAACATGTATTCATACCATTCATTTTCTTTTACCTTGTCTTACCTTTCATTTTTTTTAAAAATAGATAGTCATACTACATAGTATTTAGTCACACATCAGTCATAGAGTTCTAAATCATAAAATATCTTTCATCGTAAGTAGGATTCGTGAAAAGTGGCTATCAATTATGGGCTTATACATATATATACCTTTAAAAACATTTACTACATATATATATATATATATATATATGTATGTATTTGAAAAGAGAGTTTAATAGTTTACCATAACATGATGTGTAGAAGAATATGATCATAGTCACTTACTTCAGTCCTTGTGCAATTTTAGCTAATCGTGTGTTTCTCCAATCTTTAAATTGAACCGAGGGCATCAAAGTGTGTGTCCCGTAAGGTATCCTAGGGCTTTTGGTTTTACCACAAAATATAAGAGAATTTCATGGTCTTGGAGTGGCCTTGGGGCTTATCTAATGGTAGGTAGGCTCTCATATGGGGTCTATAACTAGAGCTTGGAGGGTGTAGAGCCCAAGGGGTAAGGTAATCCTAGTATTGTGGGTTTAGTGGAGTGTTTGAATGTGATTTGGAGTCATAGTTGCCCTAGGAGTTGTGGTTGGAGTAGGAATGTGTGACTTGTAGTTGGAGTAGAACTAGACTTGTGCTTGCAACTAGAACTGTAGTGCAAGTAAGTTTCATGTGTAACATATGGCTCTTTTTTATAGGCTATATGGGCTTGGCAAGGATGATACTTGGCTTGTTCATCCTTACATGGGCTTATACATATATATACCTTTAAAAACATTTACTACATATATATGTATATATATATATATATTTGAAAAGAGAGTTTATAGTTTACCATAACATGATGTGTAGAAGAACATGATCATAGTCACTTCGGTCTTTGTGCAAATTTAACTAATCGTATGTTTCTCCGATCTTTAAACTGAACCGAAGGCATCAAAGTGTGTATCCCATATGGTATGCTAGGGTTTTTTGTTTTACCACAAAATATAAGAGAATTTCATAGCCTTGGAGGGGCCTTACCTAGGATTTATCTAATGGTAGGTACTGGGTAGTCCTCATATGGGGTCTATAACTAGAGTTTGGAGGGTGTAGAGCCCAAGGGGCGTGGTAATCCTAGTGTTGTGAGTTTAGTGGAGTGTTTGAATGTGATTTAAGTCATAGTTGCCCTAAGAGTTGTGGTTGGAGTATGAATGCGTAACTTGTAGTTGGAGTAGAACTAGACTAGTGCTTGCAACTAGAACTGTAGTGCAAGTAAGTTTCAGGTATAACATATGTGAGCTCTTTTTTATGTGTTATATGGGCTTGGCAAGGATGCTACTCGACTTGTTCATCCTTATATGGGCTTGTAGGTTTGGGCCTAATGGGTTTGGTGGGTTTCTAAAGTCTTGTTTGGTTACACAAATGAGATGAGAAATCTGTAAATAATAGTGAGATAATTTATAAATAGTATGTAAATAGTTTGACTTAAGATTTTTATGGAGTTTTGAAAAATAAGAGAGAAAAAACTGAATAAAAAAATTATAAAGTTAAAAGCGAGTTATAATATCATTTTTTAATATAATTTGTTTTGTAATTTGAAAAAGTAAAATTTTATTGTGTTTTGTTTGGAAGTTTGAGAAAGTTGTAATGATTAGATAAAAAAATTAAAAATTTAAAATTGGTGTTTATATGTTGAGATGAGATGGTTTCAAAGGTTTGTGAAACCAAACTAGGCCTAAATCTTCTTAAATTTAATCCTCCATAACGAGGGTTTCAACTTTGATATTGTAGAGCTACAATACATTTACTTTTTCTTTAGATTCATTTATATTATATCCATGTTTCCAGGCATCTAAACTGGAACAGAATACAAATTGACCAGAATCACATATCCCTGGGACTCATTTTTCAAAGTTGAACAAAGCAATGCTCTTGTAAGTGTGTTTTATGCTATATTGTTTGAAATCAATTATACAATTAAAGCAGCCACATGAACAACAATTCATTAATTAGTGGGCAAATCCCACCTGAAGTAGTATATCCAGATTACCAATTAAGGCTCCTTCACTTCATGTAAGTTAGTAATTGGTCATATAATTAATTCCTTTATTTCATAATCATTTGTCAGTACAGTCTATGATATCAATCATAACCGTCTTCTTAATAATAACCACTTATATTCACCAGAGTTCTCCAAAATGTAGCCTAGATTACGGATACTCATCTATGCTTTCTACCTTCTTGCAATCTAAATCTATTTATGTTTATCACATAATTAAGTTGAGAAAACCTGGGCAACAGCCCATCTGAGAATCACATAAAATCAGCCCCCCAATCATAATACAACACGTCAGCTTCTTTACATCATTATCATGCATCCCGCTACACTCGAGTTATGCCCGTCCAGTTCCCCTTTCCCATTCCTCTTTCTTCCTCTTCCTTCTCTTCTTCCTATTCAAACCCGCCACCCGACTCCACCCATTCCATCCCAACCCAAACGCGACGGCTCCATCCCACTCATCCCCGACGGAAGATAACCGGCGCAACTGCCTCTCGACGGCAATCCTGACGTCGCCAAAGAAAACCTAAAAACTGGTAATTTTCACTTGTATTGTATTGGAAATTTTCCAAAGATTTTTGAAATTTTCGGTCTTAACAGAACTTCATTTGGACTTGTATTGGAGTTATTGTGTTGGATTTAAATCTCATTTCGAAGTGATTGTAATTTGGGCTATGGAAATTATCTTGGCATATAGATTGATAACTCATTTGCTCCATGAAGTCCAACTGTTTGTAAAAACGTCTCAAAGGTCCTTCGGCCACTACACATTACCTATCATACGTGCATCTCAACCACTGCTCATTACCTATCATTTGTATAGTTATTGTTTTGCAATATCATGGTATTGGATCTGTTTTAGAATGAAACTGAGAGTGAATGGTATTGGATCTGTTTTTATAATGGTTCACCACTGCTCATTACCTATCATTTGTATGGTTATTGTTTTGCAATATCATGGTATTGAATCTGTTTTAGAATGAGACTGAGAGTGGATGGTATTGGATCTGTTTTTATAATGGTTCACCAATGCTCATTACCTATCATTTGTATGGTTATTGTTTTGCAATATCGTGGTATTGAATCTGTTTTAGAATGAGACTGAGAGTGAATGGTATTGGATCTGTTTTTATAATGGTTCATGGCTACTAGTTTAAGAGTAACCCATGGAGGGTACTGGATTTTCAGCAATGACATGTTTGGCAAGAAAAAGAAGCTGAGAGTAATTTTACATGGAAATGCAAAGAATTTTGAATCAAATTATGTTATTTTGCTTATTATTGAGTTTTTCAATTATAGAGCATGTAAAAGTTAGTCTTAAAAAAGTTATCTATGAACTCAGATTTGAGTGAGTTCTCCCTTGAGTTTTTGCTTATCTATAAACTCATATTTGAGTGAGTTCTTCTATGAACTCAGATTTTGAAATTGTCCTGGAGTGAGTTGTTTTGCTTATCTATTGAGTTTTTGCTTATCTATAAACTCAGATTTGAGTGAGTTCTTCTATGAACTCATATTTTGAAATTGTCCTGGAGTGAGTTGTTTTGCTTATCTATTGAGTTTTTGCTTATCTATAAACTCATATTTGAGTGAGTTCTTCTATGAACTCAGATTTTGAAATTGTTCTGGAGTGAGTTGTTTTGCTTATCTATTGAGTTTTGTCCTGTATATGCTTACTTTCTTCCATATTTTCCAACAAATTACAAGTTCAGGTGCTCATTCCAGTTCAAGTTCATGGACTTCAAGAGGGAAAGACAAAGCAAGGAATCAAAGGTTACTTCGTTCACATCAGTTGATTGAAAAAGCCAAATATAAAGTGATAAAGAAGAAGTATAAGGGAACTTTGAAGGCGTTGTTGGCATCGTGGTTGTTTTTTATCTCAATTTCTGTTGTACTTTTTATGTATCCCAAAAATATTAGTGTATGTCGGATAGTGATGCGACTCATGTGATGTAATGAACATGTGATGTTTTTTATTGCATCGATTTTTATGTAAGCTTTTTTTTTTAGCTTTAGCTTTGGACACTTGATTTGTAATGAACATGTGATGTAATGAACATGTAAGCTGTATTTTTATTGCATCGCTTGCACTTTCCCTATGTTGAAACAGTACTTGCACGACATTTGCAAGACATGCATGCTTACTCAAATATCAGATCAAATATTTCCATAAACATAAGTTTGGGACTGATTTTGGGACTAATTTTTTATGATCAACTTGTATATCTTCAAGCAAAGCCTACTCAAATTCATCAAATAAACTTTACAAAAATAATCCTTTATAAGATCAATGACATCCTTTACAAACAAACACTTGGTTATAAGTTCAATGACATCCTTTACATAAGTACATAACCCTTGGTGCTAATTACATAACACCAAACTCCCAAAAAATCACTTGAATCCACAACATCACTTGAAATTTTTATCCACAAAACTCCCAAAAAATCAGCCTTCAATCCATAAACCTTCCAAAAATATTGAGCTTCAATCCAGCAAAACACATTTTCTTCACAACCTTCAAATGCTCCACAACCCTCCTATGGCATTAATCACAAAACCATTAATTATATAAGACTTAAATTTTTACAAAATCATTTCACATTTAAGGACTTATTTCCAAAATGGTAAACCGAAAAAAAAAATGATTCACATACATCACCAAATTTGATTAAGAATCCAAGTTAGTGCGCTCGACCTCAGGTATATGCCCAATATTCCTACATAAACAAAAACCAAACAAATAGAAAAAAAATTAAAATTTTGATTAAAAACCAATAAATAAAAAACATTCAAAATCTATAATACCTGACTGAAGGACAGTTGTTCCTTGCATGTCCCTCGTTTTTACAAATGCCACAACGTCTTTTCTTAGTTGATTGACTCTCTTTTGGGTTCTTTGATCTCAAAGACTTTGGGCGCCCTTTCGTGGGCACCCGTGGAAGATCTTGCACCATCTGTGAAAAATTTGAGATAACCTCACTTTTTCTATTGAACCCATCATTGGTTGACTCCCCTCCACCTAGGCATTTTGATAGGTAATAAGAAATTTAATTCTAAGTAAATAGGCATAGCCAAGTTCAAATAAAGTATAAAAGCAAGTATACCTTGACAATTTGTATCGTCAATATCGTCATGATCTTCCATTAAAAGTAGCTCTTTATGGGCCTTGTCTAAGGCAAGGGAGAGGTAGTTAAGTTTTTATAGTCGTTCCAAGTTCCGCAATGATGTAAAATTGCATCATCAACTTGCTTTTTTGCATTGTTAGAGCGTCGTGGTGTGACATGCCCTTCGGGAATGGGTATGTCAATAATAGGTCGACTCTTAGCATTGATAGTCCATCTATCTAGAACATAGTGTTGTGACAAATTATGTAATTTATCTTTCTTGCAAAGTATACACATGATATCCCTACAGAGAATTCTCATAGACTCAAACATATGGCATGTACAAGTCCCCTTGTCTCCTCCACTCTCCAAGGTCACAATATAGATATGGGTGTCTTTGCCATGAGGTGTCACTATATAAGTCTTGCTTTCACCTTCATTGCACAATTTTGTTGACTTGTAGCGCTGACTAATGAAAAGCTCATTTTGAAAAATCATGAAAGATTTTCTTGTGTACACTATGGCAGCCTCTTCTTCAATTTTGTGAGTTGTTTTCAATATGGCCCGGGTAGATTTTGTTCGCACATCCTTTTCTTTCTCTTTAAAATAACGTGCATCTAATGCTTTCTCGTATGGATGCACAAAATCACTTACCATAGTACTAGAACGAACATAATCTTTGAGGAACTTGTTCATGTTTTCACTTCTTTGAGTTGTTGACATACCGGCACAAAATGTTGAATGCAAGTAAGCTGGAACCCACTTCTCTCATCGATTATAAAGATTATGCAGCCATGTGTTATCTCCTAGCTCATACTTCACTAATATAACACCCCATTTCTGCTCAAACTCATCAATTGTAATTGTCTCATGAATACAATGATGAAAATCTTTTTGAAAGTCTAGAAATCTGTTATATAAATGAGCTAAATGTTTGGAAAATTTTTGCAAAATATGCCATAAGCACAACCTATGAGTTGTATTTGGGAGTACCTCTACAATGGCCTTCGCCATTGCCTTGTCATCATACGTAATTATGGTTATAGGGGCACATCCAAGCATTGCCTCTTGCCATGTTCTCAATAACCATATATATGACTCGGCTGTTTCATTAATCAACAAGGCACAACCAAACATTATAGTTTGGTGATGATGAATTGATGATTAACTCCAGAAAATGAAACAAATGGTATCTTATAAATATTTGTCAAATATGTAGTATCAAATGTTACAACATCTCCAAAATATTGATATGCAGCCTTTGATCGAGCATTGGTCCAAAAACAACTTCCCATAAAAGCATTCTCATCAACTTGCATGGAGTACACAAATCCAGGCTCTTTGCATTGTCGATCAAGAAAATACGCATATAACCTTTGTGCATCTCCCTCTTCAAAAAGTTTCCTCCTTTGGTTTCCCAAGTAATTTTCCACATCCTTGCCAATACACCCAATGTTAAAGGCACCCCCTGCTTCTTTACTCAAGACCGACATTATCTTTTTCATCAGTACACCAGACTCATTCAAAGTCATAATAAGTTTTTTTTGGACACGTGTCACTCCCCTATGTCCACGAAGTAAACTAGTACTTCTCGGTGTAAGTAGCACGTGATTATGTTGAAGCACAAACTTACATACTATCCACTTTTCACCTTCTTTTTTTATCCCCATCAATGCTTTACAACCAATCTTTGTCTCAACGGGTTCCGGAATTATTCGTTCTTTTTGTTTGCCCATTTCCCGTCGAAATCCTTCCCTTGAGCAAATGTAGTCTACAACACATAGTTTTTTCTCCTCTTTCGACAATCGTGTATGCTGGGTTCGAATGGCAAAACCTTTTTTCCTTGCATACGCCTTGTAAAATGCTTGGGCGTCTTCTACGTCATCAAATACCATACTGATAAATGGCTCATTTAGACCACTACTCGAACAAGGTCTCAAATTCATTTCATCTTCCATATTCATTACATTTTCTACATTCACATCGTCACTCAGACGAACTTCATCTTCCAAATTCACAACATCTTCTACATTCACATCTTCTAAATTCACAACATCTTCAACTTCATCACTATCAGAACTCCAAATTTGATCCTTTGTTATAAAATAAGAAACAAAAAGTCAATGCACAAATCACATCAAATCAAGTTTAATTTATAGATTAGTTTATAGCTAGCTTATGTTATATATATATATATAACTAGCTAATGGATTTTAGCTAGGGAGGTTGGAAAGCCAGCTTATGTTATATATATATATATATATATATATATATATATATTTAGTACATGTAAGTTTGATTTATTTAATTATTGGAATGCAATTTGAGAATTGGAGGTATATAAATAAATATTCAAAGGAACATGTAGATGACATTGCCCAAGTTGCCTTTTTGTTGCTCATATTTTTGTAGTAGATATGTAGGCTTCTTGAGCACCATGCTTACGTGTTCATTGGGACCACACTTGAATTATTAATCTACTCAACTTTTCTCTTCCATTTTTCTTCAAAATTTATTATTTAAGGATGATTAATCTGGGGCATGCACTTATTTCTTAAAGTTAATTAATTAATGGTCCATTCAATATTATATAACTTATAAAAGAATATTTGTATTTGATAAGATGCCCAATTTGAAACTCCACTTTAACATTTTTTGCACATTGTGGTGTGGAGGATAAATATATGGACCCAACAATCACTGTCCAATAATTCCACCCAACAACAAAATGATTTCGTATACATGCCCAATAATTTCACCCAACACTTTTTGCACTTCTATATTACTATCCAGATAATTTCAAGTAAACAATAGTAAAGTTTTTCTATTCTATTCCTTTCGATTTCTTTTATTAGAACAAACTAGTACTCTTCAAAAAATTATGTTTGACATTTTTACAAATAGTTAGTGTCCTCAATTTCTATTTATATTTTTTAACACATTATTGTTTTGATAAGTAATAGGAAGGGGTCAAACAAGAGGAAATCTGGGGAAAAAAAAAATCGAGACTCTACATCCAGTGAAAAGAGAGAAACAAAAGAAAAAAATCAAGGGGTGCCTACAAGAGAAATAAAGTGTAGAAGTAATAGCTAATTGTTGGCAAAAGAGACTCTACAAAAGAGATAAACAATGAGCAAAAATCAAACCATTGTTGGCAGCAACGGAAATAAAAATGGCTGATTTCCTTGTCGAATGGAGCTTGGAGGAGTGATTTTGTAGTGGTTTTTGAGTTCCTGGAAAAAAAACAAAACAAATTGTAGTAGTTCTAACGGGGAGGGGTGGGGAAAGGGATGTGAAATAATCACATGTATCAAGTCTATTGTAAAACAACCTAAAAAGCTGACGTGTCGTATTTTACTGGTGGGCTGCTTTTACTCCATCTACAACGCGGCTGGTCCAAAGAGTTTCTGAATTAAGTTCTATCATATCTGAAACAAACTAATCTGTTAACTTTTTTTTTTTAATTTTGCTATAAATCAGTCATTGTTCACATCACATCCCATAGCTATAGTTTTTATAGGGTGTGAACTGTATTTCATAAACTGTAGAGTGTGGAATAGTAAATATTAACTTATGAAAAGAGTTTTTCCTTCTTTTTTTTTTCGCTTCTCAAGTCGAACAAGGTTATGATTACTAAATTTATATCTTCCTGCAATAGTATTTGAATAATACTATACGTGGAATGCGTAAGCGCCGTACAATCACTTTGAAAAAAAATGTGGTTCACTATTAAAAAATTATTATTTTTTCATGTGGGTCTCCGATTTATTCATTTTTTTCAAAGTGATTGCACGAGATTTGCGCACTCACGACTTCAACTATCATTTCTCATAGTATTTTATTAAGTTTAAGGATTGTCTTGTCAAGTCTCTAATGCTTTCAATTTATTTTTCTTTTATATCTTCTTAATACTTAAAAGCATGTATAACGTGAACAGTAATAAACAGTTCTAAACAGTGAGCAGTGTTCCAGCGTCTTCTTTTTGGTCTGTCGTTCCTTTGCATGATATTTTTTTCCCTTCGGTCACAATTTTACTTCTTCTTCGTTGAGTTTGAAACATCTGGTTAGTATTATTGTATTGTGGTGTGACAGTCGAAAATATCTGGCCTATTGATAGAAGGGATGGAGTGCATAGACGTCTTGTGGTTTTCTAGCATCTGCAGAGCTTTCAGACTCAAGTGGAGGAAGAAAAAAATTATCCCGTGCTATTTGAGGATTCTTCTTCTCGCCGTTGGTACGCAATATTCTTCTAATTTCACTTCTGCATCTTGTTTTTCTTTTTCTCTTTCTCGCATGTTTGTTTTCTTTCTACAGCTCAACAATAGAAATATATTTCTTCTTTGTTTCCCTTTTTCCCATACGGTTTCTTCTTCGTTTCAAATTTATTTTTCCATGTTTGTTTTCTTTCTTCTTCGTTTCTTTTTGGATTGAAGAGAGAGAGAGAGTTGCCGTGAGAAATGGGTTCGTGCGTGCGAATGTCAGTGTACGACGGAGAGGGAAAGGGAGGTTCGTGGTTGCTGGGTCTGCTAGAGGTTGTCGCCGGTGTGAGGTGATGGAGGTGCGGTGGCCTGGGTGGCCGCATACGGCTGCGCAATTGGACACAAATGAGTGAAACCCATTTCGATTGGGTTTCCACTAGGGAGAGACAACTGCGCGTGGAGGATATCGATGGTGGCTGCCTTGGTCGCCGGCGTGAGGGGGAGTCCCCGGTGGTAGTCGTGAGGCTGGGTGGTCACGTATGGCGGTGCAGATTGAGAGAAATGGGAGAAACCCATTTCGATTGGGTTACCGCAGGGGAGAGAGAGGGCTGCGCGTGGGGGACATCGGTGGTGGCTGGGTTGGTCGTCGGCGTGAAGGGTACTTGCCAGTGGTGGAGGTCAAGCTGGCCAGGGCACGGCAGCGCCGGGCTGGGCTGAAGGAGAACGGGCCGTGGGGAAGAATCGAGCCAGGGGAGAGAGACAAAGTGAAGAAAAATAAAATAAAATCACTATAATATTGAAGATTTTTTTGTTCAAATAATCATCAATTAATATTTCATTCATACAACTTATCAGCGGAAATAGAAAACTTAGTTTAAAAAGATTTTTCTTCAAACTATAAATCAGAAAGAGTACGTCTGAAATACCAATTTTTTATAAGAATCAATATAAAGACATTTATCGATCAATAAATCTCTTTATAGCTAGACCAATATATATAGCTGGATCAATATTGGACCAACTATATATATGTTGCTATATCTTATAATTTGGGATTTAAATACAACCATTCATCATAAGTTTTCAAATTTGATCTAATAGTAAAAATTTAAATACTGATTTAAATTAATTTAAAATAGATAATTAACATATAAATATCATATCATAAATAAATTATCAAATTTAATTTATAAAATATTATAGTTTTTGAGATTTAAATCCAACCCTTCATCATAAGTCTCTAAATTTAATCCAATAATAAAAATTTAAATATTGATTTAAATTAATTTAAAATAAATAATTAACATATAAATATCATATCATAAATAAATTATCAAATTTAATTTATAAAATATTAATCTTTCATCTTTAGATAAATAATAAAATTTTGTTAAATAATTTTTAAAAAAGTAAAATTATATAAATAATTAAAAATTTTAACATCATTTAAATATAATAATATTTTTAATTAATTAAATTAGGCAAACGTTTCTTGGACATTATCCTAATGCTAGTGTGTGTGTATATATATATATATTGCAGCCAGCTCATAGCAATCTGTTTGATGGGACTACAATTCCAGTTTCTCACAGCAGCGTGTCTATTGCTGAAGTTGCGAGTGTATTACTAGGTTAAAAAGGTAAAGGTAGAGCTAGGTGCTAGTCTTGAGGCTTGGGTTGAAAGTTTTTATTAACTGTAATTGATTTTGTTCAATGACTGAAGATTTGTTTTTCCTCATTTTAGTTGGCTTTGCCAGGAGCCTTAAGAAACTTAGATGGAGGTAGAAGAAGAGCTTTCATTTTTTAAAAATATTGAAAGAGATTTAAGAAATTCAAGAGACTTTTCTAATTATTATAGAGGAAAAATATTTTTTTTCGATTCTTTTTTTTTTTTCAATTTGAAAAAAAAAATAAAAATAAAAAAAACTTCTTTCCTTTTTCTTTTGGGAGGCCTGGGGCCATGGCCTCTCTCCTCTGGTCTCCATGTGGCTCCGCCACTAACTGCAAGGACAATGGATTCAAAATTGTCGATGAAAATCATCTTTAAACATGGTAAGGAGGCTTTTGTGCTTGCATGAAAATTAAAAGGATCTAATGAAACATATCAAGCACTTCAAGTTATTCAAGACTTTAAATCGGAAAGGGATTATTCAAGACTGAGAAAAGACCACTGGAATGGTGTTTCCACTCAAGAGGATCCCTTTGATTATGGTATTGATGTTGAGAAAGAGGGATTCTTTCTATTTCAGTACCAGTCTCCTCAGAGAATAAAGCTTGGATCAAGATAGTATTCCATGTTCTAGGTTCCTCTAAGATGAGTTCAGAGACTCTAAGCAGAGGATTTTGAATTATTCTTGAGGATCTAGGAGAGGGGACAGGAGGAGAAAGGATAAGGATCCAAGGGTCACTCCCAGCTTTAGTGTTAAAGCCATTGTTGATTTGGAGGCAGCAACTAAAGGCAATGAAGTCTCTCTGTTTTAAGAGGCCTTTCCAGAAGTTAGAGTCAGAATTTTTAGGGAGAACATTAAGCCAACCAGATCACCCATCAAAACCTGTCTCTCTCTCACTGAAGATCAGGCTCTCTGTCCATTGTGTTCAGGGGAGGAGGAATCTGCTTCTCACCTTTTTTTAAGGTGCCCCTTTAGCCACATTTTGTGGCGCCATTCCCCTTGGCCAATAGACATCACATTGTCACTGAAAATGATCTGAGTAAATGGATAGAAATTGTTCTTAATCCTGCCATCTCCTTAAATCTCAGATCTGAAGTTGTCCATAACTTCCAATTGTTTACTGTTTTAGCTATGGATAATCTTTGGTTCCTAAGAAATCAAATTATTCATGAAAATGTTTCCTCTTCTATTGAGTCATTTATCCAAAGAACCATTAAAGTCCCACAAAGATCACTGCAAATCTTGGGTCTGGAAAATATCCAATGTATTCCCAAATTGGTCTGCTCCTCCAATCGACCATCTTTTGATTTCTTTTGATGTAGCAACTAGGCATACTGGGAGTACTATAATTGCAATTTGCCGAAATCATAAGGGAGCCACAATCTTTGTTCTTTCAAAACACATACAGAGCATCAACTCCAACCAAGGGGAAGCACAAGCAGCTCTACTTGGAATTCAAGAAGCCCACACAAGAAATATAAAAAAAATCATTGTAGAACGTGACTCCCAAGTGGCTATTTCAGCAATAAATGGTAACAACAATTCAGATTGGACTATAGAAGGAATTGCAAGAGACACGGTTTCTACTCCAAAGTTTTGAAAACTGGAAAGCAAGGAAAATACATCGATCATAGAATCGATGCACGCATTCTGTAACACCCCGTTCCCGAAAAGACATTTTAGAATTTTCGAGGAGCCAGTGTGCTACTACTAAACTTAAATATAAAAAGCTCTTCCTTTTTAACAACGCGCCAGATACGAAAGAATTCCATAAAATAACAAACTTCAATACATACTGAAAATTTAAAATAAAGTCTGCGGAAGCATTTATTAAGAAATACAGAAGTCTTATGTGCTTATCAAAATAATTTATTTAAACCATAGAAATAATCATAGCAAAATCTGTCTAGGCCTCAGCCTTGCCTCCCAGAGTCAAGTCCTGTCCTGCAGTCTCATCTTCATAAATGTCATCACCTGGGGGGTTTAAAAAAAAAAACATGAAAACAAACTAAAATGAGTCGAATACTCAATAAGCAACACATCATACAGTAAAAATAATAAACATAAGGTGTCTTGAAAAGCGTGCATATTCATAAATACATGCATAAATAACATGAGCATGAATATTAACTTATCTTTCACTTATCATAGGCCGTTACCCACTGTTAACCCTCGTGAGTTAGGGTTAGCGAATCTAAAAAGATTCTGATTCCGCCCGTGGCCGCTGGTTGTGGAATCCATACATAAGGAAGACAATACTGGGTGCACTACCAGCATGCACGACCTGGCAATGCAATATGCCCATAACATAGGTACCGCTTTCATATCATAACATAGGCCGTTACATATTTTATCAAATCATACTTGCATACTTGTCATTTCATAGATTTCAAAAGAAATCACATACATACTTGTCATATCGTATCATAGATTTCAAACGAAATCGCATTCTTTCATAAATGTCGTGATACATGTTTCATCGCATAAAATAATGATTTTTCATAAATATTTTACGAAATAACTCTCTCATAAAATTATGCATTTCTTAAATAATTTTATGAATAATCTTTCACATGCATTTCATAAATAATTTCATGAATAATTTTTCACAAATAATCATGACTTTTTCATAATTTTATCATGTTTTGGGTACGTAAAAAGGGGCTTCCAATAAAGGGCATACATGCATAATATCTTTTATAAAAAGACAAACAGCTCACTGTACATACGCGTAAGGATATGATCATGCTACTTACCTTGCAACGCTAATCCATTATTTTCGGCACGAAATCGGTCGCCTATAAAAAATAAACACGTATTTTGCATAAATTTCTAATTAAACAAGTGATTCTATTTAAAAACCTAACTATTAAAATAGTCTATATTTTCTAAACCTAAACACTTCTCGACACTAAAATAGCCTTACCCGTTAGTCTTAAATAAGCAAGGATATTTTTGGAAAATAACATACTGAACATGGGTATTTTGGGAAAACAAAATAGAGGGGCATTTTTGTAATATAACTAACCTAAAGAAAAAGAATGATTTACGGTTTGCATGATCCGGTTTACGCGTGAAAGGAAATGCATGCAATCGGGTTGGGTGGTGCGATGCTCACCGAGAGAGAGGCTGAGTGCGACGGTGGGTCTGGTGGCTGGCCGGGTTTCACGGTGGCTAGGAGGGGTCGGCGTCGGCTGGGATTCTCTGGGCAGGGTGATGCAACGCCGAGAGAAGGAGGGAGGAGGAACGGAGAGAAAGTTTACGCACCACACAACGTGTATAGGGGCTACGGGCGGTGGCGCTGGGCGGTGGAGACTTGATCTCCGGCGTCGTCTGTTGCTGCTGACGGTGGCGTCGCGGCCCAAAAGTGGCAAAACGTGGTTCCCGGTTTGAGTGAGGATGCTCTGCTTCGAGGGGCTAAAACAGGGGAGGATGGCAGCGGCTTGATGGCTTTTCCGAGGGCAGGCCGTGCAATGGTTCTGCTAGCTGGGCTACGAGGTGGCCAGAGGGAGGAGCTGAGACGTGGTTTGCTTGGCTTGGGCAAGGTGGTGCTGCGGGGTAGCCATGCTGTGGAACTAAATGTGGGGCTGGGCAGTGCTAATGCACGGGTTTCCGTCGTGCGGGTGGCTTACGGGGTGTGGTGCACGTGAAGGCTTGGCTGAGCGACGGTGGTGGAGGGCAGCGACGAGGGGGGCTTGCTATTTGCCTTGGCGTGGAGGGGATCAGAGTACGACGGGGTAGTTTGGGAGTGTGAGGGGCTAGTTTCGGCTTGAGGATGGGGCTGGTGGTTGGACGTAATGAGCCTAGCTATATATATGGACCCAAGAAAACCCTAGTGAAGAAGGAGAAGAAACGTACGTGCATGGAAGTGGATTAGGTTTCGTGCGTGTTTGAAATTTATAGAATAAAACCTGTAGCTAAGAGTTTCATTTTGAAGAGGAAATAAGAATAGGAATAGTGTTTGGACTCTAATACACACGTGCTTGGAGTAAAAATAAAAGCTAAAAAAAAATAAAAATAAAAATAATAATGGAGACTTAACTCTAGGTTTATAAAAAAAATCATCTGATAATTCACTTTAACTCATTAAAAAATTTATTTGTAATTTATTTCTAAAAAAAATATAGGGTCGGGTCGTTACAATCTCCCCTCCATATAAAAATTCCGTCCTCGGAATTTGCTAGAACTCAACAACCAACGTACTAATTCTCCACATTCTTTTGTTGTCTTTATTCTAAATCCTTGGTCATTTAATCGAACCTATTATTCCCTGACTTTTAATCCTTTGATATTTATTCTTACACCTCGCTAATTCTTCAAAATTGTAAGCCTTGATAATGAATACGATTACAGGCCTAAAAATAATAATTCCGTGAAAAGTATTTAAAAAGAAAATTCTCCACATGCAATAATAATCTCAAATAAATCATAACCTGAGATTCTCCAAAGTTCAGATCCTAACTCCTATAATTCATGCTAAGATTGAATTTCGTTACCTATAGCACCTATAACATTTCCAGTAGTCATCATGAATACCACAACTTACATAGCTAATACTCCAATCAATAACCGATATTTCTAATTAAGGAAAATAGTTACCAGTGTTCTCATTGGCGGGCACATCGGTGTCACGCAACTGTACCAAGGAGAAAACTCGAGCTGGTGCCATATTCTTCTGTCCATCCCTTGTAGCTTGAGTAGTAGCTATGTTCTTCCCAGGACAGTCTCGAAGATGGTGTCCTTCCTTCCCACACTTGAAACATGCTCCGGTTCCCAACAAACATTTCCCTGCATGCCTCTTACTACACTTTCCACATAGGGGGAGCCATCCTGTCTCGCCCTGTCGTGGCCGTTGTCCATTATCCTGACAAGGCCTCTTATCCCTATGTGATGCTGGTTGGAGTTGTTGTTGCTGCTGTCGCTTTCTTTGATTATTGTAATCGATACTTTCTTGAATGTCTTCTTCAGCAATGGTAGCACGGTGACCAGTTCCGTGAAACTCCGAATCCTGAGAGTACGTACACGCTCCCTAATCCTGCGATTCAGACCGCGCTCAAACTTTTCAGCTTTCTTTTCCTCATCTGGAATTAAGTAACTGGCAAAACGGGAAAGCTCCATGAATGTCGTAGCATACTGCGCTACCGTCATAGATCCTTGAGTAAGATCCATAAACTGGCGAGCTCTCGACTCCTGAAGAGTTTGCGGAAAGAAGTGGTCCAAAAAGATTTTCTTGAAATGCTCCCAAGTAATGGGGACTGCTTCCCTCAATTCCAACTGAACCAAAGCCCGAGTCGACTTCCACCATTTGTTTGCCATGTCAGTCAAATGGTAAGTGGCATATTTCACCTTCTGATCATCCGTGCAGTAAAGCACTTCGAAAATTTGCTCCATACGTTCAATCCAGCTTTCCGCGTCTAAGGAATTCAATCTACCATCGAAAGTAGGTGGGTGCTGGTGGGAGAACTGTTCTAATGTGCATCCTACTTGTGTGGTTCTACCTACCACCATATCACCATTGACCATCCTTTGAAAGAAACGTGTCGCTGCAGCAGCGAGTACTTCTGAATTATCATCTTGTACGGTATTGTTCTCAGAGGGGGGTACGCGTGGTCTTCTTCCACGAGGTGCCATTCTAACATGCATGTTTTAACAATGTCAATCAAGATGCATTCAACTACTAAAAGAAAATTTATAACATACTTACTGCAGAGCAAAACTTGCCTTGGGAGACCTTGGCCTAGACATTTATTTCCTTCATTCTCTATTTTTCAAACATTTTTTTTTTTTTTTTAAAAATTTCTTTGCAAAAGTTTTTCTCTCTCTATTTTGAAAAGTCTACAGAATCTTTCGACCTGGTCTCTGATACCAAATGTAACACCCCGTTCCCGAAAAGACATTTTAGAATTTTCGAGGAGCCAGTGTGCTACTACTAAACTTAAATATAAAAAGCTCTTCCTTTTTAACAACGCGCCAGATACGAAAGAATTCCATAAAATAACAAACTTCAATATATACTGAAAATTCAAAATAAAGTCTACGGAAGCATTTATTAAGAAATACAGAAGTCTTATGTGCTTATCAAAATAATTTATTTAAACCATAGAAATAATCATAGCAAAATCTGTCTAGGCCTCAGCCTTGCCTCCCGGAGTCAAGTCCTGTCCTGCAGTCTCATCTTCATAAATGTCATCACCTGGGGGGTTTAAAAAAAAACATGAAAACAAACTAAAATGAGTCGAATACTCAATAAGCAACACATCATACAGTAAACATAATAAACATAAGGTGTCTTGAAAAGCGTGCATATTCATAAATACATGCATAAATAACATGAGCATGAACATTAACTTATCTTTCACTTATCATAGGCCGTTACCCACTGTTGACCCCCGTGAGTTAGGGTTAGCGAATCTAAAAAGATTCCGATTCCGCCCGTGGCCGCGGGTTGTGGAATCCATACATAAGGAAGACAATACTGGGTGCACTACCAGCATGCACGACCTGGCAATGCAATATGCCCATAACATAGGTACCGTTTTCATATCATAACATAGGCCGTTACATATTTTATCAAATCATACTTGCATACTTGTCATTTCATAGATTTCAAAAGAAATCACATACATACTTGTCATATCGTATCATAGATTTCGAACGAAATCGCATTCTTTCATAAATGTCGTGATACATGTTTCATCGCATAAAATAATGATTTTTCATAAATATTTTACGAAATAACTCTCTCATAAAATTATGCATTTCTTAAATAATTTTATGAATAATCTTTCACATGCATTTCATAAATAATTTCATGAATAATTTTTCACAAATAATCATGACTTTTTCATAATTTTATCATGTTTTGGGTACGTAAAAAGGGGCTTCCAATAAAGGGCATACATGCATAATATCTTTTATAAAAAGACAAACAGCTCACTGTACATACGCGTAAGGATATGATCATGCTACTTACCTTGCAACGCTAATCCACTATTTTCGGCACGAAATCGGTCGCCTATAAAAAATAAACACGTATTTTGCATAAATTTCTAATTAAACAAGTGATTCTATTTAAAAACCTAACTATTAAAATAGTCTATATTTTCTAAACCTAAACACTTCTCGACACTAAAATAGCCTTACCCGTTAGTCTTAAATAAGCAAGGATATTTTTGGAAAATAACATACTGAACATGGGTATTTTGGGAAAACAAAATAGAGGGGCATTTTTGTAATATAACTAACCTAAAGAAAAAGAATGATTTACGGTTTGCGATCCGGTTTACGCGTGAAAGGAAATGCATGCAATCGGGTTGGGTGGTGCGATGCTCACCGAGAGAGAGGCTGAGTGCGACGGTGGGTCTGGTGGCTGGCCGGGTTTCACGGTGGCTAGGAGGGGTCGGCGTCGGCTGGGATTCTCTGGGCAAGGTGATGCAACGCCGAGAGAAGGAGGGAGGAGGAACGAAGAGAAAGTTTACGCACCACACAGCGTGTATAGGGGCTACGGGCGGTGGCGCTGGGCGTCACTGGGCGGTGGAGACTTGATCTCCGGCGTCGTCTGTTGCTGCTGACGGTGGCGTCGCGGCCCAAAAGTGGCAAAACGTGGTTCCAGGTTTGAGTGAGGATGCTCTGCTTCGAGGGGCTAAAACAGGGGAGGATGGCAGCGGCTTGATGGCTTTTCCGAGGGCAGGCCGTGCAGTGGTTCTGCTAGCTGGGCTACGAGGTGGCCAGAGGGAGGAGCTGAGATGTGGTTTGCTTGGCTTGGGCAAGGTGGTGCTGCGGGGTAGCTATGCTGCGGAACTAAATGTGGGGCTGGGCAGTGCTAATGCACGGGTTTCCGTCGTGCGGGTGGCTTACGGGGTGTGGTGCACGTGAAGGCTTGGCTGAGCGACGGTGGTGGAGGGCAGCGACGAGGGGGGCTTGCTGTTTGCCTTGGCGTGGAGGGGATCAGAGTACGACGGGGTAGTTTGGGAGTGTGAGGGGCTAGTTTCGGCTTGAGGATGGGGCTGGTGGTTGGACGTAATGAGCCTAGCTCTATATATATGGACCCAAGAAAACCCTAGTGAAAAAGGAGAAGAAACGTACGTGCATGGAAGTGGATTAGGTTTCGTGCGTGTTTGAAATTTATAGAATAAAACCGGTAGCTAAGAGTTTCATTTTGAAGAGGAAATAAGAATAGGAATAGTGTTTGGACTCTAATACACACGTGCTTGGAGTAAAAATAAAAGCTAAAAAAAAATAATAATAATGGAGACTTAACTCTAGGTTTATAAAAAAAAATCATCTGATAATTCACTTTAACTCATTAAAAAATTTATTTGTAATTTATTTCTAAAAAAAATATAGGGTCAGGTCGTTACGCATTCCATTGCGCAATGTGCCGCTACCAACAATCAGTATGGTAGCATCCCGCTGATCAAGATCCCTCAATGTAGGATCCACCTTGTTTGTAAAGTTTTTGTTTCAGACTTTGGACTGCTTCTAGTTGTATTATTTTGTTATAATGAAGGTAGTTTAAACTTGCTGAGAAAAAAAAAAAAATGAAAGCTAAAAATAACATTTTTGCATTATTTGTTTAGTACTAATTTTTCGATTACTAAACATTGTTCTCAAATTTCATTATGCATTTTTAACAGGTAATCACCCATTTCCTTTTCTCACCTTTTATTCTCTTGAGATATGTTCTACAGGAGAGCTTTCTCGACAGCCAAACACTACCATAAGTCATCATGCAAAGCAAATCTAAGCATTTTCAATTTCCATTAAGCGACCCAATAAAAAAGTATATAATTTATAACCAAACATTTAAAAATATCCAAATTTTTGACACATAAGAAAAGGAGTTTCTCATAACATCTTCAGAATAATTGATAAAATTCATTCTTGTAGTGGACACTACTATATAGCCCCGTGTCTATCGCCTCAGGGTGTGCAGAATGTACTCAGCATAAAGGTCCCTTGCATCAATATAGCATGCAAACATCAGTAAGTGGAAATTTTTTTATGAGGTGGAATCCCAAAGAAGTCTGAACTCAATGTTTTTTACAACTTCAGTAGGTGGAGTTAGCACTAAGAAGAGAAAATTGAAGGAGATGCTTTATATGATTGGCTCAGTTTAATTATGTCTACATCTTAAGTGCATAATCTCGCCTTCCGAGCGAGTTCTAATATTAGATATGGGCAAAAAAAAAAAAAAAAAAAACTTTTGTTCACAGAGATAAGGCTTACATTGAGTACTGGATGGCTTCAACAGCAGTTGTTGAAGGTAAAAAATCATTGACTGCAACCTCCTTGTTCTCATTCTTCTTGTCTGTTAATTATGTCAAGAAACCTCACACATTATTCATGATCCTCAAATAAAGTCAAGAATCTATGGTATGTCAATAAATTTCAGATGTGACACTTGGAAAAGGATACAGTCTTCAAAGAAGCGGCGGATCTCAGAAAGGCGATGAGGGGCAAGTTCTTTGATGTCAGTATAGTGCTTATACTCTGGATCATCAGCACACACTGCAATGATCTTATCATCTTTCTCTCCCTGGAGTGAATGCTCAGAGTAGTTATTACCAAACCAAAAAATAAAAAACAAACATCCTGTTTTTAACCGCATTGGAAATGTACCTGGTCAATCATAGGCATAAGTCCTATGGCTCTGGCTCGGAGAAAGCAACCAGGAAGGACGGGCTCCTATTAAGTAACGGACTTAGTTAGGATTTGTGAGCGGTCATATCAACATCAAGCTCAAACATGCACACACCAAGAACTCCGAATACATCAAAAGCATATGGTATTCATGGAGGCAATTCAGTACTTCTGGTACCTTTATTATTGTTGAACTATTCAGAAGGATGCGGGGCAAAGATTTTTAAAAAATTTAAAACTGAAATTAGTAATGTGCACTTATAATTATATATTCCAGATGTTCTAGAAACTTCTGAAACAATCATGATTTTTTTTTTTTTGACAAGTAAAAAGACATAATCAGGAACTTTTTTGCAAGTAAACAAGATTGATAAATATTAACAAATGTTCCCAGCCTTAGAGTGAGACACTTAGAAACGTACCAATGGAGCTGAAATCCCAACAAATAATCTGAAACCCCTATGGATGAAATAGAATTGAGACCATCCACCGTGAGACTTCAAAGAAAAATGAGGAGTTGACAGATCCCATGCCAAACAAAAATGTCTCACAGATAACACATTTCAGGTGGGAGAAGAGGTCACAAGAAAAACCCTAGAGAGAACTGTAGTTTTTGATTTTGCGTAGCTATGACTTGAAACGCTTCCATTGTTTCACTTTGGAAGGTGGTCTTAAGGGCCACGCTTACAGATAGTTTTGGATTATAGGAGAACGAATGTTTTTTGAAGAGGAAGGAAAACCTTGTGCAGAAACCGACTGCTGGGTAAGCAGGGGAAAGAAATTTACTGCTTATATTCAGGGAGCTCTGCAAATATATAGATTGTATTCAAATGTTGCATAAATAATTATTATTTTGTAAACTCAATGAGGACGTGTCAAGAATTTAACAATTTCAAAATTATCCAAGACGTTTCACTTTCGCATTTGTTCATCACCACTCAAAAGATATGAGAATTACGACTTGTGTATTGAAAAAAAATAAATATGAAACAATTATGAATTACCTGCATAAGAACTAAAACATCCATTGGATCATTGTCTTCACACAATGTGCGAGGAATGAAACCATAGTTATGAGGATAGACTACTGACGAATATAAAACCCGATCAACCTGAGCAAATTTATTCCAACATCAAAAGAACAATCTGATGTTAATATCTATGCAAAGCACATGGAAGCAAATTGCAAGGACTAAGATTCTCCTGTAATAGAAGTACAACTCAAGAACCCTTTCAAATATTTTACAGTCGTCATCCAGCTGAATCCACCCACCCTTATTATAGTAAATGTGCACCAGAGGGTGGATACTGCCTACAGTTGATGGTTGGCATTTTTACTGGATCGGACTTGAAGCATTCTGAAGTGAACCTACCTTTTATAGCAAGTATGCTTCAATAAAAGGCTGAAAGAACATGCTTTTCAGACTAGCACTAAAACTTTCTACTTTTAGAGTATGAATGAGTCCATACCTTAATTAGTCCTGTTTTCTTGTCAAGCTCATATTTCACCTTACTTCCCTTAGTGATCTCAACAACCTGTACCATTCCAATCAAAAATTCAACGAAGAGATACTTTGGAGAATTTTCATGAAGAAAAGTAAACTCCATTTGCAAGTTGAAAATTTTTGCTGTGAAGAGAATATACTGGAAATTTGAGAAGGCTGGGAAAAGTTGGCATCTGGGAAATGGAATCTAATTGAATTTAGGAACAATTTGAAAGAAAAGCTCTTGTGAGTGGTTTTCCAAAATTAGTTTGCAGCCCTGATGTTTACTCACTGGAATTAAAAAGGAATGTTGCTGGGTTGGATTGCATTAGAATAACCATGAAGAAGAGCAAACTGTAAGATACTCATGTTTGAGAAGCCATATTTGCAATCTGGGACAGAGTTTGAGATTAAGGAAACATCTTTACTAAGACAATGCTTCTATTTGTGGGTGGCACGGTGGTTGTTCTTGTGCTTTGGTTTAATTGTGTACTCATGCGATGCTTATCCTAACTGCATGGAAGAAATTTCTCTTCGAACATCCTTTTAGCATATTGCAATTCCAAAAGAAGGAAAATAAAAAATTTCATGTTCATGTCTTCTAGTATGTCTTACTTTCCTCATATATATATATATTGTAAGTATAAAATATATATATATATTGAGAGAGAGAGAGAGGGGAGGGAGGGAGGATTTGCATCATTATTAGACGCACTACAATTAATGCAGACAAAAATAATATTGATGAAATTCAAGGCTCATTATTTATATCTCTTCACCAACAAATTTGGCTCAAAGGGTATGTAGACCAATTTATATTAAACATACACAGTTGAAGATATGAGGCGCTCCAGGTCCTGCAGACAGATTATGTAGAACAGGATTAGCATCTTTAAGTTTAAGTTCATATGAAGACTGAATATTGTGGGTTTATCTATACCAATCTCAAGATCATGCCAAGGATGTGCAGCAACTGATCTCCTTGACAGAGATGAAAGGATCCTCTCATTCAATCGGGGAACTGAACGTTGAGGATGACTTTCTCGAGCTTCAATTTCATGTGCCTCGTCACTCATCTCTAATAAGATGCAGAAAAGTATCACAAGGATAGCTTGAAAAATATAAGCAATTTTGTAGATTTTACAAACTCTGTTGCTATATGCAAATTACTTATATCAGTTGGCAAGAGGTAGTATTGCCAGAATCCTTTTGTTGCAGTCTGATATAAGTTCAAATGCACTTACTCATTGTTAAATGTGATGCAGGCACATCATGGATTCAAGAAATGAAGTTCAAATGCACTTACTCATTGTTAAATGTGATGCAGGCACATTATGGATTCAAGAACAGAAGTGTGTTGTTTATTAACACAAAACATGTATGCATATTTGTGTACAAGTAATGTGGTCTAAAATAACCAAATAAAAGATACCATCCAAAACACAGAATGAAAATGTATTCATTGCATATACTAAGGTGAGGTTGAGCGGTAATCAGTCTATTCTGGAAAACAGGTAGATCAACATTAGCATTACAATCAAACCCTTATACCAAAGCAACGCCTGTCTCTCAATTGAAATATTTTGACCTGTCTTCTTTATGATGCATCTTTTAATCATCAACATGGCACCTGATTTATCAGTGCACAACATAACAATGGTGCAATATTGAAAGATCTGTAGTGAAAGGCATCGGAAGATTTTAACCTTTGGGCTAAGAGGTTGGGACTTGAGAGTTCAAGTCAATTCTTGCCATACTAGAATGAAGTGGCTTAGGTCTCATTTGGTTACACAAATAAGATAAAATTTAAAAGTTGAATAAAATATTATTAGAATATTATTTTTAATATTATTTTTGTTTTGGGATTTGAAAATTTTGAATTGTTTATTATATTTTGTGTGGGAGTTTAGGAAAGTTGTAATGATTATATGAGATGAGATGAGTCTCCCAAACCAAATTGAGGCCTACTAGCATTAGATTATACATCTGCATATACATCTACATATTTGCATAATATGGCCTTAAATTGGACTACATTGGATTATGCATATCCAAGAATTTGTATAGTTATGAATAGTATTTCTAAAAATTTGAAGATGCATTATTCACTCTCCAAATCTTATTTTATTACTTTTTTTCTCTCTCCCCCCCCCCCCCCCCCCCCTCTCCTCTCTCTCTCTCTCTCTCTCTCTCTCTCTCCCCACCAAAAGATAGAATTTTAGGGAAAAAAATTCTAGTGGGTGCTAAATGATAGAATTTGCAGTGGTGCTAATTGTTAAAAAAAAAAAAAAAGGAAAAAAAATAAATAATAATAAAATAATAATATTCTTTTATTATTTGGCTCAAAAATGCATAATCCATTATAGGAGTTTTTCTTGATATGCAAAATCAATCTCTAAAAGATATGATTTTGCATATGCATATAGAGAAACCAATGCTAGTGCTCTAATATCAGTAACGGGGCACATGAAGCCCCATAACCTTTATGTACTAGATTGGCATGACTTCTGCATACAGATATAAATCAGTCCACCATATATATCTATGTGCTTGCTGGGTATGGGATCAGAATCCGTTGCACAAGATAAACTTAAGAGAAGTTGTGCTTCGAATGCTTTGCATATGTCGAGGTGTTAAAACTACGTCAAAAGATCAATCATGACACCTAGAACAACGTATGACACTGATGCAATAGAACTTTATCATAACTATGTACATAAACCGAAAAACGTACGAACATTATATGTGAAACCTGTATCTGTAAAAGGCCAAAAAAAAAAAACATGCGATCCACAAAAGAGACCATAAAACGTAGTATTGCAACAAGAAGGAAAAAATCAGTGCAAACATACCTAGAAAGGATTGTAGATGGAGAGAAAGAGAGATAGAAATATGGTTTGGTAAAGAGTATGGATTGGCGGAGTTCTCAAGCCAGCACCAGAGGGACCTTCAGGTTTTATAGTGTGTGAGAGAGAGAGAGAGAGAGAGAGAGAGAGAGAGATGGGGTTGGTCAACTCTACCAGGCAGTGCTTGTTTGTTTGTTAGTGAAGATAGCTGGACCCTCCACCTGCTCCACTCCACTTTCAGAAGACTGTAATTTCAAATTTTAGATACGCACCATATTTATTTTTATTTTATTTTATTTCTCTTAAACTAATTTATCATTCATACATAATATATTTAATAAAAATAAAAAATAAAAAATTATGTATAATATATAATGAGAGACGTGAGAATGATGAGTAGAACTTATTTTTCTATGATATTACCGTTAGAGGAGACGAGAACATACAAACCTTTTTCACGTGCTTTGTAATATCTTTAATAAAAAATTGTCAAGAATCCAACCCCTCAGTACATAAAAAATGTTAACACAAATATCTTTGAAAAAAATGAAAAGTAAAGAAAAAAAACTAGAAAACAAAAAAATCCAAATTATATTCACAAGTAAAAAATTAAAAAAATATATTAGAAATGGAAACCTAAAATCATAAAAGAGTTCATGTTACTCATCATTTATTATCCCAATCAAATCTTTTGATGTGCATTTGTGTGTGTATATATATATATAAATCATTTAAATAAGTACGTCGTTGAAATCACCAATACAAAATAATGGTCTCGGAAAAGCCTTGATTATAGAATCCATGTGTTTCCAAAAACTTGCTTTGAAATGCCATTGAGCAGTGGCATAAACAAATGTTATTAGCCATGGATGATGATGATATGGGGGATCAAAGTAAATTAAAATAGAGATGACATTCATATTAATATTGACCAGTTCAATATCTACACTCGATCGTGATATAAGCAGAAGACCTCATTTATTTCTTGAGACTGAAAAATTTACAAAATGGTAGAAACTAAAACTATTTACAATAGATAAGGTGCGTTTTGCAGGTACTATAATTTCCGACAAAAAGATAATATCTTGATTATAATTTCTAATATTAACCCTTAGAAATTTGATTACTTTGGGACGGGTGAGTCTCCTGCAATTTCAGACTATTGTCTTTATTTGGATGGTAGAGGCAATTTTGAGCTTGCTTCGTCAACTTTTTTAGATTTTTAGACTTGGGTGAATGGGATTTGGGGTACGAGGTGGCCATTGATGACTCCTTGTATTTCTTGATTTTTTCCACAGTCGGATTTTAATTCCAACGGTATAGTACCATAGCTGAGTCGTCAGTGCTGAGTTCGGGAGACCTTGATATTTGTTCACACAAGGGATTATTTCTTTGTGATTTTCTCTTTTAAGGGATGCGGGTCATCAAACAAACTAGGGGTGCTCAACCTTTTTGTTGTTATTTCTAACTTTGGCGAGGATGAGGATGAGTGTGTGGGCTTGATAATTACAAATGGGCTATTTATGATGTTGGTGTTTTTGGCAGTGGGTATTGTATTAATCAGCAGGTTAATGATTTATGGGCTACCCGATTTAAGGCTGACTGGGCTTGATCACTCATAAATGGGCCTTGCAAAATAAATTGAGAGAAAGGGTAGTTAGGACAGGTTTGGCAATCAAAACAAAATACAAAATTCTTATTTCATCTCATCTCATCATTATACTTTTTTTAAATCTCTATACAAAATATAATAAACAATTCAACTTTTTTAAATCTCAATACACCTTTTTCAAATCTCAAAACAATAATAATATTAAAATATAATATTTTAAACTTCAAAACAAAACATAAAATTTTCATCTCACCTCCCAAACCTGCCCTTAGGGTGTGTTTGGCAAGTGAGAGTACTTGAGGTACTATTCTTTACTTTATTATTACTTTTTACCTACTTTTCTACTATTCATTACTTTTTACCTACTTTTTACTATTATTCAATATTTTATTATTACTTTTTCATTACTTTTTCACTACTATTCACAAATATTCTCAACACTTCTCAACACTTCTCACTATCCAAACGTACCCTTAGGGTGAGTTTGATTACCAAACTCATCTCAACTCATCTCAATTCATCATTACAACTTTTTCAAATTCTAATATAAAATATAATAAACAATTCAACTTTTTCAAATCTCAAAATAATAATGATATTAAAAAATAATATTCTAACAATATTTTATCATCTCAACTCAACTCAACTCAACTCAACATCCAAACACAACCTTAGTCGGGTTGAGCATTGACGGGCCCTGTGTTTGATCTACTGAGTTTTAAATCCTTGCACTGTCAACTGAAGTTGTCTGAAAGGTATTAACATTTTACAAGAATCTGTTTATAGACAAATGGTTTTAACATTATTTAATAAAGCATCATTTTCGTTCAATATGAATTAAAAACTTTTGGTTTTAAAGATTATCATGAAATTTTGAAATACACAATATTATAGATAAAAGAGAAAATATTTCTTTCTTAGTAGTTCTATAATTCTGTTGCGCCTATTTAATTCCCAAAAGAAAAAGTCTAGGGAACGGCCCCAGTAAATTAGCCCCGCGGCGCACCATGAGATGACGTCCATGTTTTTTCTGACAGTGTAAAACATTTTTCTTTCCTTTTTTTAATTTTTTGAATTTTTAAATAAATAAAAAATCAAATACTTTAGAATTAAACTTGAATAATTGAATAAAATTTCGACCTAAAATTGGTGTAATTCTCTTACTTTTTATAGTACAATTGAACTTGTATAATGGAATAAAATTTAGACAATGCTAGACTGCCTATTAAATATGCACACTGGTACAAATGAGTTTTTTATTTTATTTTATTATTTTTCTTTAATGATTTTTTAAACATCTTTAACCATTAAGAAAAAATTAAAAATGAGTAAACTTACTAATAATCATTTTCTTAACTATTAAGAAAAAAATAAAACAATAAAAAATATGAGTGAACACATTTAGTGGACATATTATCATTTTACATAAGATTTTGTTATGGTGTTAACTTGTGCAATTGGCACTATTATATTTTTTTCCAAATTCATTGAGTTTCTAACTTTCTTTCATTTATGGCTTGGTTCTTCAACAGAGCATGAGCATTGGTCTCCACATTGAATAACTACCAAGCAAAATATATTCCATCATGATTCTGATTCATAAATACTTGTATTCATTAGTACTAATTTGGAATTCATTAGCATTGGCATCAGTATGCATCATCATGGCCATTTTACAAAATACAACAACTTGCCCAATGACTTAAGCAATTTACATGTTCCTACGATACCTTAAATTCAACCAATATGTCAAACATTACATCAAAATTCAACTAATAATGAAGTGATACATTTGAACTTTCTCATAATCACTTCAATGCATAATTTTCTTAATATCTTCAATTTCAAGGACTTCCATCTCTGATATAGTGCATTTGCCATGAATAATACACATTATTAAATAACACAATGCACTGTAAATAGCAAAATAACAAGTAAAATGTTGCTTGGTTGTGAGCATACACCTGAGTTATGATACTGTGTTGTGTTCCTATCATATAATCTTGTTGCAAGTTAGCTGCATTGGGAATCAAGTATTCGTCCATTCCACCTCTTTCTATTGTTTCACATGACTGATTTTTTTTTTATTCCTTTTATTTACACCACTAGTGTCCTTTGTCTTCTTATTCCCTGTATTCGACTTCTTGGAAATCTTTTCTATTGGAGGCACTCTCCACTTTGATGGTGGTCTACCTTTGCCTCGCACAACGTGAGGACTGAGCACTTTTGTTGAGCTCACTATTGTGGGGTCAGTGGGATCATTACCTCTAGAAGGTGTGGTCGGAAGTCTCGAGGAAAGATAATCGCCATCCATGATATCTAACCGCTTCAGCATATCAATACAATGTTCCTCCATTGTAGAAGCATTTTTTGCTACCTACAACATCGCCTCATGATTAGATCAAATCTTTGTGTCTCAGGATTTTCACTCAAGCTATCGTAACTACTCTTGATAAGGGTATACATTCGTTTTATATCTTTCCTCCATCATTCCAAAATATACTTTTTAGGCACAGTTTGAACATTTTGTGTATCTAAAATTGAAAGAGCATGTTGACACATGATACCTCTCATTTCAAACAGTCAACAACTACACTTCACCTCCAACTCATCTTTATTAAAGTAAATTGAAAATGCAACTAATTTGACAAAGTCATCAGTATTAATTTTGTCATCCACATGATACGTTGAAATTGCACCTTTGTTTTTGTAAAGATGAGCATTGCAACAAATCATTCCCATTATTTCCTTTTGCACTTCCTTAAACTTGGCAATTGTGTACAAATGTTGAAATATCCTCTCAAATGGTAAAGGAGATATGCATGGAATTGTGCAATTAAAATAGTGGAAGTCTGCTGCATTCTCGTTCTCAACCTTCTTCCTCAAGGCATTATCAAATTGATCGACAAACTCTTTAAGTGTAGTGCTTGAATGAACAAAACCATCAAAAAAGGCATTCATGCTTTCACTACGTTGTGTGGTGCTCATCCCTGTCCAAAATGCATCTTTTAAATACACCGGTACCCAATGCATCCTCTCACTGTATAGACTTTGCAGCCATGCATGATCATGCAAGTTGTAGGTGTCAAGAAATAAGCCCCAATGCTTCTCGAACTCCTCTGCAGTTTGACAGTCATACACACAACGCTGAAGTGTACTTTTTAGCCCACTATGGTATTGAGCATTGGAAGCCAACTTCTCTAGCAATTTCCTCATAATGTGCCACAAGCAGTATCTATGACGTGTTTGGGGAAAAACAATTGAAATTGCATTTTTCATTGCCCTGTCTTAATCCGTTATTATAGGTTTTTTGAGCTTTTCCATTCATGCAAGACAACCATGTTTGGAATAACCAAACAAATGTATTTGTGTCTTCAAATGATATCAATCCTACCCCCAATAGTATCGATTGGCCATGATGATTCACACCCACGAATGGTGCGAATAGCATACCATACCTATTAGTGAGGTATGTCGTATCAAACGTCAAAACATCCCCAAAATAATCATATGCTGTCCTACTCCTTCCATCAGCCCAAAACATATTTTTTAACCGCAAATCATAATCTAAATCCATCAAGGCAGAAAATCCATCATTCATTACTTGCATTCTCATAAAATATGCACGAAGGGCCTTAGCACCTCCTTTGTCAAGGCAAAGTTGTCTAGCCTTGTCAATATAATTACGACAATCCTTCTCTAGAAATTGAAGATTCTCAAACCCACCTGCATTAACAATTAAAGTGTTGAAGCTTTTGTTCATGCGTACCCCAGCTCTATCGGCTACGTCTAATTTCCTCTTGGTGATTGTGTCAATTTCCCTATGGCATCTAAGGTATCTGGACTTTTGGGGATTCAACCCATGATTGTGTACATTCTCTACTGTAGTTATACGCCACAAGCCGTTTACTAGCATTGCATTGATCTTGGCCTTGCATTTTGTCTTGCTGGTCGGACGTGGCTTAGAAACATCACGTGTGCGGTTACGTGCCTTACCGCCACGAGCACATCCTAGAGTTTAAGTATTTGAAAGTACCATCCACATCCTTTTTTACTCTTTGAATGTTAACCCCAAACCCTAGCTGCTTCCCATATTGCTTATAATAAGCTTGGAGATCCTGTTTAGTATGAAATATCAATCTACGAGTGGGTTCTTCAAGAGTAGAATTCTCGTTGAAGACATTTCCATTTTCAATTTCATCATCATCCTCCTCCTCAACCTCAATGTGAGCTTCAGGTGTAATTTCATGTTGTCCATCTACTCCATCTTGTTCATTATCCACCTCTAAAATGGTTCCCCAATCCTCATCTTGTCCATTCAAGTTCTAGAAAATCATATATGGGCAGAAAATCATGCATGGGCAGAAAATCATTAATGCTTCAGATCCAAAAAAATTATTAATAAAGGTATACATGTTGATCAAATTCATCATCCCTTGAATCTGAATCTTGAATGAGAGTCTTTTCAACCTCTATAGACGAACAAGGATTGAGTAGATTTGGATAATTAGTTGATGATGGAAATGGTTTGATTAGCGGCTATTGCAATTTTGAATTATTCATGTGTAAATACTTGTGACACAAATAAACAAAATGTCTAAAAAAACAAACTAAACAAACATATTACCTGACTTACCTGTGGGTGATAAGGGTTGGCATTTGGATAAAGAATCAAATGAGAATAAGGATTGAAATGAGAAAAGAATGCAGGTGGCATTGCCCCATTATAGGCCTAAAGGAAAATGAAGCAATTAGCCAAATAAACCTAAATAAAATCAAATAAATAAGTTTGATTATGAACCTACTCGTAGCTTGAGTAATCTAGAGGAGTTGTGTTTGGTATATCCTGTCATTTCAAATACAAGTAATTTATGACCACAAATTAACATTTTTAAAGGAAATAAATTTATAATAATCAATAACATAATTCTCTTTAAGAAGAATATATACTTGGGATTGAAAGGCCTAACGTGATCTTTTCCTTTTCTCATCGAATGGTGTGTTTTCACAAAACTCTCAGACAAAACTATCACACAAAACAAATAATAGTAAGTTGTGACAGCTCAAAGACATCGTTTATTTGTGCTCACAAAAATTGACATATTAATTAATTAACCTACATATGCAGACACTTAACTACATTGCAAAAAGATAAAGTAAATTATTTGAGCAGTCACTAAAATCCAGAAATGAGCAAATCAAGATAGTCCAATCTCTTTGCATTTTAAGCACGCCACATTCATCTAGATGCATTAATTTTTTTTTGTGACTTTTTGTTCTATTGACTTTTGGCTTGATCTTAATCAAATTGCTAACTATCAAAAAACAATAATATTTATCATCAACAAATCTTGTATCATATACAATGTGATTATAGTTGGGTTTAAATGAACATAGCAAGGGTTTCTAAAGAACCTAACTAAAATTAAACTAATGTATTTTTTAACTTAACTAAAATGAAAGCACCTTCTTTAGACAGAATCGTCGCTTTCACGATGGCAGAAAATTTTTCATGGCGTCTACTCACAGCATCAGCTTCCTCACACCAGACTGAAAGAGAGAAAATCGGAAGAAGATGAATAAAACTGACTGAAATATAAAGTTTTTTTTTTTTTTAAAGATATTTTAATTTTTTTATTAAAAAAATTAAAATAAATAAAATAAATAAAATGAGTACAATTGTTAGAAGAAAGAAGATAAAAAGAAAGCTAAAAGGAGATGTCAAGTCATAGTGTGCCGCGGGGCTGGTTAAATGGGGCCCTTTCATAGCAACTCTCATCTCTATATCCGAATTTTGAAGCATCAGTTTATACTATTTTATAAGTATTAAAAGATCTATAAACAGTGATGAATTAAAAAATCTCGATGACATTCTTCAACAAAACAATTATGCATATATATATATATATATATATATATTTAAAAACAATAGGACATGAACAGTTACAAACAGTAGAAAACATAGTCACTCCTTCCAAAGTTACTATCTATAAGGATAATAAATCATCTACACCTCTCGAATCTCCCAAGAAATTTTAGTTTTATTATTTAATGAAATTATTATTATTATTATTTATTTTTAATTTTTTTTAAACAAAAATGTTCATTATATTCTTTCTGAATTGTTTTATTTTTTATTATTTTCTGATGGAGTGGCTAACATGTCAAGACGTTAATTTTTTATTGGTTCATATATTGCACTAATTCCACACGGTAACTGCACATTTAGAAATTTTAATGAGAGCTGGAAAGAGAGTTTCACTCAAATTTTTGAAATCACAAAGAGCAAAACGCGAAAACTAAAAATCTAGCAACTATTTTGGAATCGAAAGAGAGTTCCAGGAAAGTTTAGATAATTAGTTGAGATGAGATGAAAGTTTAATAAAATATTATTAAATTATTATTTTTATTTTAAAATTTAAAAAGATTAAATTATTTATTATATTTTATATAAAAATTTAAAAAATTTATAATAATTAGATGAGATAATTTGAAAGATCCTCTCAATCCAAATAAGGTTATTTATTTCTGAGTAGTACTACATGTACTTACAATTTTATTTATTCTTTTACTTACAAAATTTATTTTATTAACATATGAAAAAGTAAGTTTTTGTAAGTATATTTAGCATTTTCTTTTATCTCTTGTTTCGTTTTTATCAAATGGGTAAATGAGTTTTTAGAATTATGTTTCAAATTTTCTTTGAAAATAATGTGGATAAAACAGATTTTACAACTCTTTTTCACAAATGATACCTGTGGTTGAAAAAGCTTTTAAGTAGTTATGATCAAGTTTCAAATTAGTTCATCTCGGACGGAAAATACTTATGTGATCGTTGACCGTCACATCAGCACCAATTAGAAAACTCAGTTTTTATTTTACAAAATAAAAAAATAAGTAAAAAATTAAAAAATGATTTTTAATTTTAAAAATGATAAATTATTTAAAATGATAAATAAATTATTTAAAAAATGAAAAGAAGTAAAAAACATTAAATAAATTATTTAAAAAATAATAAATTCTACGTAAAAGTTTTACACCACACACTTATTTAAATATAATAATAAAAATGATAAATTATATGTATCGTGTACGACTTTTTTATAGCATTTAAAAAAAAAATTCATCCGGGGTGGCCTTTATTTTTTCAAAAAAAAAAAAAATCAGTCTTTTATAAATTTTAAAATTCAGTTTTGATTTTAAGATTTTCTTTTTTGCGCAATTTTTTTTTATTTTTTTTATTTTTTATAATTTACTTTTTATCTTATTGGTTCAACTGTTGATATCTTTCTTCCGAGTCATCTCTAAAACATTTGATTTTTGGTGAGGTTAATCAACCACGAAATTTGACATTCTAAACATAATTGTATTGTGAAAAAAATAAAGAGTTACAATTAGAAGATGAAATTAAAGAAAGATTATTACATTTATTTTTAGATACTTCATCTGGGGAAGAAAATATAGATGATGGGGAGAAACATACACCATATAAAAGGAAAATTCTATTTGGAGTGTACACACTGCATGCTACTTATGTGACAAGATTTAATTTGTAAGAAAATTTATAGATTTTAATCTTGTAAATTAAATCATGTCATATCAATAATATAGATGATGTGCTTCTCACACAAACTTAAAAATAAAATGAAGTAATGACAAGGAAAAGTAACGGAAAAGAGTTATGAATATGTAATAAAAGGAGAGATATTTTTTTTATCTTAAATTTCATAATTTTTAATCACACTTATTAAGGAGTGATAGTTTAATCATTTTATAATATTTTCAAGCATAAGATCATTCTCAAATCATAAATTTCGAGTCTTCACACTTCAAGTTGAGATTTTAATTACATTGTGTACTAGGGTTGAACAAGAATCGTCGAAATTAACCGTCGCCGACAACTGAACTCAAAAACTGATGGAGAATTGATAGGCTGGCGGTTCAAATATAAAGTAATATTTGTTGGTCGGTTCGATTCGATTTTGCCCATAATTGAGTTACTAAACTATTGGGCACAATTTTTCATGGGTTTCACCAATTTTATTGTCTATATTGAGTCTTGCATGATTTGGTGCAAATAAGTATCGATTGGTTGTCTCCTTCCTAAATCCTATGTCTACTTGCCCAAAATCGATCCCAAATCGCCGAACCGATCGGCACGGTCCGATCGGTTTTGCATTCCTTAGTGGGTCGGTTCAATTGGTTTTGGGCAAATAAAAAAAACTTGTCGGTCGATTTTGATTTTAGATCAAAAGCAAATCAATCGGTTCAGTTTTCAGTCCGAATGTGTACCTTCCATCAACTTTATGCACTAAATTTTGAACAAATTTCTTCTCTATATTCCTTTTATGAACCCCAATTGTGGAAAAAAAAAATCATATTATCTTTTAGGATATGAAACGATGGGAATATAGAATAGAGTCAATAGACACAGGATATGACACGTTATGGTCAAATTCAATACCCATATTTGAACTTTTCAAAAAGAAAAAAGTCACTAAACATTAAAGACAAAGTAAAAAGACCCAAAATTGATAATCAATGTAGATAAGGACTAGAGGTGTAAAATCAAACCGGAAAATCGGTCCGGACCGGACCGGACTGGACCGGTTTTATCGGTTTTGAACCATTCCAATTCGGAACTGATTTTTAAAATGTAAAAATCGGCCAGTTTCGGTCCGGTTCTGGTTTTGGGATTTTTTGGACCGGACTGAACCGGACCAGACCGGTTGATTAAAAAAAGTAAAAAAATAATATTTTTATATATAAATTTTATACAAAATATTTTAAATATATATTAAATATATATAAATAAGTTTTATATATAATGTATAATTATAAATTTATACATTAAATGTTAATTTATAATTTCATATATATATATATATACACATATATGAAATAATTTCATATTATAATTTATAAATTATTACATTAAATGTTAATACTAATATATAAGTTTATAAATAATACTAATAGTCTAATATAGACAATAGATTATAGTTATACTTATAATTAATACTAAAAGTTTTTATTAAAAGATTATAACTAATACTAATACTTATAATTAATACTAAAAGTTTTTTTTTTATAAACAAATTTTTAATGACAAATTGTGAAATTTACATTTTAAAAAAACTGAAAAACCGGACCGGACCGGACTGGAAATTGGTAGAACAGGAAGTACTGGTTTAGGAGAGTAACCGGTGCGTAATCGGTTTTAGAAAATACAATACCGGTACATACCGGTTCGGTCTTAGATTTTGTCCAAAACCGGACCGAACCGGACCGGTTACACCCTTAATAAGGACATATTGAAAATCTTATTATCTTATTTATGAGTTAAATTAAAATTGATATTTGATGGTTTAAATAACATTTAAGAGGAGGTTTAGATAGTGAGTTGAGATGAAAGTTAAATTAGACTATTGTTAGAATATTATTTTTATTTTGAGATTTAAAAAAATTGAATTATTTCTTATATTTTGTGTGAGAATTTAAAAAAATTATAATAATTAGATGATATTAGATGAGATGGGTTAAAAGTCTTTTTTGTATCCAAACAACTCTTTAAATTTTACTCACAAGTTGGCATTTAAATACATTAGTTATTATTGGATCATAATTACAATAAAAAAAAAATTATCGATATTATTTTATGTTACCTAATTTAATATAAGTAATACTAAATATAATTTTAGAACGAGTAAATTTTATGCAGTAATTTTTTAAAAATAGTTAGAGTTCATCGTTAAAAAACGAGATATTTTTCACGCAAATCTCAAATTTATCTATTTTTCTATTGAAAATACAAGATATTGATCTCCTAAAACTATACACATCATTTTCGAATGCAAATTAGTTTTACATCATCCATGCATTAAGTAAGAAAAAAATTGTTATTAAAGAGAATTTTTGCATATAAATATATTCATAAACATAATATTATTTTTGTGGAAAAAACAGTCAGCTGATGAGGGATAAGCTATGCGTCCACTCAGCAGTCAGCAACTCAATTCTCTCTCTTCCCTGTTCTCCGAAAAAGATTGTCCTTTCAGCCTGCAAACAACATCGGCGTCGTTTCCACACAAAATACGCATCCTTTCCCAACAACGTAGTACCAAAAAGTTAAAAAATCTCTTCAACTCAAATGATATTCCTCATCCCCAACACCTCAAAACCCTCAAAAACAAAACCACCTGATCGCTGGATATCCCACAATTAAACGAGAACAGGAAGACCCTGTTGTGGTCGTCCACTTCGAGAACAGGACATGGATCTTGGAGACCACAACCGCCGGTACCGGTTGGTCGGGGACTATATACTTGGACCGAGAATTGGATGGGGTTCCTTCGCCGTCGTCTGGAGGTCCAGGCACCGCTACTCGGGTGCAGAGGTCGCTGTCAAAGAGATAGACAGGACGAAGCTTAGCCCAAAAGTCAGTGAGAATTTACTCAAAGAGATTTCCATTCTCAGCACCATTAATAACCCAAACATTATTCGCCTTTTCGAGGTCATCGAGGTACAAACTGTTGTTGCTTTCTCGGTTCTCTTCTGCAGTAGACGTTGTTTTTTGTTTTAATGATAATTATAATTATACGTGGATTTTGTTTGGTGTTTCTTGGGGGGTTTGCAGACTGAGGATAGAATTTACCTTGTTTTGGAGTATTGTGATCGTGGTGACCTAGCAGCCTACATTCAACACCACGGCAAAGTCTCCGAGGCAGATGCAAGGCACTTCATGAGGCAATTGGGTATGATCAACCGTAATTTTACTTTTTGATTGTTACACGCCCAAAATGCCCAAGTGTAGTAGGGCTACAAGTCAGGGAATTACTTTTATTGTTAAAGGGTATTATCGGTTCTGCATGTTTTTTTAATTCAGTTGGGTCTAGATCAATGGGATGTTACAGTTCATGGGCCATGATTTGTTAATGCACTAGTCCGTGCGAAGTGGGTCAGTTATTTCCTAATTAATTGCAAGTCTGTAAACGCCTATTAAAGGCCAGCGTATTATGAATGAAGATTATCATCAGTTTGAATCTCATCTTGCCATGTGCAACCTTGGAGTGCCTGGCTACTCGAATTGCTAGAATTTACCTGAAATCATTTCCTAGACCATAACAAGTTGGTATCAGAGCCAGGTTCTTGCGATATGGCTGAGAGAACACGACTATCACAGTTATCTTAAACAGTAAACAATTTACAAGAGGGAACCGCTGCACTGAAGGAAGAGCAATCCAGGCAGGGAATGCTAATAGAAGGTGTGCTGCAGCAATTCAATAATTTGGCATCAAGCTATGATAGGTTGGTACAAATTACAACTAAACTCAGTTCAGGAGAAGAGACTTCTAACAATGTAAAACTAAATGCTAATCCTCTATTTGATGGACACGGGGGGATCCAGGCTAGATCTCTTCGGTTGAATTTTCCTCGCTTCGATAGGGGAGATCCCAGTGAATGGATCTTGAAGGCGCATCAGTTCTTCAATTATTTTGATACTCTGGAGGATCACAAGCTGGAAATTGCTTCTTTTCACATGGAAGGGAAGGCGCTGACTCGGTATTATTGGCTGAAAGAGTCAAGCCCAGTGACAAAATGGGGTGACTTCTTGGAGGATCTCCGCACCAGATTCAGGCCTTCGGCATACGAGGATCCAGTGTGTGCATTCACCAAATTGATGCAGACAGGGAGCGTAGAGGATTACCAAACAACTTTTGAGAACCTATCCTACAAAATAAGTGGGGTAAGTGAAGAGTTTCGTATAAGTACTTTTCTAAGTGGTTTAAAAGATGAATTGCGAATTATTGTTACCATGTTCAAGCCAAATACTCTTGTTGCTGCTTTTGGTTTGGCTCGGCTACAAAAAGAAGAAGTGACCGGAAAACAGTATCCTTGCCGAAACACTCAAGCCCAAAGCCCTTATGCACCCTCATTCAAGCCCACTCCTCTCAGATTACCTGGACAAAATACCATACCTAGATTACCAGCCCTAAATCCAGTACTTAGATTTCCAACCCCCCAAAACCCGATACCTAACCCACCATTCCAGAGAAGAAACCCTTTTCCCATAAAGTGTATAAGTCCCAACCAAATGCAGGAAAGAAGGGATAAAGGTCTGTGCAATTTTTGTGATGAAAAGTATCATCAAGGACACAAATGCAGTAGGCCCAAACTATACTTACTGGAAGGAATGGAATTTGAAGGGGAAGAAGAAGAAGAATTGGAAGAAGAAGAGACCTTTAACCAGCCTCATATAGAGGTCATACCTGTAGTTTAGCAAGCTGAACTATTAGGCATATCCCTGCATGCCATTGCAGGGACACCTTCTCCCAAAACCATGAGGTTAGTTGGGAAAATTGGTAAATGTTCAGTTTTATTGATGTGAATGTAGCAAGGAGGGCAAAACTACTAGTGGAAGAAGGCCACTTGGCAGTCCAGGTTGCTAATGGGGACATCCTTCCTTGCTTTGGTTGCTGTAAGACAATTATTTTAAAAATGCCAAGCTGTAACATTTTAGCCAATCTATTCTTATTAACCCTAGGAGGGTGTGATGTTGTGTTAGGGGTAGATTGGTTAAGAAGTTTGGGGACTATTCAGTGGAACTTTGCTGATTTAAGTATGAGTTTCTTTGTGGAAGGGGGGAATTTATTTTTGCAGGGTTTGAGGCTACCTGAGAAGGCCATAGAGGAAGAACATAGTTTGAGCAAAGCTGCCCTTGTAGAAGGAAGAGGAATATGGCTACAGTTTATGGAGATCAGTGATAGTCCAGGAGGAGCACCAGTAGAGCCCTACCATACAAGCTGTTTTGAATGAATTCAAAATAGTGTTTGCTGAACCCAATGGACTCCCACCCCCTAGGAGTCACGACCACCAGATCCAACTCCAAGAAGTAGCTAAACTAACATGTGTTAGGCCCTATCGATACCCTTATTATCAGAAAGAAGAAATTGAGAAGCTGGTCAGGGAGATGTTAAAGGCTAGGATCATCCAACCAAGTCAAAGTCCATACTCTTCACCAATTCTCTTGGTGAGGAAAGCAGATGGGAGCTGGCGTATGTGCATTGATTACCAAGCTCTCAACAAAGATACCATCAAAGATAAGTTTTCCATTCATAATATAGATGAGTTATTGGATGAGCTTAATGGTGCTGAGTTGTTTTCTAAACTTGACTTGCGATCGGGCTACCATCAAATCAGGATGAAACCCGAAGATGTACCCAAAACTGCATTTTGTACACATGAGGGGCATTATGAGTTTTTAGTGATGCCTTTAGGCTCACCAATGCTTCATCAACCTTTCAAGGGTTGATGAATGGGATATTCAGGTCGTATCTCAGGAAATTTGTGTTAGATTTTTTTGATGACATACTTGTGTACAGTAAATTTGTTGAAAAACATTGAGGGCATCTTAAAGCTATCTTAGAAGTTTCGAGATAACTTTGTTCAACTAGTCTTTTTAATACTAGCTCCGAACGAAAAACTCCCTTAATCGTCCAAAACCTCAAGATCTGCTGAAAGGGGGTGGGAGCTTCGGCTCCTCGCCCCCTCCCCTTGCCCTCTCCCTCTTCTCTGTCTAGTTTTTAACTTCTGTGTAGTGTTTTTATTTTTCTTTGTATTTTTAGGCCGAATAAGGGAGGATCGCCGTTCGAGCCTTTCCGGCCACCAGTTCTCTACACGCGCCCCACCGGTGTGAAGCCCAGCCGCCGATCTTCAAAACCTCCAAATCCGGTGTCCATCGGAGTGGCGCGTAGACCGCACGCGCGGGACGAAAATCCGGACAGCGTTGGTGCGTGGCCCTCACGCGCCACCGAGGAACCCTCTACCGACACCACGCTCGGTTGCTGTGGAACCGCTGGCTCCAGGTCTTCCAAGTCTGACCGTCGGCTTTCCTCCCAGCGTGAACAGTCCTGCACGAAATATTGCCGACCAAATGTGTACTGTTCATCCGTTTTTTTTTTGTACTGTCTTTTGTTTCGTTTCTATGTTGTTGTCCGTTTCAGTTTTTTGTAGCTTGTCTTGTTTTCTTATGTTGGTGTTGCTTTTGTTGACCCGAGTGAGGTTTGGACCCTTAGATCGGACGTAATCCGGGGCAAGGCTTTCGAGAGTGTGGGGCGATGCTACGGCCGGTGGTTATACGGCCGGGCTGTTGTGGTCTGTATGTACGCTGGGTGCTCGCTCCACCAGAACTCGAAATGACGATGCTTGCGGTGGGCGTGTCGTCTGAGGTCTCATCAGAGCTTGTGGTCTTGTAGTTGTTATTGTAGTTTTTTTACAGTAGTTTGTTAGTTTTAGTTATAATAAAATAGGAATAGGCTTTGGATTTGATGTCCATAGCAGTGTCCCGTACTCTTCTCCCCTGGGAGGATAGAGAGGACCTTTAAGTTCTGTTTTTACAGAGCGCTTTCTCGGGTTCGAGAAAGTTTGGTTAGAAGTTAAGACAATGTCTACTGCAAATGTATTTGTGTGTGGGGAAGCTACAGATCTGTTGAGTTAGTTGGCTTATTACTGGATTTTCTGTGTATTGGAATTTCTTGTATCGATAAGTCACACTTGTAACTTCGATTTCTTAATGAGATGAGTATGCTCCATTCCAAAAAAAAAAAGAAGTTTTGAGATAACACCAGCTGTATACTAAGGCCTCAAAATGTGTTTTTGGCTGTCTGGAAGTGGAGTATTTGGGCGATGTAATTTCCAAAGATGGAGCCAAAGCAGATCCATTAAAGATTACAACCATGATGGAGTGGCCTGAACCTAAGAATCCTAAGGCTCTAAGGTGATTTTTGGGTTTAACAAGTTATTACAGGAAGTTTATAAAGGGATATGGAAGTATTGCAGCCCCTCTAACTGCTTTACTCTAGAAAAATTCCTTTAAGTGGAGTGAGGAGGCCAGCCAAGCATTTGCAGCATTAAAGGTAGCCATGGTGACCCCTCCTGTTCTTGGCTTACTAGATTTCTCCAAGATGTTCGTGGTAGAATGTGATGCTTTTGGAAATGGTTTGGGAGTTGTTTTAATGCAGGAAGGGAGGCGCTAGCAGCCAAGCCTTAAAAGGTAAAAATATGTTCCTATCCACTTATGAAAAAGAATTTTTGGCTCTTGTGTTGGTATTTCGTAAATGGAGACATTATTTGTTGGGGCACAGATTTAAAGTAAGGACTGACCCTCAAGCTCTAAAGCATCTTTTGGAGTAAAAGGTTGGAACACCTTTTCAGCAAAAGTGAATAACAAAGCTGTTAGGCTTTGATTTTGGTGTGGAATATAGCAGTGGCAAAGGAAATAAGGCAGCAGATGCCCTCTCCAGCCAGACCAAGGGAACAATTCAGAACTAGAGGTGACCATGACTAATTATGGGGACGCCAAGGCCATTAGTATCGTTACAGTTAATTGGTGAGAAGGGCTCCATCAAGTATACCACCAAGATCCCCTGTTGCAGCAGTTACTCAACTACTACCATCAAGGTAATCTTGATCCCTTCAAGTACTAGTTTAGAGGAGGGTTCCTATTCAATAAAGGGAGGTTACACTTGGGAACCCTAAAGATACAGTAGGAGCAAGTCATGCAGCAATTCCATAGCAGCCCTATGGGAGGGCATATTGGTTTACAAAAGACTCACTCCAGGCTCAAGAGGGAATTCTTTTGGCATGGCATGAGAAGGGACATCAAAAAATTATAAGAGAATGCGAGGTATGCCAAAGAAACAAAACAAAAGATCTCAAACCAGTTGGGGCTTTACAGCCTCGGCCAATACCAAGTAAAGTATGGGTAGATATCAATATGGATTTCATAGAGGGATTGCCTTTGTCCAAGGGATACAGTGTCATCATGGTGATAGTAGACAGGTTCAGCAAGTACAGTCATTTCATACCAATGACACATCCATATACAACAACAACAGTCGCAAAAGCATTCATGGAAAACATATTCAAATTGCACGGCATACCGCAAAGCATAGTCAGTGATCGAGATGCAATATTCACAAGCAACTTTTGGAAAGAAATCTTCCACTTAAGTGGAACCAAGCTGCTAATGAGTTTGGCATAACACCCTCAAACGGACGGGCATATAGAAGTAATGAACAAATGGTTAGAAGGGTACCTCAGGTGCTTTACCAGTGATCAACTCAAAGATTGGGCCAGTTGGCTAGCTTTAGCCGAGTGGACATACAATATCTCAGAGCACTCTTCCACTGAGTTCTCCCCCTTTGAGATAGTTTACAGACAAGAGCCACCATGACTCCTCCCATATGAGCCTGGGACCATGGCAGTACAAGCGGTTGAAGACGAAATGAGAAGCTGAGATTTCAGTCTCACCCTGGCACGGGTAAACTTGCAAGAAGCTCAAAAAAGAATGAAGCTGTACGCGGACAAAAAGAGAACAGAAAGGGACTATAACGTGGGAGATTGGGTCTATTTGAGATTAAGACCCTATAGACAGATGACGGTCGTAGTGAGGAAAAGCTTGAAGCTTTCTCCAAGGTATTTTGGGCCTTTCCAGATCATTCAAAAAATTGGAAAAGTTGCATACAAGCTCGATCTACCCAAAGAATCCTAGATTTACCCAGTATTTCATATTTCTTACCTAAAAAGGAAGCTTGGGATCTAGGTAAACCTTAACCCTAGACTACCGACAGTGATGGAGAACGGCACAATGGCCCCCAAACCAGAGAAAATAATAGACAGAAGGCTCAAGAAAAAGGGAAATCGCGCGGGAGTTGATTTCTTGGTTCAATAGAAGGGAGCTAACAAGGAGGATGCCACATGGCTTATGCAGAGGAGTTGTGCAAGACATATCCCGAACTCGTGGGCGAGTTCTTCTGAAGGGAAGGGTTATATTACACGCCCAAAATGCCTAAGTGTAGTAGGGCTACGTAAGTTAGGGAATTACTTTTATTGTTAAAGGGTATTACCAGTTATGCATGTTTTTTTAATTCAGTTGGGTCTAGACTAAGTCAATGGGCCGTTACAGTTCATGGGCCATGATTTGTTAAGTGGGTTGTTATTTGTTAACGCACTAGTCCGTGCAAAGTGGGTCAATTATTTCCTAATTAATTGCAAGTCTGTAAACGCCTATTAAAGGCCAGCGTATTTGAATGAAGATTATCATCAGTTTGAATCTCATCTTGCCGTGTGCAACCTTGGAGTGCCTGGCTACTTGAATTGCCAGAATTTACCTGAAATCATTTCCTGGACCATAACATTGATTTCTTGGATTATAACTGATTTATTTTTTTACTGTGCACCCAAGTGGGTTTGTGCCTGACCTTACAGATGTCGTCTTTTGTTTTTCCTCTGACTTTTCAATTAGACAAAGGTAATTTTTTTAGTGGTTAGATTATTGGGTATATGCTCGGCTCAGTCTTATGCCTTGCTGTGGGCTGTGTAAAGGCAATCAAATCACTTTCATTAATGATTAGGCTAGTGGGTATCTTCCAATGTGCCGATTCTCAATAGCCTACTGCATTTTATTTCCCGCGGGTTCTCTTTGTTTCAGTCGTAACCAAAAATAAAATCATAAAATTTTGACCTTTAATTGTTAGTCTGGATTGTCCTGTGCAGCCGCAGGGTTGCAAATACTTCATGAAAAACACCTCATCCACCGAGATTTGAAACCACAGGTATTTATGTTTCTCCTCAAACTGGGATTTCAAACATCTGCTCTTTTGATTGATATGATGCTGAAGTCAAATTTAGATCTGGTAACCATGAGTGCCTCTGTACTATCCATGTTGTTTGTCAGAAATTAGAATGCTATGCCGTTGTTGGCTTGTCATCCTACTTCAGGTTAGAGTGTGAGAAGTTCTCACATATATATGATTTCTGTTATATGGTTAATTAGTACTAGAGGAGCTCCTGTGCTCCATACTGCCTTCTATTCCTTTTTTTTTTTTGTTTGCTATGTGTTCAGTTTTGTAAAAGCAAAGGCGGGACCTCTGAAGGAACTGAATGTAACTATCACTTTTTTTTTTGATAAGTTATCACTTAATAATTAATATGTCTGAAGGTCACTTGGTAAATCAAAGTTACATCCATAAGCATGGTTCTTATTTTGATGGAATAGTTATAACTTCTATGCCTGGATTGAGATGACACGTAATATTTTTTTGTGATTGGTTCGAGTCTTCCTGACTTTTTCTTCTAAAATCTGCAGAACTTGCTCTTGTCAACTAGGGAAGCAACTCTGATTTTGAAGATTGGTGATTTTGGTTTTGCAAGGTAAAATTGTTCTGATATTACGTCTAACAATTTCAAGAGCATTTCTGCATTAAATTGAGACAAACTGCAGTAACTATGGGGTACTTTAATCTCTGAAATTTCCTAGAGTAGAGAAGTCATCATTAACATAAGAGAGCTCAACAAAAACTTGTCCCAATATGTTAGCCTTGCCTATATGGATTCAACAAAGTTTATCGAGGTCATATGTTGCTGAAATCTTAACTTATCGAGTAAGGCACATGCCTAGGTAATTATTGAGTCTTAATCACAATTATATAGTATAAGAGATTATCTTATTAATTATGAGCCTTTTAATCCTCGGTAATTTCTTAAGTGTTTCCCTACATAATGTGGAATAATATTAATATGATGCAAAAGATAAAGCAAGGCGATAATATTTCAAATTTTTTTGTGCATGCTGTTGTTTCATTGACTTATTTATTTGGCAGGTCCCTGATGCCCCAAGGCTTGGCTGATACCCTATGTGGTTCGCCATTATACATGGCTCCAGAAATTATTCAGAACCAGAAATATGATGCAAAGGTGAAACAATATTAAATTGAATTCACATTGTTTCTTCTTGTAGATAGGTGTGCCGTTCTATTCTTATTCTATTGGTGCTGCCTGCAGGCTGACTTATGGAGTGTTGGGGCCATTTTATTCCAGCTGGTGACTGGGAAGCCGCCATTTGATGGCAATAGTCATTTGCAGGTTTCAAAAAAAATTATCTGAACTATTATTATAAGCTGAATTACTATATGAAAAATCATAAGATTTTCCATGCATGATCAAGCCATTAAAGCTAAAAGAGGGATGGCAATATGATCATATATGTTTTCTGTACTATTTCATACCTATTCTGATTAGTTGTGTATTACAGCTTTTTCAGAACATTTTAACATCAACTGAGCTGCAATTTCCACAAGGTAGTTTGGAAGAAATACATCCAGATTGTGTGGATCTTGTCCGAAGTCTATTACTTCAAAACCCAGGTACTCTGTTGGGGTACTAATTTATTATATTCTTTTTTATTTGTTTTGGGTCGGTTGGGTGAGTGGGGTGGGGTGTTGGTGGATGTTTGTGGATTTATTTATATGAATTAGCGGTCAACAATCGAACATACTTATTATTTGTTCTGCTACTAGTTATTATAATCTTAAGTCTTTTGCCTGTGTAGCTCATCTAGAAACCTCCATGTTTATCTAAACACTTCAATTTGCAGTTGAGAGATTAACATTCAAGGATTTCTTTAACCACAAGTTCCTACGGGAGCCCAGGTTATACTCTTACCTTCTGATGTATATAATTCATTGCGTTGGTTCTTTTTGGGTCAATGCATAACTATTATCTTTAACTTGCAGACCAAATGTGGAGGTTGAGTACTTTTCTCCACTTCAACCAATGAAGTCAATGGATGGGAATTTCAATTCAGTGCATCCCACGAGCTCATATAGCAGAAATCCCAAATTAATTACATCTTTACATGACAACATACTAAAGCAAGTGGAGTATGGTGACAATTCATCCATCACCAATAGTGGTCATGGGTTTACCCCAAATATTTCAAGTCATAGGATGGGGAAATCTGTCGATGAGGGATGTTCATCAGATCAGCGTCCAGGTCTGTTTCTCTTCTTAGGATGTTTCCCTTGTGTTCGTGCGTTGTTTGAAATTTCTTATTTGTCTTATCTATACAGTTTCTGATTCAGTGGAGTCTATTGAGAAAGATTATGTCCTTGTCAATGCTCCATTTGCTTCAGTGGAGGGTTTCTCTTATTACCTCGAGACTTCCCTGCAAGAAAAATCTACAAGCAGAGTTTCTCTTTATCCTTTGAGGAAGAATGACTTGGATATAGCTGTTGCAATGCAAAAAATGGAGCTGGCCGATAGTTCTGTTGGTGGTCCAGAAACTGCACAAAGCCATGGATCAGATCTCTTAGTGACATCAAATGCATCCTCTATATTAAGGGAAGCACAAAGACTAACCATATTGCATCCTTCAACTAGACTCCACTTGTTACATCACTATCTCGAGGCTCTGGCAGAACTCTCACAAGAAAAGGTTTGTTATATAGTGCTCTTGGCTTTAACAGATGTTGTGCTTATCAGATAAACAAGATGTGGTGCTCATGAATCAATCTGACGATACTGTAATAACATATGGATACACATTTTTTAAAAGCGAAGTGAAAAATACCTAGTCAAAAGGGAAGTGAAAAAAACCAGCAAACTAAGCCCTAAACCCACCAGGTCCGATCCCACAGAAACAAACTACCCCTCCAGAGATTAGACAACACAAAACCCTACTAGCTATGCAATGAACTCCACCTAAAGCCCCAAAAAGCATCACAAACTCCTCACACAAAGCAAAACAAGAACCGAGGATGCCATCCCTGATCAACACAAAAAAGGACTGAGGATGCCTCAATACGCTCACAATCAGTCTTCTGTGTAACTTTACCGGATTCATGCTACGGAAATCATAGTTGATGTAGTATAGTTTTCTTAAATCTTTGTTGCCTTTATTACCCATTTTGGAACCAAGGGCTGAGACTCGGTCCTCAAGGGAGTGACTTGCTTTGATGGCTGTAAACAAGGCCTCAAGGGACTCACGATACTCGTCCCAAGAAATTCTCACCACATGGCAGATATTCTTCAGTCTTCAAAACTCAAGGCAGAAATTTTCCCTTTCTTAGCCTTATTAGCAATTGGCAAACAAGTGCTTAATGGGAGGGGAACCTCTTCAGAGAACACTGCCAAGTCTAGGCCAGACTGAGAGACTGAAACCCCCCACCCCCCCAATCCACCCCTCATCACTCGTATCGAAGTTGACACAAGCCCTCAGCTTTTCCTTTGGATCCACAGGAGGATTAGCGACAACTGAACACTCAAGAGAATTAGCCACAACTCAGTGGGACATAAATAAACTATTGAAGCACCATTCAAACTAAGATGGGCAAGGGCAGCCCCACTTGATATCTCTGAGTTGGAATTACCCATAGGCCTAGCCATATATCTTCATTATCTGAAGTGGAAGAATGAACAACCATTTAACGAATCCCTGCAAAATCTAATACCCGAGGCGTGCTGTGAAGGGCATCCAATTCCTTTCTCCTTTCCGACTGTGTGGCTTTGGTGGTTCCTGGATAAGGTGATGCCTCTCTAAATCAAGGTCCATATCCATTCCTGAGCTATTACTAGCATTGCTGCGGTGGAAGAAGGGAAAGCCCATTGCAATGGACTTGTGGGATCAAGGTTTGGCCTCTCAGGGCAAATCATGACAGTGGAGATATGTGACGGAGTCACAACTACCTTCTGAACCACCTCTCATTGATCAACATCTCCTGAGACCTAAAACGCTCTGTATGAGATGGCTGAAGAAGGGGAAAGACCCTGATCAGATCTGGATCTGCCAATGTTCCTGTCTGAATATGAAGGTGTTGGGCCCATGGATTGCTCTTCCTTCTGCGTTTGGACCAAACCCTATTCCTTGCCAGCCCACAGATTTCAAGGGTGGTGGTTCTTTCTTGGGTATGAATTGTCGGGTGAAGACAATTGCTATTGGTTGTAGGTCTTTCGTGGAGGTGCTAGCTAAGGCATGGAAGATGCAGTATCGCAAGCCTTTGCTAGAGGAGGAGATGGAGAACCCTTGCTTTTTACTAAGCGCAGAAGTGAAGATGCTGAGTAATCCATGGGTTTTGCCCATGGTGCCAATGGCAGGGCTGATGAGTGATCTATTGGTTTTCTCAGTGGGAAGAGTCATGGTCGGACTGTTGGGTCTAGTCCAATGGTTGCCCATAGTCATGGACTTATCCCAAGTCTCTCTGTCATTTGCGTGTTACAGTAGAAGATGCCTTTGTTGTTAGCGATGATTAGAAGAAAATAAGTACTAGTAGGGATTCTCAAAGATGAGTTGGGGATTAAATTTTAACCAATATGGACTAGGGACTAAAGTTTATTGGTCTTTTTAAGAGGAAGGCCCAATCTGAGATAAGTGCCCAATGTTCAGAAGCTTGTGCTTATAAAGGGCATGAAACGTGCTTTTCACTTAAAATCACTTAAAGTGGCAATGTGTGGGGTGTACAATTGTGTATATGCTATAATTACCCGGTTTAACAGTAGAAAACATTATATATGAATCCCTTTGGAAATATTAGGACTTGTCCATGTGTTTGGTTTGGCATGGAAGTCTTGTTGTTTCTCGTTGCCGTCATTTAATACAGTTTCACCTGTTATTGCTTGAAAGTGGTTTTAAAGTTATACACATAATTCATCATCATTTTTTTAACGTTATATCAAGAGCATATTGCACCATTGGTCTGCATTTCAGAGCTCACACATCTGACTGGTAATTACTACCACTTGCAGTATGATGCTGGACTTTTTCTAGAATCATTATCAGTCGAACTAGTTGTTTTGGCTATATGGAAGAAATCTCTTCAGATTTGCAGTTCTTGGCTTACCTCCACCACAGAAGGTGAACTACCTGCAGCTAGTTCCACCAATGACTCCATACCTTATTTGGAAGGTGCAGGTTCGTCATCGAACTCTGGAAAACATATAGACTTTAGCGAGCCTTCATCTGTTTCCTTGTGGGCAGAACAAGGATTTCTTTCTGCATTTGATCGTGCAGAAAAGTCATCGTCTCATATCAGAGATATGGATGGTTAGGCTGCCTTCAACTTTCTAGAAGAAATATTTCTGTTCTCCAATTAGAGAAGTAGCTTTGAAATATACTCAAGTACATCAAATGTATTGCAGGTGCTGCTGAGATGCCAGACACAATGGAAATAATATACCAAAAAGCACTCGCTATTGCGACTAATGCGGCAGTAAGTAAACTTAAACTGTTTCCTCATCCTCTCTCATTTTAAAACCCCTAAATCCTTTTCAGAAATGAATCAGTACTTTCCTCAAACAGTGTTTGCATTCATTCCAGGTTGATGAGTATATGAAGAACAAGGAAAGGGCCGCAGCATTGTACTCTAAAGCATTGCTTCTGCTTTCATTTATTGTAAGAGAAGCAACGTGCCTGCCACTGAACCCACCTTTTTCCTTAACTGGTGCCGATATGAAGAGAATTCAGCAGTACATCATCAATTTGCAGTCTCATCAGTCTCGCTGCCTTGTGTCACAGGATCCTCATAAGCAATCCCTGCCGCCCCCTCGTGGCAAATAACATGGTAGTCATTCAAACAACAGCTTCATCGGGTTGCTGATTACTGAAGCAGCTGCTAGAAATGGTGGAAAGATTGCACTGTACAAATTTTGCCTATGGTGATGAGTTGGATATTATAAATCAACTTTTCTTTAATCAACATGATGAGTGAAATACTTTTGACTGGTGTCTGATGTATAGGGGATGTGATGTCAATAGTTGGTCATCTAGAATGAGAGAAATGGCCTCATTGCTTGAGCTTGTGTAAATAAATTTTTCTATTCTTTGTCCATACAACACTGTAAATATTATGACTAAAAAGAGCATGTAATATTATTTATTATCATTAGTAGTAGTAGTTTGCTAGCAAGTGCGAAGTGCCTCTCGTAACTCTCGTTTGGTTATATAAATCATCTGATCTTATATTATCTAATTGTTATAATTTTTTTAAATTTTTACGTAAAATATAATAAACAATTCAATTTTTTTTAAATTTCAAAATAAAAATAATATTAAAAATTTTTATTTTAATAATATTTTATTTCATCTTATCTTTGTAACCAAACGAGGTGAAAATGCATGCAATTATGCTGAATACAACATCAGGCTCGGTGGTTTTGGCTGAGGAAAGGCCACTGGTTTTATTTCTTTACTAAGGGTAGATTTGTAATATTATCCTCAGTTTGAGTTTGCTAAACGCTCGTGTAGAGTAACAAGTGTGTGGCCGAATACAACAGTTTGACGATGATACAAAGATGACTCTCAATCAATGGTATTTATTCATCTTCCCGAGTGTTTCATTCCTACAAATTTCTAGTCCAAACACTTGCTACTATAGGCACGACATATGGACTCCTCTTTTTTAAGGAAAATGATAGTACTATGATTCTAAAATATGTTCACTGATATTTTTATATTTTTATTTTTTTCTCAATGTTTAAGTGATTATTAGTTAATTTATATTTATATTTATTTTTTTAATGATTAAGGACGTTTAAAAAATGTTATAAAAAAAAAAAATTATTTACACTAGTGTGCATATTTAGGATGCATATTTAGTGTGCACCCTAGCATTGTCCCTTATTTAAATGTTTCTTGTGGGTAATGTAAACTCCACATTTAATACTGTATAGTTCTGAATTATAAAAAATGTTTGGGTAAAAAAGTTGTAAAAAATCCTTTTGAGTTATTCTATTCTCAGATTTTTACACTATATACTATTTACATGGCATAATTGATTCGAAAGATAAATTTTAAAATTTAAATTTTACAAATCAAATCTTATCATTTGAATCTCAAATTATGCCATGTAACCAATGTATGTTTTAAAATAACAGTACTCAAAATCCTAATATCTTCTGGAAGCAAAACTAAAAGCATTAGGCTAAAAAAAAAAAAAAAAAACTACAAGCATTTGGCAAATACGCACCACCCATATTAATGGCTGAACTCATAAACTTTGAGCTTTTCTCTTTGATGGGAAGTTATCAACAAAGAAGCATTAAAATCTCCTGAGAAAATTCAATAATTCAATTCTACTTCAGTGCCAAGAAAGGTGCATGCAAAGAAATCGGATCAAGATCTCTCCTATGACAATGTGCCCCATTCCATTCTTGGGTCCACACTTCCAATAGATGACATTAAATACTGTAAAATCTGCATTGTCTACATCTCTCCAGATTGAAAAAGCCATTGAATTTAAGTGGATATTAAAGCCTTAATGAAAAATCACCACATCAGCAAAATGCAATGAGCTACAAAGCACGTCCCATTTGATATGGTTCTCTAAAACCAACAGGCTTCAGCGCTCACTTAATCCATATATGATGAAGGGAAAAATGAATAGATGTCGCAGACAATAGACATACCTTTAGCTTTAGGGGAAGGTGGCCAGATCAAGGCCTATTCAATACTTGGATTGATTTTTCTGCATTCTATTTACGGTAAGTCTTCCAAGTGCAGTTGCATGGGTTCAAGATAGTATGTGAGCAAATGTAGACATACAATATGGTACACACCCACACGACAAGTTTCGTGAGCTGGGACTTAAAAATGAAACAGACTATATCATAGATAAGGGGAAAATTATAAATCATGTGCAACATCAAAGGTTTCCTTTGATTGCGTGTATTATCTATGCTCAAGTTGAAGCTGCCCCTTCCACCAAGCGAATCCGCTTTGGACCTTTCTCTTCCCCCTGGATGCTGGTATTTGTCAACCTGTTTTCCTTGGCATCTACTGAACACCTTTTGTATGGCTTAAATCCCGTTCGACAAGTCTTAAGATTTCCATGTCCAAGTCCTATTTTTAGCAGCCCATCCTCTCCATTGTTGCTGCCTTCAAACTTCGAGTTTCCGTGATGGTTTGAACAAGACCCACATGTTCTGCTGTTGAGGTCTAACAGAGATGCATTTCCATTTTCCTCATCTGTATTATTTTGCTTGTCTTCTTTGATATTGTCCTTCTGATGTTCCTTGTTCTCTTCGTCGTGTGGAGGCGAAAAACTTTGTGGCAACAACTCTCTAGAGAAGAGTGCTTGAAAGGCCAGCCGCCCCTGAAAAATAAAATAGTGCAAGAGCAGCAATGAATGCAAGAACCAGGTAATAAGAAAAATTATTTCTGTGGACTTATTTTAAAAAGGAACTCATTATTAAACAACATTGTCCTATAACCTCTTTGGAGACCTCCTTCCACGAATCAACCACATTGGTGACAATTCTGCTGCGGCGATTACTGATCTCAGCAGCTAGAGAGTTCTCATCAGGTTCTGTTGGCTCTTCCATTCCTTTCTCATGCTTCTCTAACTTTGCTTTCTCATGCTTCTCCAATGCATCAGTCTCTACCTCACTGCCAGAAGTTGTGTTGGAACCACAAGAGGATCGGTCTACCTGCTTTCCGTTTTTTGCTTTGTTTAAATCATGGAGCTCAGTAGCTGCTTCAACCTTCTCATGATCATCAACTTTTGATCCCGTGCTTAGCTTTGCACCTCCACTCTCCACAGATTCTGATGACAGAGTAGGTGATTTTGAAGCTGAATTATGAGCCTTCACGGTTTCTGAATATTCCGGCTCCAGTTGTTGCATGGGAGGATTTTGAAGAGTATTCTCTTCTCTGTCTATCTTGGCTGCTGGGGGTCGATCATCCATAGGTGAAACAGAAGCAGTGGATGGGGGAACACAAGCATAAGCAGTATGAAGAGGAGCACATATAGGAAGTAGTCCATGGGCTGCCCACCATGCAGTTGCAGCAGCTACAGTATTAGCCGCAATAGCTGCCATACTTGGAGTAGATCCCATTTGTCTCAATGGGAAGCCTCCTGGGTTGCCGAGTGGAGAATCTGCAGAAGTCTCCACATTTGCATAGGGCCAAACAGTAGCTGCAAAAGTTGCTGCGGCATGAGCTGCAGGATTTTGCAGCAAAGCAGAGACAATAAGACTTGAAAATGTAGAGGAAAGGTGAAATGATTGGTAGTCATCCTGGTTATGGAAAATTGGCGTAAAGGGAGGAGGTAAAGCTGGAAATGATTGTTGAACAGAAGATCTGGGAATGTTATTTTGGTGTTCAGAACTGGCAGTTGAAGCTGGGTTTGTGAACAGGTTAGGGTGACCACGAACCTCTCCTATTGGGTGAAATATGGACTCCTGGAATGACATATCTGAGGAAGGAGTTTGAGTACATGTTCCTAGGCTTCCATCTAGAATGTGCACAGAGACGTGCCTTGGATAGTTCTGAGTGGTTTGCATCTCCTCTATTGGCAATGCACAACTCATGTCATCTGTTTTTTCACCTTGAACAGATTTCTCGTGTGGGACATTCGACTTCTCCAACTTTGAGCCTTTACTAGTGCTAGTACCCTGAACCAGTTTGGCATCAGCTTTGTCTGACTTCTGATTTTCTTTATGTTCGATGGTGACAAAGGATTCATTTGTTTCATCCTGTGTAATTGCACCTTTAATTGAAGGGATAAATTCCCTTAACATACATGAGTTTCTGAGTACGACAGGAGTTGATACAGAACTTTTGTTTGCTGAAGAAACAGAAGATTGTTGGGCTTCTTTGTGAAGGAAGAGCACTGAGCAATTGTCATCCTGATTATCTTTTGCATTTTTTGGTTTTTCACTTCCATTCTGATACCAAAACAAAAGCATGCAAAGAAACAAAAAACCAAAATAAACAAAACAAAAAGGTGTAAGTGATAGGTCTTGAGAAAAGTGAAAATGTAAGTGAAGAAACAAGAATGTCAAATGAATTTAATAGAACAAAATGCGATAATATCAACCTCGGGTGGTGGTTCTTTCTCCAAGTCCAGTGCTTGTTTAAAATGCAAAGACGAAACTGATGTCAACAGTTTTCCATCCTTTGCTCCCACCAGTGATGCAGGAACACTGATGCTTTTTTTCCGTGGATAAGGATTGGTTGGTTTCCTCTTAGGGCGTGGAGGTGGAATTTCTATATCAAGAGCTTGTCCTATGGGAACACCTTTAATGAGAGCCTCCTTCTCTAACTGAAAGCAAAGAAGTCGTTAACAAAGCCACCACAGTAGAGGTAATATTAAGTATATAAACCATTGCAACTTCAAAGGAGCAAAAGAACCAGGCACACTGTTTAGCTTCATAAAAGACTGACTAACATGAATGCACAAAACACGATGTTAAGAGACCTTTTCTAATCCAAGATGGAACAAAATAAAATCTTTACCTCGTGTCATTGTCTGGAAGTGGTTACAAAATGCAGGGAAAGGGGGTAAACTGATAGCAGTTATATATAGACTGCTAGAACTTGGCTTTAGGGACTCGCAATGTCTACATATATATCTATTGTCTCATCTGAAAATATGGTGTCAGATCAGATGCATCTGTTGTAAGCAGGAACTTCCGTTTTTTGGACAAGTACAGAATCTTTTTTTGATTGGCGACAAGTTATAGAATCTTAATATTAAAAGTTATAAAAGACAGCCCAAGCACATACGATGTAGACAGAAGGAACACCTAATAAAAATAGAAAAAAAGTATAGAGAAAGTAATGAGAAATACCTATAGTGGCTGCCCAAAGAAACATAGTATAGCGAAAGAAACTATTTTAGCCCTTTTGTCGTTCATTCACAATCCTCAAATTTCCATCATTCTTTTCCCTCCAAATACACCACACTAGAGAAATAGAGACCATCTTCCATACTACTACAGTTTGTGCACTTCTAAGTTTCTCCAGTTGGCAAAGAGGCCTACAAATTTTCTGTACATAACCCAAGCAAACCAAACTTTACCGACAAAGTCATTCCACATGACCCTGGCAATATGACAATGGAGTAAAATGTGGTCTACATATTCCCCACTCTTTCTGCAAATAGAGCACCAATATGTCGTAATGATATGAAGTTTCATTAGGTTATCCATGGTGAGAACATTTCTAAAGGTTGTCCAAGTGTAAAAGAAAAAAATTGCTCGTTTTTTTTTTTTATAAAAAAAATTGCCCGTAAAGAAAAAAAAATTGCTCTTAAAGATGCCTGAACTTGTCAAATATTTCTACAAGGAGAAGAGTTGCTAGACACAGGTATAAAGACTTGATAGAAAGATGCATAGTGAACTTCCCTCACTTGAAAGGTTTCCATAGAATCTTTAGTGCACTTCCAGGCTGTAATTTATAAAGTACAACAGATTGAAAAACTCTGAAGACTACCAGTCCTCTGAGGGAAGTCTTGGAAAACTCCAATAGGTCACCCATTGATGCCTCTTGCACTCGTGCGATACTGTAAACCTCCGGGAAAGTTTCATTGAGGGCCCCCTCTCCAAACCAGATCCTAGAGTCATCACCCACCTCAAATCTATCTAGCAGGAGTTGAAAGAAACACTATCCTCTTCTGATATTTTTTTCACAATCTCAACCTATGTTGTTCATGTATCTCATTTAAATACCACTCACCCTAGTCACAACTAGATTTAGACTCCACCACAGCTTTCCACAAAGCCTCTCTCTAATGTTGGTACACCAAAGCCACTTCCTAGAAGGGCTTGATCGAATAGAAGCAAGTTTCGAACCCAATCCTCCTATAGAAATCAGAGATCATCTTACCCAATTTACTAGGAGAAATTCAAACTCTTCACCTAACCCACTCTAGAAAAAAGTGCCGTTATAGGTTTGTTTATTCAATTGACCACACTAGTGGGAATGAGAAACAGAGATAAAAAATATGCACACGAATTGGAAACAGTACTCTTGATCAAGGTGAGCTACCATCTTTAGACAAATACATCCTCTGCCAACAAGTTAAACGACACTCAATTTTCTCCATAACACCATCACAAATAGACCTGGCCTTGAAAGGGACACCTAAAAGGAGGCCAAGATATTTCCTTGGAAAAGAGGATACCGTACACCCCAATATGTTAGCCAGACCCTACATATTAGAAATCTTATCCATAGGAACAAACTCTAACCTGGCCAAATTCAGTTTCAATCCAGAAACAATTTCAAATCATCAAATAGGGCCCTCGAGGAGAAGAGGTGTTGTGGCTCCACCCCACAAAATACACTACTCCTGCCCCTTTCATATAAATAAAAATTCTGAATAATAACAATAATAATAAGCTACACTAATGGGTGAGATGGAACTTTAAAGTTGAGACACGGCATCAATTGTCCTAAAAAGGGTAACAAAAATTTCCATTACAGCTTCAGTTCTTCCCACAAATTTGAGATAGGATTCATTTGAACATGCTCTTGATTTGCTTTTTTTTTTTTTTTTTTCCCTTTTCAACCTGTTCTCAAGATCAAATAGAAATTTAAGACACTGGACCGAGGAATCCTAAGCGTTGCCCTTCCTAGGTACAATTCCATTTAAAGCTCTGACTGAAATGACTTGTGTACATTTTGTTATGTTTACTAGCCTTACTCTTTTCAATTCATTCAATGGTACAATATGTGGGATCACATTTTTTCCAGTGAGTTAACACGAAGCATCCATAAGATTATATGAATTGAAGTTCTTCCACCAAACCTATAATTACCTCTATGATCTGACTTCAAACAAATAGCAGTCTCCCTAAATTCAGACTAAAATAAAAATTAAAAATAAAAACGGACATAGCATCAGATTTAGGCCTCGTTTGTTTTCAGAAAACATCTCAACTCATTTCATCTAATTATTACAACTTTCCCAAATTTCAATACAAAATAAAATAAACAATTCAACTTTTTCAAATCCCAAAACAAAAATAATAATAAAAAATATATTCTAACAATATTTTATTCAACTTTGTAACTTTAATCTCAACTCATCTCATCTGCGAAAACAAATGAGGCCTTACTGTTTAAGGTAACTTTCAGTTATAATTATTGCTTCAACCCTTTGGTTTCACATCCAAATGCTCCAGCCTGGTAGAAAATAAAAAGACACCATAATTGCACCACTAACTAGGAGGAGGAACTACACCTTACACTTTTGTCAATGACTATGATTAATTTAAAATAGCTGTAGTGTTGCATCCTAGTATGTATTGTAATTAAAGTCTACTACAGAGTATCTTTTCCATAAATAATTATCAACACTGCAGAAATTATTTGAACAGTGAAAGAGAGGAGCATTCAAGGTTCAAACTTCTTTACTGGATGACAGTTGGACAAAAATTAAGAGAAGGGGGGGGGGTTCCCATTTACTTGAAAAAAAGGATTATATATGCACTTCATAAGTATGCTTCCTGACCTTGCTATTTTATGCAGGAGCAAGAGCCCACTTTCATTATGTAAAAATGCATGAGAACATGCACTCTTCCAGGTGTGCGCAGAAAGACACACAGGCCTAATTGAAACCGATAAAAAGTCATTGTTCAGTGCAGATCCGAATTCAGAACTCTGTAACTCAGAAATTATTAGAAACGAACATAGATTGGGGGAAAGAAAAGACTATTGAAAAGGGGGACATCCAAATGACGCAGGCAGTGTATAGGAGAGTTCCTAAGAAATTACAATATAAAAGTAAAAAGTTAATTAAAAAACCTAAAGCCAACATCCAGTTATTAATTAACGTAAATTAACAAAAACCTATGGATTGTGAAATCTTTAACATTCCATTTCCTTCAAATAGAAAACATTAGACAATGTAGAATAGCATTCCACATTTTACCACGTTTATGATAATCAAAATTTCCTTTTCAAGAAACAAGCAATTCAACAACACTCTTTCAGCATCACCCATTAATAATTAAGATCAGATAACACTACCAACCATATTGCCATGAACAGAGAACAATGAAGTGAAAGTTGATCAGTCAACTAACCAGACTTTATCCACATACAATACCAGTCCACGATTTCTGTGCTTCTATCAAGAATTTCCATTGTGGTAAGTAAAAGTTTCATTAGCCATAAATTCCATTACAAGCCTTGGATAAGACCTTAATAATGAAATTCTAGATTTATTTTTTTGAAAACTAATATAAATTTACTAGTATTTTTGTAATACCTTAATAGTATTCTAGTATTATGCATTGTAAATGTTTTATCCAAGGGTGGCATCCACACAAAATATCAGCTTACGTATGCAACATTCATACACCATATGCTCCTCCTAGGTTGCTAACAGTTCCCCCCTCAAAGCTGCATAAATAGACTGAACATCAAAATGAGCCAATCGCCATCACCTGGAGGAAATTATTAGAGTACAACAGGAAACTGACACCCACTCCCAATCCTGAATAGCATGTACAAACTAGAATACCAATAAGCAGCATCTCCCTCTTTGGATCTTCCAACATTAAAACCAATAAAAGCACCCTTACTAAAAAAGAAACAAATCTGGCCATCAGCCCTTTGAAAGACCTATTACCCTGTCCCAAATCGTTTCATAACGGAGAAGGAATCATGAAAAATATCCCACCCACTCCTAACACAAGCTAGTCCAATGAGATCATCTAGCTTCTGCAGAGTTCCCCTAACCCGTATTATTTCCATCTTCACTCCACTAATGCATGTCCACAACTGATCTTGTTCCTTCATATAAGAACACAGCCACTTCCCCAACAAAGCCTGATTGAATACACAGTTTTCTCACACACAACCTACCACGACATAAAGGAGACCTACCAGTCTACCAAATGAAATTCAGAGTTGTCCCCAACCCCCCAACACGAAGTCCTGTTGAAATTTTTTATTCTATTAGCAACATGGATGGGTATAATAAATATAGGAAGGAAATAAGTAGGTATGGGAGGTAAACTAGAGTCAATAGACAAAGTTCTCTTCAAATGCATAATACTCCTATCTCTGCTAGATACAATTTCTTCAGCCTAGCCAATATCTTTTTAATCAATTCAATTATAGAATTTCATATCGTGTGCCTTAAAATATCATCCCAGAAGCAATTCCAAACAAGTTATAGGAAAAGACCCAAATATACCCACCTAACACACTAGATCGTTCTGACATCCTTTACCCAAACCAACTCCCCTTTGCAAAACTCATTCAAACCCAACACAACTTCAAAACAGAGAAATACACACCTGATAATTTTGACTGTTTCTTGATCCGCATCATGAAAGAGTTTAGTATCATTCGCAAACACTAAATAAGGCAACTCTATCACTTCCCAAGGATGAACCCAAACGAGAAAACCAAACAAATACAACCCCACTACTCTTAATAACATTTAACTGAGAATCTACATAACTAAATGAACAAAGTGTTCACAGTGAATGCCTTGTCTTTAGCCTCAAGAACCATTGCAGAGTTCACCGTAATAGTAAATTTGACCACAGAGGTCAAACCAGAACCACTTCTGCCTCTTCTTTCTCAGAGAACATGTGCTCAGCGTATAAATCCAGAAAATAATGTCCAAGTAGCCATAGTCTTTCAGTCTGATACTCTACTTCAGCTATCCCACTCTCATTCTCAAGGAAACTTACCCCGTACGTCTCCATACTACACAGTGAATGCCTTGTCTTTAGCCTCAAGAACCATTGCAGAGTTCACCGTAATAGTAAATTTGACCACAGAGGTCAAACCAGAACCACTTCTGCCTCTTCTTTCTCAGAGAACATGTGCTCAGCGTATAAATCCAGAAAATAATGTCCAAGTAGCCATAGTCTTTCAGTCTGATACTCTACTTCAGCTATCCCACTCTCATTCTCAAGGAAACTTACCCCGTACGTCTCCATACTACACATAAACTCTTGTAAACATGCAAAGGTTGGCAGTTGTTCGCACGCTACAATAGAGAGAATGGAATACTACAAAAGCGTAATCCTTTCCAACCCGAAAAAAGGGCTTGAAATCCTTCAAAATGCCGTATCTTGGAGAATGTGAAGCAAGAAATGATGGTTCAATAGAAGATTAAAATGGATGGCTCAAAAGTAATAGGAAAGCTAAAACCATAGCTCTGAACCTACACTGTAAACATGTAAAAAAAATCATAGAATACATTCTTTACCAGAAGAGAGAAATATTACATTTGTCGTGCATACACGCACATATATATATATATATATATAGAGAGAGAGAGAGAGAGAGAGAGAGGTGTTAAACTATTAGATATTTCTTCTGCACATGAACTAAAAGGTGAATGACACAAAACTAAGAAAAGGTCTATTTAATTCAGTGAAATTCTCAGGAGAGATCAAAACTTCATTATGCTGTAACCTAGAAAAAGTCAATTGCTATGTGAAGAAAACACGGCAATCTATATATGGGAAATGATGAACCTCAGCCAACATATATATATATATATATATATATATATATCAGAGGTACTTTAAACATCCTAATGACTAGCTGCCTAACCCAGAGGCCGACAGGCTGCCTCCTCAGATTACTCGAGAATCCATATAAGCAGTTCTTGATTACTCAAGACACAAATAGTTAAGCAACGTTTACCTTGAAAAAGGAAAACAATGTACAGTTTACCTACCACAGCCAGCTCATAGCTCCTCATCCTATTGAATAATTTTTTTTTTATTGGCACCGGGCGTCCAGGAACAGTATCCTGACTAATCCTAGGGGTGCAAAGGCCTTTGGCAAGGAATTTACCGTAAATGCACCTCGGGTAATTCAAGGGAAAAATCTCCCAGTCCGATGGCCCCTAGAGATTGTTTGCACCCAAGGGGATTTGAACCTTTGACCTGGGGGGAGCATACCCCCAAGCCCAAGGCCTTTACCACTTGAGCCAACCTCTAGGGATTTCATCCTATTGAATAATTTTATAACCATAAAATAAGCAACCTCCTGATTTACCAGAGTATCCCAGTAGCTGCCTCATCAACATTGATATTCACTCTTATAACACTTAAGCATTGAGCATTTGGAGAAAAACTTGATACCATTTCATAAAAGGAGAGAAACAAAGTCTATGTAAGATGCATTGAACATCTGAGAGTCTACCAAGAAAATAAAAGGTACAGTCCAAACACATCATTTTAAAGAGGTTGAGGCATCTAGACAAAGGAACCTTCTCTAGCTTGAGTGAAGGGATAAGTTGACTCCTTTATTAAAAAGCTTAGTACTGCTAGCGAAATGAATGAAAATCATTATATTCCATGTTAAGCCACACATTTTCCAAAAAATTAAAGTGATAGGAAATGATAGATTTAATTTATTTGATATCGTAACACTCCATTTTCATGTGCACGACCCACACCTTTTCTTGAGACCATAAAATGATAGATAGGAAAGTACAAATCTTTTTTTTTTTTTTTTTTATAAGTAAACGATTAATTTTTTGATAGGATAAGTAAACGATTAATGAAGTGGAAAGTACAAATCGAATCGCTTATTTTATATATTACACCTACTAATTGAAATCAACAGTTTTCCATGACAGCGCCTCTTATGCAGTCTCTCTTAACTCACATTCCCTAAACATTTTTGTGACTCGGCAGAAAATTTCTCCCCTTTTACCTTGGCGGTAAAATAGCAACTCAGCAAAAATAGGTAAATGGAGACGCTGTTTAAGCGGAGTTTGCTCACTCATTATAACTCAAAAGTGTTCCCAATCCATATACAAGATAAAACATGCTCCACTAAGATCACCTTGAAAAAGAGTCATTGTTGACCTCAAAAAATCTTGCAAGTGATAACAGTTTTTTTGGAATGCAAAAAGCATAAGCACAATAACCGCACTTGCTTAAATCAGTTTTTTCTGCTTTACACTCCACTCAACTTCCTATTGTTTAAATATAACAATTTTAGATTAGGGAATGTTTTAAGCCAGAGGGAAACTGAGAAGAAACTAGGTCAACCAAATCATGTTCCCATCATCCTGGAATAGTTGAAAGGGACTTAGGCCCCGTTTGGATTCAAAAAGTGTTTCATCTCATCTCATTATTACAACTTTTTCAAATTCCCATGCAAAATATAATAAATAATTCAATTTTTTCAAATCCCAAAACGATAATAATATTAAAAAATAATATTTTAACAATATTTTTTTCAACTTTCATATTTCATCTAAAACCATCTTATCTCATCTTTGAATCCAATCCAGCCCTTAAACAACCTCTTCCACTGTTTAATAGGGTTTTTTTAACTGATTAAAAAAAAATTTTTGAACCCAGGATATACCTTCCGCTCTGTCATTAAAAAGGGATAATGTAATTTGAGACAGCAAAGGTTCTCAACAACTTTAAAGGATAATAATCATCAATACCATATATCATATGCATAACAAAATATGTAAGAAAAAACAACATAATTTTGCCCCTTACAAACATCTAAAAAGTTCCTAGTGTATTAAATAGATTAGTGAGAACACAAGAAAGTATTACATGACAATCAAGCTAAATGGAATATGGTAAGTCAATAAAAAAAATCATTGGAAGTACACAGAACTGGAACCGCGTCCAAAGTGCAAGTATCATTCACAACTGGCAGAAAACATCTCAGACAAGCATGAGGTGAGAAAGTAGCGATTGACCTTTGAGAAGAATTTCTGTGCATGACTCCTGATCTGCACAGCAGTCTTTGTTCCTATATGTTCTGCGCACCACCAAGTAAAACACAAAAAGAAGAAAAAACGAATCTCCGATTAAGAGAAGAATAAATAGCAATATAATTCCATGGAATTCCCTAATAAGAGATATCCAAGGGATACAGCTCAAGATATCTTTCCAGATATCCTAAGTTTGCGCCATAGATTGCACAGTTCAATTTGCATTCCCGCCTGACTAATTAAGTTAAGTGCAAGGGAAGTAAAACCTTCTAGCCGCTGCCAAGCTCGCCCATAAAGCTTCAAGGCTTCTAGAAACCTGTTATGCTCCTCCTCTGTCCATCGCTCTCGTTGCTTTGTAATTGTATACGGTTTTCGCGTCTACCATGAACAGAAACTCACAGTTCACATTCTTATCTTCTGATACGCGACTTTCAACATCAACAAGCATTCAAAAAATAAATAAATGAAAAATTAAACCATTGCCATACAGTCGTCCACTTCTCACCTTAATAATAAGTTCTTCACCAGAGGAGTATGTGTCCATTAGTGGACCCGGGAAGCTAGAAGCTGCTTCAAATCCTCTCTATCGAGCAACGGCGAAAACGAAAACGTCCATTCCTTTTCAACCACATCAAATACTAGAAATACTAAAGCCGCCGCTGTCAACGACAAAAGCTGATATGCCGATGTCACTGCAAAAGAAAAAGAAAATAGACAATTATCGGTAGAGATCCGCCTCTGGATTGCATAGCCACAGAAAAGAATTCCGATTCACAAGCACTTTATTATGTATCATACTGTGAGATAAAATAAAATTTAAAACCCTCTAAAAAATTTTAAGCATCCACCGGAGCACAGAGAGACGCTTCTCCGAAAGAACTACTAAAAGAAAATTCCTTATTCAGAATCCTCACCAAAACGAACCCGAAGACGCCAAGACCTTTTGAAAATGTAGCAAAGAAAGAGAGAAAGTGTGATCAGTATACATAAATTCATCTAGTTCTATGTAATGCTTTCATGCGCATATACTACCTTTGAAGTAATGTTATCCCTCTGTTTGGTTACCGGGAAAGCATAAGAAAAGCAAAGAAAGTAGATTTACTAATCTTAGATTCTTCAATAGTCCTCAACTATGCCAAACACATCTGTTCAACAAGGTTGAGGAAGGTTTTTCAAGTGGAACACATCATAAAACCGGAAAAACGGATCTCTTGCTTTCGTTTCCTTTGCTGTAATTTCTCGGGAACCAAACGGAATAGAAGCGTCAAATAGACCTAGAAAATAGAAATTGGAAGGAAAAAAAAGTACCTTCCACGGAAGCCATGGGTAGATGAGAACTCTCGAGGCAAGGACGGGTGAGCTCACCCGAGATTGGCCGGAGATCCCATAGTTTCCAGCAATGATAGATCAGAATTTGCCAGACTTTGATCGTTGTAATCGGAAACAATCAAAATCGTCGGGGAGAGAGAGAGAGAGAGTGTGTTATAGAAGGAAGACGAAGAGATAGTGAGAGTAGCCGTGAGACCTAAAACACCAGCAGAAAAGAACTTGCAGTGAGAGGGCAAGGAGCAATCTCAGCCACTATCTTAATTTTCTCTGTAGATTTATTTTTAAATAATTATTGGGACTTTTTCGTTTTTATTTGAGGCTGCGAAGGACCGGAAAGCTACACGGAGACGAGTGCGTCACAGGATGGCGCCAAGTGTCAATCTTTTAGTGGCCGACTCACGCTTGACACCTACCCTGCTCTTTTTAATTATTTATTCTTTCTTTCTTTTGAGTTTTTCGGTTTCCGAAATTTGTCTTCGATTCTCATCCACAAATTCCTGGGTTGGGGTTAGTCCGCAAAAGCGCGTCCAGCTGTACCCGTGGGGCCCATTACCAACGTGGAACCTGAGAGAATCAGGGTAACCGATGGTTGCCGGTCACGGCTCATGAATCCACAACTTTAATTGGGCTGGATTCGGATGTTAAAAATAACCGAACCGTTTGCTTGTTTCGGTTTTTAGAATTATTTTTTTCCTGTTTCCAAATTTAAAAGGGTAGGATCAGGTAATTATCTTATACCCGCACATTAAGCCGCTCGTCTATTATATAGTCTACATTGAGATATGAAAGTTAAAATACTCTAACTCCGTCATTATATTCTTCGCCTCTCTTAGCTCTCACAAACTCACACAGTCACACTTCCACCTCCCAATGATTTATTCACACTTTTTCTTCCCGCTTGTTCCTCTTTTGTTATATCTTGATCTTTTCTTTACTAATTTATCTTCTCACTGGCTCCATCTTCTCTCTTATTCCATCTTCCAATTTCTCTCAAAGTCGAAAGATCAAGTCAAGGCTCTTGAAGTCAAAAGATCAACCCAAGGCCCTCAAAGGTTCTTCAAGATCTCAAAGTTGCGACAATGGGTTTTGAAAGTTCAAGATCTCAAAGTTGCAACACTCGGTAAATATATTTTGTTGGGTGATTATAGTCGTGCTTTCCATTTTGGGCAACATAATGGAAAACACAAGGCTCAAATTGCATCCTGCAGATGGTCCCTCCAATTAAATCTAGAATGATCAAGTGCTTGGAGTTGGTGAGTCATCAAAACTGTAGAAAAAAGTATCATCAAATATGCAAGATTTTCTTTTGCTCCACTGTAATGGGAAGTCTTGAAGCCCATTCTTGCGTAAATATAATATTCTCTCTCTCTCTCTCTCTCTCTCTCTCTCTCTCTCTCTCTCTCTCTCTCTCTCTCTCTCTCTCTCTCTCCTGCAAGAATCTTACACGCAATCCCCCTTTTTTAAAAAAAAAAGGGTCGAAATACCCGTTTCCCTCCGAATCAGTTTCAGGTTCGGTTAATTGGGGACGGGTGAGAACTCGAGCATTTTTGTTCAGAAATTCTTGGTTTCGGGTCGGTTCGGAACAATATATTCTAGGTTGGCACGGGTCGGGTGAACAGTTCTACTTGTAATATATTAAGGATAATGTTGGCATTCAGCCATTACAAGATCTGAAATATAGGAAATAACAAAGTCAATATCAATCTTCTCTTCATCTAACAACACTGCTTCCCTTGCAAGTTCATGTGCAACTCGGTTTGCATCCCTTTTGACATGTCTTACCCTCCAACCAGCTCCAGGCATCATCTGTTTGATGTCTACAATGATAGGATTGTAACTATACACATCTTCTTTTTGGTTATGTATGGTTGACACAACATGTGAAGAGTCACATTCAAACATGCAATTAATCAGGCCAAGATCCTTACACAACTTTACAGCTTCAAATAATCCCCTTGCTTCAGCCATATCAACATCTGAGCAAAATACTTTGGGTTTCAAGAAACTCAATAACACGGCCCCTTCCCAAACTCGAAGCAAAATGCCAATTCCAATCCTGTTTGCTTGTTTATGTACAACAATATCCCAATTGATCTTTGTAAATTCCTCTGGTGGCCCCTCCCATATAACTGCAACATTTGGAAACTTAAATTTGCTGATAAGAAATGGCCTCCATAGCTTGCTGATATGAATCACATTTATTGATAGCATGCTGAAATAAAAATGAGGGATGAGTAAATTGTTGTTCATGAATTAAGGAATTCCTTCTATGCCATAAAGATCGAGCCACATAAGCAAAACAAGCTAAATCCCTTCCTTGCAACCTGTCAACCATCTGTTTACAAATTTGAGCAAAATAAAGATCAGCAATTGCCATTTCCTGCAGATTCTTATCTCCCATCATCTAAACATCCATAGCAGCAGGACATGACCATAGAATATGCCTAGTAGATTTAGGTTCCAGTAAACAGATAGGACATCAATTATCAGTAGTTACATTTCTTTTGTAAAGATTCATTTTAGTTGGGAGGGAATTTGAAATAGCTCTCCACATGAAATTCTTAATATAGTTAGCAACAGGTAGAGCCCACAATTCTTTCCAACAAGAATCATACTCAGCTCTTGTAGATGTCTCACCATTAAGACTCCTAGTTGTCTCCATATACATATGATAGACACTTCTAACAGAAAAGATGCCATTACGAGTCCATTTCCATACCAGTCTATCTGGGTTGCCCAACATACTAGTTGGTATCTATAATATTGCAGCAAAGTCAGCTTCATTAAAAATAGGCTAGACCAACTGAACATTCCACCAAGCAATCTGTCTATCAATTAAGTACTCAACCAAAGCATTAGGCCCCAAAGTCTGCATTGGAGATTGAATCATACACGAACTTTTCTTTGGAATCGATCTATCCTGCTAGATATGAATCTGTATACCATTTCCCACTCTCCAAATAAGGTCATCCTTAAAAATCCTTATAACCTGCCATATATTTCTCCACACAAAAGAAGGTATTCACCCTAAGTTGGCTTGTAGCCCTGAGGATGAAGGAAAGTACTTAGCCTTAAAGATTCTACTAGGTGGGGAATTTGGGACTGTGAGAAGTCTCCAAGCCTGTTTAGCTAATAAGGCCATATTCAAACTAGTAAGATCCCTAAAACCACACCGTCCTTTCTGCTTACCAGTACATAAAACATGCCAAGATTTCCAATGCATTTTATTTCTATCTCCCATGCCACTCCACCATAAATTTGAGATTAAGGAGTTCAACTTTTGACATAAGGTTTTAGGCAAAAGAAACACACTAGTGCAATATGTTGGGACTGATTGAAGCACTGCCTTGATTAGACCTTTCCTTCCAGCTTGAGATAGAAATCTATTTTTTCAATTTCCAATCTTACCTTGCACTTTGCTCACAATATCCTGAAAAGCCCGCCCTCAATTGAGATTTACCCACCAAACTAGGAAGTCCCAAGTATTTCTCCATGTTAGATGAGTCATTTAAACCAGCAATCTCCTTGATTGTTGAGACTTTTGTATTTCTACTTAAAAAAAGAGAAGTCTTATCTCTATTGAGCAGCTGTCCTAAGGCATTTTCATATATGCTTAAAATATGATTCAGTCTTCCCCATTCCACCATATTTGCTTGACAAAACATCAAATTATCATCTGTAAAGAACATATGATTCATAGACAGCACACCCCTAGTAATAGGCACACCCCTAGTAATAGGCACACTAGAAATTAATCCTTGATCTTTAGCAGCATATAGTTGAGAACTTAAAGCTTCAGCACATAAAATGAAGAGATATGGTGAGAAAGAGCAGCCTTGTCTTAAACCTCTTGTTGGTTTGAAAATTTGTTAAGGTGAGCCATTCACTAATATTGAAAAAATGGAAGATGAAACACATTCCATGGTCAATTGAATCCAATTCTGTGCAAAACCTAACTTAGTCAAAACCAATATTTTGAATGCCGTTTCGATGACCATTTTGGTCGAGGCAATAAAACGAGATATTTCGATACCGGTACTGTTTCAGATACTATTTCGAAATAGTCTATATATGAATAAATTATATATAAAAATTATATTCCAAAATAATACTCTATATATGAATAAATTATATATAAATATATATAGAAGTTACAAATAGTCTAGTCTAAATTGGGGGATAAAAAAATGAGCTTGTAATTTGAAGAAATGAAACGAAAAGAAGAAAAAAGTAAAGGTTGAAATATAGGCCGCTACGGGCTGAAACGACCAAAATTTTGACCGATATGAAACTATAAAATTTTTTGTACCAGCTACGCCACATAAATGGTATATTCAGCCGTATCGGTCGGTACGGTACGAAATCAAAACTTTGGTCAAAACAACCTTGAGAAACACCCATTTCACATGATCATAGGCTTTACTTATGTCAAGCTTCAATTCCATATAACCCTTCTTGCCATGCATATTCCTATTCATTATATGAAAGGGCTTCATATGTTTCTAATATATTGTCAGAGATCAAAACGTTTAGGCACAAAAGTACATTGAGTTGGAGAGATTAAGTTTGGTAGAATACACTTCAATCTGTTAGCTAAAACCTTTGCAATCATCTTGTAAATCATATTATAAAGACTAATTGGTCGATATTCAGTTAAAAACTAAGGCTTGAGGTAATGATTTAAATCAATAATAATTCTATTGAGAGATTTATAATTGTAAATAAGTTAAGATATGTATTTAAATTATGAAATAGATTGAGATAAATTTAATTTTTTTTATAAAAAAAATTTAAAAATAACATATTTCTTTAATGATTAGTTTGAAATGGATTAAATTGATTTTAACAATCAGGCTTGTTTGAGAAGTGAAATGAGATGAGAATTGTGGAATAGTAGTAAGATAGTTTGTGAATAGTATTGAGATAGTTTGAGTTGATTATTTTTTGGATTTTGGAAAAAGAGAGAGAATAAGTTGAATAAAAATATTATAAAGTTAAAATATTGTTAGAATATAGTTTTATAATATTATTTTTATTTGAGAATTTGAAAAAGTTGAATTGTTTTTTATTTTTTGTTTCTAAGTTTGGAAAAGTTGTAATGATTAGTTTGAAAATTTTGTATTTAAATTATGTTTGGGAAGTAGATGGAATGAGATGAGATGATGTGAAAATTTTAGAATGAGATTTATTTCCAAACAAGCCCTAAAAAATTTTGAACATCTTCCATTAAAAGAAGTTTTGAGAACGTTGTTTAATCTTTTCTTAAAATTTTGTTATGATGTAATATTTATTACGTTTTGTGGATCTATATAAGAGAACTTGAATACAATTTCTTTTGTAATTTGTTTCGTATTGAAATTTACAAAAAATATATATGAATAAATATAATTGTTTCAAGGTACTTGTAAAAGTTATTTTGATTTTTGAATTTCTTTATTAAAATATTGGCAAATAATTGGATGAAAATTTATTTTAAATTTTGCGTTTTTTTTTCTTGGATGATGTTTGGATCGAAGTTGAAAAACGGTTTTTAAGAAAAGTTAACCAAACATAGCTTTACAGTATCTTAGAATTTTGTGAATAGTAATAAAATGACTTGATTAATATGTTTTATTGCGTTTTAGAAAATGATAGAGAAGAAACTGAATAAAATATTATAAAATTAAAAAATTGTTCAACTTCCATTCACAATCGATAAAAAGTGTGCAGTATTGCACAAATTTAAGTTCTAAATTGGCATACATATGTCATGAGTAGTTAAAACCTGCCTAGCAGCCTCAAGTATTGGCTCGGAATGAACATTTATTTACTACGAAGCATAATCAATAATTCAATAGTAGAGTTCTGACAAATTAAGAAATTAACATAATCAGTGATAAAATTTTTTGAAGTGTTTTGTATTCTAAGAGTGTTGCAGCTCTTTGTCTTGGCTGTCCTTCAAGCGGTACGACCCAAGCCTGTGGTTGGCCACCACCACGTATGGTTCTTCCCATCAGGGTCCAAGCTTTGTAGTTCCTATGTCCATTCTCCTTTTTTGCCTGCCAGTTTCTTCTTCATAATTCCCAATAATCCTTTGTTTGTAGCCTCTGCCTGTCCATTCACTTGTGGGTATCCTGGGGATGAATATTTGACCTATATCTTTAACTTGGAGCACCACTCACAGTAATGCTTTGAATCAAATTGTTGCCCATTATCCGAGATTATGCTTTACAGAATCCTGTATCGACAAATAACATTCTTCCATAAGAACTTCGTCACGACTTTGGTCGTGATGGTCGCCAAGGGTTTTGCTTCCGCCCACTTCATAAAGCAGTTCACTGCTATGATCATGAACTTGACTCCATCCTCCCCAGGCAGGAAGGATCCAACTAGGTTAACTCCCCACTGGGCGATCGCCAGGGGGCGGTCATAGAAGTTAGCTCCTTTGGAGGGCATGTGATACTAGTGCGTATGCCTGACATTTGACGCACTTTTTTTCAAATTCTTTGGTCTCCTTGAGTGCATTGGGCAAGTAGTATTCTTCCCTTACCACCTTTCTAGTCAATGCCTTTCCCCCGGAGTGGTTTCTAGATACTTCATCATGTACCTCAGCTAAAACGTATTGTGCTTCTTGCAGTGAAATGCATTGTAGTAGAGGGGCAGAGAAGCCTCTCTTATAGAAGATCCCATCCACCTTCACGAATCTAACTGCCCTTCTCCTTACCTTTCTTGCCTCCTTTTTCCCCTCGAGGAATTCACCCGCATCTAGATACTTGATGATGTTTCTTGCCCACTCGGGTTCATTGTCGCTTATTTCTGGTCCTATCGCTGGAACTTCTACTATCCTTCTCTCGACTCCCCAGGGGAGAAGGGAGTCCTCCATCCTGTCTGCCACTGAGTTACTTTCTTTAGGCACTTATGATATGCTAAAATAGGAAAATCGGTCGTGCACCTCCCAGACTCGACTCAGGTATTTGTTCTGTTTTTCTCCCTTGAGGGCGTATGTTCCCAACACTTGGTTGACTACTACTTGTGAGTCTGACTTCACTTCTACCTTGGTCGCCTCCAATGCTTCGGCCATTGAGAGCCCTGCTACAAGTGCCTCATATTCTGCTTCATTGTTAGCTATTTTGAAAATGAGCCTTGCCATGTAGCGAGGCTCCTATCCTTCACCGTTGATTATGTGGACTCCTATCCCTCCACCAGCATGACAACAAGAGCCATCCACAAAAGGACCCAGGTTTTTTCTGTCGGGGCAACGACCATTTCTGGTGGGAAACCTAAGAATTCGGCAAAAAAAATCTGCCGACACCTACCATTTCATGGCCTTCCTTGGCAAGTACTCGATGTTAAAGTCACTGAGCTCGATTGACCACCCGACTAATCTCCTTGAGCTGTCTGGTCTTTGCAACACCTTTACCAGTGGGATTTCTATGAGCACTTTGATTGAGTGGGCCTGAAAGTACGGGCGTAACCTCCTGACTGTAGTCACCAAGACAAACACCAACATCTCTATCCGTGGATACCTGACTTCTACTCCCCTTACGGTGCGAGTTGTGTAGTACACGGGCAGTTGTGTTACCCCTTCTTCCTTGACAAGGACGGCTGAAACAATGTGGGGGGATACCGCTAGGTACGTATAGTGTGTCTTCTTCCATAGGTTGCCTTAGAAGTGGCTGATTGGTTAAATGTTGCTTTAGCTTTTGGAAAGCTTCATCACACTCCTCATTCTAGGGGTGTACCTTTTGCAATACCCTAAAGAAGGGGAGACATTTGTCCGTGGATCTGGATACGAACCTGTTCAAGCCTGTTATTCTTCCCGTCAGCCATTAAGTGTCATTTAGGCTCTTTGGCAGCTTCATGTTCATGATTACTTCAATTTTTTCTAGGACCCCATAAATTTACCCGAACTTACTCCAAATACGCACTTTGATGGGTTCAGCTTCATCTTGTACTGTCGTAGTACTATGAATGCTTCCCTTAGGTTGGCTAGATGTTGGGCGGGATCTTTGCTTTTAACTAACAGGTCATCTAAGTAAACTTCCATGGTCCGCCCTATTTGGTTTTTAAACATCAGGTTGACTAGCCTCTAGTAGGTCGCCCTTACGTTCTTCAGGCCAAATGGCATGACTTGGTAGCAATAAAACCCACGGTCTATCATAAATGAGGTATTTTCTTCGTCTACTGCATACATTCAGATTTGACTATAGCCTGAATAGGCATCCATAAAGCTCAACATCTTGTGCCTTGCAATAGCGTCCACGATGACATCGATTGGTGGTAAGGGAAGCTATCTTTTGTGCGGGCTTTATTTAGGTCCGTGAAGCCCATACACATTCTCCACTTCCGTTTGCCTTCTTTACCAGGACAACATTGGATAGCCATTCGAGGTAATAGGCTTTCTTGATGAACCTGTAGTGAGCAGGTGTTCTACTTATTCGGCGATGGTTGTGTATTTCTCCATGCTGAACGATCTTCTCTTTTGACACACCTTTCTGTGCATGGGGTCCGCGCACCATCGACATTCGATAAAGTTCTTATCAATCCTGGGCATATCTTCGTGACTCCAAGCGAATACATCCCGATGCTCTACTAACAATTGCTTTAGGGCCTCTCAGTCTTCTGAGGGGATTTTAGTTCTAATCCGTGTTATTGCGTTGATCTGGGTATAACGTTAGGATCTCTCCAATGGCTCATTCTCCTCTACTCGCTATAGGTTTTGTTCATCCCTCACCTCTACGCCCCTGTTCAGAAGGACCATGGGGGGTGGGGGCAATGAGCTCTGATCATTTTCCTAGGCAGCTTGGTTATCGCCGCCTCTGATAGTGCATACTTCTCCCCCTTTCCTCCTCAGTTCCTACACAAAACACTCTCATGCTAGAGCTTGCTCGCCTTGTGCTTCCCCTTCTCCGCCTTCAGGTTGGAATTTCATCTTGAGGTGGTACATGAACGTAACTGCCCTGAAATTGTTCAATGTTGGTCACCCTAGTATAGCATTCTACGAGGAGGGTGCCGTCACGACTAAGAAATAGGTCATGGTGGTCACAATACGTATCCCTTTTCATGCCATGACCGAGAGGGTATTGGCGCCTACCGGTTGGGTCAGATGCCCAGAGAAGCCCTTCAGCGGTGTCGGCAAGGGTCTCAGCTTAGTGGTGTCTATGCCCATCTTTACAAAGCCTTCCAAAATAATATGTCTGCTGAGCTCCCATTGTCACAATGATGATGCGTCTGGTAGTGTAATTAGAGACCATGAGGGTTACCACTAGCTCATCATCATGAGGGTACAATACTCCTTTACAATATTCTTCTTCAAAAGAGATAGTTATTGAGGCGTCAAGTTTTTGGTACTTGGGTGACCTGTCCATTACATGAATTTTTCGTATCTTGCCCTTCGGGCATGCGCCCTTCTGCTAGATGAGGATGCGCCGCCCCCAACGAATTCGCTTGCTATTGTTCTTATTTCACCTAGGGGTTTCAGCCCCTATCATTATTCTGAAGTGCCCTGTCCCTGTCGTTATTACTGGCATCTTCCCTCGATGGGCGCCGCTTATCTGGGTTGCTGCTTCTACGGGGGTTGTGTCCTCTTTCAAATCGTCGTTTGGGTTTTGCCCGTTCCACGACCATTCATTCAAGCTCTCCAGTGCCCACAACTTGGTCACTCTCTTTTTCATGGTCGTGAAATCTTCTGTCCAGTGCGAGCTCATTTGATGGAATTTGCTGTAGCGCCTACCGGTTCTAGGCTAGTGGTATTCTCTTTCTGACTCTTCCTTTTCTTGCACGTTCAAATTATTGTGGATGAGTTGGGTATTTTGCTCGTCGCCTTTCGTGCCTCTTGTCTTGGTCGTTCAGTGCAGCTTTCTTGTCTCTTGAACACCCTTGGCGTTCTGCCTTTGGCTCCCTTTTCCTTGGCTCTACAAGAGCCTGTAATATATCTTCGTCATTGACGAAGTCATCCACCCTATCCAGGAACTCTCTCAAGGTCTTTCTAGTCAATTCAGCCATAAATGGGCTACGTGGCTATATCCAGCCTAATAGGGCGGCTAGAGTGATCTTCTTATCTTGGTCATTTGTCGTCAATCTTTCTTTATTAAAGTGGGTGAGGTATGTCTTTTGGCTCTCTTCTTCCCTCTATTTGACAATCAGGAGGTACGTCGGTGGGCACCTACGCCTCCTGTTAGGCATAAATTGTGTTAAGAATTGTCTGGCTATCTCTTCAAAGCTATCAATCGACCCCGACCGAAACATTCCAAACCATCCTTTCACCATTCCCCTCAGAGTTAGGGGAAAATATTGGTAGGCGATTTTTCCTGAGAAATCGTGGAGTGTGATATGTGATTTGAAGTTCTCCAAGTGATCTACTGGGTCCAAGGACCCATCATACATCTCTATCTATGACACTTTAATTTTCGATGGGAGCAGCACGACCATCATTTCCACGCTATAAGGCAAATCCATGCGGCTCAACAGTTGTTCCACACCAAGGAAGATCCTCTCATCCTCTTCATCATCTCCTCGTACTTGTTGGCAAGGTTGCATAGCTCGTCATGCAACTTCTTCTTTTTCTGCATCCTCCACGTTCACTCCCACATTGCTATGTGCTTCTCCTTCTCCTTGTTCGCTATGGCTGGGTATGGTAGCATCACCGAACTCAATGTTGCGGCACTTGAGTTCCTTGTTCTCTTTCCATAGGTTTTCCATGGCGTCTAATGCCATCTTCAGCTTTTCTTCAGTTGCCGCTAATCGTGTTTCCATGTCTTCAGGTGTCGCTTCAAGATCATGAGTTGCTTGAGAACGTGTCACGGTTTGCATGAGGGAACCATGTTGAAGCCCAATAAAAAATTGAAATCATAGATTACAGAATCAGACAGACGGCGCCACGGTAAATGACATGTCCCACCACCGGTCGTGATCGTTAACTTGCAAATCGTTAAGTGGTCAGCGTGGTGTGTCTGTGACACCTACGATACCTAAGTCATCAATGAGTGAGAGATAATAATTCAAGAATGTTAAAATCAGATCGAGCAAAGGTTACTAGTTGTTCCTATATATAGGCATAGAGAATATTAGATAAATATTATAAACTTATTAACTTTGCACAATGCGAAATTATCTAATCACCACGTGATCCGTATTCATAATGTGATATTTATCTCTCCCTAATAAATAGGGCAGCTAGGGTTTTCAATAAGCTACACGACTCATTTGTGTTCTTTATGGATGATGGACCCTTGGGCCCATAGTTTGGGCCAAACTAATATTAACTCATCCAGGTACCCGCTAATTCCTCTCACATGTAAGCATGGAGAATTCATAACCTGCAATTCCACCGATCATGATCATTAACCTACAAATCGTTAAGTGGGCGGCGTGGTGCACCTGTGACACGCCTTTACACATACCTTCCTAAACCATTGGGCTTCTACTACGCTAAAAGGAACCTCATCACAAATTATCATCTCCGCAATCATCATTCGTACATTTTATGAAATAAACATGTATAGTTTCCAAGCTACTCACATCACTACAAGAAAAACAGTCTTTTCTGGCACCAACAATCACCGGAAATAACCCATAATATCGCCGCATTTAAGCTTTTCTAGCAATTGTTTACTCAATTATAAGTTGAACCAGCAAACTTAAAGAATGGTCGCAATAAGTGATCATTTGCAATGTTTTTTTCGCTGCAAATACGGGGAAAATACGCTACAAATAACATTGTTATTTTCGCAGCGTTTTTGGAAATCGTCGTAATTAATATTTTTCCCGGTGTTAAAAATCGCCACAATACATTTTAGTGGCGACTTTTGTTCGCTGCGGATAACTCCTCGACCTTTTATTCCATTTTTCACAGAAAGATTATTTGTAGCGAATATGTGTTTGCTAGTAAAAATATTCTGACCTACTATTTATTTTTTTTGACAAACGGAAATCACCACAAAAGCATTATAAGAGCTAAAAGATATTCTCGGTGAATTCAAAATCGCCGCAAATGGAAAAAATTCCTGGTACCTAGTACGTAAAATGCATCTTTTTTTTGGGTACCTAATTTCCTGTTATAAGTGTGTTGGAGCAGTTTCAACTCATTACACAAGTAACTACAATACTTGGTAACTTTAATAGCATATAATAAAATTCAATCATCCAATACAGCAATTTAGATTCTTTAAGTAATCTATACACTTGCATGTGGTGCATTAATGGAAGGCAATTAAGTACTACAAATTGGAGCAGCTAATGTTTCTTACAAGCATAAAGTATGATATTTGAGCTTTGAAAATTCTCTCAATAAACACACATAATAAATTTGGTTCAGATGCTAGGGAACCAAGTTAATATTGTCATGAAACATTGGTGGGTGGAACATCCACAACTTTGCTGCAACCATGTGCACATTGTTCAAGTGGATAACCTGGTTTGTTGAGTGGCAAAGATCCAGCTATCCAAAACAGGGTGATCAAGTATACATTGCCTTGCTCATTCTTTGGGCAAAAGAAAAACGCAATGTTTTGTGCCCTACTAGGCCCCATTAAAAACCTATCAATATTGGAAGGAGTCAAAATGACATCCAACCAAGTAGGGCTAACATTTTGTCTTGACCAAGCCTACACCAACCAAATACAGGCTTCTTCTTGGGGAGAAAGGAGAATCTCAAACTCAAGCTCATCGGGAACCAGAGACCAAGAAGCCCTAATAGGGAACTCCTAATTTGAGACCTCGTCTGCAGGAAAGTCCCAACCTTGACCTGAGACAAAGAAAAATTTCTTCTGCCAATCCTTGGCGTGGGAATACTTATGCTCCAACTGAACTATTTTACTACGGGACCTGAAACTACAAAGGCTCCCGTCCAGATGCTTGAATCCATGAAGAGAAAGAAACTTACGAGCCGTGAGATAGGAGTATTCAATAGGGGTGTAAGCGGTCCAGTTTTGGACAAATTTGGGATCGAACTGGTATGCACATGTTTTGCATTTTCAAGAACCGATTATGTACCAATTAACCCCTAAACCGGTACTTCCAATTTTACTGATTTCGGTCTGATTCGATCCCATTTTTCGATTTTAATATATTATATACTATATTATATAATATATATATATAATAGTATAGTGATAATATATTGTAGTATATTATAATATATATTATAATTGTATTATAGATTATAATGATATATTATAATATATAATGATATAATATTAGTAGAACTATTAATACAATAGACTATAATGATATAAGATCTTAAAATTTAATATTATATTAATTAGTAATTATCATATAATATAAAACTATTTTATATATAATTATATATTATATATAAAAATTATATACAATATAAAAAATTATAATATATATATATATGAACCGGCTCGGTTCAGTTCGATCTGATTTTAGAAAAAGAAAAATCAGAATTGGACCGATTTTGACCTGTTTTAAGAAAAATAAAATCGGTACCGGACTGAAAAAAACTCGGTACAAGACCAAACCCACCGGTTCAATCCAGTTTACCGGTTCACCTTTTTTTTTTTTTTTTGTTACACCCGTAGTATTCATCACCCATAGGCTCCAACACCAACTGCCAAGGAACACAACAAGCCATTAAAATCCTCCTGGAGTTAGGCACCAGTTAGGCTGGGGTGAGTCCCAAGACATCTAAGACGTCATGGACAGGTCGCGCAAAGGCAAAAGGAACCCCATCACAAACATAACAATGTACAAAGCAACAAAAATAGATATACCTCTCATATCGACAACTCCGTGGTGCTGGTCAAGCAACCCCAGAACATCCCTCATCTAGGATGTTTAGGTTGTCCCTCGTAGCGTCGAGTTTGTGGCAGGAGATGGTTGAATGAAGCATTTTCCACCTCCTTGGTAGGGTTAGCAACAACGCTTCTAGGACGAATGAAGGAATCGCAAGGTTGCAAAGAGTCGACCTCACGAGAGGAACCCTTGGGATTGATCTTTAAGGAAGCCACGAGTTCGTAGTAGAAGTTGGGAGGAAGTTTGGGATTAAGTTTATGAGAAAAAGGGAAGAAAGTGTGTGAAGAAGGCAAGGTGCACAAAAAAGAGATGGAGGGAATGCCAAAGAGAAGAAGGGAGGAAGTGCCAAAAAGTAATAAATAATTGTGGCAGTTGAAGAAGGAATGTGAAACGACGCAAAGGTGAAACAACTCCTGATAGATGCGTGTGAAATGACAGAAAGCCCAAAGAAATGAAACGGCATCTCAATTACAAGTCCCAACACGTAGTGCATGATGAAACTTTATGGGCTAACTGGAAGGGGCTTAATCCTTTCCCAAGGGCCCATTGGGTACTATCGTGGGCTTGGGCCAAATCATGGTTTAGTAAGCTTATGAATATAAGGCCTAACTCCAAGCAAGTATTGTCTGAATAGAGCCAGACCACTAATTGCCTGGGTATTTTGGGATGAAAAGGTGATTAGCTCATTTGGAGATGAGATAAGCCTTAATATCCCAAAGGCATGAATTTAAAATAACAGGTGGGACGGTTATCGAATATTATCCGAAGAAGTCACAAAGCTCTATTTATAGGGTTCAGGTACGATTATGATCTCATCTGAATATTTGGCTGGAGAAACCATATTATTATTGGCTGGCTTAGGCATCGGAGATGTCCCATCGAATCCCCAAGCCTCTTTACTCTTCAGTTGTTGGTGATCATGTGTGAGAAGCTGTGAAACATGTCTTCAACAATCGTCCTTTTATAATCTCATTATATAACATCAAATTATTGGAAATTAATGTTACTCTTCACTTATCTACAAATCTTATAATATCATATCATAGAATGACCAAAATAATATTGACTTAAAAAGCCATAACTAACTTTTTTTTTTGTTCACTCTCCCTCACATCCACTGCCTGTGATGGCCCAATTGTCTAGCCACCACATGCTCGTGTCAATATGCTTTCTACAATCTTTCCCTGATCTATTTTAGATGTCAAGCTTTTGAAATTACTTTTGGAGTCTTGTTGAATGGATACTTGGAGTACTGTTACCTAGGCTTGCAAACCCAACTTGGTACAACCGGGTTTGTGCCCAACCCGAGCACCTTAATTTAAAGCGCCAAACCGAACTGACCCGATCTGAACAAAATAAAACAGGGTTGAACACGTATGACCTGACCCACAAAAAAACCTGCTTTCTGCACATCGATTTACAAAATATCTCTATAATCTGAATATCAGATCTACCATTATCCTCAGTCTCAAGAAAAGACGTAAAAAATACTTGCAGATGGAAGAGCCACTTGCAGAAGAAAACGACTCACACATCCAAAAACATCTGCTTTCTGCCCTACTACCACCACTCACACATCCAATTGTAAACCACTCAACCTAACCACCGCAGGAAGCAAGCACCCACGTTACACCACCAAGTCAACTATGCAGCCACCCATCGCTGCCGAGTCCTCTCCTTCATGACGGAAACCACCGCATGTGAAGCCTCTGCTTAACCAGCTATCTCTGATTTTATGAATGAAAACAGAGTATTTATGGTGCTCTCAGCCGTTTCTCGACGGTGGCCTAGGACGTCGCCCACACTTCACGCTACTTCCTCTCGACACCGTTTTCTCTTACTCTCTGTTCCCTCTCTCACTCATCTCTCAGCCAGCTCCTTCTCTTATTTTCCTCACTCTATCTCTCTCTCATCTTTCTTTATCTCTCATCACTCTTAAACCGATGACTTCTACACCTCACCACCGCGCGCTGCGTCTCTTTGCTCTGTGCCCATCGCTAGGTTCCATCGCTCGTTCACTTTGCAGTGGCTTTGTTTATTTTTGGGGGTAAGTTTTTGCCACCGAAGAGTTTTCTTTCTTCATGTATTTTGACCTCAACTTATAAGGGACATTATATACTCCCGTAACCCTAGTGTTGAAAATTGAAATATGAGTTTGAGAAGATAAGTTTTTTGGACGGGTTGACACCTTAGACAAAAAACTCGTTCCTAGTCGGGTTGGAGGCCCGATCAGATAACAATCTGATAAAGTCGGGTCGGGCTGGGTTACTTTAAACGGGTCCATCGATTTATCGAGTGTTTTGCCCAGCCTATGGTTACCACCTCAAATGGTTATTCTTTGTAAATATTAATTTAGGGTTCAAATAAACAATGAGTTCTCTCGTGAGGTCTGCCTACATGGGAATTGATAATATGAAGGTTGCATTGTTAAGTTAATTTATACTTAACGGGTTGTTTGGGTAATGAGATGAAATGATAATTTTGTTAATAATAGCGAAATGATTTGAGTTAAATGTTTTATTAGATTTTGAAAAATGTGAGAGAAAAAGTTGACTAAAAATATTATAAAATTAGAATATTGTTAGTATATATTTTTTAATATTATTTTTATTTCAAAAATTGAAAAATTTGTATTTTTTTTGTTTAGAAGTTTGGAAAAATTGTAATGATTAAGTAATGATTATATGAAAAAGTTAAAAATTTGAAATTGAAAAATATTTGTGTTTAAGTTATATTTGAGAATGATTCTTGGAGAAGTTTTGAGATGAGATCATCACTTTCCAAACAAGCCCTAAGTGCCCAAACGATCGCTCTGATTTTCAGTAGAATTTTGGGTTGAGTATGAGCAAGAAAATACTTAACCTAATTTGATGAATATAAATAAGGGATCGATCAATATTTAGAACATGGCCGTGAGGCACCATCTCCAAATTTTTGATATTTTGGATTTTATTTTACTTTTAGAAAGAGTTAGGGCCACATGTCCAATATGTCCAATAGTGACCCTTCCCCAGTTTTATTAATAAAAATTCTCACTTATGGCGAATGAATACCGTGGAAACAAAAAACTCACGGCTTATCAAAAGAACCTGACAAAGCTAAGAAACAAGTTACATAATAGGCCTATGAATACAACTATACACCTCTAATACAGGAATCCGACACCTCTGTAAAATATCAACGTGGGCAATATTTAGTCTTTTCTTCCTCTTCATTTTGATAGATATGTTCCTGAACCAAAAAATAATCTGCTCCCAACAAGCTCGGATCAACATGTTTCTATCCTCCATGCACAACCTGCATCAACGAATCCAAAGAATCCATACAATAAAAACCGGCGTGATACCCCTTAGATGTTCCAGTTGGGATGACCGTTTTCCTTTAGAAACCCAAGTCCACAACCGTTCTCTCCAACTTTGCTGCTGTTCATACTCAACCTCAAGGATAACTGATGCCTTTCTCCACAGCTTTAGCGCAAACTCCCCCTCTCCGCCCAGTACATGGTCCATTGTTTCAATCTTTGACTGCTCACAACATACACATGCCGAACACAAGGAAATGCCAATGTTTCAATATTTGATATTTTGGATTGGTGGAAGATTAATTAAGTAAAGTATTTAGGGAAAAATTGCACAAGATCTCATCCGAAAAGTTCTCATAATTTTCTTTCCAAACATTACTAAAACACAAACACTTTCAAACCTTCAACTTTCTTAAACTACCTTAAACTTTCTTGAACTTCCGAACAAAACACAAAAAATAATACTATTTTTTAAAATTTTAAATAAAAATAATATTAAAAGAAATTATATTTTAACAATATTTTAACTTTATAATATTTTTATTTAATTTTTTATCTTTCCTTTCCCAAAATCCAATAAAACTTCTTGATTCAAACAATTTAACTAGTATTTATAAAATTCTAATCTCATCTCATTTCTCAAACTTCCTAGTTTTACTTATAAATAGAGTTGTTTCTCATTTCTGTCTTGGTCCATGCAAAAATTGAAACCTTGTGAAGCTTTTACGATGTTGCATCCAATTAGAAGACGAAAGAATGCTCGTATTATATGAATACATGCCCAACAAGAGCTTGGACTCCTTTTATATTTGGTTTGGCTCTCTCAAGAACTTCTCTTACTACGACTAAAAGTTTATCTAGCATGATGAGCTTCGAAGTTCTCCTGTTGCTTTTGAATTTAATGTTCTGAAAAATCCATCATTTGTAGATAAATTGGATTGAATTGTACCAACCATAATTTTCTTTAATATTCATTTGCAAATCCAAAGTGAAAAATATCATTAGATTGGCCTCAGTGCTTCCACTTTACCAATGGGATTGCTCGGGAGACTCAGAAGTCAGAATTATACATATATATATACATATATATATATATATATATCCACAGAGATCCAAACAAGACCTTACTAGACAAAATATCTGGAATCAAACGGAAGCACAGACATGCAGAGTGGTTGGAAATTGGTGTAATAATTTGTAATAAAGAGTTTATATGTGTGGAGTTGATATGTTTGTAAATTAATTATTTGTTGTGAAGCTGTCTGTAAATCAGCAAGTCATGTGTATTAATCCTAAATCCCGACCTGAACCGACCCGAATTTATTGGGTCGGACCGGTTTGGCATGTTCAGATAGGCTTGTTTGGCCTAAAATTGGCTTGGACGGGTCGGGTTGCAGGCATTAGTGAAAAAGAATTTGAGTTAATAAACCTTCCATTGGTGTTTTGGAGAAGGATAATGATATACCTGCAACTATTTTTTAACTATTTTACAACCCATTTTACACCCAACTAACATAATTGTGCCACACATGGATAAAATAAACCATCAACGGAGAGTTTCTCCTCTCCTTCTGAAGGGTGAGGTTTTGTCTTTGCTCTGAGCAAAGTGGGTCCCTGCTTTAAACTGCAAAGGCACGAATGGAGGCTGAGTTAGAGAGACTATGGAGAGGCTTCATGTTGACAGACCAGGAGAAGCAAGGTATTGCAGTCACAAAATCAGAGGTCGAAAAGGTGGCAGGAGTAAAAAAGTTTTGTCTGATGCTTCTGGTGGTTGCTGAGAGAGTGATAAACAAAGAGGCTTTTTGAAACACAATGTCAAAGGTTTGGGGACCAGTTGGCTGGCTTCAATTCAAGGATATGGGGAACAGCAAATTCTTGGTGGAATTTCAACTTGAACAAGACAAAAACAAGGTCCTGCAAGGGAGGCCTTGGACTTTTGATAGATTTTTGATCTGTATGGAGGATGTAGATTGGAAAATTCCACCAAATGAGATCATCTTTTCACACGAGTCCTTCTGGATCCAAATCCATAATATGCCATTGGGAAGTATGAGCACAAAAGTTGGTAATCAAATTGGAGCAGGTATTGGAGATGTTATGGAGATCGACACTGACAGTTCAGGTTGTGCATGGGGTTAGTTTTTACGTATGAAAGTTCGCATCAACATCACTGAACCCTTGAATCGTGGTAGGCATATTGATCAGCTTTTAATTTCGACTTCCAAGCGTAGAAGCTGTCAAAGTAATACAAGGGTAAATCCCAAGATCGAATTCACAGGGACAATGAGAATTTAGCAAACATTTCATTTTCGCAAGACCACATATTACCGTTTGGAGTGACACGAAAATTTAAAATAATCAGCAAAGAGAAATAAATTCCTAAACTTAACCACTAACAATATTAACACCTAAATGTGGATATTTACTAAGGGAGTGTAGAGTGAATTATGAGTGAAATTGTCGGGACGTTCAAGCATAAGCAAAGCTGAAAATAAAAGAGAATCTATTTTTCTAAAATTGCTAAGATTAAAGGGATTTAAAGAAATCGTATGGAAGTTGACTTAAACTTGTAAGAAACAATTAAACAAACACTTGGGATGCAATTTTCACCCACTAATTTGATGATGGATTTACTTCTCTTTTTATTTTCTCTCGACCATTTTCTCATTCCTAGAAATCATAGTCGGATAATATAACAATGAACCACAATTTTATTTTAATAAAACTACTTGATAAATTATATAACAATCATAGAAAATGAAAGAAAATTATTAAAGTCATGTTACTTGTTCAAGTATCAATTGTGCCTTTACGTCTACAATTGATCTAAACCAAGAACAAAGAACTCTAATATTTTCTAAATGCACATTGAGATATAATCTACCAAGTTAATCATTAAAAGCACTAAATATTGAAATCAATCCAATCCCAAATAGTCACGGGTTACTCATTGAATCCCAAGCTAAAAATCTAGCCTATCATCTCTAGATTAACAAAATGCTCAAGAAAATAAAAATCTAACATCATCATATACTGTTTCAAATGAAAATTACTGAATAAAAATATACTGCATCCCACAAATGTGCTGAAATTCAAAACCCAAAAACATACAAACTTGCAGAAAAATAAATTGAACTGGAAAAATAAATTGAAGAGGAAGATGAACACTGTGCGAAAATAAAACTGAAGGAAGAAAAAAATGTGCGGAAGAAAAACTTGCGGAAAAACTCTAAAATCAAAAACTGCCGGCGCACGAAATAAATTTTTCTTTTTATACTCTCTCCTTGCGCACGCCTCAGCATGCGTTTCCTCTCAACCCCACCATGCCGTTTCACCTTTTCCTGCTGTGCGTTTTGACGTGCGGTTGAGGTTCGTGCGTCCTAGCGCTTCACGTTCACGTTCGTGCTGCGCGTTTCGAGTTCTTCTGCTGTGCGTTTCGTGCGTCCCTGCGTTTCAGCCCAGTGCACACGTAGCTCCTGCGTTTCATGCATGCGTGCGTCCGCGTTTCATGCGTTCGCATCTCCTGCTGCTGTGCGTTTTAATCTGCCCATGCATTTCACGTCCGCAGCTGTGCGTTTCGAGTTCAGCCCCAGCGTTTCATTCCTTCGCCACTTGCATTTTGAGCTCAGCTGCTGTGAGTGAATGGATCCATTTCATTTCATGTTGTTGTACCAGTTGGGTATTTCCAAAAATACCCATATAAATTAATATTTTTCTCATAATGTCCTGCAACACAAATATAATATGAGTAAAATTTTGGGATATTAATTTATGATGTGGTCTGGTTGCATTACAACTCTTTTCAAGTGTAAAATATCAAAATTTCATATTGAGTCAAGAATTAAAATTTACTACATAATTAAATGCTTCATTCACATTTTGATTAAACAATTCACTTACTTTAGCAGTTTAATCATGTAGTTTTTGACATTTTATCACACCCCCCAACTAGCTTTTTGCTAGTCTCTAGCAAATAATGCGACAAAAATATTGCAGGATTCAAGAGTGAGCTACTAAATTCAAAAATCTCTACAAAAGATCAATCATAGTGAAATCATGGGCATTAGAATATAGTCAAGTCAAATTTTAGCTCAACACAAAAGCTTATAAAATTCTCAAGAGCTCAAACAAGGGAAATGTACTTAAGCTGGAGATCTTTGAGTGCACCAAGTGTGTGAACAGATTTCCATTTGTTAGTTTCAAGATCTCTCACAATAGTTTCAACCTAGCAACTTTTTTCAAGAAAGACCAAAAGGTCTTCACTCCAATTCAAAACCATTACGTTGGCGGCTTTCACGCTATCACACTTTGAAAGACCCATTTTTTTTAACAGATCCCGGTGATAGGCAGCCTTTTCCAATGTACATGCACCATTTTTTTATTTTTTTATTTTTTTATTTTTTATTTTTGCATGATCTCTAGCTTGTCCCTTTTTTCATGTACTTTTGCAACCTTTTTTTTTTTTTTTTCATCACACTTTTCCTAAGCCATTAAGATATGGTTCATTGAAGTTCTTGCTAGTTGCTTAGAAGAAACCACTGATTGTCGTCAAACAAACCACAAAAAGTATCTGTTTGTGTCAATTAAGGTCATCAATCAATAGCTTTGAAGTAACTTTCCCAAGTTTGAGTTGCTAAGACATATCATAAGGTCAAGTGTCAAACTTAAAACTAACCAATGAGAATTAGTGTAGCCCAAAATTGCAACTATCTGATCTTAAGTAGAGAAGTGTGAAAATAGCAGCTTGGAAGCAACAAAAAAATCAGACCCCACAATAATTAATCCTGAGAGACTAATGGTAGAAGGCTCTCCTTACCCCCCAACTAAAAATGAGCAGTGTCCTCAATGCAAATCATGAATGCAATAAAGCATGAAAGAAAATAGGGCCGAAGGGAAATACCTGAGATGGCTGAAATGATTGTGAACGTAAAAATGAAACCATAAAGGAATAAACAGTGCTGAACCTGAAAAGATATACTAAAGAAAAAGAAAAAAGAAAGAAAGAACAAAACATAGAACTGAAACAAATAAAAGCAGAAAAATAAAAGGAAAAGAAAGAGAGAAAGAAAAAAATTAAAACAAAACAACAATGAGTTAAGAACCATGAGAATAAATGGGATCTTCCAAAGGAATGGAAGTATCCTCATGTGAAAGTTTTGCCAAAAAATGCTTAAGTCGTTGGCCATTAACTTTGAAAGTGTTTCCATTTTGAGGATCAGTAATCTCAACAGCTCCATATGGAAACACAGTCTTAACTACATAAGGCCCACTCCACCTTGATCTTAATTTGCCTGGAAATAGATGGAGGCGGGAATTGTAAAGTAAGACTTGCTCATTGGGCTCAAAACTCTTTCTTTGGATGTGCTTGTCATGTAATACCTTCATACGTTCCTTTGACAATTTAGAATTGTCATATGCATCTCGCCTAAGCTCATCCAATTCTGAAATCTGAAATTTTCTCACAGAACCAGCATGGTCAATAGAAAAATTAAATTGTTTAACAGCCCAATATGCCTTATGTTCAAGTTCAACGGGAAGGTGACATGCCTTTCCATAGACCAAGCGATAAGGAGACATGTTAAGAGAGGTTTTAAAGGCTGTCCTATAAGCCCAAAGCGCATCAGTAAGCCTTAAAGACCAATCTTTTCTGTTGGGGTTGACTGTTTTTTCTAAGATGTGCTTAAGTTCCCTATTAGCTAATTCAGCTTGCCCATTCGTTTGCGGGTGATATGGAGTGGAAACTTTATGGTGTATACCATATTTTTTCATGAGGGCAGCAAATGGTTTGTTGCAAAAATGAGTTCCATTATCACTAATGATAGCTCTAGGCATGCCAAATCTAGCAAAAATGTTTTCTTTCAAAAACTTAAGCACAATCTTATGGTCATTTGTTTTACATGGAATGACTTCAACCCATTTAGAAACATAATCAACAGCCACGAGGATATACAAATAACCAAAAGAAGATGGAAATGGCCCCATAAAATCAATCCCCCAACAATCAAAAATCTCAATGACCAAAATGGGTTGTAAAGGCATCATATTTCTCTTAGTGACTGTGCCTAGTTTTTGACATGGCTCACAAGTTTTGCAAAAATTATACGCATCCTTAAACATATGTGGCCAATAAAACCCACTTTGTAAAATTTTTGCAACAGTTTTATTTGCAGAAAAATGCCCCCCACAAGCCTCATTATGACAAAAAGAAAGAACAGCTTGTATCTCATGATCAGGCACACATTTCCTTATGATTTGGTCAGAACAATATTTAAACAAGTAAGGATCGTCATAAAAAAATGACTTTACCTCATGCTTGAATTTCCGCATGTCTTGAGCACTCCAATGGGGTGGAGTTTGTCCTGTCACCAAAAAATTAACTATGTCAGCAAACCAAGGCAAATTTTCAACTGACATTAATTGTTCATCAGGAAAAGAGTCAAGGATAGGGTTAGTGTGATCCTTTTCAGCAAATGTAAGCCGAGACAAGTGGTCGGCAACTACGTTTTCAGCACCCTTCTTGTCTTTGATGATAAGGTCAAATTCTTGGAGAAGAAGAATCCATCGGATTAAACGTGGTTTAGCATCCTTCTTTGACAATAAGTACTTTAACGCTGCATGGTCAGTGAAAACAACCACAGGAGAACCAAGAATATAAGTTCGAAACTTGTCTAATGCAAAAACTACAGCAAGCAATTCCTTTTCTGTGGTAGAATAATTTCTTTGGGCTCCATTTAAAGTTTTACTTGCATAAGAAATGACATGTGGGAACTTATTTATACGCTGTCCAAGAACAGCTCCTATGGCTACATCACTAGCATCACACATTATCTCAAAAGGAATAGACCAAACAGGGGGCTGCATGATAGGAGCTGTGGTGAGCAAAATTTTCAGCTTATCAAAAGCATCTTGACAAGAAGAGGTCCATTCAAAAGCAACATCATGCATAAGTAACTCACACAAAGGCTTAGAGATAGAACTAAAATTTTGAATGAATCTCCTATAAAACCCAGCATGCCCAAGAAATGATCTGATTTCTTTTACTGTTTTGGGTATAGGAAGCTTGGAAATAAGTTCAATTTTAGCTTTATCAACTTCAATACCTCGTGATGAGACTATGTGACCCAGAACTATGCCTTGTTGAACCATGAAATGACACTTTTCCCAATTGAGAAGCAAATGCTTCTCTTCACACCTGGCTAAAACAACTTGTAAATTAGTCAAACATGCATCAAAAGAACTGCCAAACACTGAAAAATCATCCATGAATATTTCCAAACAGTTTTCAATCATGTCACTGAAAATACTAAGCATACATCTTTGAAAAGTAGCAGGTGCATTACATAGTCCAAAAGGCATTCTTCTAAATGCAAAAGTGCCAAACGGGCAAGTAAAAGTTGTTTTCTCTTGATCTTCGGGTGCTATTTCTATTTGGTAAAAACCAGAATATCCATCAAGAAAGCAATAGAAATCATGACCCGCAACTTTTCTAGCACTTGATCAAGAAATGGCAAAGGGAAATGATCTTTCCTAGTGGCGGCATTCAACTTCCTATAATCTATACACATTCGCCAACCAGTAGAAATCCTAGTAGGAATCAGTTCATCTTTCTCATTTTTCACAATGGTAAGCCCAGATTTTTTTGGAATTACATGAATGGGACTTACCCACTTGCTGTCTGCAATAGGGTAGATGACTCACACGTCAAGTAATTTTAAAATCTCTGTTTTTACCACCTCTTTCATGGTAGGATTTAATCTCCTTTGCATCTCCCTAGAAACTTTAGCATTTTCCTCTAAGTAAATCCTATGAGTGCACACAAGAGGATTTATACCTTTTATATCTGCTATTGTCCACCCAATGGCACCTTTGTGTTGCTTTAAGACTTCCATCAATTTGCCTTCTTGATCATGAGAGAGTTGGGCTGAAATCACCACTGGAAAGGTGCTGTCCGGTCCCAGAAATGCATATTTCAAGTCACTTGGCAATGGTTTCAGCTCAAGTGTGGGGATTTCATTTGCTGAAGGCTTTAAACTTTTTGTCAACGGCGGGAGTTGCTCAATCTTTGGCCTCCATTTAGTCTCCAATTTATTTTCTGCATTAAAAACATGAGAAACATCAATGGGGGTGTCATCATTGAGAAGTTCACAAAAATTTTCTAACTCAAACAGCAGGTTAGTGGGCTGGTATGCCAAATAAGTCTCCTCCTCAAGGATGCTTTTCAACAGATTCACTTCTTGTACATCTTCCAAGTCTTGAGGTTGCCTACAAATATTGAAAATATTTAGTTCAAGAGTCATGTTCCCAAAACTCAGCTTTAAAACACCACTCCTACAATTTATTAATGCATTTGAAGTAGCAAGAAAAGGTCTCCCAAGAATCACAGGTGCTTGAAAAGAAGATTTTGGTGTCAAATGAACATCCAACACAACAAAATCAACGGGATAAAAGAATTTATCCACTTGAACCAAAACATCCTCAACAACTCCTCTTGGCATTTTAATAGACCTATCTGCTAGTTGTAAAATTATAGGAGTTGGTTTTAATTCACCCAAACCAAGTTGCTCATAAACATTATAAGGCAGCAAATTCACACTTGAACCTAGATCTAACAATGCTTGACCAATTTTTGAACTTCCTATAACACAAGCAATTGTTGGTGAACCGGGATCTTTATATTTTGGTGGGGTATTACTCTGAATTATGGCACTGACCTGCTCAGTAAGAAAGGCTTTCTTTTGCACATTTAATTTTCTTTTAACTGTACACAAATCTTTTAGAAACTTAGCATATGCGGGAATTTGTTGAATAGCATCCAACAAAGGGATATTAATCCTAACATGCTTGAATATTTCTAAAATTTCAGATTGGTGTTTGTCTTTGTGCAGAGAAACCAATTTTTGAGGAAAAGGAGCAGGTACAGGACATGAAATATTTTCAGTTTCAGTTTCATTTTGTTCAAACTCACCATTTTCAGCCTCATTTAGTACAAGTTTAGAGACCTTACCAGCCTTGTCTGAACCTTGAGCTGGAATGTTCACCACCTTACCATTTCTCAAAGTAGTGACCGCCTTCACTTGCCTCACATTTGAGCTCTCAACCGCTCCTTGTGGTGGTTGACTTTGTGGATTTGGTTGAGGTTGTGCAGGAAGTTTTCCTTTCTCTTGAGAGCTCCAAGCCGTAGTCATCTTTGTAAGTGTGCTCCGAATGTCATTTATCGCTTGAGAGTTTTGATTGTTGATTGTTGCTTGACCTTGCATAAACTGCTGCAAGGTGTTTGACAATTGATGCATCGTCTCCTCAAGACCCTTCTTTTGCATTGGAGGTGCTTGAATTGCGAGTTGAGAGGGTCCTGGAGCCAAGGCTGCTGGAGCTAATTGCTGGTCATTTCTCCACCCAAAATTTGGGTGGTTTCTCCATCCTGGATTATAAGAATTAGAATAAGGACCAGAATATGGTTTTTGTATCATATTTACAGCATTAGATTGGTCCAACAATACCTCTTTGAATGCGGGGATCGTGGGACACTCATTAGTTGCATGCCCATGATCCTCACATATGCCACACTTCTCTAAATTTTTATGGACAGCATGCACTTCATTTACCTTCTTCAATTCCATAGCTTCCATTTTTCTAGACAACAAGGTTAACTTAGCACGCAAATCATCATCTTCTTTTAAAGTGTATTTTCCATGACCAGACTCAATTTGCCTAGACCTATCATGCACATCAGCTGTGTCCCAAGATTGAGCATTTTCAGCAAGGTAATCAAAATATTCAAATGCTTCCTCAGGCTCTTTGTCAAAAAATTCTCCATTACACATGGTTTGTACAAATTGGCGCATTTTAGGTGTCAAACTTTCATAAAAAAAACTTATCAAACGCCAATTTTCATAACCATGATGAGGACAAGCATTTAAAAGATCCTTGAACCTTTCCCAACTTTGATAAAAAGTTTCAGAATCTTTTTGGGCAAAGTTCATGATTTGTCTTTTAAGTGCATTTGTCCTATGTATTGGAAAAAATTTCTTCAAAAATTCAGTTTGCATTTCCTGCCATGTGCCTATAGATCTAGGTCTTAATGCATTTAACCATGTTTTAGCCTTATCTTTCAAGGAAAATGGAAACAACTTTAGTCTAATAACCTCCTCAGTGCATGTTGGGTCCATGAATGTAGAACAAACCTCTTCAAATTCTTTGATATGAAGGTACGGATTCTCGGAATCCATGCCATGAAAATGTGGAATTAATGGAATCATTCCAGGTTTGAAATTAAAGACATTTGCATTCAAAGGTAGGATTATGCATGAGGGGGTACTAGTTCTGACGGGTTGTAAATAATCTCTAAGTGTCCTATTCTGATTCACTACTTCCCGATCATGATTCTCATTTTCAGCCATGGTACTATTAGTGTCAGAAGATGACTCAAAAGAAAGTGATGCTGAGGTAAAATATGCTTGTGATTCTGTCCTAACCAACCGAGAAGTTTGGTCCCTAGTCCAACCAGTCATACAAATAAGAACAGAAAATAAAAGTATATGCAAGACAAACAACAACAAAACAAAGAAAAAACAAAATAAAAATAAAATAAAGAAAAAAAATAAATTAAGAAAAATGTCACCCAAGTTGTGAAGAGGTTCACAACGCCACAAACGTCTTCTCAACAATATGAGAATGCTTTGCTAAACACCAGTTGTCCCCGACAACGGCGCCAAAAACTTGATCAGCTTTTAATTTCGACTTCCAAGCGTAGAAGCTGTCAAAATAATACAAGGGTAAATCCCAAGATCGAATTCACAGGGACAATGAGAATTTAGCAAACATTTCATTTTCGCAAGACCACATATTACCGTTTGGAGTGACACGAAAATTTAAAATAATCAGCAAAGAGAAATAAATTCCTAAACTTAACCACTAACAATATTAACACCTAAATGTGGATATTTACTAAGGGAGTGTAGAGTGAATTATGAGTGAAATTGTCGGGACGTTCAAGCATAAGCAAAGCTGAAAATAAAAGAGAATCTATTTTTCTAAAATTGCTAAGATTAAAGGGATTTAAAGAAATCGTATGGAAGTTGACTTAAACTTGTAAGAAACAATTAAACAAACACTTGGGATGCAATTTTCACCCACTAATTTGATGATGGATTTACTTCTCTTTTTATTTTCTCTCGACCATTTTCTCATTCCTAGAAATCATAGTCGGATAATATAACAATGAACCACAATTTTATTTTAATAAAACTACTTGATAAATTATATAACAATCATAGAAAATGAAAGAAAATTATTAAAGTCATGTTACTTGTTCAAGTATCAATTGTGCCTTTACGTCTACAATTGATCTAAACCAAGAACAAAGAACTCTAATATTTTCTAAATGCACATTGAGATATAATCTACCAAGTTAATCATTAAAAGCACTAAATATTGAAATCAATCCAATCCCAAATAGTCACGGGTTACTCATTGAATCCCAAGCTAAAAATCTAGCCTATCATCTCTAGATTAACAAAATGCTCAAGAAAATAAAAATCTAACATCATCATATACTGTTTCAAATGAAAATTACTGAATAAAAATATACTGCATCCCACAAATGTGCTGAAATTCAAAACCCAAAAACATACAAACTTGCAGAAAAATAAATTGAACTGGAAAAATAAATTGAAGAGGAAGATGAACACTGTGCGAAAATAAAACTGAAGGAAGAAAAAAATGTGCGGAAGAAAAACTTGCGGAAAAACTCTAAAATCAAAAACTGCCGGCGCACGAAATAAATTTTTCTTTTTATACTCTCTCCTTGCGCACGCCTCAGCATGCGTTTCCTCTCAACCCCACCATGCCGTTTCACCTTTTCCTGCTGTGCGTTTTGACGTGCGGTTGAGGTTCGTGCGTCCTAGCGCTTCACGTTCACGTTCGTGCTGCGCGTTTCGAGTTCTTCTGCTGTGCGTTTCGTGCGTCCCTGCGTTTCAGCCCAGTGCACACGTAGCTCCTGCGTTTCATGCGTGCGTGCGTCCGCGTTTCATGCGTTCGCATCTCCTGCTGCTGTGCGTTTTAATCTGCCCATGCATTTCACGTCCGCAACTGTGCGTTTCGAGTTCAGCCCCAGCGTTTCATTCCTTCGCCACTTGCGTTTTGAGCTCAGCTGCTGTGAGTGAATGGATCCATTTCATTTCATGTTGTTGTACCAGTTGGGTATTTCCAAAAATACCCATATAAATTAATATTTTTCTCATAATGTCCTGCAACACAAATATAATATGAGTAAAATTTTGGGATATTAATTTATGATGTGGTCTGGTTGCATTACAACTCTTTTCAAGTGTAAAATATCAAAATTTCATATTGAGTCAAGAATTAAAATTTACTACATAATTAAATGCTTCATTCACATTTTGATTAAACAATTCACTTACTTTAGCAGTTTAATCATGTAGTTTTTGACATTTTATCACTTATGAATCTTGATGACAAATTATTATGGCTCCCTATCAAGTATGAGAGGTTACCGTCTTTTTGTTTTCAATGTGGAGTTATAAAACACGAGGATGGAGGTTGCACCAAATTGACAAGAGGCAACAATGAGTCTCACAAGTCTGATTATGGCCAATGGCTGCGGGCAAATACTCCAAAACCTGTTAGTTTATCCACAAAGCGATATGATGGAGGTGGAAGGGGAGAGGCAGAACATCCATGGTGGCGAGAGGCTCCAGTTGAAGATGCTAATTTTGGTAGGAGTAATCAGGGGCAGGAATCAGTGGATTCTCCCTCAAATCAAGCAGCATATCTGGTGCTAATGAAGGATCCTGATCTCGTAAGGAAAGTTGACATTCCAACGTCAATTTCAAAAGTAGATGACAGAGGGTATGTTTTTAAAGCTGCCCAATCAAAGGAGTCTGACTCTATTCTTGATAATAAGCCAAATCAGGATCATGCAGACACAATCTCTCAGGCTGTACCCGAGAACTTAAGTTTTGTTAAGGGAAGTGGACCAACTGTGATCATGGAGAGGAAAAATAGAACAATGAGGGCCCATCATGGTAAGGTCCACCGGGATAGAGGTTCATTGGCTGCATCAGGCCCATCCATTGCTACTTAGGCTTGTTCCCTTAACCTTTTCCTGGACTCACAGATCAAACATCTAAATGCCTCTAAGAAGACTACATGGAAAAGAAGAGCTAGAGAATAGCAGCTGAGATTAAGAGACAATGAGGAGGAGGACCTTATTATGGTTTGTGATGACTTACCTTTGAAGAGAGGGGTGGAATGTCACTCAACCAGCACAAATCTTGCCAAAAAACAGAAGCAAGATGAGAAGACAGCTGTAGTTATCAAGCAAGAAAATATGGTGGTGGTTGCTAGGCAGCCCCACCAACAACCAGGATTTGCGTAAGTTGGAGCTGCCGAGGGCTTATGAACCCTCAGACAGTTTGAGAGCTTCACCTTTTGGTGAAATCCAAGTTCCCTAGTCCCATTTTCCTAATGGAGACTAAATGTAGTAGACACAAAATGGAGCTCGTGAAGAAAAAGTTAGGAATGACTCATAGTTTTGTGGTGGAAAGTAGAGGGGCAAGTGGAGGTCTTGCATTCTTGTGGAATGACTCAGTCAACGTGAATCTGCTCAATTTTTCTCAATGTCATATTTCTCTCAGTGTGGCCCAAGGGGATTGTAATTTGAGTTGGTCTCTTACTGGTTTCTATGGAAATCCAATTTCAACAAAGAGGAAATTTAGTTGGGCCCTTCTTCAAGGTGATTTTAATGAGATACTACACAATGGGGAGAAGTTTGGGGGAGGACCAAGATCTTTTTCTCAAATGGAAGATTTTAGACTAGCTCTATTGGAAACTAGCTTACATGATCTGGGGTACAAGGGTGACAAGTTCACCTAGTGTAATAATAGGGAAGGTTCACAATTTACAAAAGAGTGACTTGATAGAGCTTGTGCAAACTCCCCTTGCCAGAATCTGTTTGGAGGTTTTTCTGTTACAACAGTAGCAGCTAATTGTTTAGACCACATGCCTCTAGTGGTTTCTATATCCTCTGCTAACCAGTCTTTTGTAAGAGGGGATAGACCTTTTAGACATGAGGCCAGCTGGGCATCAAGGGAGGATTGCCATAAAGTGATAGAGGAGGCTTGGAATAGGCCTCTGATGATGTCCAACAAACTTGAGGTGGCTATAAAAAGCCTAAGCAGATGTTGGGATAAACTGAAAATGTGGAGCAAAACCTCAGTGGGGTTAGTCAAGAAACAAATTCAAAACAGGTTCTAGCAACTGCGAGCTCTCCAAACAGCAGATAAAGGGGACCTCAAAGAAACTATTTAGGCTACTAAAAAAGAAATTGATCCGCTGTTTGAAGAGGAGGACACTTGTTAGATACAAAGGGCCAAGCAAAAATGGCTTCAAGAGGGTGATAGGAATACTAGTTTTTTCCACCAGTGTGCATCACAGAGGAAGAAAAAGAATACCATCAAGAAAGTAGCAGATGAGGCAGGTTCCATAGCCACTACACCTAAGGGTGTTAATGCTAAGTTCCAAAATTTTTTCACAAATTTGTTCTCCACTTCAAATCCGCAAGGCATACCAGAATCCCTGCTGCATCTCAAGACTAAAGTGATAGAGGAAATGAATTCAAAGCTGATGAGAACATTCACAAGGCAAGAAATGGAGGAGGCTATTTTTAACATGAATCCACTTAGTTCTCCTGGTCCAGATGGGTTTCCCCTGCTTTCTATCAAAACCATTGGTCCCAAGTGGGAAATGAGGCATGTGAAGCTGCTCTCTATATTCTAAATTTAGGCAGTAAAGTTGATGCTATTAATGCTACTCATATTGCACTGATTCCTAAGAAAAATAGCCCCTCAACAGTTTCTGATTTCACCCTATTAATCTTTGTAATGTTATGTATAAGATTGTATCCAAGGTTATTACAAATAGGCTGGAATCCATTTTGCCAGACATCATTTTTGTTACACGATCTGCCTTTGTCCCAGGAAGGCTTATTTCAAATAATATTATTGTTGCTTTTGAAACCCTACACACAATGAACAGTAGATTGAGTGGCAATGAGGGTTACATGGCCTTAAAGCTTGACATGAGCAAAGCTTATGACATAATTGAATGTCAGTTTTTTAGAGAAGTCATGATCATGATGGGGTTTGCAAAAGAGTGGGTGCAATTGGTGATGAAATATGTGAAGACAATGTCTTATTCAATTCTCTTGAATGGCTTCCCTCAGAAACCTTTCAAGCCATCTAGAGGCATTAGACAGGGAGACCCTTTGTCTCCCTACCTATTTATTCTATGTGCAGAAGTGCTGACCTCCTTACTTGACAATGCTGAAAATACTAAGGCTATATTTGGAGTTCTAATTGCAAGGGATAGAATGTCCATCAATCACCTGCTAGTTGCTGATGACAGTCTCTTATTTTGTAAGGCCAACTCTCTTGAGTGGAGTAGGCTACTTCATGTGCTTAATCTCTATGAATAAGCTTCTGGCCAACAACTCAACAAGGAGAAAACTTCAATCCAATTAAGCAGGAACACTTCTCAAGAAAATAAGGCACTGATTCTGAGTACAGCTGGGGTAAAATCCAGCCAACCATATGAGAAATACTTGGGTCTTCCAGCTCTTATGGGTAGATCAAGAACTCAATCCTTCCAGTTGATCCTGGATAGGATTCGGCAAAAACTCAGTAGCCAAAAAGTCCAATTACTCTCACAGGTAGGAAAGGAGGTCTTCATAAAATATGTAGTCCAAGCAATGCCAACTTATAGCATGGCTGTTTTTAACCTTCCTTGGGGTCTACTGAAGGAAATCAACAAGTTGATGAAGAATTTTTGGTGGGGGCAGGTTGAAAAAGAGAAAAAGATCCATTGGATCTCATGGAACACCATGGGGAAGGCAAAAGCAATAGGGGGACTGGAATTTTGAGATCTTCACAGCTTCAACCTTGCTATGCTAACAAAACAAGGTTGGAGACTACTTCAATATCCTCAAACTCTTGCTTCCAAAATTCTTAAAACAAAATATTTCCCACACTGTCAATTCTTGAAAGCTAAAATGGTAAGCAAACCCTCATACATTTGGAGAAGCATAATGGCAACCAGATTTTTGGTGGAGAAAGGTACTAGATGGAGAGTTCAAAATGGCTCAAGCATTAACATACTACAAGACAGATGGGTCCCGAGGCCTACCTCTTTCAGAATTCAAGACCCCATGACTACTGTGATCCTTGAGGCTACAGTCAGCACTCTCATTGACCAGAATTCAAGGCAGTGGAATTTTCAGTTGGTGGAAGAGCTTTTCTCTAAGGAGGAGGTAGAGCATATAAAAAAAATCCCTCTCAATTTTTCAAACTATGAGGACAAATTGATCTGGACTGGAAACTCTCAGGGCACGTTTTCAGTCAAAAGTGCTTATCATATGCATAAGGAGTTGGAAAAAGGACAGGGGTCGAGTAGTAACCTCATGGAACAGTTCTGGTCTAGGCTGTGAAAATTAAAGGTAACCCCTGCAGATAAGAGTTTTCTTTGGCGGGCTTGCTATGAGGCATTACCTACTAATCTCAATCTTTTTAAGAAGAAGATCCTTGAGAAACCTCACTGTCTTGTTTGTTTGCAAGATGAAGAGACTGTCATCCATGCCTTATGGACTTGTCCTGCTGCCCAAGATGTCTGGAACCAATGTTCAAGACAGATCCAGAAGAGTAGGACTTTTGCTCACTCAATTTATGAACTGATTGTCACACTCGTCTCAAGTGAAAAGAATGAGCTGGTCGAAGAATTAGCTGTGGTAGCCAAGAGAATATGGTTAAGAAGAAATGCTTATGTTTTTCAACAAGAATTTAAGGACCCCAATTCTATTGCTGAGCTTGCTAAGTCAACTTTAAAGGAGTTGAGGAATCTATAGTTTCAGAAATCAGCTAAACTCCAAGGGCCACAACAGCAGAATTTAATTTGGTCCCAACCCCCACCACAAGCTTATAAGATCAATTGGGATGCTGCTATAGATAAATTGCACTGTAAAGTTGGGATTGGAATCATAGTAAGAGACGACACTGGTTTGGTTGTGGCAACCTCAAGGCAAAACAGATCCCTTTATCTTGATCCCTTTCTTGCAGAATCAGTAGGAGCATTGGAAGCAGCCTGTTTTGGCATTCACCTGGGCCTCTCCAAGATCATCCTAGAAGGGGATTCCCTTCAAGTGATTCAAGCTATCAATGGGAAGGGTCAAAATTGGTCTGCAGCAAGCATGATAATTGATGATGTTATGGGCCAGCTTCTTCATTTTGAAAGTTGGTCAGCAATTCATATTTGTAGAGAGGGCAATAAGGCAGCTCATGTGCTTGTCAGGAATGCACTTTTAACTTCTACTTCTTGAATTGATGTAGAATGTTTTCCCTCTTGTATTATTGATTTCATTTGATGAAATGAATGATGAATGAATTTCCTTTCAAAAAAAGAAAAAACATAATTGTGCCACTTTCTTAGAATAATTTTAATTTTATATATCTTCCATTTAAAATAGAGTTTTTTTTTTTTTAAAAAAAAAAAAGCAGGAAAGTCACATGTTCAATAGTGACCTCCTCCCAATTTTATTAATAATGTCCTCTCTTATGGTGGAGGAATACCGTGGTAACAAGAAAAGACCCTTAGGAAAACCAACAAGATCACAACCAAGGAAAACAACCTATGACAATCTTATGACAAAAACAAAGGAAAATAGAAAAAACCACAAAAACCAGAGAAAAAAACCCTAAACTCTTAGAGCTGGGAGACCTAAGAAGTTCAACCGGAGCAAACCATGAAGAATCCGCGGAAGAGCGTAATTATTAGAATAGACCAAATCTGCACCTAAAGCCCATTCCTTGGCTAACCAATTCGCCACCATATTACCTTCACGAAACACATGTAGAAACTGGCAATGAAGAGTATGAGTCAACCCAATAATTTCTTCCCATAAATCCTCAAGGTACCACACACCACAACGCCCTCGCATCCACCAAGAATAATCACCATGGAATCCATTTCTATAATCACAAATCACATTAGAAATATTTAAAGAATTGCAAATTCTCAAACCTTGAGGAGTGCAAGAAGTTTCGCTTTGTTATTTGAACCATAACCAATAGGAGAGGCATAAGCCTTGACAAAACATCCTGACTCATTCTGAATAACCCCACCAATACCACAAGGTCCCAGATTTCAGAGGCTACTACCATCAGTGTTCAGTTTATACCAATCCAACGGTGGCTTAATCCACTTTAACCAATTTGCAACAAGGAGCTTTTGGCACGATCGGTTTGATCCGCAAGGCCTCCAAGATCTTCTCATCTCGGTTAGACAAATACAAAGGATTTTTTGCCCCAAGACAAAGGGAACAAAGGCATACACAAATAGAATGAACAACAACTTCTTGAGTTTCTCGAATACCTTCCATTCTCGCCAGACATCTTCGCCTCCATAGTCTCCAAGTAACAATGATAGGAATGATGCCAACAATAAAACCCACCTAAGAAGAAGAGCTAGCACGCCTAAACCAAGTCCCAGAGTTTTGCATCCAAGATCTACCAAGAGGAATACCAAACAGAGTGCCAAAGAACATGGTGTTACTCAAATTCATAAACATTTGCTCGGTTATACGTTATGATTTAAAAAAATTACAAACTAATTAATTTAAATCATAACTTTCTAGGTTAACAAAAATAAGTAAAGAGTCTCTTAAATGTACTCGATCTATTTCGTACTAATAAAACCAGTCAAGGCAATCCCAATCAAACAGCCCATACACAGTCTAGATCCAAGATTTTGGTCATACCAAGGGAATTAGGGTCCAACTCATTTCACTGAAACTTATTTAGGAAACGAATGAGTATATTCTCTTTTGGTTTATTCTTTGAGAAATGATTTGTGCACGGACACAATTCATGGAATTGTAAATTGGCTAAAATTGCGTAAAATTGTAAATGTATATAGCATAATTCTTTTTGACTAATGTTAAATACAATATTAGAATGAGCAAACTTCGTACACTTCCTTTAATAAGTAGTAGAGTCTGCTATTAAAAAATTAATTTTTTTCATATGGATTCTATACTTATTCATTTTTTTAAATGAAATGTGAGAGACTTGCAAGCTCTAACTAAGACTGTAAATATAATTTTTATAGTGCACATATTTGGAACTTAAAAGTGTTGGATCAAATAAAGGCTATACATTGGTACAAAAGGAGTCGCTATTGTTGGTGAGAATAGAATAAAAGTTCTAAGCTTTACTCGAGCACTCTTTGGTTGGTTTAAAATAACTTGTAAGTGGATTGAGTGTAACTTGAAAAGGTGATCTCAAGGGCTGACTATTAGTATTTCTTTTTCCTCAAAGAGAGTTAGTAATTAATTGTTCTTTAAATTTTATTTTTTAAAAAAATGAAATTGCATTTATAAAAAAAAAGATAAAAGAGGAGAAAGGGTTGTGAGTAAAAAAAAAAACACATTACTAAATACACATTAGGCAATAAAAAGAGGAAAATAAGAGACAAATGGGGGAAATAGAGCCATGTTGATGTCTATTAATGTAGTGTTTTCTTGGTTGTCTAGGTGCCAATTAATGTGCAATGGAAATTTTTAAGTTTAAATTGCATTTTAGTAATTGCTTTACCGTTGATTGTGTGGGTAAAAGTGGTGGATTAGCATTATTATGGAAGGGCGATTTGTGTGTTAGGGTTAAGTCTTATTCTAAGCATCACATTAAGGCTTTAATTAAGGAGGGGGATTTGCCAGAATGGAAATTCACAGGTGTCTATGTCAACCCTGATGCTTATAATAGACACTTGACCTTGGAATTTGATTAGAACACTGAATTCTAGTGAGGAATACCCTTGGCTTTTAGGGGGTGATTTTAATGAAATTTTGCATTTGAGTGAAAAAAGGGGAGGGAGGCCACATCCTGAAAATCAAATGGATGCTTTTAAGGAGGTTCTTATCAATTGTTCTCTGAGGGATTTGGGTTTTAGAGGGCCAAAGTTCACATGGTGCAATGGAAGGGAAGGAGACAGATCCATTTCTGAAAGGTTAGATAGATTCTTGGGGGACAATCAACTGTCATATGTTTCCTTAGGCTGTGGTAAAGCATGGTGTTGCTGCTCATTCAGACCACCTACCTTGGTGGTTTGAAACTGAAGAACTTGAAGTTAGGGGGAGAACAAAGAAACAACTTCGATTTGAGGCTATGTGGGTTGGTGAAGAAAAATGTGCTCAAATTATTGATCATGTTTGAAGTAGTGGAGTGGATAGATGTAGTATGGAGGGAATTATGATGATGATTAGAGGGTGTGGGGAACAATTGGTTGTGTGGAACAAAAATTCCTTTGGGAATGTGAGAAGGAAACTGGATGCTGCTAGAATAAACCTGTAGAGTGTTCAGGCTATGGATTTCTTGCAACTTGATTCAATGGGTGTAATTTTAGCTAGAAAGGAGGTGTAGTTATGGCTTGAGAAAGAAGAAGTAATGTGGAGGCAAAGATCTCGAGTCTAATGGCTTCAAAGAAGGGGATCAAAATACTAGATTTTTTCACTCTCAAGCTACAAGTAGAAGAAAAAGGAATTTTATCAAGAGATTACAAGATGATAGGGGTGTTTGGATGGAAGGTGCTCAAAGATATAGATTAGTAGTGGAGTTTTTCACAAAAATTTTCACTTCTTCTGCTCAGAGGAACCAAGAGGAAGTGTTGGATTGTGTGCATCAAGAGGTTATAGAAGAGATGAATTCAGAATTGACAAAACCTTTTCAAGTAGATGAAGTAAGGGTGGCTCTTCATCAAATGCATCTAACTAAGGCACAGGCCCAGATGGTATGTCTCCTTGTTTTTTCTAAAATTATTGGCACATTGTGGGTAATTCTGTGACTACTGTTGTTTTTCAAACTCTAAATTCTGGACACTTGCCAAGAGAGCTCAATCATACACTTATTAGTTTGATTCCTAAGAAAAAGGTTTGTGAAGTGGTTTCTGATTTTCGACCAATTAGTCTTTGTAATGTGATGTATAAGTTGGTTTCTAAGGTCATTGTGAATAGACTCAAGGTTTTTCTACCCGCTATTATTTCTGAGTCACAATGTGCCTTTGTTGGTGGAAGGTTGATAATTGACAATGTTTTAGGGGCCCATGAGCTGGTTAATTATTTGAGGCACAAAAAACATGGTCAAAAAGGTTCTATGTCCTTTAAATTGGATATAAGCAAGACTTACGATCGAGTGGAGTGGAGTTTTTGGGAAAACATTATGTTAAAATTGGGTTTTGCTTAATGTTTTGTAAAGCTGATTATGCAATGTGTGAAGACAGTTTCTTTCTCAGTTTTGGTTAATGGGGAGTCTCATGGACCTATTCTACCTACTAGGGGAATTAGGCAAGGGGATCCATTATCCCCTTACCTATTTCTTCCATGTACTGAGAGTCTCATTACTTTGTTAAACGATGCAGATAATAAACAACTTGTGAAGGGGATTAGAGTGTGCCGAGGGGCTCAAATGGTGAGTCATTTATTGTTCATGGATGATAACATTATTTTTTGTAGAGCTGATGTTCAAACTACTAGACATATTCAAGGGGTTTTAGAGAAGTATGAGGAAGCATCTGGTCAGAAAGTTTATAAAGAGAAAACTACTGTGGTTTTTTCAAAGAATGTTAATGCTGGTAAACAAAGGGAGTTGTTGAGTTTGTAGGGCGTTAGGACCTTCCAACAGTTTGATAAATATCTAGGGTTACCTAACCTAGTGTGGAGGTGCAATTTTAGAGCTTGTGCTGATATTAAGAGAAGGGTGTGGAATAAGTTACAAAGCTGGGAAGAAAAACTGTTATCACAAGGTGAGAGAGAAGTTCTCATTAAAGCAGTGGCTTTGTCAATTCCCACTTATGTTATGTCTTGTTTCAAGTTGCCATTAAGTTTTTGTAGAGAATTGGAAGGGATAATGGCTAGATTCTGGTGGAGGCAAAGGGATAATGAGCAAAAGCTAAGTTGGCAAAAATTGTGTACTTCTAAGTTCATAGTGGGATGGGTTTTAGAAGCTTACATTCCTTTAATATGGCTTTACTAGCTAAGCAAGGTTGGTGGATATTACAAAATGAAGGACCTTCGTTACAAAGGATCTATAAGGCCAAATACTTTCCTAATGGTAATTTTCTCCAAGCTACTTTGGGATTACATCCATCTTATGCATGAAGTCACATCTTTGAGACAAAAAAAGGGCTGCTTGAAGGGTGTCGATGAAGGGTTGGGATTGGTAATTCTATCAAGATATGGAAAGACTATTGGGTCCCAGGTCATAAAGTCTAAATGCTGGACAGTGAAAATATGTTACCTTCCTTTCAAGAAAATGCAACTGTTGATAGCCTTATATGTCAGGAAACAAGAACATGGAAGGTTGATAATGTTATAGCTCTCTTTAATCCAATAGTGGCTGAGGAAATTTTAAAGATTAGGTTGTCTTTTACCCCTTATAGAGACAAATGGATATGGTTAGAGGAGTCAAATGGTTGTTTTAGTGTGAAAAGTGCATACAAGATGATTCAAGCTTTCAGTTCAAGTGGTATTGGTGAAAGCTCTAGTTGGATGCAAGATAAGAAGCTTTGGAAAAAGCTATGGAGAAAGAGCTTAATTGGGTGTTTGGTATAGGAATAAGATGAAAATGGAGAAAGAGCTTATTACTCCTTTTGTAGCAGCTAACTTGGCAAAGTCTCTATATAAGTCTTATTTAGATTTAAACTATCAATTACTGTTAAGCTGAGGAAGATTTGTACATGGTAGCCTCCATTAAGGGGTTATTTGAAGCTTAATGTTGATGAAGCTATTTTCTCGAATATGAGGAAGACTGAAATTGGCTAAATTTTAAAAGATAACTATGGAAAGGTGGTAATGGTAGCAACTATTTCAAAAACTGAAGTGAATGAACCTGCAACAAACGAGTTACTTTGTAACAACACCCGAGTCCAGTGCCTAGTTGTTTTCAGAAAATTTTTGAATTTTTATATGCAAAAAGCCCATTTGAGTCTTCAAATAGTTTTTTTTTTTTTTTAAATAGACTATAGGCCTAAAATCTCTATTTTTGTCTATTATGATTTTTTTATGGGTTTGATATTTAGGTTAAAAAAAAAAAACTTTTTAAGGGTTGAGATATTTTTTTAAGACAAAATGTATTATTTTTAGAGATTGAGTCAAGGCCTTTAATTCACTAAAAAAAAAAAGCCCAAGTCGTCGAGTCCACGTTCTTCACGATTTCACATACGTTTTATGCTTATGCATGCACACCACTTTCTCTTATCTCTAGGGTTTTATTTTGATCTTTCAATCATCTATATATACAAATCCTTCATGCATGAAGAAAACCCAGAATAGGGTTGTTGTCTCCTTCCCCAAGCTAGGGTTGCAGCACGATTAGCTCTCCCATGCCTCCACGTTCATGCAACACCAAAGTCATGCACACAACCCTGTATCCACCCTCTGATATTTTGGTTTTTCTTCCATAGCCACCAAGTCCCACAAACGGCAGGTTGCCTCGCACCCCAGCCCTAAACGCATGAACCACATCTCCTGCTCAACGGAAACCACCATGTTTTGGCACTGCCCTGCCCATACTCAGACTGTATCACAACATAACCACCACCACCACGTCTTAGTCTCCTCCTTCTCAGTCACCGTGCAAGGTAAAAAGCCTCCACATTGAACCACCGTGGAAGAATGGCAGCAGCAGTCATTTGCCATCAGAAACATCCTTCCCGCGCGAAGCCCAGTAGCACAACACCCCCTAGCTCGGCCACGGGCCACCCAGTTGCACCACCTAGTCACTGCGGTGCATCCCTCCCTTCAACCAAGGTTGCACCACACGACAATCGTAAAGCCATACCACTTCCACACCAAAGAAGCCCCTGTTTTTGACACCCAAAACTGAGTCGATCATCGCACCTCCACTACCAATGACTGAAGCTCCCCAACCTTTTGCCGCTGTACACCATAGCCCAGTGCGAGTCACTGCCAGGTCGATCTCTATTCACTGCCATAAGCTTCCGTTTCCTTCTCCTGTGTTCTCTTTTTCCCTCACTCTCTGTCTCCCTCTTGGTGCTCTCATCTCTCTCTCACTTATCTCTCTCCCTTTTAGACTGCACCCTCACTTGCAAAGGAGGTCGCCGCGAAAGCATTTATGTCCAGTCACCAGGTCTGCCGTCGAACAGTGGTTAGGCCTCTCAGTGAGTATCTCGCAGTTTCCCTCCCTCACCGTAACCTCTGAAACTTGTTTCTTCTTTTCCGTAGCCTTTGTAAGACCACACATAGCCTCTAGCCAAACATTCAAGCTTTTCACTTAATTTTAAATTACATCCCTACCCTTTTATCTGTAAGTCTTAACAGATTGGATTATGTTTATTCATGTGGGCTGGGTGTTTGTAAATTTGTGAAGTATATTATTAGTAATAATGTATTTTTAATATATAAATTTTAGAAGTACATAGTAAGTGAAAATTTTTATTTTGAGATCTTTAAAGAGAAACTAATTAGTCTATTTTTATTAAATAAAATTTTTGCTTCCTAAATTTTAATTAGTTTTGTTATAATTATATTAAGAGAATTTTTTAAACTAGAGATGTATTTTTTTTGTGGCATAGTTGTATTTAGTATAATATTATTATGCAATTTAGAAATGACTTAAAGTATAATAGTGAGAGGAATTGAGTGGATATTGATGGTTTTAGAAAATGATGATATTTTTAGGAATTATGAGAATTTTAGGTTTTGTAGACTTAAAATGGGTTATTTTAGTATTTTAGGTTTAAATATTGAAATAAGTGGTTGATTGAGAATTTACGGGAATTACTTGATTATTTTATAAGTGACGATTGTTAATTGTTTGACATTTTTTAGGAAAATTCTGAAAAGGCTAAGAAGTCCAGGTAAGCGGGGTTCCTATACTAGACTTTGCATTACAATAAAATGAGCTAAAGTTGATTTTTGTAAAATATACATATTTGGTTATGAAAAGAAATTTGACCTACCTCAATTATTTGTTCTGCATTACTCATGAGAATCTGTTTAAGAAGAAAGTATTTTCTGTCATGACTAGTGTAGACATGAGCCTATTTTTGACATTTTATTTCCAAACTGTGCAAAAGAGAGCGAATATGAAATTTTGTGTATAAATTATGTTTTTCTGATCTGATCTATTTTGTTCTAATTCTGTTCAGTACTCTGTTTCGATAAGATGTGGCATTTAAAAAACTTTTGGCATGACTATTTGGTTCTGCATTTAATTCTATTTCTGCTCTGTTTAGTTAGAGACCCTACCACGGGGGTTTTACATGGCTTCTGTTCCGATATGATATGGCCTTGCCACGGGAAAGAATAATGGTATTCTGTTTCAATTCTGATATGCATATGATTGGTTATCCACAAATGCACAACCCTACCATGGGTGTTAAACATGACCTCTGTTCTAATATGATACTCTGATATGATGATGATGATGAATCAGATATGTTATGCCAAAATACTTTGGAAGATTTACATTCTGTTTCTGCTAGGTTTGCACAACCCTACCACGGGGGTTAAACATGGTATCTGTTTTGATATGATAAGATAAGATGTGATGTGATGTTTATGCTATGCCAAAGAGATTTTGATTATGAATATTTTCGAACTTTCGCTCTGATATTTTTTATAACATGCTCTGATGTTGCATTTTGAAAACAATATTCTGATTTTGCATTCTGAAAGAAAATATTTTGTTCTGCATTCTGAACTCTTTAAATGATCATGTTTACACACTAGCATATGTCATCTGCTTAATGAGTTGTTGATAACTCACCCCTTATCTCCAAATATTTTTCAGATAATTTTGATGGTTCAACTAGAGAACAAAAGAGTATGAAGTTTTAGTAAGGTGCAATGATCGTAGTGGAATAAGTGCCTGAGGGTACAAGTTTATTAGAGAGTCTTTTTAGTAGGTTTATGATTTTCAGATTTTGAATAAATGGATTTGTACTTTTTGAAAATTTTGGAGTATTTAAATATGTTATGGAAGTTGGATTTAGGTTACATGAGCTAACTCTCCGGACCTCCGAGAACGGGGCGTTACATACTTGCAGTGCTAAGAGGGTTGCAGCTTTGCATTCCTTTTGGTATTCCTAAACTAATCATTGAGTCTGATTGTTTGCTTATGGCATATGAATTACAATCTACCCATGATTTTTTCTCAGCTAATGGGAGCTTAGTTATGGAGGCAAAGAGCTGAATGAATTATTTTCAGGAAGTTAGCATTGAGCATGCTAACTGAATGGGTAAGGGAGTTGCACACACATTAGCTAGATATGCATGGAATGTTTTTGATGTTCAAATGTGGTGGAGAAATGTCCCTGATTTTGTTGATCATGCTCTTTGGTTTGATCAAGTTACTATGTAATTTGCTTTGGGTTTGAATGAAATTCTATTTAAAAAAAAAAAAAAGGATGCAGTCCAAGTTTCAGGAGTCGAGAATGTAATGGACCATTTTATTCCGGCTGTTATAGTGGTACAATATAGCAAAAGGATGAGTCTTTTAGCTCAAGTTTTGGGAAAATGGGAAGATAGTTGTAACAATTCATTCAAAACCCAAGATATATTTGAGCCCAGAAAGAGCTAACCAATGAAACTATCAAATTCTAGTGGAGTTATTACAAAGAGCAAAACTTATTTTTCTTAATCAATGTAAAATTTCATTCACCGCCTATACTATTCACTACGGGGTATCACAACCACCCCTTAATTCGCATTTTCAGGCCATTCCAATAGAAGTGGTGTAGCTCAATTCACGTACTTATGCATGACTGACTTTGATATATTCGAATCCATATTTCAATAACACTTAAAATGACCAAATTGGAATCCATTTGAATCATTATAACGAGTAATAAGTTTTCATTTTTTAAAAATGTGGGAATTCATTCACTACCTATACTCATTCACTGGGTATCACAATAGTGGATTGGAGAGGATCAAAGCAACAATGCTCTGGACAGCTTTCAAGCAACCTATGCTGCTAAATCGACAAATGAGCTTTGCATGCTATAGTTGCTACTGAAAATGGGATGGAAGTGGTTGGCATGGAAATATCGTGGGCCGAAGAACACTATGATTTGATGCAATTAGTGGATGGAAGGGTGGAGATGTGGCGGCGTGTTGTGGTTCAAGAGGGTTTGGATAGGAGCACATATGGTCAAAGGTAGAAGTATTAAATATTTTAACATAAAATAATAATATTGAGATATTCAATTTTTTATAATCTATGATATTAAATAATAATAGTTAGAAAATGTACCTCCCTCAATTTCAGTTTGTTAGAGAATCTTACCTGAGTATGAGAGAATGATTATCTTAATAACTTTACCTCCGAGTATCTCCCTATGGCTAGAGGCACAATTATGTTGTAGGTGAGAACCCTTAACCCTCTCAGTGTTTAAATATACTTCTGGCTATCATGAAATCTAAAGTTATTTGCGTCTCAGTATAACTCATTAATTAAGAGATATATTTGAATTAGTATAAACTCATAGAGATATGGGTGTGTGAGACATTAAGTTTTAATAAAACTCTAACATTCTCCAACTTGGCCCATACGCCCATAAAACAATATTTTCTGTTCATGGATTTATTATAAGAAATTAATCATATTATGCACGTTCATTTTCAGAAAACATTCCTAACTCAAAATACATTATATGAGTTTTGTAATATCAATGTTAAATCAGCTACCAATGCGAGTAATGGCGGTCCTCTATTATATAATCAACAAAATTCCTTCAATGTACTAAAGCACTTATAACTTGATATAACACGATCTTTAATTGAGACAATCAAGGCTAATATTGTAATGCATTAGGTTCCAATTCGTGTTCGTGAAAACATTATCTTGTCATCATTGCTCCACACCATTCAATGTACATATAAAGTAGAAAGACAAGACAATAGAAACAACCATAATAGATATCTCTCAATCTCCAGTAATAAAGTACTTAGCATATAAATGATCTTGTTAACATATTTAAATCATGGATATAGGCATAAGATCCATCTTTTCGACATGTTCTTTAAACTGCAGTATTTATATATTATATGGACATTATTTGTTTTTGTACATTCTCCCTAACACTGGGTATTTACAATTTTATTAAATACTCATTATTTGGAGAGAAATACTCAGAAGAATTATTGCAATACATTCTTAGAGGCTTGAATATAAAGTCGACAATTCAAGTCCTAAGATAAAGTTTCTCAATCATATACCATACACTGTGGCCTCAAAGTATGCCACAAACTAAGCATCTATTGCACGTGAAGCAGTAAGAGATTTGCTTCATACTTTTCGATAAAATCACTCTATTAGATAGCAAATTATATAATCATAATTGTATTTTCTATCATTAGAGCATTCCAACAAAAATAGAGTTTGAATATTCAGTTATTTTAAGAGTATATGTTCTTCTAAAGGCAGCAATATAGTCTTTAATTTGTTGTAAATAACCTTGCTAGAGGTAGTGTAACAGCCCGCTAGAAGTTCAATAGTAGAATTTCTATAGGCTTTAAGAACCTCTTGAAAACTCTGTAAGTTTTCATGAATTGACCAATCGCGTAGGTTTTAGTTTGTCAACATAGTCGGTGTAACCACTCACTATGGTGCCAGAAGTTTGATTTTATTTATTTGAGATGACTAGAAGGGTCAGAATGCGATATGGCCTGCGACATTGATTATTTAGGATTTTATGGCGCAATAATCTCATTTTCAGTTTTAAGACAAAACGCTTGTTAGAAAACACGTTTTGTTTATTTTGAGGAACTTCGAGGTTGCATTTCGATAAACGAATTGCACATTTAGTTTAGTTTGTATGTTTAGGATTTTACAGAGCAAAGTTTATTTTTCACTTTTCCTGGAGTGAATAGTAACCTCAATAGTAGCATCAAGTTCAGTGTTTTCAAAATAATAGTGTGGAATGTCCAAATTAGGTTAGAAAAATTTTATTTGGACACTTGGCAAGAACTTAGCCACACTTGGTGAATAGTATTAGACACTTGGCACCAAGAGGAACCATGAGATAGATTGTGAAAGAAATCAAGGAGTGAGATCAAGCAACCTAAACAAAATCCTACTCCATCCAACCATCCAAATTATGTCAAACCAAATAGGGTTTCAACTCTAGTAAAACTATAAATGGTTGGAATCCAATTGAAACTTCAAAAGATTGGTTGAAACTGAAACCCTAAAGTTGGCCCCCAAACCCTATTTAGTTTGATTTCTAGTATTGTGTTTAATCACTTGATTAAATCACTTCCACATGCTATTGACTCCTAAAATTCATATTATGAAATCATTATCCAACCCTTTAAACCATGAAAATTTTATTGGGTCAAGAAAAATTAGATTTAGGCTTGATAGCATCTCAAATCCTAACCAAACCCTTTTTAAACCCCCAAATGAAGCCCACTTGTTTAAGGACCATTACGGCCCACAAATTTTGGCCACCTTGGCAAAGCTTCTTGAGGAAGTTTCCACCCACTCAAGGCTGACCATCCACTGATCATCATAGCACCAAAGTCATGCATGACGTGAAGGCCAAAAGCCACCTCACCACCACCTTCTCTTGGAAGATTCCTTGGTTGAAAAAACACTCACTATTTGCAACTTTTTGTGACCTAATCACCACCCATCAAAGTGTCACTCAAGCCCATAGTTCACTATTTAGTAGTGTATTAGGTGTGCAAGTCATCCTTTCACTCATTTCATCCATTTTCATTTCCATTTTTTGAGAGAACACTTAGAAGCTCTCTCATGCAATTTTCTTAACCTTATTTTACGTACCATTTTTAAAAGCCCTTCTAAGTATTATATTTCTAAGCTTACTTCATGAAAGTTGTTCTTCGTTGCGTCTAGTTTCATTGGGTACATTTTTGTTTGATTTCATAGTCATTTGGTCGGTTAAATGGTTTTTTAACCATAGAACAGTCAATTTGGGCAATAATCTAGACAATGTATTATATTTTGGAATATTTGACTAAGCTAATGGACAAATATTGGTCCAAACGTTTTATGTAGTTTTTTCAACAATTTTATATGAATTTTTTTTTTGGAGATTCATTACATGATGAAAGCTTTTGATGAAATATTTTCCCAAATCTAGTAACTTAAAAACTAGAATGAGAAAAACAGTTACTGTTTTAAGAAATTTTGGATCTTTTGTGATTTAATCTGACTCCAATGACTTTGATATTTTTATTTGATGACTCTAAACCTTTTGTCTACATGTTAGGATGTCGGTTGAAGATTTTAGGTGCTGATTTGTGAATATATGAATTTTATGCCAGAGAATACTTGTTTAAGACAAAAGTTTGATGATTCCGGTTAGATCCATATTTTCGTTTAGTTTTAACAATGTGATTTTAAATTTAATGCTTGTCTACTTTAGGATGCATTTTTAAACCATATGATGATTTGGTTTGAAGATCTTATTATTATATGCCTCAGATCAAGTGTTTGATCAAAGAGAAGTTTAGAAAAAATTCAGTGGTTGGAACTGAGTACTTCAACTGAGATTTTGTGATTTTTGGTGACTTTTATATATTGATCCAAAGTATGTTAGTTCTTAGAAATGTGTTATGAACCTGTTAGAAGAGATTTTTAGATTTTTGGAAGTTTTTGGAGATGGTTTGAAAATGTCAAAAACTTGAGATGTGAGTTTAGGATAAACTTTTGGTGATTTTTGGAGTTAAGATGTGAAATTCTTAAGTTAGGGGTAAAATGGTTATTTTTTGTAAGTTAGCTTCTAACTTATCCTCAGATTATTATGTATGTGTGTTAGTAAGGGAACTATTGGTTATGTACTTATGTTATCATATATGTCATGCCAAGCCATGTCACTATTCATTTATCTATTACACATATTATATTCTGTCACAAAATATTCATTTGTTACACATGTTATATTCTCTTATGAAATAGTCATTTATTACATGTTATGTCATGTCACATAATGCTATCTGTTACATGTTATTTCATGTCACGTAATGCTATATGTTACACGTTATGACATGTCACGTAATATTGTATGTTATCTATTATGCCATGTTGTGTAATGTTATATGTTACATGTTATGCCATGTTACATATTATTTATCTATTTCTTGTTATGTTAAGTCATGAATCTCATGCATATGTCACGTTACGTATGTCATTTTGTCTATCATTTTGCTTCGCATCATGTCTCAAGTACAAATTGTGTCTCCAAAATAGTATTTTCTCAGTCAATCATGCATGGAATACTCGTGATGTAATCACTATGATTGTCCGAGCATCTTGATTTATAATTCAAGTGAAGTACTTTCTAACGTAATCATTTTGATTGTTAGAATACATTTACTCAAATGCTCCTAGTGTAACCATTATGATTGTCAAAGTATTACTAGGTATTCCTGGCGTAATCATTCTGATTGTTAGGGTATCTTATTTAAAATATTCATGGTGTAATCATTTTGATTGTCTGAGTATCTCTGACGAAATATGTTGGGTAGAATCATTCTAATTGTTCACTATTCCTGAAGAAATGACTGGTGAAATCTTTTTGGTTGTCAGAATTCATTACACTTTCACTTCATGTTTCAAGTTTACGTTTCGTTCATGTTTCAAGTTCAAGTTTAGTCATGTTTCAAGTTTACGTTCAGTCATGTTTCAAGTTCACGTTCTGATCATGTTTCAAGTTCATGTTCAGTTCATATTTCAATTCTCATTAAGTTTATATCCAGTTTCAATTCAAGTTTAGTTTATGTTGACGTTCATGTTTAACTTTCTGTCCAAGTTAGTTCACGTTCAAGTTCATGTCATGTCAAGTCAAGTTTCAGTCAAGTTCATGTCATGTCATGTCATGTTTAGTTCCAGTTCAGTCTATGATTAAGTTCAAGTCATGTCAGTTCATGCCATGTTAAATGTCAAGACACGTCAAACTTATTTATGATCATGTATGCATTCATGTTTTTATAACCATGCATGCATTTTTTACCTCCGTGTTAAGTTATTTGTTATCTTGCTGATATTTGTAATCAAATCTCATTGTGGTAGTCCCAATATCATTCCCCCTAGAATGGTAGACCATACGTTAGCATCAGGAGGCACACCAGAGGTTGACTGACTAGAGACGGTCAATTAGACAACAACGGCAAGACGCATAGCTCAAAGCCTCAATGCTTTAGCTCCTACTTGTACTTAAGGAGGTCGGTCTCCAGTACTCTTATAATTACAGATCTTTTGAACTCATGTTGTAATCAAGAAGGTCTATCACATGTTTATGGATCGCATTTTAAGTATTTGGGATATCTTTAGTTTGGTGCTTAGTATTGTTCAAGAAAAATAATTATCTGTTACGAATATTACAAACCATGCTAGGTGCATTGTATCTTTATTTGTCATGAATGGGGGCAAGTAACCTTGTATTGCATGTCTTGACACTTCATATGTTTTTCCAATCCCAAGCGGAATCTGGGGGCATGACTAGGGATGTAAATTTACACCAAAAAACCGATCCGGATTGGACCGAGTTTTACGGTTTTGAATCGGTCTGGTCCAAGACCAATTCGTGTTTTAGGGAAACTGGCTGGAACCAGTCTGGTTCCTGTTTTATGGTTTCCCGGACCGGTTGGAAAAATATATATATAAAAATAAATATTATATATATAAATTTTATTCAAAATTAATATTTTACAAAATAGTTTTTATATATAAGTTTTATATATAATATATAATTATATGTGAAAGTTGTATATATAATATATATAATTATATTTCATATATGAAATAATTTGATATTATAATTTATAAATTATAACATAAAATGTTAATTTTAAATATGAACATTTGTAATTTGATTGATCATATGTTATTAATATAATTATATATATGATAATGTTATATAATTTATAAAATAAAAGTTTAATCTTAGAGATGAAAATTTAATTGATCATATGCTTTAAACATAAAAATATATATTAAATTAAATTATATAGTTATACTAATATATAAGGTTATAATTAGTACTAATAGTATTACTATACTAATAGTATAATATTAATACTATTATATAGTCTAATATACTAATATGGTTATACTAAATCACTATAAGTTTATAACTAATACTAATAGTTTAATATAGATTATAACTATACTTATACTAATATAGTTATACTAAATCATTATAACTTTATAACTAATACTAATATATAAGTTTATAACTAATACTAATATATAAGTTTATAACTATACTAATAGTATAATATTAATACTATTATATAGTCTAAGATAGACTATAGTTTAACTTATAATATAGTTATACTAATACTAATCACTATAATTAAATCACTATAGTCTATTAAATGTATTAAAAATATATATAAATTATAATTATCAATTCTCTAAACCATAAAAAAAATTTAATTATCATTAAAAAAAAAGAACCAAATTGATTAAAAAAAAAAGAGGAAACGACGACGTTTCCTCTCCTTTCTCAATTCTCATTTCTCGAATAAACCCCTGTCTCTCACTCTCAGACTCTCTGCCTCACTCTCTCGTCTCTTGTCTCTCTTCCTCAACCTCACTCTCTTGTCCCTCAGCCTCAGCGGCTGTCGCACATACTGTGAGCTCATGGCATCACTGTCGTCATCGAACCTCCCCTCACGGACTTATGGCCTCTCCTCACTCTCGTCTCTCATCTCCGCCTCTAGAGTCTTTGCCTCTCCTCTGCCCTCTCGTCTCTGTCTCTCTACCTCACTCTCTGTCTCTCTACCTCCCCTCACCGGTCGTCACACATACCATGAGCTCACGGCATCATTGTCGTCGTCGAACCTCCCTTCACGGACTTATGCCTCACCTCACGTCTCTCTATCTTCGATTCCTCACGGTAATTTTTCTCCATTATTTTTTTTTTCATTTCACTTATTTAAGTTATTTGAAATTAATTCAAGTTATCTGAATCATTAGGGTTTTGTGATTGTGTTCGTGCTATGAGGATTTTGTGGTTGTGATTGTGATTGTAAAATTACCTGAAAGTGCAATTTATTGTTGATGGGAAGCTTCTGTAATTCCCCCCCCCCTACCCCACCCTCTCCATATGCGTGAACTTGATATCGCAACTTGCCAATGGCTAGAAGTCTGTGTTTATGTATATGGATTAACTTTTTTGAGTTTATACGTGTTTTTGTGTGCCTGTGTGTGTTTGTTTATATGTATATGTGTGTGTGTGTCAGTGTATTGGAATATTTGAAACTTCTGAAAATAACTGAACATTTGAATTTACATGTGTGTTTGTGTGTGTCAGTGTATATGTCTGTGTGTGTGTGTGTGTGTGTTTGATAGTTTGTGTATATGAATTGCATTGTAAAACAGATTGTGTGTTTTATATGTGTGCTTGATAGTTTGTGTATATGGATTTTTTTTAGTAAAAAATCAGAAAATCAGACCAAACCGAATGGGAAACTGGTAAAACCGAAGATATTGGTTTATGAGGGTAACCGGTGCGTAATTGGTTTTGAAAAATGCAAAACCGGTACATACCAGTTCGGTTCTAAACTGTCTAAAATCAGACTGGTTACACCCCTAGGCGTCATAGGTAGTACCTGCACCCCCTAAGGTGAGAGGACCCCCATCCCGCAGCCAGCCCCCCCACGGGGCGGGGGGAGGGGGGGGGGGTTTCCGCTACCGCACACGGGGGACAGGGACCAAATCCCTTATCTGTCCCAACACGGGGGACAGGGACCAAATCCCTTATCCGTCCCAACCCACCCCCCCCGGGCATGGAAACCCCCCGAGCATGGAACATGTTTCTAGGCCCAAAAAGGCTAGGAACACATTTATGGGCTAATAAATGTTCTAGAACCAATTTCTAAGCCATTTTGGGCCAATAAATTTGTAAATGTTAGAAATTTGTAAAATCCTCAAGCTTAAATTTTTTAAATAATAATAATAATAATCTAAGATATTACAATAATATAAATTAAAAACTTGTACTCTCCTAAGTTGCAACTAATAAGGTATTAATTTCAATAATACAAACTAATCTAAAACTATTACAAATTAATATAAAAATATTACAAAGTATAATTTAAATATATTATAATAACACAATTAAATAAAAAATTGTAGTAAGATTACAATTGACCTAGGAATATCATTTTGAATTGACTTTGATGTTGGAATTTGGGGTGGTCAGTGGTCGTGGTGGTGGGAAAGTGAGCGAGTTGTGCTGTAAGATTATAAATCATGCAACATTAATAGGAAAACAAATTAGAATTATAAACAAGAAACAAAAATCATAAATACAAATATACAATAGATATGTAAAAATTATAAACATTAAAAGTAGTATTCAAAATGAGATTGGGATCAAGATGAAATCATTGGGATTAGGATTGGACATATGACTGTGGGATTACCAAAAACTATATAAACACAAAAAATAATTAAGAGACAAATTATATAAACCAATGGCAAATGGCAATGGTGGGTCTAATACACACGAAGTCATATTGCAGCTAATGTAGACGTAACTTAATGTATCGCTACAACATTTAAGTTTAAAATTAATACCAGTTAAATGGATATAAATAATCAAAATAACAAAAGCAAATTAAGGAGTCAATAGTGATTACCAGATCTAGGCTGATTACCACCTCCTTCTCGTTGGCCTCCTCAAAGCCCCCCACATCCAGAATATAAATTGGGATCCCTTTGATCCAATTCTGAGTGCAAATTAATGCCTCCATAGTGGTAGGAGATAATGAACTCTGGAATGGATTCAATATGCATCATTTGTTGCAAAAAGTTGACTCTGAGGCTACAGTACTAATAGGAATGACCAAAATATTTTGAGTTATCTCTCCAAAGATGGGATACTTGACGACATTATTTTTCACCAAGATAAGATATCAAACTCCCACGTAAATATGGGTGTAATTCTGATGCGAAGTATCTATCCAACTTCGACTGGGCCTCTGCAGGATGATGAACTAAGGGGTCCTGCTCCAACCTCTCACCCCACTCTAATCGCAGCTTCGGGAGGAGGCGGGGGGTAGGTGTAGATGCAGGAATATTACCACCTCTAAATGCAGCAAACCCATCAAACAATATACCAATGGTTTCCCTAACGCTCACTGCAATATAATCCACTCATGTCTTCCCTTACGTCAATCCTAAGCTATAAATTAAGCAATCAATTTTGTACCGGGGTACCACATATAAGAAAATATTCATCCTACTCAAATCTGCTCAATACTTGTCATACTTAACCCTCATGCTCAATGCCATCTCCTGCAACCTAGTTTGGTCACTCCCCAAAACAGAATGGGACTTTCATATCGAAACCCCAAAACAAAATGGGGTTTCGATATCAAAACAACATATATATTGAAACCCCAAAATAGAATGGAGTTTCAGTATTGAAACCTTAAATTTACATACACATTACACAATTTTTTCATACAAAATTATCAATAAAATATCACACAACAAACAAACCAATCTCCACAGTACATAATTCACAATATCATCCTCCATAACTCAACCAAACTCCAAAAAAACAAAGGATAGACTTGGGATTCTTGTGGCAACATAACAGAGCTACCTTAAGGTGGCAACGGCAACCTCATGACGGGAAGTGAGAGAGGGTAGATTTGAGAAAGAATTGAAGGACTACAGGAGGGAGCTCGGGGGGTAGTTTTAGGTAATAACCAAAATGATGTAATAACCAAAATGATGTCATTTTCATTTTATTTATTACCAGAGTTTTTTTTAACGAATATATAATTATATATATGCGGAGTGGTGGAAATGCGGTCCAGGGCTTAGCCAGGCCTGCCCCTCGTACCCTCTGGGAGGCTAGATTTGGGCAGGTTGCAGGGTAGTGGGGTGCGGGGCCTCACTGCCCTCCCCTAAAGCTTGCACTTTTTTAATAGCTTTTAGGTCAACACATTCTTGGGTTAATTTGGAAACAACCAATGATGTCAACCGTAAAACTGATATTCAGCCTTATACAAGTTTGTACAATCATTAAATTCCTTATAACCAACATATACAAAATTTCTTTAACAACTTAATCAATTTTAGGATACTGAAAATACTGAGCATGTCACATTTTGTTTTTAAGACATCTATTGATCAACAATTATTTATGCAAAGTCTTTCAAAACTCTTTGCAACTTTACTGAGACGATCTTCAAAGTCCTCATTTTGTTACTAAAATTCAATCCCAATTACGAATGATGTCTCTTTCATAAATTTTATTTTAAAGTTCTTTAGAGACATAACTTTAATGTCATATTACAGACCAAGATTTATACTTTCCTAAATGGCATATACATAAATACAAACGTACTCCAATTGACCTACAGGTATATACATCAATAACAAATATTTTTCTTTAATCCTAAGGTTGTGATGTTATTATCAATCTTCAAATACAAATTTCAAAACTTTCATTTTCTAAATAGTATTTTCGACTGTTTCTCATAGACCTCGTAATCCAAACTTTTGCTCTACAATAGTTTTCACATTCATTTGATGTAACTTTAGATCATAATGAGCTACTAATACAACAGTGATCCAGAATGAGTTCTTTTAGGTTTTTTAGAAATCTCTTTTTCTAATCATTTCTAAGTGAAATCCATGATTACAAGTCTAAGGGTGTGCTTGGTTGTTGAAATCAACTCAACTGATCTCAAACCATTTATTGATGGGTCCTACTATTTTTTCAACTTCCTATAAAAAAGTTAAATTTATCTCAACCTACTTCAGACATTTAGACACATCTCAATGAGACTCACAAAACAATACTACTAACTAATCAAATGAAATAATCTGAGACCACCTTAGCATCCAATTCCAGCCTAACTCTATATTGTTCAATACAACCTTTAAAGTCAGAGTTTTGTCTCCAAGATCCATTTACATTCGGCATTTTACCCTTTTTAGACAATTTGAAGAAATTATAGACTTTATGTGTTGCTTCATGAATTTCAATCATTCTTTAACGCATAAATCTTTTATAGAATTACTTCTTTCTACAACTTGTGAAAACATAAATGAATCTTTATTTTTTAAATTCTGAATTTTGGAAATACACCACGTAATCTAACCAAATAGCAAATCACGAATATTACATTTTTTTTTTCTAGAAGAGTAGGAAGTCACATGTCCAATAGTGACCCCTCCCAAATTTTATTAATAAAGCCCTCACTTATGGCGGAGGAATACCGTGGTTACAAGAAAGGATCATGGAAAACAGATCCAAAAAGAAGAACAAACTAGAACAAAAATAAAAGACCATTATTAAAAACAAAAAACACCACAACCCAAACCAAGGCTTACAAAATAACACCAACTTATACAAAAACTAACATCTCAAGGAAGGAAAGCCCAAAGAATCCAAACGGATCAAACCTCTAAGAACCCGAGGCAAATTATAACTACTCGAAAAAACCCACTCAGATCCTAAGGCCCCTGCCTTTGCTAACCAATCTGCCACCCTATTACCTTCACGATAAACATGCTGAAACCGACAACGAACCGTGCAAACTAATTCAACAATTTCCTCCCAAAAATCCTCCAGATACCAAACTCCACATCGCCCTTTACTCCACCAAGAAATAACTATCATAGAATCCATTTCAACTATCACATTTGATATATTCAGCGATTTACATCTTCTCAACCCATAAAGAAGTGCCATAAGCTCCGCCTTATTATTAGAACCAAACCCAACATAAGAAGCATAAGCCTGAACCATTCCACCAGAAGCATCCCTAATAACCCCACCAATACCACAAGAGCCCGGATTACCCATACTACTACCATCCATATTCAATTTAAACCACCCCAGCGGAGGTTTATCCCACCTCACCACTTTACAACTTGGAGTTTTCGGAACCACCGGAACTATCCGCAAAGCATCCAAAATCATAGCATCTCGAGAAGAGAAATTATTAATTTGCTTAGCCACCTGTGAAATGGAACCTAACCACACACAAATAGAATGAACAACAGAATTATGCGATTCCACAATACCTTCCATTCGAGCAAGACACCTTCTTCTCCATAATCGCCAAGTAATAATAATGGGAATAATGCCAACAATAAAGCCCACCTGTGAGGAAGAGCTAGCCCTCATAAACCAAATCTCCACATTCTGTCTCCAAGTTCTACCAAGAGGGATTCCAATAAGATTACCAAAAAAAGACCACACTCTGAATGGAAATTCGCCCTCAAAAAACACATGATTAATATCTTCAATATGACCATGACTACAGCAATTACATTTAGAAACCAAAGGAATACCAATACGGCGTAATCTGTCATCCACACTCAAGGCCATAAACCAAGTCCTCCAAAAATGGATAGACATTTTTAAAGGAAGATTCTTATGCCAAATCCAAGCATGCCAAACCATAGAATTCCCTCTAATACGAATACAGTTCCAAGCAGATTTTGTAGAGAAAATACCTGTATCCGTAGAAGTCCAAACTAGAACATCCTTTCCATTCTTTAATCCAGCTAAATCCGTTATTATCTCCTCCACCATATCATGCCCTACTAACTCCTCCAATAACTCCACATCCCAACTATCCGACAATCTACAATCTTTAATTTTCAAAAAAGGAGAACCCATAATATTCATATCATTAATCAATGGACCATTATCCCTCCATTTATCATACCAGAAAAAAAGATCACCCTCTCTAATTTTCCATTTCGAATTATTTAACAACAACGGAATACAATTCACAACCATTCTCCAAAATCGAGATCCTTTATTATTTTCTATAAGATACCATGGCCGGTTTCCAACATATTTGGTTTTGAAAAAATTAGCCCATAAAGAATTACCTTGAAGGAGATTCCAAGCGAAACGCATATGCAAGGCTTTCTGAACATCCTCAAGATTTCTTAACCCAATTCCTCCTTCTTCCACCGGCTTACACATCTTATTCCAAGCCCACCATTTCCTTTTATTCCGTCCATCAGCTTCTCCCCAAAAAAAAGAACTCATCAATCTATGGATTTTGGCAATAACAACTTGAGGTACCTGTAAAACTGCAAGTAGATGGATATTCATACTAGATAAAACATGCCTCAAAAGAACAAGTTTTCCTCCCGAAGAAAGAAGCCTCATTTTCCAGCCACTAATCTTTTGCCTCACTTTATTCACCATTTCCTCTAAATGAGCCTGTTTCAAACGCCCTTGAATTATTGGCACACCTAGATATTTGAAAGGAAAAGATCCTTCCATAAAACCCGTCTGCCTTAAAATCCTTTGCTTACGCCGGTTTGGAATTTTATTAGAACAGTACAAAGCAGATTTCTGAACATTAATACTTTGTCCAGACCACCTCTCATATTGAATCAAAATTTTTTGAAGAACCTGCACCGATCTTTGACTACCATTAGAAAAAACCATAACATCATCAGCATACATCAAATGAGATATAATAGGAGTACCTCGGGCTTGAGAAAATAAACCAAATTGATTTTCTTGCACACTCCTATGAATCAAATGGGAAAGGACCTCTTGTTGGATGATAAACAAATAAGGAGATAGATGGTCACCTTGACGGAGCCCACGACCACCCGGGAAAAAACCCTTAACCGTTCCATTCATCATGACAGAATACCAAGGGTTAGAGATACAAGAATATATCAACTCACAAAATTGAGAAGAGAAACCAAACCTTTGCAAAACCATTATCAAGAAACCCCAATCCACCCTATCATAAGCTTTCGCCATATCAACTTTTAACAAAATATTCCCCCCATGAATTTTTTTATTTATAGACTGCACCAACTCTTGAGTGAGACTAATGTTTTCAAAAATACTCCGTCCAGGAATAAAGGCTCCTTGCTCCAAAGAAATCAAGCGAGGTAAAAAACCAGATAAACGAGAAACAATAATCTTAGAGCAAATTTTATAAAAAACAGAACAAAGACTAATAGGACGAAACTTATCAAAACCTGTGGGAGACTCCATCTTTGGTATAAGGACCAAATATGAGGCCGTGAAGAATCTTGGAAGATCCTTGATCATAAAGAATTCCACTACTGCCTTCCAAACATCAACCTTAACCACTTCCCAACAACTTTTATAAAAACCCGCTCCAAACCCATCAGGACCCGAAGTACTTTGATTTGGGATGGATGATACTGCCTCAAACACTTCCTCTAAAGTAGGTGGCCTAATCAAAGACTCATTCTCCTCCTCTAGTATGACCGTCTCAATAAGGCCTTCTAGTCTAGCTTGCTCTATGGGCGGCTCTCCACGAAGTGTATCTTGAAAAAATTCCACCGCCCCTAGATGAATACTCTCCGGATTCTCATAAGTCATACCATTCGATCTCATCTCCAGCACTCTCTTCCTTCTTTTATTAATAAGACAAGCATGAAAAAATTTTGAATTGCTATCTCCCTCCAACTTCCATTTAAGCTTGGCCAATTGAGCTAATCTCATCTCTTCCCGATACCTCCATCTAGCTAGATTAGAGACAGCTTCATGTAGCTCTCTCTCCAAACTAACCTCCCAATTTGATTGAAGCTGAAACTCAATCTCCTCAACCTGTTTTTCAAGGGCATCAATACGCTCTCTTGTGTGACCAAATACTCTTTTATTCCATTCCCGAAGCACCACCTTAGTATGTTTTAATTTCTTACTTAAACACAAAAGCGGAGAACATTCCATCCGAATATTCCAAGCATTTCTAACACAATCCAGAAAACCAGGATGATCCACCCACATCTGTTGAAACCGAAATGGAGATGGCCCATATGCAAAAGAATCTTTCTTAAATTCAATGAACATGGGAGCATGGTCTGAAGTAGATCTAGGCAAGTAAGAACAAATAATATTAGGGAACAAATTACTAAAAGAATTATCCATAAGAGCACGATCAAGTCGAGCCCACGAACGGGCCAAACCTGACTGGCCATTACACCAAGAGAAACAACTCCCTTTCGAAGCCATTTCCATAAGACCCCTTTGATGAATCCAATCATTAAAATCATCCATAGCCACAATTGGCCGAGGTCTTCCTCTCCTCCTTTCTGAATCATTCCTAATAATATTAAAATCCCCCACAAAAAGACAAGGATCTACACCCACATGATTACTATTTAACTCTTGCCATAGATAACGCCTCTCCACCCAAGAACATTTAGCATAAATCACATGAATCAAAATTTTATCCGCACCACTCTCAACAACAACAGAAATATATTGCATACCCAACTTCTCAACTTGCACCTTATACATACTATCCCACAAAAGCCAAATTTTCCCCCCTTCCACCTCATTAGAAATAACCATATCAAAATTTAGACTTCTAGCCACTTTGCGAGCACCCTCTAAATTTTGAAACGGTTCTAAAAGAGCAACAATTTTCGGTTTATATCTTCCCACCAAAGCCTTTAGCCTAGTTCTAGATGTTCCCACCCCTCTAATATTCCATACCAAAATGGAATCAATCATTTAGCAATTTTATTTCGGGCAAGAACCCAAGAAGAACTACGCATTTTAATAAACTTTTTTTTATTATACCTTTTCTTACCATCATTCAACTCAGATTCAGTAAAATAGTTTTTAGTTTGTGAAAAAACCTCTGGATGCTGTTCCGGTTCAGGCTCTGAAGAACAATTCTCTTCCAACATTATTTCTTCATCAACTTCTTCATCAACGTCCTCAGCAATGTCCGCATCCACCACTGGTTGCATCTGCTCCATTATCGGTCCATTATTGTCCGCACGTAAACTCTGATTTACATCCATATTAGACACCACATAATCCGCATCCGTGACCATCCCTGCACCATCTGCGACCCCAACGTGTAGCATTAGATCTGTTGCATCCTCTGTTCCAACATAAGACTTCAACTGCACCACTTTATTTATCACCGTAGGAATTTCTTCTCCTATCTGCTCCAGTTTCTCCTCATCCTCAGAACTCAACTGCACCAATTGGTCTGCCACCTGCACTGGCAACTCTTCCTTCTCGGCATCCAACTGCACATAAACTGCACCTACTGCTTCCATCTCCTTTTCCACCACCACATCCTCTGTTTCTTTATCCTCAAGAACCAGCAAAGGAGTTTCAACCTTATCCTCATTCGGTGCTACCTCTTGATCATCCAACAAACCTTTCGTACTCTCTTTTCTCCCCCCTTTCTTACCAGCTTTACCCGGATTACAAGTTCGAACATCATGACCCTGCATCTTGCATGACGAACAGTAAGCCGGGAGCGTTTCATACAATATTTCTTGCTTTCGGCTAGAAGAAAGTCCAGGCACTCCAATCCAGAAATGCGACAAAGGAGGTTTTGCAGCATCCACTTCCACACAAAGCCGTGCTCCATCCGTTCTAGTAGCGCACCTCGTCGGATTATCACGTCTAATGAAGGTTCCAATCGGTGCCATCAAAATCTTCAAGAAGGATTCTTGATAAAAGTTTGGAGGAAGCCCCGGCAAAGAAATCCATACCGGAACCCTTGATGGCTCGGCATCCTCATTGAACTCTGGAGACCATCTGAAGGCACGGTAGAATATCCCATTTATTTCACAAACCTCCCATGATAATGCTTTGGTGAAATCCACATCATTAGTCATGCGAACAAAAACATTACGCGGTCTCCTCATGGCAGAAACTACTGGAGTGGCTGTAAGTCCCCATCGATTGTGAATGAAAGCCCTCACCGCATCCAACGACGGACGATTCTTCAAGAACTTGAGAATGACAGAATAGCGGAAAGGTTCTGCTGATCTTGCTATTTCTTCTTTGGTAAACTGAAAATAAACCTCACCATCCAACACCTTTGGAATCCTGGGTGCAAGAACCATCTCCGGAATAGGTTGAGGGACTGCACTCACCAGATCGGCAAAGGAAGGCCGACCGGTGCCACCCTCTCCAGCTGCCATACAGCCTCACGTACCTGTGCACCAGCAAAACTTTTCAGACGTTGAAAACTCAAGAAGAGTTCTCAAGAAGGCCGCAGCAGTTCTTGGAGCATTTCGCCTCAGTTTTATTATTTTAGATTTCCTCTATCTCCAACACGTCTTTTAGATGAGAAATCACGAATATTACATGAGGTTACATGTTCGGATGTTTCCATGACTAATTCTTCAGTGGTGTTTCTCTTATGAGGTGGATAATTATATGTATGTTATTCCATGTTATCATTAAGATGATCAGAAGAAGAAACTACAAGCCTTTTTGAAGATACCAGCATGTACTTATTCGATAATCACATCTATAGTTTCTATGCTCCTACTAATTTTGTCAACCTTAAGCAATTTGATTTTTAAATTTCCCAATACTAAGATCATGATTATAAACAATGCAACCTATATTATTTTAATCTTTCCGAGTAATCAATAATGATAATGTACCAAATAATTGTTATAGGACTCAACTTTATTATATTTGGATTATAAAATCTTACTTTAGCTTTACTATCCATACATGTATATGTCTTAAATCAATTTACAACTCAAAAATAAGTCATTAAGACTACCTTACTAAGAAACAATATAAGTTTTGTACCATTAATTTTAAGAGTTTTACTACATTTGTTTTCAAGAGGTAGAGAAAACATGCCAGGGTTATGATTTGACTTATAACACTTTTGATGGCACTCACTGCTTCAATCCATTTTGATAATTTCATCTTTCTACCTAGTTGCATTTTCTCCCCATGAGAAGTACCTCAAGAATTGCAAAAGGCTTGAGACTTCTCATTTGCAATTCTTGAGATACTTCTCATGTAGAGCATACAGGTACTTTAATACCATGAAAATCATCTATGAAGGTAATGAGATACTTCTACATATCAAACATTATATGGGAAAATGTCTATATGTGTCGATATGCATTATCTCAAAAAGCTCCATGCTCCTAGTGTTTTCTTCATTTATTTGATTTGCTTTCCTTTTATACAAATCTAAATGCGGAAAATATTTTAAATACTAATTTTTACAACTTCTTTTGGAGATATACTCAAAAATTTTATGGAGTAAATAAAGTTTTTGTTTAATCATACTTCAAACTTCTATGCCACAAATTGTAAAACTTTTTCATAAATTATATTTCATATGGTTCAAATATATGCTTATAAGTGTAGAATATTTTTAACAAAAGCATTATGAAGGCATGATGAATAAATATTTATTGGAAGGAAAAATAGAACCAACATAAATGACATTTTGAAACAAATAAAAACATGAACATTTGTGCTCGAGTTCAACCACAAAAAATAAGTTTCAACGTTTAGAGAGTTTGATTTGAAACTTATAGATATAAAAGAAATATGAACATCTGCACTCGTGTTTAATCTAAAAAAATAAGTATAAACATTCATAAGATCAGATTTGAAACTTATACAGAAAAATGTTTACCCTTCTCTTCGAATCAAGTCTTACGCTTAGGACACCTGAACCTTCATGTGTCATTGTTTCTTTTAAAATTCAATTGACACAGTTTTTATACTTTCATGACCATCATTTCCTTCATTTCCCAAAAGATACAATTGTTTTCAATACAAATTAACAAAATAAATATGTATCAATCTAACAACCATGCTACCAACTTGTTCATATTTCATTATTTCGATGAAATGATAATACATGTGGAATAAACCATTTTGTACAAAATAAGGAGTTTCATCATTTCCATTCCTAAAGTTCAAAATTTAATATGTACTAATTAATTCCAACTACTTAAATATTGTGTCTTTCTAACCCTTACCATTATTCTCAATAATAATTGATTTTAGACTTAAAATGGGTAAACTAGGATCTAAAACTAGAGCCATTCCCAAATGAGGCCTAAGTGTAAATCTGACCTGGTCATATTTCTCTAAAGTATAGTCATTTTGTACAAGAAATCTTGTAATGATATTCGTATACTTACTACAAGAAAATAATTTTGATCACATTAATATTTTGAGTTTGACACTCATAAACAATAATAGAATTTAAACCATTATGGATGAACTAATAGTTTCATCGAGATCTCTCATTTGGGAGTGAACCCCTAACATACAAAATATTCCTGCCAGCTTTAAATTCTGAATTTAAACCATTATGGAGAATTTAAATCATTATGGATGAACTAATAGTGTTATCAAGATTTCTCATTTGGGAGTGAACCCTAACACACAAAATGTTCCCTCCAATTTTAAATTATATGGATGAACTAGTTATATCACTAGAATTCTCATTTGGGAGTAAAATCTGACATACAAAGTGTTCCCTCCAATTTTAAATTCTTTGGATGAATTAGTTGTATCATCAAAATCCTTCTTTAGGAGTAAACTCTGACATACAAAGTGATCCCTCAAATTTTAAATTTTGCAGATGAACTAGCCATATCACCAGAATTCTCCTTTAGGTATAAACTTTGGCATACAAATTGTTCACTCTAGCTTTAAATTATGTGGATGAGTTAATTGTATCACCAGAATTCTCATTTAATAGTAAACTCTAGCATAGAAATTGTTCCCTCTACATCACTAATTATATCACAGATCCAATCATTTTCCATTATTACCCATGATATAATATAGTTAATTATTTGTTATCCAAAATCAAGTAAGATTTTGTACATTTGGGCAACCAACTCCTTCATTAATTTTGGTACAAATTACTCACTTTATTTATAATTAAAAATTATATATATATGGCAAATCATATAATAAAATTCAAAAAAAGTAACTAATAATTTTATAACTAATAGCCATGCATAATTCAACTTCAAATAATTCATACATTTATATGGCTTATAATCAATAAAATTCATAAGAAACAATAATTAAAAATTTTATAACTAATACTCATAAATCAAGTCCAAATAATTTGTATCTTTATTAAATAATAAAGAACATGCATTGAGAGAAAGAGAAAGAATTTTTTTTTTCTTGTTCATGCTAGGCCACAATTTGTGGTTCACTTTGCTGGCCTGCAGTCCATATAACACAATTTTTTAATCACGTTGCAGGCTGGCCTAGCTTACAGGCCCACTGTTCTGGCCCAAGCAACATTGTTTTCCTTTGATGTTCTTGGACTGGTCCAGACCTATTGATTACGCCCAAAGAATAACGCGGTAGTTGTAGTACAGCTTTGGGGTGTCGATTTCACGTAGAGACAAATTAAAAGAATAGTAGAAAGTACAAAGAACTAAAAAAATATATTATAGGATTAATGGAGGACCAAGATTAATTTTAAATGTAAATTAAAGTGAAGCAAAGTAACTAATGGAAAAAGTACTCAAGTTTGACAAACAATAAAGCGTCGGGAAACCCTTGCACAAATCTGATATTTTAATTATTATTAATTCATTGAATAACTAAATTCCCAAAATTCTCAATCGGAATGTATAGATTTATAAACCAAGATTAAACCAAATTTAACCATATGAAAAATCATTCACAACTTTTAAAATAAGTAAATTATTATCACTATTGAGAAAATCCAACGAAGACAATATACTCAAGAAGCGATATTGCAGAAAATAATTAAATTAATATAGATAAATAATTGATCCAAACATAATCAAAGAATTAATCCATTCAATAGAAAAAACATGATTGAATCCATAAACATAATAAATTCTATGATTATTCGGAAAAGAAAACATCAACAATGAATTGAGAATGATAAAACAAAAGAGTTTTAGTAATTGAAAATCAAATACATAAATAAAAAATAAATTCAAAATACCATATAATGTGCAAGTTCATCCCTAACCCTACTTGAGAATTTAGTTACCCACAAATATAATGGACAACAAAAATCTCAAGAGAAAAATAGAGCAAATGGCGGTCATGTAAATTAATTTCAGATCTCCCTCCTTCAAACTGAGCCGTCTTCGCTCCTCTGAACTCCCCAATTTCATGCTAATGATGTGCTTAAATAGGGTAGGAAAGAAACCTTAATGTTTTCATATTCCGGACACAAAATTGCCTACATTTTAGGACTCAAATTGGTAACCACGTATGCACTTCAGGAGTTCGAATTTGAAAATACTTATTAGAGATAAATTTGTAGCTCTTTAAGATAGCTATCCAACGCATCAATACTCGCATCAATTCGATATCTGAGTGAAAATTTATAATTAAAATACTAAAGTGTGTCCATTTTGTCTCCTAGCGCATTTTGGACTCTGATCCGAATTACTCTCCAACCCCATCATTATCCTTATTTGAAGAGTCTTACACTCGTTGAAAGTTCTTGGGTTGTTCCAACGTCTTACCCACTTGAAAGTCCTTTGAATTTGAATGGGTTTGGACTTATTCTTTTATAGACTCTGAAATTAAACATAAAAATCTCCTTAGGAGTATCCCAAAGTAAATAGAAACTCAATTCAAGAATACACATTAATTCTAATGATTTCTATTAATATTTTAGCATTTTAGTCCAATAATAGGATATTTATAGTGCACTTTCGTATACTCATCACTCCATCAACTTGCTTATTGCTTGTCCTTAACAATTTCTATACTAAAGAGATGAAAGAGATGAGAATCACTAAAATAGGCCACCAATTCACATTTTTCAAATGCACATATCAAAAACAAACTAAGGAATCCAATGACCTATCAAGGTCAATCCACTTATAGTAATTCACAATGTGTGTGTGTGTTCTCAAAGCTATAACCATCTTACCACTAACCTTGACACATGCAACATCAAGAACGTCTTAAGCAAAAGGTTCAACTCCATAACTCACGGGTATAATAGTGTTTCGTGTAGGGGCTCTCTCTATAGAGTTGACAAGTGGTGTACACACAATCACATAGAGATTTAGGTAATTATGAACAAGCAACAAACAAGCATTGATCTTATGATAGGAACACTAACAAATGAGAACTCAACCATTCTTTCTAAAGCGTGCAAAGTGTCTTCTAAAGGACTCCTAGAAGATGAATGTGCATGATATGGTGTAGGATATGATCTAGGGGTTGTGCAGGCTGCTGGTTTTCAAACTTCCAGTTAAAATTCGGGTGATTGCGCCATCCCAGATTATAGGTATCAGAGAAATGTGTAAAAGGCTTATTGTAAATACCTAAGGCATTACATTGTTCCTCATACATTCCTCTCATCTCAGCAAATGTGAGACACTCTTGGGCGAGATGATCTACCCCACCACACACAAAGCATGGTCTAAAAGACTCTGCATGATTAGCCACGTGTGTTGACTTTAAGTCCTTAGTCTTTAACACCTCTAGCTCCCTAGTGCACATCTCAATCTTTGCCTTTAGGTTATCATCTTCCTTGATATGGTAAATTCCACTACCATTTGGGTTTCCTGTAGGTCGTGACCTATTTGTGCTCTCAGTAGCATTAGGTCCAGTCCAAGTGTGATATTTTTCAGCAAGCTCATTGAGGTATTTTATGGCCTCATCAAGATCTTTATGTAAAAACTCACCATTACACATCATCTCCACAAATTGGCACTCTCTAAGTGTAAGTCCCTCATAAAAATAGCTCACTAAGAGCCAATTCTCATACATATGGTGAGGACAGATACTCAACAACTTCTTAAATCTCTCACAAGATTGATACAAAGTCTCACTGTCCTTATGTGCAAAGGTGGAGATTTACATTTTTAAAGTATTGGTCTTATATTGGGAAAATTATTTATTAAGGAAGACCTGAGTCATCACATTCCATGACCCAATAGATCGTGGTCTCAGTGAGTATAGTCAACTCTTAGCTCTATCCTTTAAAGAGAAAGGAAAGAATTTAAGTCTCACAACGTCATCAGTTGCATTTTGACTATGAAAAGTCGCAACTACTTCCTCAAACTCCCTAATGTCCACATATGGATTTTCATTTTCCATGCTATGAAAAGTAGGGAGTAACTGTATCATCCCTGTTTTAAAATCCAGTTGGCGAGTATTAGCTGAAAACATGATGCATGATGGTGTGGCTGTGCGTGTAGAGTGGAGGTAATCATGAAGAGTTCTAATGGGTTGATTTTCATGTTCACTCATTTTTTCGAGACTAGATGGATTGTCAAATAAATGATTTAAAAAATTTGATTCTGACTCTTCCACAGACCTACAAGCAAATCTACCCAATATGTCTCTACATCTATGCATGCAAGATAACAAAATACTAAAAGAATAAAAATACAATAAAAAGAAATAAGAAAAAAAAATAATAATGCAGAAAGCAAAAAGAAGGAACGAAGTTACCGCTTTTACAAACTGCTGAAAAGAAAAACAATCTAACAATTCTTCTACCATCTCCCCGGCAACGGAGTCAAAATTTGATACGCCCAAAGAATCATGCGGTAGTTGTAGTACAACTTTGGGGTGTCGATTCCACATAGAGACAAATTAAAAGAATAGTAGAAAAAATAAAGAACTAAAGAAAAATATTATATGATTAATGGGAGACAAAGTTTAATTTTAAATGTAAATTAAAGTGAAGCAAAGTGACTAATTGAAAAAGTACTCAAGTTTGACAAACAGTAAAGTGTTGGGAATCCCTTGCACAAATCTGGTATTTTAATTATTCTTAATTCATTGAATAACTCAATTGAGAACTCAATTTCCAAAATTCCCAATTGAAATGTATAGATTTATAAACCAAGATTAAACAAAATGTAACCCTATGAAAAATCATTCACCACTTTTAAAATACGTAAATTATTATCACTATTGAGAAAATCCAACGACGACAATATACTCAGGAAGCGATATTACAGCAAAAAATTAAATCAATTTAAATAAATAATCGATCCAAATGTAATCAAAGAGCTAATTCATTCAATAGAAAAAGCATGACTGAATCCATAAACATAATAAATTTTATAATTATTCGGAGAAGAAAATATCAACAATGAATTGAGAATGATAAAACAAAAGAGTTTTAGTAATTGAAAATCAAATACATAAATCAAAATAAATTAAAAATACCATCTAATGTGCAAGTTCATCCCTAACCCTACTTGAGAATTTAGTTACCCATAAATATAATGGATAACAAAAATCTCAAGAGAAAAATAGAGCAAACGGCGGCCATGGAAATTAATTTTAGATCTCCCTCCTTCAAACTGAGCCATCTCCCCTCCTCTGAACTCCCCCATTTCATGTTAATGATGTGCTTAAATAGGGTAGAAAAGAAACTCTAATGTCTTCATATTTCCGCACACAAAATTCTCTAAATTTTATGACTTAATTTGGAAGCCAGGTATGTACTTCAAGAGTTCGAATTTAGAAATCCTTATTAGAGACACATTTGTAACCCTTTAAAATAGCTTTCCAACGCATCAATACTCGTATCAATCTGATATCTGAACATAAAGTTATGATTAAAATACTAAAGTGTGTTCATTATGTCTCCTAGCGTATTTTGGACTCTGATCCGAATTACTCTCAAATCCCTTCATTATCCTTATTTGAAGAGTCCTACACTCGTTGAAAGTTCTTAGATTGTTCCAACGTCTTGCCCACTTGAAAATCCTTTGAATTTGAATGGGTTTAGACTTGCTCTTTTATATACTCTAAAATTAAACATAAAAATATGCTTAGGAGTATCCCAAAATAAATAGAAACTCAATTCAAGAATACACATTAATTCCAATGATTTCTATAACAATTTAGTATTTTAGTCCAATAATAAGATATTTAGAGTGCACTTTCATACACTCATCACCTATGGTCCACTATAATCGGCCCAAACATTAATTAGTTTGAAAATCCTACCTATTCAGCAACCCATAACCCGATTCTTTTTCTCCTTCATCCTCACGCAACCGACATACCATATGAGAGTTTGAAACTTTGTTTTGGCTCAACTAATGATATCCTCGCCGGCAAGGAGATGCCGGCAAGACATCCTCGCCTCCTCCCTTCTCCTTTTTTTTTAATAAAGTAAACAAAATAAATAAAGGCACGACCACCATCTGACGGGACTACACTATCCCCTGGAACGCCTCCCATCCGAAAGGATATACCAACCATCCTCATGCCGTCACTGCCAACCCATGGTAGCTCTTCCCTCGCTGTTTTCCCTTGAACCGAGACTCTATACAGAAATTCTCTTAATTTTTCCACACCGAGAATACACGTATGAATTAATACTCAATATATCAATTTATAAATACATGAAGTTTATTTCTGAAATATATGTTATACATGAATATGTAAAACCAAATCATAAGTTATAAATTTATATTAATAATATATTTTATAGATCGATATATTTTATAGATCGAGATGGACCGGTCTCTAAGCTAAATACTATTTTATTTTGGCTATCCAGACCAAAACCCTTGCAGCCCAAATTAAAAATGCGAATGCCCCATATTTTAGGCTAAACACTATTCTATTTTCACTTTGAAGTTGAATGCATCCGGTGCCAAAGTGTAATTGAGTAGAACTGTAGTGGCCGATGGGTGAGAGTTTGAATGAATTAAAAAGTTCCATTAAGGTCTCGTTTGAAGTTGAGATGAGATATATGTGAATAATAATGAAATAATTTATGAATAAATATGAAATTATTTGAATTAATATATTTTATAGGATTTTGATAAATGAGATAGAAAAAATTGAATAAATATATTATAAAATTAAAATATTATTTTTTAATAATATTTTTATTTTGATATTTAAAAAAATTAAATTATTTTTTTATGTTTTATTTGAAAGTTTTAAAAAATTATAATGATTTGGTAATGATTAAATAAAAAAAATTAAAAATTAAAAATTATTAATTAAAAATTAAAAATTAAAAATATTTATATTTATAATGTTTTGATATTGAGATGGTACTATCAAAACGAGCCTGAAAATTTCAAATGTGTAGGCCACGTTGGTGGGGCCAATAAGTGAAGTCTTGCAGTTTTCCAAAAGTAGAGGGTCTCTGAGGAGTACGAAGATCATATGTGGGGCACTCTGTCATTACGATTTTAAATATCATATTCGTACATGTATATCAAAAAATGATAATTATAATAGTAAATGTATAAATATCATATAATTATTTAAAAAAATAAAGAAAAAATAAATATAAAATTTACATAAAACGATTATATAATATTTACGTATTATATAATTGTGCATAATATTATTCAATAAAAATTTTACTCTATTTAATGTTGACATGTAATATTTAATAGTAACACCGCTCATATTCTAATTGCGAGGCAGAGATAGGTTCTCTTTGGGATTTGAAGCATCACGAGGACTCTGTGGTCGTAAATAGTATCGGCATCTGAATCAGACACCACAATACGCATTCATTGGAACTTGGAAAGCCTTGGTTGTTTTGTCATCCATGAAACCGAGAAAATGACTATGCATGCAGCTCTTTGGACTCTCTAACACGCAACAAACCTTAAAAATGCCAAAAGTTTGGCAGATGAGCGAATATTTTAGGACAATTTAGAGCATTGTATTGTCACTGTAAAATCCAATATACCATTGGAAAATGAGAAATGTTACAAACGTAACATATTAAAAATACAAATCTATAAAGATAAAATAAAAAATATTAATTTTTTATTTCTCTTTTTATATTTCCGGATGCCATTTTATTTTGAATAAATATTTTTTAATTTTTTTTTTTTAAATTTAGTGTCACGTCTAGGAATAAAGTGAATGTTATAAACTAAGGGCACACATTCCTCTTAAAAACATTGTGCCTTTTTTGCTAAAGGAGAAGTTTTGAATGCTTACGAAACACTGATTTATGTACTAAGAGCATCCCCATCCGGATGCCTAAAATTTTCTCTAAATTTTAGTTAAAAAGGACACTCCCTATAATTTTATCCTAAATTTTACTCATTTTCATAAAACCTTCTACATCTCATTCCCTATCCTTTCTCTATTCTATTAAAATAATATTCTTCTATTCTTTCTTTATTATTTTTTTCTCTCACTTCCATTTCCATTTTTAACTACTAACTATTTTGTCTTATTCTCTTATTTTCAAATATCACATTTTATAAATACTTATACGATTTTTTTGACAAATACAGTATTATTTTTCAATTCAATATCGATATTAAAAATAATAATGTTTTTAAATATGTGCATTTTTCGTTTATTGATGATAAATATTTTGCAGAATAGTATAACGGTAACATTTTTAATTCGTTATGATTAGTACACACGCTTTGTCATTTATCAAACGGTAACATTTTTTGTCTTTTCTCTAACGGTAACTTTTTTTGTCTTTTCTCTAACGGTAACTTTTTTTGTCTTATATGTAACGGTAACTTTTTTCTCTATAAATACGCATTTTCGGATGCATTCACATTCTCAAAAATCCAAGTCTCATATCTAACTCCCTTTATTAAATGGCTCGTTCTTTCTTTCGCAAATTACTTACATACTTGTCATCTGATGATGAGCTGGATGCTGTTATTAATGCCGAGGCTGATGGAGAGTCATCGAGACATCATGGCAATCGCCAACGTCGTAAGTTTATTCGGCGTGATCATATTCAAGGGCATGAGTGCCTTTTTCGTGACTATTTCTCAGAAAATCCAGTATATCTCTCCAATCTATTTCGAAGGAGATTTCGGATGAGTCGTCTCTTATTTCTCCGTATCCTAAATGAGGTAGAGGCTTACGAGCCGTACTTCGTCCAGAGAAGAGATAATGCCGGAAGACTTGGTTTATCTTCTATGTAAAAGATAACCGCAGCACTTAGAATGCTGGCCTATGGGGTTACTGGAGATTTTATGGATGAATACATACGTATTGGAGAAAGCACCGCAATGGAGAGTCTCAAAAAATTTTGCAAGACAATCGTAACTATTTTTGCAGATGAATATTTGCGGTCTCCAAATGCCAATGATATTGCTCGATTGCTTGTTGTTGGTGAACAACGGGGATTCCCAGGAATGCTAGGAAGCATTGATTGCATGCATTGGAAGTGGAAAAATTGTCCCGCTGCCTGGAAAGGTATGTACTCTGGCCACATCCGTGAACCAACTATTATTTTAGAAGCAGTTGCTTCATATGATCTTTGGATATGGCATGCATTTTTTGGTATGCCCAGTTCACATAACGATATTAATGTGCTAAAGAGATCTTTTATTTTCACGGAACTTGCTCAAAGGCGTGCTCCACCAGTCAATTACACAATCAATGGCAACGACTACACTATGGGGTACTACCTTGCCGATGGTATTTATCCTAAGTGGCCAACGTTTGTGAAGACGATTCCATCACCCCAAGGGAATAAGAAGAAAAACTTTGCCACAGCACAAGAATCTGCAAGAAAAGATGTCGAGCGTGCCTTCGGAGTACTTCAACAACGATTTGCAATCGTTCGTGGACCTTCCCGATTATTCAAAGTCAATGACCTAACAAATATAATGAAAACATGTGTTATTCTACATAACATGATCATTGAGGACGAGCGTGATGATAGTCAGGGTCTGAACATGGAGTACGATCAACTTGATGATGATATTCCAGAATTGTCGCGCAATCCAACAAATGAGTTTATGAACTTCATTCAGCGCCATCATGAAATTAGGGATAGCTCGGCACATCATCAACTACAAGCAGATTTAATTGAACATCACTGGCAATTCCATTCCCAACAATAGAAGAGAAGGTTGTGTTGGAGTCTCTATTTTATCATTAGTAGCGACGGTGTATTTCAAGTTTCTAGAATTTTCATTCCAAAAAACATGTTTGGTTTCAAGAAAATGCAGGTTAAGTTATTGTAATATTTTCATTATCTGTAATAGTTTAAGAATTTGTAATGTCGAGTTGTAATCAAGAAATATCGTTCCATGGATGATTTAAATTTGACGATCACGTTTTCTATCTTCTTAATAAAACTTTGCAAACGTACAAATTATATAATACAATAAACGCAGAAAAGTGCCATAAACGAGTGGTTCATAATATACATCACATTTATGTGCTGAATAAATGTTTAGTTACAAAAAAAAAAGCCTTAATCTGAGGATGCATTGCGTCGCGCCAATATCTCTCTTTGAAGTTGCTGGAAATATACTTGTTGAACTTCATTTAACGTACTCACATCGAGCAACATTATGCGCTCCTCTCTCTCCAACCGGGCGATTTCCAGTTTCTCCGCCTCCAACCTCAGTCTCTCATCCTCTTGTCTACTTTTATTTTCCTCCATTTCTCGTTCATATGCCATCTTCTCCGCCTTGAGTCGGAAAAATTCTTTCTCCTGAGCACGTGACTCCTCTAGGAGAGTATACCTTTTCTTGCTGAGCTCCACAAGCTCTTCTGAGGCTCTGCCTTGGGCCTTACGTTTTCCTTTCTCAGCTTTTCTTCCTATTGGCCTATCCAATTCGATGACATTATTAGTTTCCATATTCTCGCCCTCTGTACCACCCACTGAATCAATGGGTGAATTAGTTGCCACTGCTGATGTACGCGAATATGTAGGGGACATCGTTGACCTTCGCTTTGTCCCGTCCTTTGTGCAACGCTGATTCCATTTCGGCTGGTCTTTCAATAGCTGCCAACAATGCTCGAACTGAAAGGCCGTTTTCTCAAGCGATTGGTACATGACCTTCGCTTTGTCAAACTTCCAATTCAAAATGAAAATCAAATAATTAACCAACCCAAAATGCAGATAAAGGGAACATAATGAATATAAATAATAATAAAGTGGATGCTTATACCTTGTCTTGCTCAGTCATGCCACTTTGATTCAACCCTTCAACTTGGGCGAGTTTAGCACAAAATTTGTTCGTCGCCTTTTGAATGGCAGACCACCGATGTATTAAGGACCCAACACTTCGCTCATTTGTACTTTCTTTATAATCATTGAAGTATTGACTAACTTTTTCCCAAAGTTGGGCGTGTTTTTGGTCCGTTCCTTGGATGGCATCAATGCTACTATTCAGCCATGCGGAGACAAGTAACTTGTCTTCTTCGGGGGTGAAGTTTGCACCCCTGGCTGATTTTCTTTGAGAGGGGGGAGGATCTACTTGGGGCGGGGGTGGAGAGTCATCCAAAGTCACTGGATGTTGTTCACCTTGACCAACATAAATGTGGTCAAGTTCAGGCTCCTGAGTCAGGAGGCTGGTGAAGAACATATTTCCATGCTCTCCTGAGTCCATCTCTAAAAATTTGTAAACATAAAACATGTGATACACATGTTAGAAAATTAAGAACTAAATTTGCAAGTGATTTTTGTAGCCGGCTCAGGAATCCTATGGCAACGTATGACGACACACTTGGCACCCTCCCTTGCATGGTTGCAACAACCGGTTGCCACTATTTATCGGCCATCCGGGTTACCATGCCATGGAGGTGTGTGCCAAAGTGTTCTATCACCATGTTCGGATTGTCTCATCATCACAGCCGAGGGGTTAAGACAACTCAGATCCAATAAAAAATTTAGTTTGAAAACGTAAAAATAAGAGCATTCCCATCCACTTCCCTAAACACTTGTGTGTTTTAAATGTGGCTCAGAATGGGTTACAAAATTTACATCATGTGTGAGAGAGGAGCCCAACATCAAATGGCTGCAAAACCTTACCCAAACCCCACGTGCCTTTTGTGAAAACTATTACAAACTGCAGTATGATCATTCGGGTAAGGATTACCCCGCCATCTCAATGGGGCCCATTAACACTTATGAATTATCTTACTAAACCCCATCATCATAGCCTAACAGTAAACATGCAGCCCCCTCCCTCCCTCCCCCACAAGTAATAATTATTCATCAGTACTAAACACTGCAAAGGTCCCAATAGCACAGACAGATTCACAGCCAGGGGTTAGAGAAGGAAATTCCAATACTAAACAGCATGCAAAGTGCATAAGAACATAAAAACAGATTTTATCTTTGTCAAACCAACAGAGTTTAGTCCATGGGAACAATAATTAAAGAGATAACAGTAGCTCAAACCAGCAAACACATGCCACAAACTCAGATTAAATAACTGGTATGAGGTAGGATTAAAAATTGAAGAGAGTATAAGTTAACAGAAAATTAGGGAGTATAGGATTAAATAACAGAAAATTAAAGAGAGTATAGGATTAAATAACAGAAAATTGAAGAGAGTGTAGGAACAGAAAATTGAAGAGAGTATATGATTAAATAACAGAAAATTGAAGAGTATAGGATTAAATAACAGAAAATTGAAGAGAGTATAGGAACAGAAAATTGAAGAGAGTATAGTGTTAAATAACAGAAAATTGAAGAGAGTATAAGATTAAAAATTTGTATGTAAAATTGATGCACAAAGCACAATCAATAATCATTTAATGTCATTAAAAATGGCTTTGTATGTGTGGTGATCAGAGGAGGACATATATCATTCGGGTGGCTTTGTCTGGACATAAACCATTAAAGTTTACTCATTCACAACATGTTTGTCTCCATTATATGGATTATGGGGGGCAAAAACAGCACAAACCAAAGGTATATAGCCATATGTACCTAAACATATATGGTCATTGACAAAATACAAATTATATAACAAGAAATATTCATTACAGTCATGTTGAATGATACAAGAAATGTATCATGTTGAATTATAAATTCCTAAACACATACAAGTAATATTTTTCATAAAAAATCATTTAACAAAAATACTACAAACCAACAAGGGAGCTCAAAGCTGGTAATGACAAAATGACAGTAATAGTGCCATAAAAAATAACACCATTTGGTCTCATTGGACAACATGACATGTTTGATGACAACCAACTAGATTATGGTAAATGATTCAAAGGGAAAAAGAGTCGGGCCATACAAAAATGGGGAGTTTTCATACGCACTCAGCTTTAGGAATTAATGGCCAAATGATGCACAACACTCCACACAAGCTCCACAAAGCAGAGCAATGTCTGAGATTTATCCATTAAGAACAATAAAGTAACTGTGCCGTGAATGATACATAGCAAAAATTGTTCATTCAAACCGCAGAGCACCCAATAAAATGCAGTGTTTGTATATAGCAGCAAGTCGATTGATGAAATAGCACTAAGAAGTCGATAAATCCAGGAACAAAATCAAACCATGGCAGATACATGCATTCTAAATCCAGTGAATATGGGTCATAGATCCATGAATATTCATGCCCTAGAGTAGTAATTGAAATCTAGGGTTCTCGGATTTCAAGTGGCAAAACTGACAAATACAATAGATCATAACAATAAAACTCGAAAATATACCAGATTCATCATGGAAAGAGGCTCAGTTTGTTCAATTTCTGCGAGAGAGGACAGAGTCCATCCATGGAGAGAAGAAGAGGGCGCGAGTTTCACAGAGAAGAGAAAACTTACATTCCTGTGGAGTCGATGAAGAGAAGACACCGTAAATGGTGGCAGACGGGGCGAGAGAGGGCCTCCTTCACGAACGAGGGCGATCGAGGGGAAGAGAGGAACACGCGGGACCAAGGGCAACAGATTTGGGGTTCGGGCGTTTTGGGGATGTACAGTGGTTCCCCAAATATGGGGAACGACTGTAGATCCCCGAAAAGTAATCCCTAATTTAGGGAATGGGATGGGAGGCGCCAAACTCGGTTTCTCTAAATTTCATCTCTAAATTTTAGAGATAATAGTGTTTTAGGCATCCGGATGGGGATGCTCTAAAGTGCATGACCATTAGCAGTGACAGTGAAAAAAAAAAAAAAAAACCTAATGAAATAAGGAGAATGATAAGCTTATAATTAGTCTACTACTCTATTTAAAGTGAAGGGTAGTTAAGTAAAATTAAAATTATCTTTTAATAAAGTGTCACAATTATAAAGGTTGAGTTAAAATAAATTTTAAATTAATTATAAACTAGTTATAGATGTATCATTACCCATGAAATAAACATGCTAGTCGATTCCATATTGTTAGAGAGCTCGTCTTTAGAACAATCAACAAAAACTATAATATAACAGGAATACAAAAAACAATTATAATACATTAAGATGTGGTTTGAATAGCGAAATAAAATGAAATAATTTTAAATAAAAGTTAAAAGTTAAATAAAATAATATTTTTATAATATTATTATTTTTTTAAAATTTTAAAAAATTAAATTATTTATTATATTTTATATTAAAATTTTAAAAAAATATAATAATAAAATAAAACAAAATATTCTTACAATTCAAACGAACTATCTTTACTTTCATGTCGTGTGTAAAAGTAAAGATGGTGTCTTAAAATAAGATGACGTGTAAAATTGAGTTTAAACTTTAACTCCCTTCAATAAGAAATTGTTTCATCAATTTCTTTATAATAAATAAAATACACTTACCTACGTAGAATCTAAAGTTTATAATATTTTTTTAAACTGAGGGTGGCAACTGGCCACCACTGACCGCTTGGCAGCGGGTTCTGACCACCTCCGGCTGTTGGAGTGGCGGTTGGAGGCAATCTTAAGAATAATTAGGCCTCATTTGGATAATAAAATTAGATAAAATGATCTGTAAATAATAATAAAATAATTTATAAATAATAGTTAAATAGTTTATAAATAATAATGAAATGATTTGAGTTGAGATGATTTATGGATATTTGAGGAGTTTAAAACATTAAGTAAAACCTTACTCAACATCATCCTCATCTCAAGTCAGATTGAATAACAACTCTCGAGACTTACAAGATGCAAGGCTTGAGATCAAACAATTGAGGTCCAAGTAATGATAATTGGAGGCTCAATTATATCAGGTAGTGGATATGAAGGCGCGATTAGAAAAGAATATGGAGAAGAAGATGCAAATTCAATACCAAAAAACATTTGAACAAATGCGATTAATAATGTCTTAGAACTTTATACCACCACCAAATTAGAACTTATTTTCTTGCTTTATGTATTTTGACTAAATGCAATATTTGAACAATTGTGATGGTTTAATTATAATATTTAAATGTAGTTTTATTATTTTAAATTTACAGTTTACTATATCATGATTATCATTCGAATGATAAATTATGAACTATTGTCGTTTGAACACATTTTCCGCCGCCATTCAAACGAGCAACCAGAAACCATCTGAATGAAACTGAGAATCGTCACTTCGGTTCGAATAGATTAATAATATGTTCGAACACTCTGCATGTTTGATCATTCGAACACATATTATTATGTTCTAGCCAATTTATCATTATTCGAATGAACAATAAGTCATTCGAACAAAGATTATAGGACTAAACATTCGAATAGATTTTTTAATTTGAACATTTTTTAAGGATGTTCGATCAGATTCTTTTTGTTCGAATCCTAATCAACGTGTTCGAACACAAGTAAATAGTTCGAAACTAGCTTCATTCAAACATGATCAAATAAATTCATGTCGTTCGAATTAAATTTTCCATAACGTCCGAACAATATTTATTCGGTTCAAACAATATTTTGGGATCTCCAAAAAAATTTTCATTCGAACCGATAAGCTATATTCCATTCCTAAAAGTATTTTTTGGGATGAAAAGAAATTGTCTCCCAAAATAATGTATCGAATTAGAGACAAAAAGTTTTAATCACTGAAAATCTTTTGAGACTAAAATGGCATTTTTTTTGGGACAAAAAAAATTCATTCTCTTGTAGCGGTCAAATGTCTTGAATTTTGCAGTCAACTGATGGTTGAATAATTTGGTGACGGTGTCAATTCAAGAAATATGCAGTCGTTATATGAATAAGAGAAATGGTAGAAAATAAATAAGAATTAATAAGTAGATCAACCGTGCCTGTTTGGGATTACCATAAGAAACAAAACTTTTAAATTGTAGAGTTTTTCTATTAAAAATATATTTACTAGTATTTCGTAAATATGCTCCTAAAGTACTTTTAAAGTCGGTAACAATTATCTTAAGGATTTCTTCAACAAAATTTTCAATTTAATTTTTTTTATATAAAAAAGTAAACAGATTGTTTTAGGTGCTGGAAGCACTTTTTATAAATTTATTAATTATATTATTTTTTCTTTAAAAACTGTAAAAGATTTTGACTTAATGTAATATTTGAACTATTGTGATGATTTAATTATAATATTTAAATATAGTTTTCATATTTTAAATTTACAGTTTACTATATCATGATTATCATGCAAACGTAACATATTTAGTTCGAATAGTAAATTATGAATTATTATCGTCAAACACATTTTTTGCCGTTATTTGAACGAGCAACCAAAAACCATTCGAATGAAATTGAGAATTGTCAATCTGGTTTGAATAGATTAATAATAGGTTCAAATACTCTACATGTTTGATCATTCTAACACATATTATTATGTTCGAACTAATTTATCATCATTCAAATGAACAATAACCTGTTCGAACAAAGATTTTCAGACTAAATGTTCAAACAAATTTTTTAATTTGGGCATTTTTCAAGGATGTTCAATCAGATTCTTTTTGTTCAAATACTAATTGACGTGTTCGAACATAAATAAAGAGTTCGAACACTAGCTTCATTTGAACAAGATCAAATAAATTGGTGTCATTTCAATTAAATTTTCATAACTTCCGAACAGCTATCTGATTGTTTGACTAGTATTTATCTCAATAGAAGAAAGTATGAAAAATATATTCTTCTAGTCGACTAGTAAATATATTTATATGTATGAAAGTCAAAATAGAAGTGATCCGGTTTGGATATAATAAGTGTTTCATCTGATCTTATCTTATCATTATAATATTTTTAAATTTCGATAAAAAATATAATAAAAAATTCAAGTCTTTCAACTCTTAAAACAATAATAATATTAAAAAATAATATTCTAACAATATTTTATTCAATTTTCAACTTTCATTTCAATTCATATCATCTTAACTTACTATCCAAAGGGCACCTTACTTTTAAATTAAATAATAGTTAAATATCTTCAGGACTTTTTCAACAAAATTTTCAATTTAATTTTTTTTATAACAAAAAGTATATAAACTCTTAGTTTGTTTTAGGTGCTGAAAGCACTTTTTATAAATTTATCAAATATATTAATTTTTCTTTAAAATATTTTTAAGTCTTTAAAAGCAGTTTTAAACTTCCAATCCAAAATCAAACCTGGACGAAGTGAAGTGAAGTGACGTGAAGTGTTTATTAATCTTTACAAGCAATGGATTAGGACGCAGCTAAAATGGCTTTGGGGCCTCCTCTCAACCTTTTTTGTAGAGAGTTTACTTGTTCACATAAAGGTATGAATTAACGGAAGAATAATAGTATTTTATTGTCACACATCAAAGGGATGTAGCCATATGAACACATCGCCTGCGAGTTAGAATTAATAAGCTAATAATAATTAATAATAATACGACGGCGTTGTACGTCTTTGGTAAACAATTACACCTTTGGACATTCAAGTTTCCATGCATTCAATCCATCCTAAAAAACTCAACCGAATATCTTGAAACAAACGAGAGAAAGCTATTGAAAATCTTGTATTCAACTTGATCAATTACACGAGCGAGTCTTTGTTTGTATACAAAGCAGAGTAGTCTCAAGATGAATGATTGATCTTATGAACATTCATCTTGGACAACAAAGAATGAAAAAAATTAGAGCCAAGAGGTTTTGTAAATAAACCAGCAGTCTTTGATGAGAAGACGAAATATGTCTGAAAAACACTAGCTTGTATTTTTTCTATGATAAGATTGCAATCCAATTCAATATATAATGTTTTGTTCTCTCGTAAAATACAGGATTAGCTACAATATGGAGAGTAGCTTGGTTGTCACAAAAAAAAAAAAAAAACACAAAGAAGGGTGAGGATGTTGTTGATGAAGACCACAAAGTATAGATTGAAGCCAAGTGAGTTCACAAACTACATAGGCCATGGATTTTTATTTTGCTTCAACAGAAGATTGAGATACTGTCTTTTGCTTCTTAGATTCCCAAGATATGAGGGACTCACCAAGAAAGATGTAATATCCAGAAACTGATTTTCTTATGTCAAGACAATTAGTCCAATCTAAATCAGCAAAGATCTTGAGAAGGATTGGAGATGAAGCTGAAAAAGAGAGAGCTGCTTGCATATGTGGACCTTGAGGGGAGTCAAAAAATTAACTCGGATGAGGTACTATGTAATATCTGGTCTAGTGTTGGTGAGGTATAGTAACTTATGAATGAGTCTTCTGTAATTGGATGCATCTCAAGTAGTTCACCATCAGTTTTAGATAATTTGCATGGAGAGTCCATTGAAAAATTTATAGGTTTACAATCAAGTAGACCAGCATCTTAAATTAATTCTAAAGCACACTTGCATTGACATTAAAAAAAATACCATTTTTAGATCAAGCAATCTCCATGTCTAAAAAATATTTGACCTGAGCTAAATTTTTCAACTTGAAGTGTGCATTCATAGAGGATTTAATAGACTCTACAATTGATATATCACTACTTGCTAACTGTATATCATCAATGTACACTAATAAATCAACAAATGAATCACCCTCCTTTCTTGTAAACAATGAATAGTCAGATTTTGATTGAGTAAATCCTAGATCCAACAAGGCTAAAGTGAATTTTGAGTTCCACTACTGAGAAGCCTGTTTCAAGTCGTATAAAGATTTTTGCAATTTACAAACTCTAGAGTCTCCTTTTCTAAGATACCTAGGAGGTAGTTTCATATATACATCTTCCAAATCTCCATATAAAAAAACATTATTAACACCTAAATATATCAAATGCCAATTATGAACAACTGGTAGTGATAACAAGACATCGGCCTATTACCATCTTTGCAACTAGAAAAAAAGTTTCTAAATAATCAAGACCTTTCCTTTTAGTACACCCCATAGCAACTAGTCTTGTTTTATATCTCTCAATTGATCTATTAGGATTAAACTTGGTCGTATAGACCCATTTACAACCAATAGGAACTTAGGTGGATGTAAGTAAGTGAGGACTCAAGTATTATTGGATTCTAATGTAGCTAATTCAATAGACATAGCATCTCTCCATTGAAAATGCTTAACTGCTTGGTTATAGAATTCAGGTTTTATATTAGATGAAATGGCTATGTTAGTGAGTTGGTTCATTTTTCTCAGACTTTACACTACTTTGTAAATAACCAAAGACTCACTCTTATAATTGATCAAGTTGAATACATGATTCTCAATAGCCTTCTCTCACTTGTTTCATGGTATCAATGAGGATACTTACCCCTTTTGTTTATGTCCGCTATAATGGAGTTATCCACCTATACTTCTTTGAATATTGAAGACTTCTATTGATGTCATTTTCGCAGCCCGAGTAGTTCCGTAAAGCCCAAGTTCCACGTCGCCTGCAACTAAGAAGGAAGGGAGGCTCTAGTGACTTCTGGGGTCACTCTGATGCTTAAGTCAGTGGGTTATTCTCTGGCCAAGAAGAGAGAAATACAAAGCATGGTAAGATTATTAGACAGATTGAGTCGAGAGCCCCTAGTAGAAGGGTTCTCCCTTATTTATACTTGATTCGGGTTCTTCTATTCTGGGAGATCGTGGCGTGTCATGCGTCAGACCTGCCACCACTCATTCTTTGTCACTCTAGTAGGTGTCAGTTCGTGGCCTAGCGGGAGATTGTGTCATGTCAGTCGTGCTAGGTCTGTCTGACCGCCACTTCCCTGCCATGCCAGTGTGCGTCAGATCGTGGGTGAGCCTTCCTTCATTCGTGGGACATGCTGTTGCATGCCACCACCTCCCTGCCACGTAGGTGTGTGTCAGATCGTGGGCGAGCCATCCTTTGTACATGGAACATGTCATCGCGCATCGGATTCTCTTTCACTAGCATGGGTTGATTTGTGCCTTGGGTCCGTGACTCTGGGACCGTGCGGATGTCTGTATGTAGGTGTGCGTCCGACCCAACAATTGGCCTCGTTAATTCACCGACCCCCAAGACGTTCCCTCTGGTGCTCTCGAGCCCGGTGTTGACAAGCCACCCCCGGTTGGTTTGCACTCGGTTCCCGATCCTCTCACCTCGGGTTCCCAAATTCCTCCCTTGGACCAGTAATTCCGTATCTTGGCCCATTTGGACTTAGGCCGTTCCAGAACGTGTTGCGCGCTTGGTTTTTGATTCTGAGGCCCAAGATATTTAGCTCCCTCTTTTTGGCCCAAGCTCCACGATTTGGCTTTCCTAGATTTGGGCCCTTCAGGGATGGGCCTTCCCTCATAGTACCCCACAAATTCCCACCATGGTCACGGGTTGGGAATTCCATTCTTTCTCATTATGGTCCCGCCCCTTTGGCTTCTATTACTCTAGGTTTCTTGAAGCCCTCCTCCCCCACTTTTAATTATGCCGCTTCGACTCTTGTTGGTTCGACTTCCCAAGGCTCCTCACCTGCTCAATAAATGCATTTTCTCATTCCTGGCAATGGTCCCATTTCCTGAAGACCGATGAGAAGCGCAGACTACTCTTCTGGCCGCTGTGGCATTTCACTGGTGCATGGTGCGCACTACTCGGTCTCAATGGCTGATACTCGTGCCTTTATTTTGGCTACTGGTGCTGCATGGCACTCGTTGACGTCACTAGCCCTGGAGTCATTTCGCTTCTCGAGCCACCTCTTGCCGCTGTCCTCTCTTATTTAAGCAGTTCTCCTCCCTCATTTTCTTTTTCCACCTTCGTTCTGCCTTTCCCGACCGTTATTTGTTTTTTCCAGTTCTTTCTTCCTCTTCTACTTTTTGTTCTCAGTTTCCTAGCAACTCTTTCCTTCCCCTTTTCTCTCGTTCGACAGTTCATCCTTCACCATTCGTTCTTTATCTCCTTCACCCTTTTTCATTCGCCACTTCTTCACTCTTTTTCGTTTGCCACTTCTCCAACCTTTTGATGGCTCCCACCAACGTTGATGCTCAGTTCTTTGGGGGGAAACACTGGGTTTCCTCTTGCACTGGTGCCAACTTAAGAGCGTTTCGCTCCAAGTACGGGATCCCCCCCTCCGTGATTCTGGAAATGCCATGGAGCGAACACGCAGTGAGCCCCGACGGCACTGCAATGAGGTTCACTCTTTTCTAGCTCATGTTCGCCAATGGTCTTCGCCTCCCGTTCTGCAGCCTGGTTCGAGAAGTTTTGAATTACCTTGGGTTGGCCTCGTCACAGCTCCATCCTAACGTGTGGTGCCTCTTGATTTCCAGTTGTATTATCTATAGGATGGTTCTAAGCAAGACCCTCGAAGAGTACCCAGATTTGATGCCACGGGAGTTCTTCTATGCATATTGGCTCGTCTACCGCCCGGGCAACATTGTCACCTTCCAAGCTCAGTCCTCTGCTCACAAGATTGCTTCGCTCGAGCAGTGTCCCTCGAGCAGTAAAGATTAGTCCCGTAAGTTCTTCTTCGTGTCTGACTCGGGTTGGGAATACCCCGAAGGGGAGGCCCCCCACAAAGAGTTCCCCATTCAGGCGTGTTGGGGGTATCCTCCATCAACTGAGAGTCTGGAGCTTACCTTCAACCAGAGGGAGGAGGCTCGACATGAGTTGGTCACAGCCTAGGTGAGGGCTCACCCAGGAGAGTTGAACACCGACGTCATTCTCTCAAATGAAAATATTCGCGACTATTTGACTTCTCTTGACCACTTGTACGCCGTGGGAAGAAATTTCTTGGGCAGCGTCCCCCATCCCGAGACTTGCCCCTTTAGTCGTAAGCGAGCCTTGCGTCCTTCTAGCAGTTAGGCTAAATGACTGAGGGTGCGCTATGACTCTCCCTCGCCAAGCGGTGTCACCAAGGGCTCTACCCCTTCTGGGGGTCAGGTTGGAGTGTACGGAAGTCGTCCTAGATCGTCTCACGGCCAGGGGTTCGTTCGGGCAGAGGTTCCAGCGCCCTTGTCATGGGGGACGACATCCTTTTCGCGTGGTTCCAATCCTGCTACTGGCCCTTCTGCTTCAACCAGTTCCCTACCCGCCAAATCCTTCCAAAGCTCGTTGCCTCATTTCAAAGAAGAATTGGAAGCTTGCGATATCCAGGCGTCATTTTTTGCCTCGCTGGCGCACCCTTTCTCCCAAGAGCCTAGCTTGTTCGCAACCTTCTCCTCCTTTGAGGACACTGTTTAGGAGGAGATCGCCGCTGTGTTCCCTTGGGCAAGTTCGCCGACCGGGCTTTGGAATGCAGAGCTACCACCTTTCGAGATTCAACCCACAGAGAGACCGAAGACGAGGGAGGCGAGGTGTTCCCGGGGTCGGGGTCTCAAGAGGAAGAACGGAGCCCTTCGCTACTCTGGACAGTGAGCCAACTCCTGCACCAAGTCCCCCCCCCCCCCTGAGTCCCTGCTCAGACAAACGCTCCTAAGGGTGCAATGGGCTACTCAATTCCCGAACCAGGGCCGAGTGAGACAGAGCATGGCCTCTCCAAGCCCAGAAGCCCAGAAGTGGGGGCACGTGGGTTCACCTTTCGGCGCGAGGAAGAATGGAGTACAGGAAGCGAGGAGGGCGAGGATTTGACTCCCGATGCCTCTCCTGCTGTGACGCAGAGCTTGACAGACAACCCTCCCCATGTTATCGACCTGAGTGAAGATGATGATTTCGGGGCTTCGACTACCGTGGCTCCCGGCCTGTGTGACTAGAGTTGGGAGTCTCTCCAGAATTTTTTTTGGTAGCTGGTGACTGCTGGTCCTTCATCCCCCTCAGGGGCAGAGGGTGCATTGCCTACAACCTCGGCTCTGGATAAAGCCCGGGTTGATGCTTCCGAGCGTATAGGCCTCATGTTGAGACCCCCATTCGTCCAGGTATGCTCACCCTTTCAAGACTTGCTTCTTTCTTGTTCGCGGCTAATATTGTTACTAACCGAACCCCTTCCCTTTTCTTGCTTTCTGACCTTGTAGGCTGCGGACCAATTGGCCGGGATAATAGGGAACGAATTGGGAAAGCTAGAGGAGGCCAACAGGGGGCTTGGTTCCTTAGGGCACTTTAGGTACTTTAAACTGAAGCTGGCGGCTCGGCGGATAAAGGACTTGAAGGCTGACCTGAAGGAACTAGTGAAGGAGGTAATGTTCATGAAGGAGCAAAACCAGGATTTGGAGGTAGTTGCCGTTAGGCAAAAATAGAAGAAGAAGAAGAAGCTCAAAGGCCTTTTACACGATGCCGAGCAGGGCCTATCCCATTTGGCGTCGGAGAAGAAGGGACTCGAGGAGACTCGCATTTCCTCCAAGCGAAACTTGGTCACTCAGGAGGCTGAGTTGATTGCTGCTCTTGCGCAGCTGAAGTCGGTCCAGGAGAAAAGTTGAAGTCTCGGGAGGAGACGAAATCCATTCGGAAGGAGATTGAAGAGTCTCGCCAGGGTCATGCTTTAGCAGCGGGGCAGCGTTCGAAGCTGTTATACGAGATCTTCAGGCATTCTCACGAAGCTTGACACTTAAGAGAACAGTTACGGCGGACAAACGTATGCATTGGTGAGCTCTCGTAGTCGGGGATCCAAAAAACCCTCGATCTCTTGTTGCTTGACCGGGAGATTACTAACTTGAAGTCTCAATTGGGTGACGTTGACAGGTTTTCCAAAGAGATCCGATCCCAGGTTGCGAATACTAACGCCATACAGGATGTTGCTTGGTTATACGGCTTTAGTGATGGCCTGAAGAGGATGCAACAACACCTGCTGGAGCATCCCGAGCTAGACTTGCGGACCTTGTCCTTAGTGTCCCTGCCTCCCCGTCCCGAGGAGCAGGCCTTTGTTAGAAACTTCGGGAAGCCCAAATATCCTCCGTTCCTTCAAGGAACTCCTCCAGCTCCTCCGTCCCAGTGATAGGCCTTCTTTTTGTGTCTGTTTTTTTTTTTTTTTTTTGTGGGCACAGCCCTTTGTACTTTGTATGTTTTGACAATGTGAATGAAGGCATGTTTCAGGTTCCTATTGCGTTCCTTTGCCTTGTACTTTCTGTGCTTTCACAATTTGAATGAAAGCTTGTTTTTGTTTCCTACATGTTCCTGGCAGGGCTCGGGGCTAGGCCTCGAGATACGGAATCCCACTTCGTTAGATTGGGGTGGGTTCGGAGACATGGGACTGGAACCTTAGCCTACAGCTGGCAAAAGGACCCAGCTTGGTTGGAGCAGGGGTCGGTTCCAAGTCCGGGGACTGGGACCTGACCCCGCAGCTAGTCAAGGGACCTGTCTTCTTGTGAGTGTAGGGACTCGGCTTAGTTGAAGCAGGGTCGGTTCCGAGTCCTGGGACTTAGACCTTACCTAGCAGCGAGTCAAGAGACCCGTCTTCTTGCAAGTGTTAGGACTCAGCTTAGTTGGAGCAGGAGTCGGTTCCAAGTGCTAGGACTTGGACCTTACCCCGCAGCGAGTCAAGGGACCCGTCTTCTTGCGAGTGTTAGAACTCGGCTTAGTTGGAGCAAGGGTCAGTTCCGAGTCCTAGGACTTGGACCTTACCCCGAAGCGAGTCAAGGGACCTGCCATCTTGCGAATGTTAGGACTCGACTTTTATCGAACCAAATGACCTATCTTATTGCAAGTGTTGGGACTCGACTTTTATCGAGTCAATGGACCCGTCTTCTTGCCAGTATTAGGACTCGGCTTAGTTGGAGCAGGGGTCGGTTCTAAGTCCTGGGACTTGGATCTTATCCCCACAGCAAGTCAAAGGAACCAGTCTTCTTACGAGTGTAAGGACTCGACTTAGTTTTGTTTGTACAATAGGAGATTTGCAAAAGAAACATCCCGACGTTCTCATTCATTTATAATTGTTCATACATGTTGTTGCCTTACATGAGGTGTACTAAGGTCCCTCCCATTCATCTCTATACATAGAACTTTTTCAAGTGTTCGGCGTTCCATGGGTGAGGTAGTTTGTGCCCTTGGTTGTCCTTGAGGCGGTAGGAGACAGGTCGGTTGCTCGCGGTGACCACGTAAGGCCCCTCCCATCGTGACCCTAACTTTCATTCTTTCGAGGCGGTTACTCCTGCTTCTCGTAACACCATATCGCCTACCTTGAAGGACCGTGGCTTGAGTCGTTTGTTGAAATACTGCTCTGCCTATCGCTTGTTACTCGTCGTTCGAATGGCTGCTTCCTCCCTTCTCTCTTCCAGGGCATCTAGGTTCTCAGCTAGCCTCTCATTGTTTGTGTCTTGGTCAAAGTATTGGATACAGAATGTGGGCATTCCGACTTCCACAGGAATTATAGCTTCACTCCCGTAAGTGAGGGCGAAGGGTGTTTCGCCTGTAGGGGTTCAGATAGTAGTTCGGTATGCCCAAAGCACACTCGGGAGCTCTTCAGCCCACGCTCATTTATGCGCACCGATCCTTTTCTTGAGGGTGGAGAGGAGAGTCTTGTTGGTTGCCTCAGCCTACCCGTTGGCCTGGGGTGGCCAGCGAGGAATACTTTATCTTAATCCCGAGTTCTGTACACCATTCTCGATAGTGTGCGTAATTGAACTGTTTCCCATTTTCCGAAATAAGGCTTTGCGGTATGTCGAATCGACAAACTACCAACTTCCACAATAACTTCGTTATGGTCTGGGAGGTAATGGTTGCGAGCGCTTCTGCCTCGACCCATTTGGTGAAGTAGTCGACCACAACCATGACAAACCTGCCTCTTGCTACTAGAAATGGGTCAATCAGGTCCAGGCCCCATCACGCAAAACGTCACGGGGCCATGATTTAGGTTAGTTCCTCTGCCGGGCAATGGGGAACATGTCCATGTTCCTGACACTTTAGGCATTTTTTGATGAACTCCTCCGCATCTCTGAGGGAACGGGGCCAGTAGTATCTGGCCTGGGTTACTCTCACGGCTAATGCCCTCCCTCCCGAATGGCTTCCACAAATTCCCTTGTGGATTTCTGCCAATACATACCAGGCCTTCGTCCGGTGAAAGGCGTCGAAGGAGCGGCTCGGAGAAACCCCTTTTGTACAAAACCCCTTCAAGCAGTGTGAACCGGGCCTCCCTGTTCTTGACCTTTCACACTTCCTCCAGGTTGCTGGGCAGTTGCCCTTCTTGCCGGAACCTCTGGATGTCCGTCACCCATTCAAGGGGGATTGGGGTTGTAACAAACACTTCCCTCCCAATGGATGGGGCTTCGACAGTCCTGGTCAGGGTGTATTTCGGAAGTTGAAGTTCCTCCTGCCCTGATGCAGCCTTTACTAGACGATCTGCCTTCTGATTCTCCGTCCTAGGAACCTGTTGAAGGTTAAAGTAGCGAAAACAATCCCGCACGTCGCAGACCAATTAGAGGCATTTCTTCAACCTTTCCCCCTTCGTAGCAAACTGCCCTAGAACTTGGCTGACCACAACCTGGGAATCGGCTCTTACTTCTATCTCCTCTTCTCCGAGTAACCGCGCAATCGTCATCCCCGTTAGGAGCGCTTCATATTCGGCCTCATTATTCGTCACTTTGAAGGCTAGCCTGATTGCGTAGCTATGTTCCTCTCTTTGCTCAGTGACAAGGTGCACCCTTACTCCCCCGCCAGCCCGACAAGACGAACCATCAACGTAGACCTGCCAGGGTTTTCCTTGGGGTCAACTGATACCTCTTCCAAGAAATTGGTGAACTTAGCGATGAAATCCGGCAACACTTGCCCTTTGATTGCGGTTTTAGGCTGGTACTCTAAGTTGAACTCGCTGAGCTCGATTGCCCATTTGGCGAGTCGTCCCGAGGTGTCTGGTTTTTGCAATACCTGTTTGAGGGGGTGGTCGGTAAGCACTCTGATCGGGTGTGCTGGGAAGTATGGCCTTAGTCTTAGGGCTGCGACAATGAGGGCGAACACCAGCATCTCCATTCGGGGGTACCTTGCTTCTGCGCCCCGGAAGGCTCGGCTCATATAGTACACGGGACACTGTCCTTCTCCCGTTGCACGGACCAGTGCAGCCGATACAGAGTGCGAGGACACTGCGAAATACACAATCAAGATCTCTCCTGGTCTCGTCTGGCTCAGCAGCGGGGGGTAACTGAGGTATGACTTTAGATCGGTGAAAGCCTTCTCACATGCCTCATCCCAACTTTGTGCCTTTCTCAAGACTTTGAAGAAGGGTAGGCATCGGTCGATGGATCGGGCGATGAACTGATTGAGGGCTGCCACCTGCCTGGCTAATCTCTGCACCTCATTGACACTATGTGGGGAAGGTATTGTCATCACTACTTCTATTTTTCGAGATTTACTTCGATCCATTTCTCCGAGACCATGTATACCAGAAACATACATGTCTTCATACCAAATGCACATTTCAACAGGTTAAGCCTCATCCGGTACTGTCGAAGGACGGAGAACACTTCTCGTAGGTCTGCTAAATGCTTATGGGTCTCTTTGCTTTTTACTAACATGTCATCCACGTACATTTCTATGTTGCGGCCGATTTGCTATTTGAACATTCAGTTGACTAACCTTTGGTAGGTGGCCCCGGCGTCTTTCAGACCGAAGGGATTTGCTTTGTAGTAGTAGAGCCCTCGGTCGGTAATGAATGTTGTTTTTTCTTCGTCATCCGGATTATCCTTATCTGGCTGTACCCAAAATAAGCGTCCATAAAGCTGAGGAGGGGATGCCCTGCTATTGAATCCATTATCAGGTTGATGCGTGGTAGGGGGAAGCTATCTTTCGAGCAGGCCTTGTTTAGGTTGGTTAAGTTCACACACATTCGCCACTTTCCACTAGGCTTCTTTACCAAGACTACATTGGAGAGCCATTCCGGGTACTGGACCTCTCGGATGAACCATGCAACTAGGAGTCAATCTATTTCTTCGGCTATTGCCCTGTACTTCTCAATGCTGAAACTACATCATTTCTGTTTAACTTTCCATGCCGTCCAGTCGACGCAGAGCCAGTGCTCAATAATAGAGTTGTCAATCCCGGCCATGTCTTCATGGCTCCAGGCGAACACATCTCGATGTTCAATAAGGAGAGATATCAGCACTGCTCTCATATCCGAGTCCAGCCTAGTGCCCATCCGAACTTGCCGTCCCCGTTCCTGCTGGTCTATTATCACGAGCTCCAGGGGTTTGTTGGGTGCAGCCTGCCAGAGGGCCTGTTCATCGTGGATTTCCCCATCCCATTCGGTCAAGACTGGGGGTGATCTGGCCTTGAGCGTTTCTTCTGGTACTCCAATGGCCACCACGACCTTGGCCTCATGCCTCATCTCCTTGTCATAGCATTCTCGAGCCAGAACCTGTTCGCCGTGGATTTCGTCGAGTCCCGAGTCGATGGGAAACTTCACCTTAAGATGAAAGGTAGACGTCACCGCCTTCAAGCTGTTCAGGGTGGGGCATCCCAGTATGGCATTGTACGAGGACAGGGCCTTGACAACCAGGAAATCGGTCATAGTGGTTGCGATTCTGGGCGCCCTTCCTGCCAAGATTGAAAAAGTAATGGCCCCCATTGGCTAAACGACGTCCCCCCTTGAGGGGCATTGGGGCAGGGCGCAGCCGATTTGGGTTGTTGCCCATTTTGACAAAAGCATCCCAAAATAGGACATCGGCCGAACTGCCATTGTCGATCAAGATCCTCCGAGTCCTAAAGTTTGCCACTTGCATCGTTAGCACCAATGCATCATCATACGGGTGGAGGATGCCTTCTTCACCCCTTTTGTCAAAGGTTATCGCGATGGCTCCAGCACGTCGTTGTGGCCTGCTTACACCCCTTTCCACACTGAACACTTCCTTGTAACACGCCCTCCAGGTGTGTGTGCTTCAGGCCGACGATGTGGCTCCACCTCCCACATAACCTCCTGTGATCGTCCTGATTTCTCTCAGTGGCCCATCCTTCACAGTGGGGCTTCTTCACCTTCTGTCCCTAGCCCCTTGCCTTTTTGGGACTTCTCCCTACCAGAAGTTTGGACACCTACCTTCGGGCCAGTCCGTTTCATTCCCCGACCGATGCGCTCAATTCTTCTGCTCTTCTTCTTTAATTTTCTTCAGGGCATAGCAGTCGCGCGTGTTGTGTCAATTATTCATGTGATACTCATAGTACGGGTGGCGCTCTGCCTCCCAGGGTTGTTCTCCTTTGGGAGCCACGCAATGGTTCCCTTCCACTGCCAAGTTGGGGTGGGCGCGGCTCGCTCCCTGCTTCTCTCTTTCTCTTCACATCTGACGCTCGCCCCCTCTTTCATCCACGGTTGTAACGGTTAGGTCATTGCCCTGATGCCTTCATACTGGCCCGCTCCCCCTCTGACTGTCGCAGGGCTGTTAGGGCCTCCAGGGTGTCTTCTGCATTAATGAACTCATCTGCTCGATCCATGAACTCTTTCAGCGTGGTAGGGGTCTTTTGTGCTATTTCGGACATGAACGAATTTAGCGCCCAAATACCTCCCAAGAGCACCGCTAGAGATCTTCTTGTCTTGATCGTCTGTGGTCATGCATTTCGGATTGAACCACGAGAGATAAGACTTTAGATTTTCGCCGTCTTGCTGCTTGACCGTTAAGAGGTACACCGCGGGGAGTCTCCTCTTACGGCTGGCCAGGAATTGCTTCATGAAGAGACAGGCAAGCTCCTTGAAGCTTTTTATCGTTCCTGATGACAGCGCCCCAAACCAGCTTCGAGCTGCTCCCTTCAAAGTTAGCAGGAAAGCTCGACAGGCGACCTCTCCTGGGAAGCCATGTAAGGTCATGTGGGCTCTAAATGTTTCCAGGTGCTCCAACGGTTCTTTAGACCCATCGTACGCTTCCATCTAGGGAACTTTGAACTTGGGAGGAAGGGGCATAGCCAAGATTCCTTCACTGTATGGGAGGTCGGAGCTGACGAGCAGCTGGTCTACAGTTGACGGGGTGTCTATCTTCTTCTCCATTTCTTCACATTTGTCCCCTAGCTCTCGGATTTTGAGGTGCATTTCGTGCCTTTCTTCTTCCACCGCAGTACCCGCCGGAACCTTCCGCAAATCCTCCTGCTCATTGCCACTTGGTTCTACCCCTCCCGCCAACTCCTCGTTGGCGAACTTGAGGGCTCATTCTCCTAGTAGAGTGTCCCTGCCTCCTCCATCAGTTTTCTGATGTTCTCCTCCATGCTTGCGAGTCACGCTTCCATTGTTTCTTCCTCGCGATCTTCCCTTCTCGTAGCCTGGGACTAGGGGTGTCAATTCAAACCGGAAAACTGGTCCGGATCGGACCGATTCAAAATCGGTCCGGTCCGGAACCGGTTCTTAGAAAGTGAAAACCGGTCGGTTCCGGTTTTAGGATTTTTCAGACCAGACCGGACCAGTTGATAAAAAATATATATAAAAAATAATGTTTATATTATTGTATATATAACTTTTATACAAAATATTATATATATATATTAATATATATAAGTTTTATATATTATGTATAATTATAAATTTTTATGTGAAATTTTTATATATAATATATATAATTATATATATTCATATATAAAATAATTTATTATTATAATTTATAAATTATTACATAAAATGTTAATACTAAATCACTAAAAGTTTATAACTAATACTAATATATAACTTATAACTATAGCAATAGTCTAATACTAATACTATTATATAGTCTAATATATTAATAAAAGTATAAAACAGTTTTTTTTAAATCAATTTTTTTTTTTTTATAAACAAATTTTTAATGACAAATTGTGAAATTTACATTTTAAAAAAATCGAAAAACCTGACTGGAAATCGGTAAAACCGGTAGTACCGGTTTAGGAGGGTAACCGGTGCGTAATCGATTTTGGAAAATACAAAACCGGTACATACCGGTTCGATCCTAGATTTTATCCAAAACCGGACCGAACCGGACCGGTTATACCCCTACCTGGGATAGTGTCGCTGCCGGCATGCGAAGTACACGCTTTTATGAAAAAATAAATCACACAGACGGCGCCACTGTTGATGTCGTATTTTGCAACCCGAGAAGTTTCGCAAAGTCCAAGTTCCATGTCGCCTGCAACTACGAAGGAAGGGAGGCTCTGGTGACTTCTGGGACCACTCTGATACCTAAGTTAGTGGGTTATTCTCTGGCCAAGAAGAGAGAAATACAAAGCCTAGTAAGATTATTAGACAGATTGAGTCGAGAGCCCTTAGTAGAAGGGTTCTCCCTTATTTATACCTGATTCGGGTTCTTTTGTTGAGGGAGATAGCGTGTCAGACGTCAGGCCTGCCACCACTCATTCTTTGTCACTCCAGTAGGTGTCAGTTTGTGGCCTGGCTGGAGATCGTGTTGTGTCAGTCATGCTAGGTTTGTATGACCGCCACTTCCCTACCATGCTAGTGTGCGTCAGATCGCGGGTGAGCCGTCCTTCATTAATGGGACGTGTCGTTGCATGCCACAACCACCCTGCCACGCAGGTGTGTGCCAGATCGTGGGCGAGCCGTCCTTTGTACGCGGAATGTGCCGTCGCGTGCTGGATTCTCTGACACTGGCATGGGTTGTTTCGTGCCTTATGTCCACGACTCTAGGACCGGGCGCGTGCCGCTGTCTGTACGTAGGTATGCGTCCAGCCCAACAATTGGCCGTGTTAATTTGCTGACCCTCGGGATGTTCCCTCTGGTGCTCTTGAGCCCTGTGTTGACAGGCCACCTTGAGTTGGTTTGCACTCAGTACCAAATCCTCTTGTCCCAGGTTCCCAACTTCCTCCATTGGGCCAGTAATTCCGTATCTTGGCCCCTTTGGACTTGGGTCCTTCTGGAACGTGTTGTAAGCTCGGTCTTTGATTCTAAGGCCTAGGATCTTTAGCTCCCTATTTTCGGTCCGGGCTTTATGATTGGGCTTTTCTAGGTTTGGGCCCTTCCAGGATGGGCCTTTCCTCGTAACTTCAATCCGTATCATTTTCAATTTTACACTTAAACATATATTTATAATATAGCTTTAAAAGGAGATTAGCTAAGATACTAGAAATGGCATGGAAATGCGAGATTAGAATAAGCAAATGAAATGGGGAATTGATATTTTTTTTACAATTCTTAAACGAACTCTAAGGCATAGAGTGGTAGAGAAATAAATATATAAATGAATCTCATAGTATTTATTAAGAATTTAATATTTTCAAGAAATTCATTTGAACATTTATAAATATTGTGAACTATGCTTTGGATATTAGTTTCTCTCCGTCTAAATTTTAGAGGTTGAAATCAATTAAAAAAATCTAAAGTTATGAAGAAAAATGATATTTTTAATATTAGAGTATACAAATCCCGTATATTCTTTTTTTTTAAATTAAATAAATTTAAAATTTATATTATTATTTTTTTAGCAATAAATCCTACATTTTAAAAAATATATATTTAATTTATATATCCTAAAATTATACATTACTCAAATCCTGAAATGGGTACGACAAATATGCGATATCATTGCGCAGGTGACAACGTCAAATAATAATGGAAGACCAATGATCATTTTTGGATCTATTACTTTATTATAAAGTTCGGGAGTCGTCCAAGGCCGCCTTTTCCCTTCACCAGCCAGTCAACTTTCGTTTAATTATTTTCTCAGATTATACACTATATTTTTTTTTATTTTATAAACTTTATTTTAAAATTTTTTATTAGTTTTATTATTCTTAAATTTATTAAATTTTTCTACTTATCATCTATATATCATATATTTAATAAGAAAAAAATGATAAAAAAATAATGTATGAAGATAATAAATAACTTTTTATTTTTATTTTTATTGCTTTGGCCCGAGGGTTTACTGATGACAAGGCACTTTGAATATATGTAGTATCTAATGAATTGAATTTGGGCGAATATCGAATATCCTTCTTTATTCATTTAATTTTTATTTAAAGATTTATCATCAAATTATATTTTACATTTAATAACAATATTATTTTTTCTTGAGTTCTGTCATGGGCTGAAGAGCAGCTGCGGTGGCTGGGTGGAAGAAATGTATGGGGGAGAGATGAAGAAGGGTTGATAGTTTTGTTAGTTAACAAGAATCATACGATGTTGTTTTGAGAGACGAATGTGAGAATTAATTGATTGTATAAGGAAAATGTTGTCGTTTAAATTAGTGGAGATTAAAAGAGACGATGTCGTTTAGGAGAACTGAAGTGTTATACAATTGTAGTTGTAAGAAATGATACCCTTTTTTATAATAAGAAGTATAAAAACACTACGAGTCAGAATAGGAGCCAACTCTGGTTCGATTGCTCAATTCTTTCAAATTTCCTCTCTCTTCTTCTCCATCTTCTCTCTACTTTCTCTCTCTAATTATTGGGTTCTTGGAGGGTGACTCCCTCAAAATAGTCGTAGTAATAGGTCCATTACAATTGGTATTAAATTGTCAGTGTACCATTGCAGAAGAGGGTGATAATTCTGATTGACACAAGCAACACCCACAAGTTTGGGGATACTGCAATTGTGTCTCGATGTAATTTGTCTTTAGTAATAGAAAATTCTATTCAAGTGAGGGTGGCCAATGGTAACATGTTAAGTAGTAGAAGTAAATCATTGGGGGTTGGGATCAGTATACATGGCACTATGTTTGTAGCTGATTTCTTTGCCTTAAATTTGGGAGGCTGTGATGTAATCTTGAGTATGGTTGTTGTCTTTGGGTCTTGTACTTTGGGATTTTGTGACATTAAAAATGATTTTTTCATATGGTGGTGAGAATCAAAGGCCTTACATATGCCCCTGACTTTGTAGATGATAAAGAGCTTTCCAGCATCGTAAAAGTGGGGTCTAAGGGTGTGTGGTTACAACTTTTATCCTCTGAAGATAGCTCACATCAACTTGTAGTGGAAAGGGAAATTTTTAAGTTATTGCAGAAATATACTAAAGGTTTTTTATGAACCTAGTGGCTTGTCTTCTCAGAGATCTAGAGATAATCAAATAGTGTTTAAAAATGACTCTATGCAGGTCACTGTTGGACCCTACAGATACCCCTATTTTCAAAAAATAGAAATAGAGAAGATAGTTGCAGACCTATTGAAGTTTGGGGTAATCAGACCTAGCCAATCTCCATTCCCTTCTCTAGTTCTGTTAGTTAGAAATTCAGATGGGTCCTGGCAAATGTGTATTGATTACATGGTCTAAATAATCAAAACCCTCCCTTTTAGTACATCCCTTGGCAACTAATCTTGTTTTATATCTCTCAATTGATTTATCAAGATTAAACTTCTTCTTATAGACCTATTTACAACCAATAGAAACTTTGTTGGGTGGTAAGTTAGTATGGACCTAGGTATTATTGGATTTTAATGTAGCTAATTTAGTAAACATAGCATCTCTCCAGTGAACTTACTTAATTGTTTGGTTATAGAATTCATGTTCTATATTAGATGAAATAGATATACTGAAAGTACTATGGGAAGAAGATAAATTTGTTGAAGAGGTAAAATCATAACTGTGTGTATATTACACATATATGTGCAAGTGTAAAATTAAAGATTTTTAGGAGTGGTTTGGATTTAGAGATGAGTTGAGATGGTTTGTGAATAGTAGAATAAAAGTTGAATTATTTATTATATTTTGTGTGGAAATTTGAAAAAGTTGTTTTGAAATTTGAAAAATTTGAATTGTTTATTATATTTTGTGTGAGAATTTAAAAAAGTTGTAATGATAAGATGAGATGAGTTGAAGTAGGTTGAGATGGATTACGAATACAAACGAGTCTGAGCCAGCATTATAATTGTGGTTAGTGTGTTAGTTCATTTTTCTCGGACTTTACACTACTTTGTAAATAAACAGACTCACTTGTATAATTGATCGAGTTGAATACAAGATTTTAGGTTGAAAACCGGTCTAACTTCAGTTTTGGTTTTTAGAACACTGGTTTATACTGAACCAGACAGGTACATAAATATATTATTTTTTCTAATTTTTGAATATTAGAATATGATTTTTTTTATATTATAATATATATTATATTAAATTGCTAATTAATATACTATGAAATTTTAAAATCTTATTATTCATGTATAATAATCTAATAACATAAAATTAATATAACATTTAACATAACATATAAATTTTAATTTTATACATAAAATTAATATAATATAAAATTTTAGTCTTAAACATGAACATTAATATTAAGTAATTAATATAAACCTATTTTATAACATAAAACTAATATAATATAAAATTTTAATTTTAAACATGAACATTAATATTAAGTTACTAATATAAACCTACTTTTGATATAAATATATATTTATATATATCAAGGATAAATACATTTTATGGCATAATAAATTATATATTCTTTTTTATAAATACATTTCTACATATTTGATCGTATATACTCATATAAAAAGTGCATAATCTAACTTGTATAGACTATAGTAATATAGTTAAATTCAATACTATACTAGCATGTGTTAATTATTATAAAATGATGTACATATACTATAATATAAATAAACTAATAGTTTTAGTATATGTAACTATAATATTATCACTGACATATAGAATTAAATATAAAATAAGATAGGCACTAGTATAGTAACATAGAATTATACACTATAGTATCTGTTAACGTTGTGTTTCGTATGTCTTTGGGCCAGATTTCAGCAATGTGGGTCTTGAGTCTTTCACCTGCACACTTAAGAAAATACGGAGAGTGGGAGGCCTTGGTAGAGGCTGTGGAGTCTCTGATGCTAATGTCAATATATCTACTTAGTAGTTTATGCGTGAGTTTAGAGGAATCAAAGAAACTTCTTTATACCTGGGGTCCACTTTTATAATTGGTTTCTAGGTGGGGACAACTCTTACTTGACTTCGAGGAGCTCATATCCATTCAACTGTTCGCTTAGTCAGAATTCTTTAATGCGGTGTGGCTTCTGGGGTGACGTCATTAATATGACGTAGAGTTCGGGGAGTGGTGCCACTAATGCGGCGTGACTCCTTGACTCACTACTTGCTGTCAGAAGATCAATGGTTTTCCATATTTCTAGTCCACCTACCTATGCAAGTTCCTTAGGGTAGGGTGTCATCAGGGAGGTGTTAGGGCAGCGTGCCCCATTTGCCCCTACCGTCTGCTTTTCCCATACGTGGGTTGCTTCGTGGGTGAATTTTGCTCATGGGTCGAGTATTCTGCAGAGGCTCACTAACTCCTTTTAGGGGAGGATCAATAGGCTTGGCTAAACTTAGCCGAAGTCTCTGACTTACTTCCGCAGTGGTCCCTCGTGGGCTTGCTATACAGGTCAATGGGAGGGAAAACCCCCTTACAGTATGAAAATAAATTAAGGAAAATGCTTAAGCCACCGAGAATTTGTCCTATGGTTTCTACCGATTTGATTTTTTTACTTAATATTTAAGGAAGTGTTTTCTAATTAGTTTGTGATTTTTTTTAAATGTTTAAAGTGATTTAAAAATGCTTGGAGAAAAAACACACAATATAAAAAAGTGCATTTTGCACTTATCAGTTGGAACGCTCGGTACCACCTCTCTCGGTGGCCTGAGCAGTTCCCATTAATTAAACACCACACACTACTTACTAGTAGTCTAGTATAGTAGCAACTGTAGTATAATAAGTTTATCTCACTAATTATATTATACTAAATTAATCTCGTAAATAATTAATAAGTTAATCTTACTAATAAGTTAGATACTAGTATAATTAGACAATAGTGAATTGGTCATCATTAATAATAAATATTAATTTCTCTCACGCTAAATTTTAGAGGTCGAAATCAATAAAAAAAGGATAATGCTACTTAGGGCTGGGCTCCGACTCCGACGGAGTGCTCGTTTCCGGCCTCCGACTCCGACAAGAGTCGGAGCCAAATGGAGCTCCGACTCCGACTCCGAATTGGAGTCGGAGTCCGACTCCGATCGGAGGTCGGAGCTCCGACCTCCTATCGGAGCTCCGACCTCCTATAGGAGCTCCGACATAAGATCGGAGCTCGACGTGCGCTCGACGTGCGCTCGACGTAGCGCTCGAGCGGAACTCTTTCAGAGAGGTTCGCTCGACTTCCGCTCTACTTTCGCTCGAGCGAACCTCTTTGGAAGAGGTTCGCTCGACTTCCGCTCGACCTGTCGCTCGAGCAGAACTCTTCCAGAGAGGTTCGCTCGACTTCCGCTCGACATCGCTCGAGCCAATGTTCAATACAATGTGTGCTCGACTTGCGCTCGACACCTCGCTCGAGCGCAAGTGTACAGTAAAAAAAATTTCAGAGTCGGAATCGGAGCTTCTTGGAGCTCCGACTCCGACTCCGAATAGATATTCGGAGCTACTCCGAATTCCGACTCCGAATTCCGATGACTCCGACGAAGTCGTAGTCGGAGTCGGAGCGAAAGTCGGACGGAGTCAGAATTTTCGGAATTTTGCACACCCCTAATGCTACTCGTCCCGTTTTATTTTCCCGATTTACTTTCCCGCTTGACGTAGATACCCCACCTGGCACACTGAAATCAATTATTTTTCTCTCTATTTGAAAGTCTGAAAAAGGCCAGCCCCATTTTACCGTTTTACCCATTCCCTCCCTCGACTTCGCAGGCAAAAAGAATCCCCTCCAGTTCGCATCGCACAGGTCTCCATCTCCCCTTCCCCGACAACGTCTTCTGCGTTAGTTCGCATTTTCATGTCCATTTCATTGTTCAACATCTTAACGACCATTGACATTCTTGGCCGATGCTTTACGGTTTCTTGAGCACAAAGTAGGTCAACCTTAAAGAATCGGCCAGCTTCTTCCTCCAGGAAATTCATCTTAAGGGTCGGATCCACCAAGTTTACAAGCTCTTTAGCCTTGTAGGATTCCCATACCTGCAAATTCTCACACACAAAATATATGAAGTTAGCTCATTTTGTTCCTGGATGTATTCATTCTGTTGTATTGACTGAATTAGCTCACCATTAATATATGAAGTTCTTTATTCTCATAAAAAAAAAAATAGTGTTTGCTTTGTAAATGGTCTTATATTATCGCCTATGCAAGGTCGTATCATCCATGCAAATACATGGTCTTAACCCAAAAAAATAGACATATTAAGTCCAGTCTAAACATAAATTCATGACCAACTTTAAGACATGTAAGTACAACTCTCAACTCAAGTAATCTGCCCTCACCCGTAATATACTTGCAATGCATGAGAGAGAGATTGTGAGAGAGAGAGCTTGACCAGCGGAGGAGTATGGGTCAACAAAAACGTGGGGTTGGCGGTTTGTGGAGGCACGACAAGTTAGGGCTTGATATTTATACCGAAATGTTGCCGAGTGTGTATGGAGTTGTGCAATGGAGTTGGTTTCGCTGCGGACGGAGGACCCGTGTTGTCTGGGCTGCGATCTAGGTGATCGCAGAGGGAGGAGATGGCGTGGTTTACGGTTGTGTTCGTTTGTGGTTTGCAGCTAGGCAAGGGCTGCGACGTTGCTCTGTTTTGTGGTGTGAAAACAGAGTGTGCGTTTGAGTATAGCTTGCGGAGTTGTGGTGGAGAGACACGGTGGTGTAGGCGACGGTATAAGGCTGCAAGCAAGCTGTGCTTCCCTGACCATTTCGGTCCTGCAGGAGAAAGCTCGGCAGCTTGCGGTGGTCTGGCTTCTGCTAGCCACATAGGGTAGGTCTCCATTGGTTTTTTTTGCTGCCCTAGTTTACATAAAGATGGTGGAGGAGCTGTCTGTGGTTGAGGGGGTGTCGCTTACGTGGGCTGCTGTTGCTGGACTTCACCGTTCACAGCAGTGGGAGTCGTGCGGGATTGCTATGTTTTGAGGAGCAAGAACCTAGAAAGGGACTTAACCGAGTGGTTTACGGTGGTCTATTGGCGGTGCTTGCAGAGGAGAGACGTTTAGCGGAGTGGGTCTTCACATCCTTGGGGACCGGTTGGCATGCGGTTAAGCGAGGATTCTTTTTGCATGCAAAGTTGTGGGAGGGAATGGGTAAAACAGTAAAATGGGCTGGCTTTGTTACAGACTTCAAAAAGTAGAAAAACAAATAAGGTTAGTGTGCCAAGTGGTGCATTCACATCAAGTGGGAAAGTAAAACGGGAAGGTAAAGTGGGACGTGTAGCATTATCCCATAAAAAAAAAGTTCAAAGATCTGAGGTGAAAAAATATTTGTAGTTTTAAAGTGTGTAAATTTTTTATACTTTGTTTTAAAAAATAGATAAATTTGAAATCTATATAAAAATTTAATTTTTAATAATAAACTCTATTTTTTTATTAAAAAAACACAAAGTTTATATTTTCTAAAATTATATATAACATTCCTCAATTTCTTAAACGGGTACAAAAATGCGAGATTATTGCGCAGGTGACAGCGTTCTAAAATGGTGGCTTTGGCTCTCCTTCCCAAATAAAACAAAAAAATCGGAAACCAATGTTCATTTTTGGATCTATTACTTTACCATCAAGTTGGGGAGACGTCCAAGGCCGAGGGTTCCCATGATCACCTGCCAGTCAACGTTCTTTTAATTATATTGGTTCGGCCCAGGGGTTTACGGACAAAGTACTTTGAATAGACAAATAAAATTTACATTGTGAGAATGTAAGTATTATATAGTTATTTTAAAAAAAATTAATAAATATAAAATTTATATAAAAAAATTAATTTTTTAATAATAAATTTTATTTTTTTTCAAAGCGATTATATGATATTTACACATTCCACGACAATATCATTACTCCTTTAAATATACGTAATATCTAATGAATTGAATTTGGGCGAATATCGAATATCCTTCTTTATTCATTTAATTTCTACATAAAGATTTGTCATCAAATTATATTTTACATTTAATAACAGTATTTATTTTTTCTTGAGTTCGGACTTATTTACGTATCGTTAAATTAGTTTGTTATTTTTAAAATAAAATAAATAGCATTATTGAAGTCATTATTGATAATTGGTACATGCCCAAGTTATGGTATGCATTTTGGTGAAGTGTGGAATGAGGTTGAGTTAATGAGCTATCTCAAAGCTCCAACGAATTCACATTGATAAAAAAAAAAAAAAAATGAATGAATAATTATATGAGAAATCATATTTGAAGATCTTTACATTACATACTATTTACCCTACATAATTTAATTTGAAAAATAAATTTTAAAATTTTAATCTCATAAATCAAATTATGTCAAGTAGATGGTATGTGATGTGTAGTGTGATAGCCTTTAAATAGCACTACTCGAACTCAAAACTCTATATTTCCTAAATTGCTATAGACAAAACCCACGTAAAAATATATAAAGATTACATAGAATATAAAGACTTTGAGAAAAATCTTTTTTCACACAGTAATGAAAAAAAGAGATAGTTCTATTATATAGGATGTTATAGTTTGACTTTACATCAAACATGTAAAGGAAAGGTGGTGTTGTACATGCCTAGAATAGAGAGTATTAAAAAGGAACAACAATGCATAAACCACGAGGTGATGAGCTGTGAAGCGTTGGTATCCTATAGTTCATGGCTGTCATCCCCCTCAAACGAAGCCGCAAGTCAAGACAAGCCAAGTTTGGACCGAATCGAGCAAAATGGAATTTTGGCAAATGGTTTGGTAAAGATGTCAGCAAGCTGAAGGGAAGAAGGAACAAACCGAGTTTCGAGAGCACCAAGTGCAACTTATTCACGCACGTAATGGAAATCAAGTTCAATGTGCTTAATTCTGGCGTGAAATAACGGGTTTACGGACATATGAAGAGCAATCAAATTGTCGCAATGGAGTATGGGTGCGTTGGAAAGAGGTATGTAGAGGTCCTGGAGAAGAAATGTTAGTCAAGTAAGTTCAGCAGCAATTGAAGCCATGAAGCGATACTCAGCTTCGACTCTGGATCGAGCAACATTGGCTGCTTTTTGGCACTCTAGGAGATGTAGTTCGCATCGAGGAATGTGTAGAAGCCAATGGTAGAACGGCAAGTAGACATTCTGCTTAATCGGCATCGAAAAAAGCATAGAGATCAAGCGTGTTGGACGCAAGGATGCAAAGGCCAAAGGAGATGATACCAAATTGCAAGATACCAGCGCTCCACAGCTCATCACCCCATAATTTATGCATTGTTGTGTATTCCTTTTTAATACTCTCTATTCTAGGCATGTACAACACCCCTTTTCATTGTATGCTTTTCCTTTACATGTAAAGTCAAACCATAAAATACTATATAATAGACTATCTTCCTCTGTCATCATTGTGTGAGATAGGTTTTTCTCAAAGTCTTTATGGTATATAGAACCCATACAGTGACATTCAGAGAGAGATAATTTCTTTTCCATGGCTATTCCTCCCCGTCTTCCATTTCCTCTACTTCGCCCACCTAATATCCCTACCTTGTGACTTAGAATGTCACAAACTTTGTTTCTCTTCAATGCTCAACTCAGTTTGCAGACATGTGAGGGGCGATCGGAGTCAACAAAGCCCGATGGTTGTTGCATGCATACAGGTAGGGTTGAGCACCGACCAAGTCGGAGTTGGTATGCCCATCCTTCAACTTTGACTCCGACTTTGTCGAAGGTCTCATCCTTCGCTCCAACCTCCAACTCTGACTCTGACTCCAAGATATTCATCCTCCGCTTCGACTTGTCAGAGCAGAGTTAGATTTTGGACCATTTTTTTGCTTTTGTTTTTTGGTTGTTTTTAACTTCATATTTGACACACTTTTTAAAAAATAATTTTTTGTGTGAGCTTTTAAATATAAATTTTTTCAAAAATTACAATCTAAAGTATATAATTCACTTTTGCTTCAATTTAACTAAAAACATAACAAAAAATAAAACTAAATAAAAACAAGTAACATACTAACATGGTTCAAAAAATTAAAATATAAAATAAAAAGGACTAATCACTACAATAAACATTCATTGTGGTACCCCATATGATAAGGATAATGGTAGGTGGTGTATGAGATCCCACATTGCTTGGCAAGAAAAAGTTCTTGCTCTTTATAAGGTTCTAATGGGGCTCCAATTGTATCATTGACTAGTCCTTTTGGAGTATAAGCCATGTGGTTTGGGCCTTCTATTGGGGCATTACAAATGGTATCAGAACCTATCCCAACCAGAAATGTGGGACTTGAGCCGTGCTACCTACGAAGGACAGGCCCGACGAGGACGTCAGGAATTTAAGGGGGGTAAATTGTGATACCCCATATGATATGGATAAGGGTAGGTGGTGTATGGGATCCCACATTGCTTGGGAAGGAGAAGTTCTTACTCTTTATAAGGTTCCAATGGAGCTCCAATTGTATCATTGACTAGTCCTTTTGGAGCATAGGCCATGTGGTTTGGACCTTCCATTGGGGCGTTACATCCACTCTCATAATCCATCATCCACATACACTACAATAAACATCAACACCCATCATCCATCAACCACATCCAAAATCATTCACAAGACCACACCCATAATCCATATCAATCATAATAATATTTTCTTACAATGACTACAATTGCCATTTTCCAAGTTCCAATTATGAAAAAAAAAAGAAACCCAACATTTTCTAAGTGCCAACAAAATTAAATATTTCCAACAACAAATATAATTGCCCAACAAGGCAACAAATGAACCAAAATATTTTCAATGTTCCAAGTGCCACAATGTCATTCCAACTTCCAAGTTGTGCCTGAAAAAAAAAATATGAGAAGATTTTAGTTAGAAAAATATTTTTAGACCTACATAATATATCAATACAGGAAAATCATAAGCCGATATTTACTAGCTGGCCAAAAGCTTCATGCAACTTTCTTTTTCAGAAAATTAAACCTATCTAACTCATTTGAGGTCCCATGTGTCCTTTGGACCCTTAGCCCTCTAGTATAACTTTCTACTCTATACATGGTTTGTTTTTCAGCTCACACTAACTGATAAAATAATTTTTTTTGTCTGATTATGTTATGTGTTTACACAGAATAAATGAGTTTGGAATATTAGAAACTCATATACTATAGTCTGTTTTCAAATTAAAGGTATTCTAATCCTGAAATTTATATTCCTTAAACCACATTACTTATGTTATTTTCTTGAGGGTTCTCTTTCACGTTTTCTGTGACCGATGATCTTAATTTCTTGAGGCTTAACACTACAAAAGATTTGGTTGATGTTGCTAGCTACAAACCATTACGTAGTTTAGAGATATTGATCTTTATAGCTTGATTATTTGTTTTGGAGACTAAGATATTCATCAAATTACCATAAGTCTAACGACCAGATATCAAATTATTTCTGACTATCAACAAGATATTCATCATTTTCAAATTATTTCCAATTACAAGATATCAAACTACAACAATACTATAACTAATAACTATTAACTACCATCCAACGACACTACCCAACAAATAGCCAATAATAATACTACAACACAGCTAGCAACAACATATCTAACATGAGCAATATATAACAAAACAATAGGCTAAGAACATCACAATCCCAATCATAGTGCTATTGCCAAGTAAGTAACTCAAACCTCAATCATTTTCACGAAGTAAGCTCGCCATACTAGTAGTTAATTCTACATTAAGATATTAAAGTATAGGAAGTTAGTATCACAAAATGTCAAAATCAACATATATAACAACAACTTAAAAAATCTCTAAATACATTACCTAAGTCCAACTTATAGCTCTCTGCATTATCAATGATATCCAAGTAATTTTGACTCAAGCATAAAGGAGTGGACTTCAACCAATTTTGTGCACACACAAGAGTCTCTATAGTTCTAAAAGCCAAAGAACTCCTAAACGAATCCAGGACACGGCCTCCTGTGCTAAATGTTGACTCAAATGCTACGGTGGTGATTGGAATAACCAAGATATCTCTTGCCATTATAGCAAGAACTGGGTATTTGATGGAGTTGACATTCCACCAAATTAAAAGGTCAAAGCTCTCCGTAGGAACCTTAACATCCTCTAACAATTACCGTTCTAACTCTGACTTACAATTCATCAAGGATGCTGATTTCCGCTCTTTATGGAAGTTTTTCAAAAAGGCCAAGGGATCAATTGTACAGGTACTACTACTCCTCATTGATTCACTACCTTCACTACGAGGAGTTGACTTAGACCGTTACGCACTCACCACCAAATGTAACATATTATTCATACAAATATTTCATATCTCTCTTGAGGAGTGCAACAAATTCCTCACCCCTCTCATCGCCCAATGTTGGTTGAACAAATATGCTTGAGTACCCAATTTGTACCGTGGATCAAGAATGACAACAATAAACAATAACCGATTTATCTTTTGAAGATCACCCAATATTTATCATACTTTGTCTTCATTCTAAAAGCCATGGAACTCAAGCATCGATTACTATTGTCACAAAAAGTATTCAAGTTTGCAAGAATATTAGAGTACTCTCATTGGATTAGTTAAACTTAAAGGATAGTTTTGATGAATATAAGAGAAATTTAACTTTTGACTATTCCATTCACATAAATCTCCACATTGGAATAGCTATAAGATGAATTTGGTTTTGGTTATTCACATCAAATCTCCACATTAGATTATACATTTATTCATTATATGGTAATGAATAACTAATAATTTCAAAAATATTTAATTTTTTTAATTATTAATTTATTTAATTTTATCATATTTTACTATTCTACTTATTATATGTTAATTAATAATCATGTTCTTATTAAATTAATATATCACTAAGTCAAATTAATATATTAATTGTGATAAAATATGTGATAGAAAAAAAAAAGAGAAATAATTAATAAAATATGTATTTGATGTATGTACAGTAACCTTCAAATTTGGAAAAACTTTTGAAAGTCACTATAGCTAAATTCCAAATATTTAAAATTTGACTAATCTAATGTGAGCATATTTTACTCTTTAATAGCTAAATACTCATTGGATTTAGCTTTTAGCTAATCCAATAAGAGTGCTCTTAATAAACTCTTGAAAATACAGATTTGATGTGACATATAATGTACTAGAAATACGCAATGTGACTTTATAAAATACATTAAGAAACTTCGTAAAGTTTCTTATGGTCTCCCAATAATCAGTCCCAAGAGCTCCTAGACCCTTTTTCCCAGTCCATCCTTAGATAAATAAACTCGTGAGTAGGGATTCTCATCAAGTAGAAGTTGAAAAGCTTTTCAATACTTCTCAGCCACATCCAACATAAGATAAGTTGGGTTACATCTAATAGGCACATCAAGACCCAAGAAACTAGAATAGGAAACTTCGGATCTATCAACACAAGACTTGAAAGTCGCAAGTCTTTGGGAAAAGTTGGGAGACGACTTCACATACTTAATAAAATTACGAACACTTATGATTGAGTCATCAACATCTTCCAAACTTTCACTCACAATAAGGTTTAAAATGTGTGTTGTACACCTCATGTGAATAAACTCGTGATCCGCAACACACTCCTCAGATCTCATTTTCCTTATTCTCAACCAATCAATAGAGGAGTCGTTAAACGTAGCATTGTCCACCTTAATTGTGAGAATTGTTTCAATGCCCCAGTCAAGCATACACTTCTCCAACTCCTTCCCAATCATTGCTCCTTGTGATCGCTAAACTGAACAAATGCAATTATCCGCTTATATAACCTCCAACTACTATCAATAAAGTGAGTGGTGACATACATATAATTAATATTTTGGATAGAAGTCCAAGTGTCGGTGGTCAAGCACACTCTTTGTTTGGTTGTCAAATTTTTCTTTTTCAAGCTATCTTTCTATCTCAACAATAGCCTCATACAATCCCTCATTACGCTAAATTGAGAAGGAATAGGAAACCCAGGATTAAGGGATAAAGTGTATTCCCGAAACCCTTGGCCCTTAATAACCCTAAAGGTAACTCATCAACTATCACCATTCTAGCAAGGGCAACTTTGATTTTTTTTTCTCATTATACTTGTTCTTTCCTAAACTCTTCTCCCCATCCCCTCCTCCACTTCCTGCTTTCGGGACCAAGAATTTTTTACCCTTGTCCAATTTACTCTTATGGTTTTTTGGGCAAAGTTGGATGTGTGCTCTCGTGGTCGAAGTGTCTTGCCTTTTGGGTTGACATTTTCATTGCCTCCCACAATGGTTACAAGTAGCTATAAGTTTTTCAAGATCACAATTAAAAAGTCTTATGGAGTGGTCCCATACCTCAGACCTATTCTTGGAGTTTATACTTCCAGGTGGAGGGCAAGGGTTAAAATGGAAGGTACTAGGAGTGCCTACCGAAGAGTCTATTAGTCCACTAGACTCTTCGATTATGGGAGCATTGATAGGCTCTTGGAGTTTTGTTCTTGGCAAGGGCATCAAGCTCTTCATGCATAACGGCCAGCCAACCAAGGTGGCGTTGAGAAGTAGTGATGGAGTGCGGCACAATGGGAAATGTGGAAGGTGATCGAGCAACATGAAGGTTGAGGTATTTTGGGTTTGGTTTGTGAATCCTAGCTTTGGCTCAGGTGAGCATTTGGTGAGGACAAGGTTGCACTGGTGGTGAAGGAGGCAGTGGGAGAAGCGACAGGAGCTAAAGTGTGCAACATAGGAACTGGTGCAGACGGGCCCGGGGGAGCCAACTGTGGTGGAGCATAGGCTAATAGAGGAACTATGGTGAGTGGAAAGTTAGATGAGGGAGAGACTCCCAATCTGAGAAGGATGAGAGGTCACCAGTGATAGTATCATGCCCATATAGATGAGTGGGGGAAGAGTAAGGAAGAACGGATTTGTTGAAGACAACGTGCTGTGAAATATGAACACAACCAGTAGGAGGGTATAAGCATTTGTAACCCTTGTGCTTGGTGGAGTATCCTAAGAAGACGCAAGTATAGACTTTGGTTCAAGATTGTGAGCGTGATAGTCGCTAAGAAAATGGTAGTCGGTTGATGAGAAATAAAGCGGTGGAGAAACGATTGGCCCAGAAGCGATGAGACAAGTGAGCATGCAACATGATTGTAAGTCCAACTTCGGTGATATTGCGGTGTTTACGTTCAACTTTGCCTTTTTGTTTGGGGGTCCAGCGACATGCCGGTTGGCGAAGAATACCTTTGGATTGTAAATAAGTAGCGAATGCATGTGAGGAGAATTCTCCACCCTCGTCACTTTAGAAGAGCATGTGGCGAAGAATACCTTTAGACTGTAAATCAGTAGCAATAGAGCATCCAGACTTCAACTGTAGTGTTGAGGCCCATAATAATGCCGAGAATTTCTTCTGAAAGAGTGGTGGTGATCTAGCCTTTAAAAAGTCGATCAGTCTTACGCCATTGAACAAATGCAGGTTTTGGAACAGGCCCAACAGTGTCACCTTCAATGGATGAAAGTGGTGGTTGGATTTCACCAGTCACAAACACTAGAGATCAAAGCTCTCCAGGATATTAAGCATTTGTGTTTTCCATAGAAGGAAATTCATGGGTGTGAGGCGCTGATATCCTGTAATTCATGGCTGTAAGAATAGACCCAAAAACTCTAGAAAAAACAAATCGATAAAATCTCCTTCAAGTTGCTACCACTTCTTCAAGTTACTACCCCCTATTAGTGCTGCTTAGGAGTTCTTCATGAACTTTACAAATAGACCTTTAACATCCTCCCCTTATCATGGCCCTTGTAATCGAGGGCAAACTCTGAAAATCCCTTTTGCAGCTCATCTACATTCTAGTAACTTTGGTCCGACGTTTTCTTCTCCAGAGTAAGGAACTTCCAACAAAAATAGTTTTGCAAACTTGTGGCCTAAAATAAACCGTTCATCACAATTAAAACAAAGCTCACATTCCCTTTGATCTCTGATCCTCAATCTAAGATTCTCCACTAAACAAATTATAACTATTAAGAAAAGTATAATCACTCTATTTACATCTAAATAACTACAAACATATCTTTTAGAAGAAAGGATCATGACCTGTATAAAGCTCATGAGAGCTGTCAAAACCCACGAATTTGGCACACATGATGGTCAGAAGGGAAAAATACCTAATCAAAGCATTTGCAACCTGATTCAAACACCATGAGTGATACCTTAATGAAAAAGTAAACTCCTACAAATAATGAACCCATTGGCATGTGTCCAAGTGAGCTTCTATTTATTATTTGAAACTTAAAGGCCCTGTAGCTTTTAATGATAATGATTTTTTTTATGAACCAGATGACGATGCCAATGCTTTAGTGACTATAAAATGGCATAAAAGTCCAGATCTTTGGTGGAATAATTATTCTTAGAGCCCAATAGCCTTTTCACTATAAACACAGTCTCTAAGACTTCAAAAAATCCTCTCACAATTTGATAGTATCGAAATTGGTGCTTCTGCCATCTTCTACTTCACTTGTTGAAAACTGGTCTCTACGACTTCAAACCATTAAAAGGTTCAGTCCTTGAGGCATTCCATTATAGAAGCAATTAGAGTAATGAAGTTCTATAAGATCTGCATGCCATGTGTAAGACCTTACCTAATCGAAGGAAGGGACTCCCCGCAAGAGGGCAAATGCAATCGAGAAGAAGGCATGAGGGCAAATGAGAAACAAGCAGTGACCGAGTCATAATACTGAGCTAGCAATTAGATGGCAAGCAAAGGCACATGAGAGGGAATGGAAGTGAGTGAGTCAAGCATAACTTTGGATGGGCTACGAACAAGGCAAGAAAAAGTGATGAGTTCTACATCGGGCGAGTAAAGGGTGAGTGGATGATATGTAAGGTAGGCAATGTTGGAAGGACACAAAGACAGTTGGGCAAGCAACTTGAAGTGCAAAAATAGTTCGGGGTTAGTAACAGACAACATAGTACATGAACTTGAACTCCCAGAGGTAGCACAATAATGCTAAAAAAGTAACAAGTAGTTTATCATTGCTATACTTCAGCAATGACGTCACAACCAGAGCACACATGAAAAAAGAGGAATATAGATTCAAAGATCATACGTCCAACCACGCAATCGAGCTTAATGCCATGTGGGAGATTTTCATATGCAGCAAGTTGAGCTTCTATTTTTTAGGAAAGTTGCAAGGACTTACAAGACTTGTCCGATCAATCTACTTGGTTTTGCCATCCTACAATCTAGTGTAAGTGTGGAAGACTAAGATTATCAATTTTTTCTCAACCAATCAGAGATGAGATCTGTTAGACTAGTAACTAACAAGATTCACATCCGAACTCTTCAAGTATTCAGATACATTCTCTCTCTCACACACACTTTATCTCTCTATCTCTCTTCTGTTTTGAACCTCACAAATGAGGAAGTTGAGCTTGAAGTCTTCATCTATAAGGAGGCCAACAACTTCAGCTCCACGCTTAATGTTAGTTCACTGCTTAGGTAGGTTAATTCATACCACAATGCTAGTAATGTGAGGTAAATATCTACAGTTATCTCTAAGGTGTTCATCTTCTACTTCTCAATCTCTTTCTCTCATGAGAGTACATGTTTTCTTATTATGAATTATTGATTACTTTGATGATGTATTTTCAAAGTACTTAATGTATCGATTTCAAGAGAAGTTATGGACATTTATGTGTATCATGAACCCCAAGTCGGGATGATGCATTATCTCGGTAGAGTTTCTCTAGTTACTTGGAAATGGTTAAAAGTTGAATAACGTTCCCTAGGTTGTCACCGAGTGACAACAGGATCGGGCGGGATGGTAATGCTTTTGGGTCAACGTTGGTGCTTCTCGGCTAGCATAGGCTAAATGATGCTTGGCCACAAACACCTCGAGTGCAAAACTAAGCATTGCTTGTTACAAAATCATTTGCGGAGTCGTTACCCATGGTGTGGCAAAGGGAGCCATGGTATGTGTGTGACCAATTAAGGGGAGCCGTAGTGACATACATTAATAAATGGGAGTGGCTGGTGAAGAGATTTCACATGATGATTTTAACTTGGGGTCTAGAAAATGGCATGATATCTTATGAGATGATTTGGACAATGGGTACTCGATAAAGTTTACGACGATTCATGATTGTGTTGTTTTAATCCGAGGATTGGTTCCTAGGTATATTTATGATATATGTGATTTTAGCTTTTATTTACATAAAACTTATGCATTCATATGTATCACCATTTCTTACATTAGTAGTGAGGTTTCATTGAGTTTCACTATGGTATGGGTTTTGAAATTTCATTGAAATCTCACTATGGTTGTACCATTACAATTTCGCCTCTCGAAAGCATAGATTTTGATACAGATGTAACTCATGAGGGTTACTTCAAAGAAGAAGAACTGGTGCAACCTGAGGAATAGTACAAGAGCTCGTTCCTGTTAAGATTATAATCTCTTATAAATTTTGGATGTTTATTTGTATTTGGGCGACTGACAATTATGGTGTAATATTATTTGAGTTGGACAATGAATGAACATTAGTATGTATTATTTTAATGATGATGTGGTAGTGACTTATGGATATTGTTCTTGATGGGTGAGTAATGCATAAACCTTTATGACTATTGTTATTAGTTTCCGACTAATACATTTTACTTTCTACTACTACTTTTGTACACACGTGTCCTTTGCATACGAGTACACAAGTTCTGACGTTATGTAAGGGATGTAGCCAGTTGTGCTTGCATCTTGAGTATCATGGTTCCTCGCCAAACCACAACCAAGGGCTGGGGGCGCCACACTATGCAAACTCTTGTGCATTGGCCGCTCAATCATGAACTCCATCAATACACACAGTAAACTAAGAGAACTATATAACAACGGTAGTATGAAAGGGCACACTTCTTTTGGTTAACAAGTAAACACTCTTAAAGCATCTTAGAAATTGCTCAAAGGTGCTCTAGGTAAGCCTTCAATGAAACATTATACATCAAAGTATACAACGACAAACATCCACATGAAAGGCCACAACACCTCATGCATTAGTCTCATATAGATTATGCCGCGTTTTGTTATCTACAAACCTTAATCTGATATGATGATACTCACTTCTAGAGTCAGTTTTGGAAAATACTTTAGATCTTAACAATTGATCTAACATGTCATCCAAGGGAGAATTGAGAATATGTGCTTCATTGTAATCGGATTAATGGCTTTGTTTTCTAGGCACATGCACCAACATCCATCCTTCCACATAGCTAAGAGAGCAAGCCCTAGATAGAAGCTCATGCTCTTGCAAAAGTATCATCTTTCAAGCAATTCAATCACCTAGTACTCATGCAAATCATCACATTCTTTTGGATGAGTTGATAAGAGGCCTGCTAGGCAAATTGGATTTTGGCACAAAGGCTATTTAGTGTTAGTATCTTTCAGGGTGGCAACCTAGGAGGAAGAACCTCCAACATCAAGTCACCAAACTCTTTATACTAGCTATTGCAACTCAACTAATAAATCACTATGTGCCCTCCTTTTCTAATTTCTCACGAAATCTAGACATGGATAGAGATTGATTCTCTTCTATGCTATTAGAACAAGGATGTTTCATTCTCGATAGGTGCTAATAGCACGTTTCCACCTTAACGTTTATGGAATAGGTGTTTCTCTATACATCATGAACAATCCTCCAGTCATACTGCCAAGGATTGTCGATAATTAATTATAGGCATCCATAGACACTACGTGACACCAAGCATTATCAAAAATAAGATTTTTCATCCGGGTTGGATTTTTTACAACCTCGATTCGGAACCCAGGTTGCAAAATCTGGGTACACCCGGTCTAGGTACCGAGTTTTAAACCTAGAACCCGATTTGTTTTTCCTCAATCCAGACTACATACTATAATTTGCTTTACCAACTCCGTTGTACTTTTTAAATTTAAATACAAAATTCAAAGGCAATAAAAGAAAAATTAAACAGAATAAATACGAGAACAACCTTCAAACCAGTATCGCTGGGGGCGTGAAAGAGTTTGTGTGAAATAGTGAGAACAACTTGTTCGGGGAAGATGGTGAAGTTCCTAAAGCCAAACAAGGTGGTGATCCTCCTCCAAGGTAGGTATGCGGGCCGCAAGGCTGTCATTGTTAGGGCTTTCGATGATGGCACCTAGGACCGCCCCTACAACCACTGCTTGGTTGCTGGGATCAACAAGTACCCAACAAGGTCATTAACAAGGACTCGTCCAAGAAGAAGACGACGAACTCACGCGTCAAGCTTGTCAACTACCAGAACTTGACTTGTCCCTCCAGTCCAAGGATAAGAAGGTCACAGCTGCCAAGGAAACCAGGAAGAGGCTAGTGGAGCGCTTCAAGTCTAGGAAGAATAGATGGTTCTTTACCAAACCCAGGTTCTGAGTTGGATCGGTATCGTTTAGTGTGCTTTGGAAGAGTTGGGTTCGTTTCCATTTGGTCGTATTTCATGTTGGTTTGTTATCTGTTTATTAAGAAGATAGTTGTTTTGTGAGTTATCTTAGTAGTTGTCTTGAGAAAGATTTTGGGTTTAATTTGATTTGTTCAAGATTTTGGGTTTAATTTGATTTGTTCAGAACCTCTTTGAACATGTTTGGATGAGATATTCGACGAATTCTTCTCTAAAAAAAAACCTTCAAATCAGCAAGTCCTCCACCATAGCCAAAGTACGGAACCGCATGCATAAGTTTTCTTGTCATACTCGCAGATGAGAAATCGGTGTGTAGAGGTAGAGTGAGAAATCAAAACATTCAAATTAAAAAAAAAATTAAAAATTAAAACCTGGATTCATCCGGGTTCCGGCCTGGGTTCCCGGGTTGGAACTCGGATTAACAATCCTAAGATTCGTAAATATTCCATGCCAATCGAAGAAAAAACAAAAAACAAAAACAAAGAAAACATCTCCTAGCTACTATTATCCGGCCTAAAGCTTGTACCTAACTACTTATTTAGACACCACATTCTTGCACTATCCACTGTCGATAGTAACTTACAAAACAAACATCTTCTCCAGAGTCGCCTTTTACAGCCAGCAAACTCTATATGACAATGAGGATCTCCTTACCACATCCATACAGAATATTCCAGTCATTGCCATCATCATACAAAGTTAATATTTTCTAAGAAAAGATTATCAGAAATTTTTGGGTCGTTAATTAAGGATGTTATTTTAAAACTTTTGTGGGCAAGAATAATTTGTTTATATAATCTGAAAATATATAAAGAAAAGTTTATATTAAGTACTAGATTTAACATATCAAATTTTAAGGGAAGCAAAATGCCCTAGATGTATTGATTCATTTACTTATAGAGAATAACTTAAATATACATTGTCGCAACCAATTATAACTGTAAAAGACTCATTTAAATCTGAGAAATTAGAAACTAAAACTAGAAAAAAAAAATATTGAAAAAGACTACGATTAAAAAAAATCATGACTTAAAATTTAAGAAAACAAAAAATAAAAATAAAAATCTAAAACAAAGAAAACAGCTGATTTTTTATTAAAAATAAAAAATAAAACCAATAGTTTAAAAAACTCCTGATCAAATTCAAGGTTCTAACAAAATTAAGAAAGAGTGCTGCCCTTAGGCAAAAATTCTTTTTAAAATTTTTTTTATTCATATTTTTAAAAAATAAAAAAAAATATCAAAATACTAATAGTCGTTTGCTTAATTAGTAAGTAAAAAACTAAATAAATGTAAAAAAAAAAATTAAATGTATAAGCAGTCAAAACGATATTATTCATTGAAGAGAAATGCTTTGATTTCCAAATTCGGGATTCAAAAAGTGTCCCGAATGAGTTTTTTTTTTTACTTAATGATTAAGAAAGTATTTTTTAATAATGTTGTGAATTTTTTTATTTTTTTTAAAATGTTCATAATGATTAAAAAAATACATGAAAAAAAAATAAAAATAAAAAAATAAAATATATTGTTTAAGATACACATTCAGGACATATTTTCGATAAGTATAATATTGCTCTTCATTGAAAAGGGAGGGATGTTGCCCCTTGGCATACGGCAACTCCCAAAAGGATGAAGTGGGAGCTTGGGGGGACATCCAGCCCTACGTGAGGTGGTAGCTGATTTTATGAATATAAAGGGGCCAGCTTAATGAATATTGTATCATATGAGTTAGAATCAGTAACAGCAAAACTAATTAATCCCAGTGAAGAAGAAGAGAAAACAGCTTTGGACAGCAATCAGAGGAAGGCAGGCCCGATCGACATAGATCAAATTTAGAAACAGGGAGAAAGGCTGTTTCTGGCAGAAGAGACAAATAAGGGGAAGGTTGTTATCATGGAGAGCTCGTAGGACAGGAAAATGGGTCCCCAATATTATACAGATATGGTTTGATGGAATGGGACTGACCTTTGAGAAAAATAGAAGAAAAAATTGAAAAAAAAAAAAAAAAAAAAAAAAAAAAAAAAAAAAAAAAAAAAAAAAAAAAAAAAAAAGAAAAGAAAGAAAGCTGTAAAAAGGATAAAAGCCAAGGCCCAGAAAAAAAATATAAAAAAATAAAAAAAGACTAAAGGAGAGTGATTTGTCTCTGATTGGAATACTTTTGCACATGCATGGATATACGCGCCTTTTTCTCCTGCACACTTTTGCAGCTCTCTCTTTCCCAGATCACTCTCTCTCTCTCTCTCTCTGGAACGTGTTTGGCAATTGGCACTGCCAGCAGCCTTTGCAACCCTTTGCTCATCGCCCTTTGACTTGGGGGCTATCTCGTCAAAGCATTCCCCCTTCAATTCAACGACTCTTTTACCACGTCACTCCTCTGCCATTAACGTTATCATCTCAAGCTATTTTATGAACACACTTAAAAAAAGTGTGTAAATATCAAAATTATTCAATTTTATACTCAAAATCATTGTGTAAATTACCTTAAAGATTTTCGTGATTAAAAGAGAAGATGGGGGGACCATGGACATGCATTAATCATTATGCATGTAAAAAGGAGGAAATCTATGTAGTCTTGTACTTCAACTAAAGTAGGAGAAATCTTATTTTCTTCATAGTTTGTAGCCTAAAACCATATGAATTGATGCATATATTTTAACTAATTTCTTTTATTTAATTTGTTGACATATTAAATCATTTGAAATATAACGTACTAGGGGTGAAAACCAATCCCTTCAGTGCGGTTTTTGGGCAAAACCGATGCCGACAGATGTGTGAAAAATGGGTGGAGCAACCGATTGTAACCGGTTGATGGAGAGTGGTAAAACCGGTTGGCGTAGTTTCGACCGGTTGCGTCAGTTCATCTGCGTGAATATTGGTTCCAATACTCAACAAATTTCTCAACACTCGACAATACAGATTCAACAACAAACATCAACTATACAGATCCAAACGATAAGCATCAAGTTGATTTCATCAACTATCCCATGAGAGAGAGAGAGAGAGAGAGACACGAAAGGGAGATGAGAGACAGAGACCTGAGAGGCTGCGACAGAGGCTTTGAGAGCCCCCAAAAGGGAGATGGCATCGCCACATCGGAGAGGGAGTTGGCATCGCCTCATCGAAAGGGGAGATTGGGGGGTGGCTGCTGCGAGGGAGAATCTGAGCGAGGGAAAAAACTTTCAAAATGAAGAATGAGGAAGAAGGCTTGCAGGGGTCTTTTACCTTAATTCAAAATGGCATCGTTTGGCTTAATCGCTGTTGCATTATTAATTATTCTTACAACTTGCGTCCCAAAAACGACGGTGTTTCACTTATTTGAGTAAAATGGCGTCATTTCTTAGACGCATATTTGAAAAAAAAAAAGAGAAAAAGATAGCTGACATCGATCGGTTTAGAGGTTTTGCCCTGGGTCAAAATGGAATCGAACTGAACTAACCGACGTCGATTTTGCTTAATTCCTATCGCCGGCCGGCCGATTCTCTGTCGGTTTTTCCAGTTCCGTGCTCCAGCGGCCGATTTGAGTCGATCCCGACCGGTTTAACGGTTTTTTATACGGCCCTATAATGTACACATCAAATGAGATGTTTCAAAATGAAAAAATTTAAGACAAGGATATTATTAATTTAAAAATAATATACAAAACTATCTCATAAAATCAATCAATATAAATAAAGAATTGTTACAGATATAAAAAAATTACACAAAAGTAAACTCATAAATTGACGTGATTTTACGTGATGAGTTGGATCTATTTTATAATAAAAGTAACTTTATAATCTGACATACTGTATCAAGTCATGTCAATTTAAAAATTTATTTTTATATAATTCTTTTGTGGTTAAAATATTCCTCGTATAAATAAGACGCATGGCTTGACTTTTAACAATCTATATAATGATGAGCTTTAGTTAGTGAGTTAATATCTCTGAGTTTGAATTGTATTAATAAGATTGGATTAGTTAATTATAAGTTCATCTCCATTTTATATAGTTCATTAAAATACATCATATTCTTTAATACTAATTTATTCATTTTGTCATGTCGAGTTTGAATTAAACATGAATTAATTAACCCTAACACATTCAATATCTAAAAGGGAACGCTATTACTTTTATAGGGTAATGTTATATATTCTACAAGTTTAATTTACTACATAAGTTTTATGTACGAGATTGTTTCACCAATCAAAAGTTGAAATCAAAGTCGAACCATATTATCATATTGGTGATGTGTCACCGACTGATCACCAATTAAACTTGTAGTATGTTTAGCATTTTCCTTACTTTTATGTTTAGATTGGTGAATATGGTATGAACAATCACTAAATTCCATAAAAAGAGTGAAATAAATAAAATCAAAATTAAATTAAAAGCACGGAACAAACATTATAATTAAACATGAATGATCTGTTTCTGTCCCGAGCCGTCTGCGGTACAACTCACTGCCTAGAAGATAGGGACGACGGAATCTGGTTCCTCTCCGGCCTCCATACTCCTGTCCCATCCCCATAATCTCTCTTCAATTTTTTTTTTTTTTTGTTTTAAATTAATTATCTTTTCTTCTCCCAAAGTACTCCTACTTTATCCGAGTAATGTAGTCAGCTGCCTCTATATTTGCGATGATTCTTTCAACAATCAGCTCCTGCTGATAAAGCTCCATATCTGTTGTACCGCCGATGCAATCTCATTTGCAGATCCTAGCTTACACTCATCCTCTATCTGTGCATTAGAAGCCACCAAAATCACACCCACATGAACAATGGTGTAATGTTAAATGTAAAGTACTGATGAAAATGAAGATAAAAAAACGAAAGAGGACTAGTGCTAGCGGCCTGCTGCTATCTAGGTTTGCTCTCTTCAAGTCAGAATGGTTGACTAAATAAAAGATAAAGCAAGGAAGACTGAAATTAAACTCGACAGGAAGAATACCTTGAGACTGAGAGAGTAAAGAATCGAGGCCTCTGAGGAGGTGATGTTTAGGTGCAAAACTGTCAGCCTGAGTTCCTCCAGTGCAACAATGGCTTTCAGCAACTGCCCCGGCTTCCTTTGGCACTGAATTTTCATGTTCACATGTGTTTGAATCACAGTAACCTGAATCTCGGCATCCTCGGACTTGTTATCCGACTTCACTTCTTCCCCACGGTGGCCTTCCTCCGTCGACGCATTTCTACATTGGGGAGACATAAACAGACCGTTGGATGGTGCATCCATGGCGCCGGAGCCCTCGACGCCTTCCTGATTTTTTCTCATTCTCTTCTGTGCTTCAAGGGAATGAAGTAGCTGCTCCAGTTCCTTCACAAAGTCTATTGCACCTCCGATAATAGACGCTTGGTCACCCTTTCAAGGAAAACGAAGAAATATTAAATCTTTCGAAAACTGTACATCAAATTATATGAAATTCAAGATTATATAACAATGGAACTTAGAATGGCTTCAAACTCATGTCATGATTGATTACCCTTTGAATATAGGGGGTTGGCATTAGGGACCTGAGGACGTTGAGATGGTCATTCATTTGGCGTCTACGGTTGCGTTCCACGGCAATGTGGGTCATGCGCTGGCTCTCTACTTCTTCTTGGTTCTTGGTCGGCCTTGTCCGCTTTCGCTTTCTTCGTTCCCGGGCGAGTGGAAGAGATTTGGGGAGGTAGGTCTGTTTAGGCCAGGATTGTGGCGGGGGGTTTGGCCACGGAGGTGGAGAGCCCGCTGAGGCGCCTAATTCTATGCAATGGTTGGGTTCTTGGTTGCACTCTGAGCTCACGGTAGCCTCGAGACATGAAGCTGAATGCGGCTGTCGGAGGTCCATGGTCACGGATTTGACAGGAGAATGCAGCTCCACTATGTCATGGGTGACGCAGCTCTCGAGCTCTAGGGCCTGAATTTGGGTTTCCATTTCAGGGATGTTGTAGGTGTAACCGTCCCAAGGCTTCTTACGGTGCTGTAATCTCAACAGTGTCTGAAAGTTGGGCTCCTTGTAAGGCAAAAAGTGAGGGGATCCCACACTTTGTAGCATCTGAAGAAATGGCATTTTCTCTTCCAACATTGGGGTTGAAAAGTGTGGTTCTTGTTCCTCAAATTTCAAGCTGTCTGTAAGGACAAATTCTTGCTCTAGACAATCTGCCTCTGAATGTTCCCCAAAGAACTGCAGGAAAGCAAAAAACCCAGAAAAGCAAAATTATGAAAGAGAAGAAAATGAGGGAAAATTTTCTGATCGATGTACTGAGCTTCAAACTCAACCTCCAAAGCAAGCAGGGAAAAACATCATAGAATGTCAAGAGTGGACGAGAACAAAATATCGAAACAGAAAAACAGTGTCGAATATGTTACTATATCCAGGGAAAAGAAACACAATGCATTAAATACGCGCATTCTGAGAGGTCAATGCGGTCCATTTCTTGATTCTAGAGATCAAGGGACTCAAGAAAAAAGGGGAAGGAATGAACATATTAACATACACAGGAATTAATGGGTCCCTGAAACCTCTCCATTTTAGCCGAGCAGTTGTTGAAGTATATGCCTTAAGTCCTCTCTGTGTCTATATCTCTCTCCCACCTAGGTGCCCAACATTCCATAGTGATGATACTAACAAAACAATCGTAATAAATGTAACACCAAAGAAACAGCCGCAGGAGACCGCATATCCACCGCACGATATATTCCTTTGTTCCTGAGACTGGTGATACCCTTAAAAAGAATATATTAAATGCTGGGCTTGGAAGAACTCATGCACAGAGAGAGAGAGAGAGAGAGAGAGAGAGAGAGAGAGAGTAGAATGAAGTAACAGGACTAGGAATAGGGCTTGGAGAAGTGAAGATGGGTTAATAACAATGGTAAAGAAAACGGAAAGGGAAGCGGTAATAAACGAAGGGTGGAAATCACACGAGCTTGAATATATATCAAAATTACTTGAAACTGAGAGAGAGTTGGTAAGACTTTGCAGAAGAGGGATCAGTAAGAAGAGGAAAAGGTAGGGTTGTCTGGTTTACAAGGTCCCAAGTATTATTGGCGGTAGCAGTTTTGTCCAGCAGCGGGGACAGACAGTTGTGGGGACTCTCTCTCTCTCTCTCTCTCTCTCTCTCTCTAGTGCCTGCAGTAAAGAGAGAAAAGGTTTGGAAAGTCCTTCTATGGATGTCACTGCTCACTGGTATCTGTTGATGGGTCATTCCCATTTTCCCACATCTCCAACTCCATTTCCCCATTGATTTTCTTTTTCCTGAGCACATCCACAATTGCACATGGGTTGTGATTTTTCTTGTAAAATTACCTCATTGTTGGGATATTTTCAATACGTTGTACGTCCTGATGTAGTTTTGGAACTGATTTCGACTGTTTACATATAGATGAGTGATCTAAGATGTTTTGTAAATAACAGTAAGAAAATAATAAAAAATAAGATAAAATATTAAATAATATTAGTTAATAGTTGTAAAAAACAATTAAAGAATAAGTAAAAATTAAATAATAATAAAATAATAAATAATAATAAAATATTCTCATAACAATCTACTGCCTATAATCGGAGAGGCAACTGATTTGTACTGTTATTTTCCAAAATGCATGTCATCTCGTTAGTAACGAAAACACTGATCAACACAGCGTAATCTGCATCATGTTTTTCGTATATGGACCATGCATGTCATCTCTTGCCATGATCATAGGCGCAGTACTACAGGTCGTTCAAATGGACCATGCACGTTCACAATTAATCTCGCATTCTTTTCTTACCTGTAATTTGATGATCAATCTCTTTCCCCTCTCGTTTTGTTGGCTGACAATTAGGTGAAACAGTACTTACGCCTCAAGTACAGTTTGCATGCATAGCGCTCGCATTCTTATGTTCATCCTTTAGTGTCTCGCCAAATTGTCTGTTGTTCTTCTACCTTCACTCTCAATAATTGATATATTTTTGTGTGGGGACGATACATATACTAGTCGTGGGCATGATTTGCATTAATGCGTGACAGAGTGCTTGTCACAAAGGGAAGCATGTGATAGCTAGATATTGATTCCAAAGCCGAATTGATATTTTTCAGTCCTTGTAAATTTGTCGGGAAGATTTATATTTTGATTTGTAATGAAATTTAATTTAAATTTTACCATATTAACAGTCTGCGCCCTTCATACCAATTTATAAATGTAGTTTTCCTTTCCATTCACCCTCCTTATCCTAATCAATACGAAGTTATATATTTATTTATTTTATTTTGATAGTTGGCTCTTGATATATAGCTGCATGCATATCAACTCCACATCGTCGATCAATCAGCTTGGTGTTAACGTCTAAAAACAGCGTAATAGGCTGGAAGGGAATAAAGAGTTATTTCTAGCCCACTGAGACTATTCGGGCCTTGATTGGCACTACGTGGAGCCCCCAGCGGTGATTCGGTGCAGCTGTACAATATTTGTGCATATATTCATGATAGTGAGCAGTAAATAAATATAGAGAAAGTAAAGAGATGGAGACGTATAGATTTACGTGGTTCGGCATAATTCCTACGTCCACGTGGGTTTGGGATGAGAGAATCCACTATAATATCATTGTTTTATAGTCTCTCATGGTCTCTCATCCCTGTTGTACAATGGAGATCAGAGCTCTATCCTCTGGTGGAGATCTCGTAGCTGGAATTCCTATCGTGAGGTTGAAGAAGCTGAAGAAGAAGTCGAAGTCCGTCCCAAAAATCATCTGAAAGAAGCCTCCTTCATTCTCTGCTCCTCTCTTGCTTTATGTCACATCTTCTCTCATTTACGTCACATATCTACTTTTCCTCCTGACACCCTTTCCTTCATCAGCCTTTGTCTCGTCATTCTCTCTTCTTCCTCTCTCCTTTTGTTGTCTTCTAGTGGGGGCCCTTTGATGGGCTGGGCTTTTTATCTGGATCTGGGATATTTTATCCCCTCTAGTTGTCTGTGATTCTTATGGTCAATTCACTCCGAAAGAAGGTCTTGTGAATCTTCTAAATAAAATATGTGACTGAGGTAGTCCGTAGAAACCCGTAGAAAAATAAATTTCGAAAGTGGGTCCTTGATTCTTCGTTTCGCTTGCATTAAGCAATAAATATTTCCAAGCGCGAGGCTAGGCGAGAGATAGGCTCGGCCAAGTAAGGTGTAAGCGCGGAGCTCGGCTATGTTGGGAGATGTACTCTACCACGTAAGGTACGAGTGCGGAGCTTGACTTTTATGCACGCGAGGGTGGTCAGGTAGTCAAGTGACTTGCCTACCTATTCGGTCGCCTAGGAGGTTAGGCGGTCCCTGACTTTTCCTGCCTGTTGACTCGTTATGAAAATGGTGAAAATCTAGGTAGCTAACAAATTGGACCCACTTCTTTGGCGTGATAGAGGTCGAGCAGCTCGTAAGACTGGACTCGTCTTGTTGTTCTGACAGAGGTTGAGTAGTGCGTAAGACTGGACTCGTCTTGTTGTTATGGCAGAGGTCGAGCAGTGTGTAAGACTGGACTAGCCTTGTTGACTCTTGTAAAAGTGAAGGAAGTCAAGCAGTGGGCAAGACTGAACTCGCTTTGTTGTCCTGGTGGAGGTAGAGTAGTGCGTAAGACTGAACTAGCCTCATTGCTGTGAGGGAGGTCGAGTAGTGCATAAGACTAGACTCGCCTGTCGTTGTTGAAAAGCATATGTTCATCCGACATTTTTGTTTTTGATGGTGTTGGTGAATTTCTTTTCTCTGATGTAAATTGTTGTTAACATTAGAGTTTGTTTGTTGTAACCCACACAAAGTGGTCAGGGAGCCTGTTGACCCCAAGGGTCCACCTTACGCGATTGTCGAGTCCGTCAACTCATTTCCGAAGGTAACCTACACAAGCGAGGCGATTGTGGAGCTCGGAGGCACGTTAGCTTCAAAGGCTTGTCAACTGGATGAAGGTCGAGTAGTATGTCAGATTGAACTCACCCAGTTGGTTGGATGGAGATTGAGTAGTGCATCAAACTAAACTCGTCTCGTTGACTGGATGAAGGTTGAGTAGTACGTTAGACTAAACTCGTCCCGTTGACTGGATGGAGGTTGATTAGTACGTCAGACTGAACTCGCCCCATTGATTCTCGTAGATGTGAGGGAGGTAAGTAGTTGGTGCACTTGACCATGCTACAGAAGCCAAGGCAGTTAGTGCAGATAATTTCCAATCACAAGTTTGAAATTTGTGCAACTGAATCATCCTGTTGAAGTGTGGCAAAGGGTTAAGATGTGTCGGCGAGGCCCGTTAGTAGCCATGTTTCGCTGACAATGAACATCCAGCGTGCCCTCATGCATATTAATGCCAAGAAATTTATTTTGATGGAGACATATTGAGACGTCCAAGCAATGCCCGAGCGGGACAAGGTGTTTTAGCTGCTGTAGCCAATTTTTGCTTGATCGAAAATTGCTCGCTACTAGTTATCATTTCTTCTCTTCTTCTTCTTCTTTTTCTTCTTACCCCTCTCTCTCTCTTTCTCACTTTCTCTTTTGCAACTTTTTTAGCATATGCTATGCAAATCTGACCACCTTGGTTGACAGTTGCATGGGACATCAACGTGTGTCCATTGTTGCATCTATCTTGGCCATGTGACTTCGTGGGTGGGTAATCTTGACAGTGATGCAGAGGGTCTTCGTGCTCGGGCCATGTTGCCATGGAGTCGTGTGGCTGTAGAACCACTGAGGTCATGGAGGTTGTGCTTGAGTAGCTCCAAGCTTGGACCCAGATGGTGATTGTCCGTGGTGGGCGAGTAGCTGAGCAATTGGGTCTGCGAGGGGGTTGGCCAGGGTGGCGTTGTTGCTGGTGCATGTGGCACATAAGGATGTAGTAGGAGTAATCCCAGTCGGGATGAAGCGGTGAGTCATCCCAGTTTCCAGGGGTGAGTCTGTTTCTCGCGTGAATGCCGATGGAGGGCTGAGGAAATGGTGGAGCCAGTGGGAAAGGTCCCACCGGTGTTTTCTGTCACCGATGGCTAGTATGACAGCGGTAGCCAGTGTCGGCGTACCCAATTGTGGCGTTAATAGCTCATCGGCAGCTAGCGGGCTATGACCCACCGGCCTCCAAGTGCCTGATGGCCAGGGACCAATCGTGTATCGTTGCCTGCGGCTTATTCTGGACTTTTGGTACCACGGCGAGAGTGCTCTGTGTGTCGTGAGGAAGGTGGCGGGCTTTACATGCCTGCCACCGTGATCATGTTGTAGAGTTGTGTGTCCCGGATGTGGGTACTCCAGCGACGATTGCTTTTCAGGATGAGAGGTGCCATACAAGAGACAGAAGCTGCCAACAACCCCAGTGGGCTGCTAGTGGTTGTCCCAAGTCCCCCTATGGTTTGTGGGATGTATCTTGCCAATCCGTGGACTTCGCAAGGTGGGATGGTGTGGCCGAGATGCACACCAAGTGGGGTGCTCCCCTCCAGTCTAGTCCGGTCGTCCGATGGGACTGTTTCTTTAAGCTCCATGAGACCAAATTTTTTCCATAAAAAACACAATAACCACCAGTTGATTTTCTGTCATCGAGGCACCCTGCCCAGTCCGCATCAGTGTATGCAGCCAGAAATGGAGTAGAAGATGTTTGAAGAAATAAACCATAATGCAGTGTATGCTTTAAATAACGTAAAATCATTTTAACACTCTGCCAATGAGATAAGCATGGGGCATGCATGAACTGACAAACACGGTTGACAGAGAAAGCAAGATTTGGCCTAGTGAAGAGTAAGTACTGTAAGCTGCCCACTACACTGCGATATAATGTAGGATCTTCTACAGAGGTGGAATCAAATGCAGATAACTTGGTGGAAGGAGACATAGGGCTGCTAACTGGCTTATAGTCCAACATATTCACCTTTTTGAATAAATCCAAAATATATTTCTTTTGAGAAATCATGAGTCCAGTAGCATCACGTCGACATTCAAGACCCAAGAAATAATGTAAATTGCCCAGATCTTTAAGAAGAAAATCAGTGCTTAATTCAGAACTAAGATGGGCTAAAACACTCGGACTAGAGCCAGTTAGCACGATATCATCTACGTAGACTAGAAAATACACAACCACAGATTGATGTCTATAAATGAATAGGGAGGTGTTTGATTTTGAAACTACAAATCCCAACTCAAGTAACCGAGAACTGAGCCTCGCATACCAGGTACGTGGAGCCTGTTTAAGGCTATATAAAGCTCGGTTGAGTTTACAGACATATTGGGGAAATTGAGGGTGTATAAACCTAGGAGGCTGAGTCATAAAAGCATGTTCATCAAGAGTCCCATGCGAAAAAGCATTCTGAACATCTAACTGGTGAATCGGACCCAGAGGAGACTGCAATGGAGAGAACTAACCTGATGGACGTGGGCTTGATCACAGGACTAAAGGTTTCATTGTAGTCCAGGCCTTCAAGTTGAGTGTAGCCCTTGGCTACCAATCTCGCTTTCCTTCGTTCGACAGAGCCATTTGATAAGTACTTGGTTTTAAAAATCCATCGACAACCAACTATATTTTGATTAGATGTAGGAGGGACTAGTGACCAAGTATTGGTAGACATAAGAGCGTCAAATTCCAGCTGCATGGCATGCCTCCATTCAGGAAATTTTGAGGCTTGTGTAACTGAGGTGGGTTCCTCTGGTATGGCAATGGAAGTTGCATGGGCGCGTGGTAATAGCCATGAAACCGTACCGTCAGTTCTTATTTTGGGACAAGTTTTGTTGGCTTTAGCTCTGATTTTCATGGGATGACTAGAGGTGGGAGGGATTTTTGGAGGAGAAATCGCGATGGGGAGAGGGGATTCTGAAGCTAATACGGGTAAGGGTGCCCTAGACAAGTCAATGGATGTGCTTGATGGAGGAGAGGATTTAGGTAAGACTAATGGAAGTTGGTTTTGTGGGCTTGATGGAAGAGGGATGTTGGAGAAGGGTGATGAACTGGGCCATGTGGAATGTTGATTGTGAGAGGAGGAAGGCCCGTGATTTTGAGAAGGAAAAATAAATGGTAACGGGACGTGAGATGAGGTGGGCCGAGAAGCATATTCTGGAGATGAGTTTGATTTTGAAACAGAGAATGGAAAATTATTTTCATCAAACAATACATCTCTAGAAATGTACATTCTTGCCATAGGAATATCGAAGCACAAATAGCCATGATGAGAAGAACTATATCCAAGAAAAACACATGGGAGAGACCTGAAGCTCATTTTGTGATTATTATAGGGCCTACGGTTAGGCCAACATTGACAACCAAAAGTTTTTAAAAACATATAATCAGGTTTTTGATGGAATAGAACTTCAAATGGAGATTTGTTATTTAAAGTAGGAGTAGGAAGTCGGTTTATTAAGAACACGGCAGTAACAAAAGCATCAAACCAGTAAGAGTGAGGTAAAGAGGAGTGAGCAAGTAATGCAAGACTTGTTTCTACAATATGTCTATATTTTCTTTCTACTGACCCATTTTGAGAATGAGCATAGGGACAAGAGAGGCGATGAGGGATGCCAAAAGAGTGTAACACATTATTGAGAGATTTAAATTCTCCACCCCAATCAGATTGCAATGCACGAATTTTTGTATTAAAGAGAGTTTCTACATTACGCTTGAAAGAGAGAAAAACTGTGACTACATCATATTTACATTTTAATGAAAAAATACAGGTAAACCTACTATAGTCATCAACAAAGGAAAGATAATATCTAAAACCACCACGAGATAGCATCGGTGCAGGACCCCAAACGTTTGAAAACAGAAGATGAAGAGGAGCAGGTGATCTATAGGAGGATTGACCATATGGTAGTTGATGGAGTTTGACCTTGCAACACGAAGAGCATAAACCTGAGGAGGAAGAAGACTTGATAGGAAGAGACACTTGTGAAATTATTTTGTGAACTAGTTGCATAGAAGGATGACCTAGCTGAATGTGCCATTGGAAGGAGGAGACACGTTCACCAACATTAGCTTGAAGAGATGCTGATGTTTGTGGAAACACATACATGCCATCTTTAGTGGGGCCTTGAAGAAGAACATTCTGGGTTCGAGAATCCTTCACAGAGAAAAATGAAGAGTGGAATTCAAAATATACACAATTATCTTTACAAAATTTCCTGACTGAAATTCAATTCTTAGAAATGGAAGGAACATGATAGAGTTTTGAGAGAAGAAAATTGCCATGAGAAGAAGGAATGGTGGAGCTGCCAACATGATGTGTTGGAAGAGAGTTACCATCACCTATACGGACTTGTTCATCACCCTTGTACTTCGATGGATTAAGAGATATGTTAGAAAAATCATGTGTGAGAAATGGTGTGTAGCAGCGGAATTAGGATACCAGTTTGTGTCAGTGGGATGAGAAGGTGATTGAGTGTAGTGAGGTCCTGATGTGAAATGAGCCGAGAGGGAGGGTGGAGGTGGTGATTGAAAACTGAAATCAAACCTATGGTAGCATGTGCTAGCTGTGTGACCTTGCTTATGACACACTTGACAAGTGGGTCGATTAGGTGCAAAGACATGTGGGGAAGGGGAAAAATCACGGCCACCATTTCTGCCACGACCACCACTCCCTCTAAAACTTCCCTTGCCATGAGAGAAACCACGACCTTGGGAGGGATTATTCCCAGTGTGTTTCTGAGTAGCATTAGCAGAAAAATCAAGAGATGCAGTAAGACCATTGCTCTGATCGAGTATTCTTGACTCATGAGTGAGAAGATGACTATATACTTGAGCTGGAGTGAGGGGATCCACACGGGTAGTAATGGACGTGACTACTGAATGATAGTCAGTGCACAAACCAGCCAAGATATAAGTAATGAAGTCAGAAGATGATAAGATTTTACCAGTCATAGCCAATGTATCTTGAAGAAGCTTAGCAAGCCTATAGTATTCGGCAATGGAGTCCGAACCCTTCTTGAGGGTATTAAGTTGCAGCTGCATTTGCATGGTGCGAGCTTGTGAATTTGCAGCAAATAGTGCTTCGAGGACATCCCATATTTCGCGAGAAGAGGATGCCCCTAACACATGTGCAATCAATGGTTCAGATAGAGAAGAAATGAGGACACTCATGATGGCTTGGTCCTGTTGTTGCCAAGAGAGAAAAGCAGAGGTTGGTTTAGAACTTGCATCGAGCAGTTGGGGGGGAACAATAGTCCCATCAATATGCCTGAATAAGTTCTGTCCTCTGAGATAAGGCATGATTTGTGCCTTCCACAGAAGATAGTTTTCATTGTTTAACTTGACAGTGATCAAGTTAGATGGAGAAAAAAGGGAGATATTAGAAGTTGATTTTGGGGAAATCGGTGGTATAGGAGTTTCAGCCATGAAGGTAAGCCCAAAAAAAAAAAAAATGGACGTGAGTCCTAACCAGCTCTTGATACCATAATAGAACAGAGTAAAGAGAGAGATAGAGTTTGAAAGTATTTGATTTTCTTCATTGTATAATGTGTGATACAGACTGTGCTATTTATACACATAAGATGAAATATTCTTTGAAACAGATTTTATCACTACAAATAGAAACATTACACGTGTATAACAGAAAATTATTCTTGAACATTCTAGATTGGTACGTCTTCTGCCTTTCCTGATGAGGTGTCATTTGAGTGCTGATCTTGAGTTGTAATGGTATTGTTGATATTTTTCGATAGCTAGCTAGTAGGAGAATATTTTTTTTATATAAGAGCCGAATGTTACATGTCCAATACTGATCCCGTCCCAAATTTTATTAATAGTCCTCACTTATGACTGAAGAATACCGTGGTGATAAGACAAACACTTAGGATTTATAGATAAGATACTAAAACCATGATCTCTTGTATCAAACCAAAATAAAACAACCAAACCAAACCAAACAAAAAAAATTCTAAACAGGCCTATAAGGGAATATCTAGTAGGTGATTGCATGCTTGTTTTCATTGTAGATCGATCCGTGTAGAGTTTCGATCTTAGGAGGAATATATGTTATTCCTTCTCAACTCCATCTTCCTTAAGAGTATTAATCAACTTAATCCTTAAGTGGCCGTCTAGTTATCCAACATTGGCAAATACAATTAAATATTGTAGGATCGTAATTTGGTTCATCTATAATAATAATAATAATAATAATAATAATAATAATAATTATTATTATTATTATAATCAACTATTTAAACTCACGACCACTGATATATTGCATTATATGAAGGACTTCAACCTAAAATAAATTAACTCTTAAGACCAATCCTAAAACAAAATCTAATTAAGATGAAATCCTAATGCTATATATAATTAATCTAATAACAGCGCACTTATATATTATGAATCAAACTCTAATGGGAGGTTTAGATAATGAGTTGAGTTGAGTTGAGATGAGATGAGTTGAGATGTGAATAAAATATTGTTAAAATATTATTTTTTAATATTATTATTGTTTTGAAATTTAAAAATATTAAATTATTTATGTGAAAACTTAAAAAAATTGTAATGATTAGATGAAATGAATTGGAAGACCTTCCAGCCAATGCTGATCTCTACATCAATCCTAATTAAGTTTATTATTTCTTGGCATATCATGTATTTTTTTTTAATTTGTACTTTTTTTTCTTTTCTTTTTCCCTCACCTACCCATGCATGCATGGTTGAGCATGATTCCCCCAATTCATCCGGAAGGTTTTTTGCACCGAAACTCCACCTCCCTATCTTTTTTCTTTTTCCTTGAGTTTTTCTCATCTGTTTTTTTTTTGGCAAATCTATTATGCGGCTATGCCCCGATCATTGTTGACTTTAAAGTTTAAAGCACCCTCGATTCCTTCTGCCTAGTGCCAATTGACCACTTGCTCCATTTTTGTGTCTAGCTTGTAATTTGAGCTGGCTTGAGTGTGACGCGCGCATGCACCACCTCATCCATTGAGCTTCCTTTATAGATGATCTATCTTCCCCACCTTCTCCTCCACTTTCGGATGAATCCCTAGTGATGGCCACCAATTGAAATACAAGTTGACATGGTTTGCTGCTTCAAAATTGCCAATGGTTTATCTAAAATTGATCTATTTTTAGCTAACCAAAACAAACTGTATCTATTTTAGTTAATGATTTTTTGAAATACTAGGATGGTTCTCTTTATTTTTATATCTTCTTTCTATTTTGCATTCTCTCACTTGGGAAATACTATATACAGTTTTGGCGTATGCAGTCTTCACTTACTCTATTTGTTTTTATGCAGATATCAAATTTAACCACTTTTTTTAAAGAAAGTACACGAGAATTGCACTATTTCAAAAGCGCAAATATCATTTCGCTCAAATGAATTAAACGGTTGAGAATGATGTAGAACTGATCACTACCCTTCTTGGTTTAACATCATATAATATCCTTCCTGAATGGGATGAGATATCCTGATTATACAGGCACTAACATGCTACTACACTGTATCTGGAACTCTCAAATCTCAATTTTTGAGAAGACAAACAAAGACAGCTTTATGAAGGGCCAACTTTTACTATTTTTCATGGGTTGCTATCAGACCAATCACCCTGTCACCTCTATTATGAGTATGTACCCTGTCCTATTAGGCGATTTTCTTTCTTTTCTTTTCTTTTTTCCTCTTCCAAGTTCCTCTAACATGCCGTAGAGCTAGCCGTCTACCTTCTCATGCACCCATCCATTTATATTTCAAAATGTATAATTAAGTTGGAAGACGTTTGTACGTATGTTTGTGCTTAGAAGTTAGAATTCACATGAGCAGAAGCAGCAGATATATATACGTATGACAGAAATTTATAAAGAAGACAAATTCAAACCAATAAAAAAACCAAACCTCCTTTGAAAAAACCAAAACTTTACCTGATAATGTCTAAAGAGAATCTTATCTTTTGAAACTGTGGCCTCAATATCTCTAAAGCAAGGAGCTCTAGCTAGCCACACAAACCAGAAGCATCATCTTTCTCAAGAAAACTGCGAAAAAAACTTGGACCTGTCCTCTAGCGAGCGGTTGAGGAAAAAGAGGTCAAATTTTACGCATGTGAACACAATAATACTAAATAACAGTTCTAAATGTTAGATTGTTAGTAGCGCGCGCGCATCACCCCTATCTTTTGGTAATGTTTCTAATCCTCAAAACTCACAAGGTGGAGCCTCTCTTTTTAATTGGTTTTTGTCCTGTTTCTGCTTGCCTTCAAAGGTAATGTATGCGTACCCAGTTTCTGTTTCCATTTTGCAGAACAAAGGAAGGTACAAAGTACCTCACGGCTCACAGGTCTCGCTTATGCTGAGCTTATCATGGAGCAACTGAAACCCATCTCAAATGCGTGATTCTTGAAACTATTTTGTGGTAGACCCCAAGACTCGAGCGTCAGCTGATGCTGGTAGCAACCCAGAAGATTCCTTTCTTAGTGAGATGGATACTTCTCTCTCCAAAAGGAAATAAGGCAAACAAAAGAGGAAATAGAGAGAAACGAATCTGAATCTGCATGGTCTGATCTACAACTATTGGTGCAGGTTATGAAGTACTCATGAGCTCCTGGACATGAATATCGGAAACAACATCGGCATTCTGTCATCAAATTTGTCGCTAATATGGAGTGATCAGTGAGCTTCGAAGGTTACCATTTTTTTTTTTTGTTTGTGACATGTTCTTATTTGTTAGAGAACTTCTGTTCTTCGATCTAGATTTTCAGAATCCCAATCCCACCTGTTAACATGACATGGAGATGACAAGATTTTAGATGAAGAATTGTGTTGATTTTATTTAATTATTAATTTTTTTTTTTTTAATTGAGGGAGGAGGGTTTCGAACTCCAGACCTCCCTTATAGAAGCTAAAGGTCATGCCAATAAGACCTTTGACTAATTATTTAAGAATAATGCTATATGCAGTCATGGAATGCGTAAGTATCGTGTAGTCGTTTTAAAAAAGAGTGGAACTTACTATTAAAAAATTATTATTTTTTCTTGTAAGTCCCGTATATATTCATTTTTTTCAAAGTGATTACATGACGCTTGTACACTCACGACTGCAACTATAATTTTTCATTATTTAATTATAATTGCTTCATAATATTTTCACACTTTGGTGGACACAACCCAAGTGTTAGCTGATGCATTCCTGTGGTGGAAGAAAAGAATTCGGTTTTTACTTTTAACAGTTGGACATATTGTGTGGGTATTCACGAAGCAAAAGAGAGGTTCCAAGAAACTATATGTATTTATACACTCCCATAGGTTAAAAGAAACTAAATATGCAAAGATTACTTAGTAGACAACTATAAATCCACCATATATTGAGGAATTGTGCTCAAACATTTTCATCTTAGAGAGAGAGAGAGAGAGAGAGAGAGAGAGAGAGAGTCTGCTGCTAACTCTGAAGATATTCCTTTATAAGTAGACTGCAACACCTACTGCTAGGAAGAGCCCACTGCAATCATTGATAACTATAGAAATCTAATTTTTCCACTAATTATTTTCCATGCGAACGGCCACCTACCGCTCTATCTGTATAGTTATATGGCTGATGTTGTACTCCCTTTTGATATAATTTAGCACATTGTCCAGCACCATGTCTGCATTTGCTTCTGGCATGATTTTGACATGGCAAGCCAGCAGGATCTTCCCTACCGTGATAGCCCATATATGGAGCTCATGAATGGCCACCACTTCCTTCATTTCTAATAACCCCTTTTCGAGCTTTGTTGCATCTATCTCTCTTGGTGTGCTCTCCATCAGAACTTCAAGTATGTTCCGGAGCATTCTGATAGTAGTCCCTAAAACAATTACCGAAAAAATAAGGGTGCAAATCGGGTCAACTATCTTCCACTCAGGCTTATACCATATAATTGCCCCTCCAATCATTACCCCAATACTCTGGATAGAGTCCCCGAGTACATGGAGATAAGCTCCCTGGACATTTATGTTCTTTTTCTTCTTCTGTTCGGATCCATTTGTTGGTTTATCTAGCAGTGGTTCAACAAGATCGTCATGATGGTGTGCATGATCTTGAAGACTGTGATGGTCTGCATGATCTCCATGACCGTGATGGTCTGCAGGATCTTCATGACTATGACAATGATCATCTTCTGGGTGCTCATCATCATGATGATGTGGGTGCTCATCATCATGATGATGATGATGAGCAGAAATTGTCATTCCGTGGCTGTGGCTTATACCATGACCATGTTCATCATGTCCATGTCCATGGCCATGATCATGGCCCAATAAGACAGCCATGATGATATTAACCACAAGACCAAATGCAGCAACAATAAACATTAAAATTCCATTTACCTCGCCTGTTTTGTGAATCAGTCTAACAATGGCTTCATATACCAAAACCCCTGCAAGCAACCATATGAGTTGGATAGAAACCAAAGCACCAAGAATCTCAACCCTAAAAAATCCATAGGACTGACGGGGAGTGGCTTCCCAGCCGGCAGCCCAAATGGAGAACAATGAGATGGCAAAAGATGCAACATCTGAAAGCAAATGTGCTGCATCAGTCAAGATTGCGAGACTATTGGCTTTGATGCCACCAACTACTTCAACACTCATGAAGACAACACAAAGTACCACTGCAATTAAAAGCTTGCGCATCGAAGCTGATCTTTCTCTAGCATCCTTAGATTTGGATCCAGTATCCGAGAGTCCACAAGGTACTTCTCCACAAAATTTACTCCCTCCGGTGCTTGTCTCTCCAGTAGGAACATCTATACTGATTTCTATAATCTGCCCAGGTTGAGAGTTGCGCTCATCCATCTGAAAATTCAGAGTGATGAGAATGCGTACATAGAAAGGGATCCCCAATACCATAATTATGCATATAAATATGCACTAAATTGTCTGAAATTGTTCAAACAACAAAATCATGCATTTTCTTCTTATATTCGACCAGAAAACAAGAATATTGCTTAGAAAAATCATAAGCATGAGTAGAAGTGCAGGTTATGAATTGACCAAAGTGGTATGATTTATTAAACCACCGATGACTTCATTGTGCAGACATCACTGCCAAAGCAGAACAAGACCCAGTGTATTCTAAACAGAACATCAGCAGGGGACTACTCAGTTTTAAATGGGCTTAGAAATAACTAAATAACTACAACCATTGAAACTAGTATAAATACACTTTTTAGAGATAAACAGGACTCCACCCCCTCGAGAGCAGGATGCCAGAAATACCCAGAACAAGATCCAGCGTATTCAAACAGAACATCAGCAATGGACTACTGAATTTTAAATGGGCTTAGAAATAACTAAATAACTATAACCATTGAAACTAGTATAAATACACCTTTAGAGATGAACAATACCCAGAACAGACCCAGCGTATTCAAAACATAATATTAGCAATGGACTACACAATTTTAAATGTGCTAATAATAACTACAACCATTGAAATTGTTATAAACACATTTTTAGAGATAAACAATGAGTCCTATATCCAAGTGAAAAGTCAGATTCAATCACCATGATTATGCACCAAGTTGCTTGAATCCTCTTGCGTTATGATTTTGAAACATTGCTTTCCACAGAGATCTATACCTAATTGAGCCAATCATCACTGCGTCATTTTATAAGCCAAAAAGGCAACATTGCTTTCCCCATAGACCTACCTAATAAATCCTTCTTATTTATAGAACTCTGGAAACACCAAAAAGGCCTAATTGGTAGATTACCAGCCTACAATTGAATGCTAATCCATACTGATAAACAAAAAACAATTGAATGCTAATTCATGGGATTCTAGAAGCCATTTACGTTATCTGGTGAACTCTACAGTGGTCATCCAATTACATTTCCGGTCCAAGCAATTAGAAAAATACTGATGAGCACTTTGTTTAGTTGTGATGAGAATGTGCCACTTAATAAAAATCCATAATCTTGAATGCATTAGACCTTATGATGTTGGGCTCACATATTAAATCCATAAAAGCCCCCCCCGGGAGAAAAAAAAAAAAAGAAAAGAAATCTGTCACCGACTCCAAGCCATGATTAAACCTGGAGAAATGTTATTGAAGGGATGAACACACCACTCACTGCGGAAAGTTAGTACCGACACAATTATTTTGGGAAAAAAGAAAAGATACATTATCATCCAAAACAACACAGAGAAAAACGGATCACTAGACCCGTTTGGACAGAGAAGTGATCTCAACTCATCTCATCATTACAATTTTCTAAATTTTTACACAATATAATAAATATTTCAACATTTTCAAGTCTCAAACAATAATAATATTAAAAAATAATATTATAATAATATTTTATTCAATTTTCGACTTTTATATTAACTCATCTCACGTCAACTCTCAATCCAAACGGATGCTAGTCTATGAGTTGAAATCTCCCCATTAATTGAAATAAGCAAACACAAACTGAAATTGGTACAAATACCAGACCCAGAATCACATTTCAGAACTCGTATAAGAGACCTCATTTTTTCCAGAAAACACAAATAAGTAGTAGTGGTGCTGATAGTCTATGAGTTGAAAGAAAATAGAATCTTCACTACAAAAATTCGTAATAGTCTCATGATGATACCAAAAAATAAAGGGGGATACAAACCTTTGACTTTCGTCTGGTGCCAAAAGGGTGCTCTCTCGCTCTCTGATTTCGATGAATCGATGATACAAGACTTTCCCGCACCAGAGATCCTTCTTTGTTTTAAGCATGGGAGTCGGCTTCCATAGTTCGCAATGCTAATTTTACTATTTTCACCCTACCAGTCATTCGAAATCCGGCCCAACAACCATTCATGTGTTATCATTTTATTAAAAATTAATATTTTTATGATTAATTTTAATTAAATGACATATTATAATAGGTACAAAGTACCATATAAACTATGTTTAAAGAGTACCAAATAATTTCCCTTTCTCTTGTTTGGTGACAGTGCAATTTGTTGATCAAGATCTTAAAATATTTAAGCCCCTATCTTAAAAGTACATATTTAAAAAAATGTAAAAAATGAGTAATCGGACGGCAACCCAACCACAAAATGTCAAAAGTTGTCCGTATTTAGATATTAAGATGTTATATGAATAATAATATTTTATGAGTTCTATTCAGATGAATTTAATTTTTTTAAGTTGAGATAAATTTAATTTTTTAGATTGAAATATATAAAGAAAGTTGACATGAATTTAATTTTTTTATGAAAAGTTAAAAAAATAATAGATTTCATCAATTATTATGTTGAGTTGAGTTGGGTTAAACAATCAAACAGATTCTAAATTTAATTTCGGAGGTTGTCACAACACCTTAGAATGGAAAATTTAAAAACAGCCCTTTAAATGTTTTGAATTTTTTCTGTTTAAATTAATTTTCTAAGATTTTTTAAGAGTGATCGGTCGAGAATACCAAGGATGGTCATGCTATCCTCGAGATCATGTTCTGCGTGTGGTCCAACCACTCCTAGCACGAATGGGGGTGGTATTGTGGCCATTGAGACCGGCCTAGGCCACCCTTGCGCACTACCCCGATGTCGATTAGGGGCTGTAAAGGCCGCTCCTGACAGCCATCGAGGTTGGTCTTTTCCAATGTTGACGGCTTTAGGGTGTTGGAAAGAAGAGGTAGTTAAAGTAGTTGAAGGAAGAAAGGATCGGAAACGGCTGGATGCATTCCTGGAGGTGAAACGGTGCGCAGAGATAAGTGAAACGAGGAGTTTTGGAAAGGAATAAGTGTAGTCTTGTGTGATTAGTGAAACGAAGCATATATATATATATATATATACACTCTATTATATAAAATATTTAAATATTTTTTAATTTTTTTTTTTTCAAAATTCAATAAAATATTTTAAACTCGAATCATTTTACTCTAAATAGAAGTTGTGGCCGAAAAGGAAAGTGAAATGGGTGCTGATTAATATAAAGTGAAAATATCCAGCTGGTTTGGGTAATTTTGTTGATTGTAATGACGATGAGCTTGACATGTGGTCAGGTTAGGAGCCACTGGATCAAGTTTGAAAAGTCATCTTTTCATCAACGCTACTGCTTATCTTCAACCTCGGTATTCAACAGAGAACATCATCGTATGTTGTCTCATATGGTGTGCAATCCTGAGGGTCAACTTTTATGGAGTTTTGAACAGAGTGGAGTGCAGAATATCTCAGTTCTAGCTGTTCAACCTGAGAACCTCGCATGTAGTCCTGAAAGAATTGTGTAATCCAAACGGGCTCAGCTCTTAAAAAAGGATCCTTTTTTTTTTGGTTTTTTCTTTCTTCTTCATCGTTCACTTGTTAAAAAGTTATTTACTATTTAATATGTATATGTTTAAAACACTTTCAAACACATTACGTTTATTTAAAAAAAATTAAAAAAATATTTTTCGAAATAGAAATAACAATTATTTAAATTTTTAAAAGTTATGACCATATTTTTAAAAATTTAAAAATTTTAATTATCTAAAAGTTATATGAATATTTTTATTTATTGACAATCTTTTTAAAATGATATTTTATTCAAACATACTTTTTAATGTATTTGAAATTAAAAGTGTTTTAATATATAATATCCAAGCAATCTATTTTTTTTATTAAAGAGCTTTTAATCTGATTTAAATATTTTTAAGACTCTTACTGCAATCTCAAACAAGTAATACTATTTTTTTCCGTAATAGGCTTGGCGGTGCATTTTTACACTTGCATAGACGTAAGGCTTGTTTGGAAAAAGATTTCACCCAAAATTCTCATTTTATTTTATCTCATCTTTTTTTCAAATATTACTCAAATATAAATTCTTTTAAATTAATTATTATAATTTTTCAAACTAATAATTACATCTTTTTTAAACTTAAAAAAAAAAAAAAACAAATAAATTGACCACGAATAAGTATTTGAGATGGTAGATCTACTTCGTGTGGTGATGGTTGACAAGTTTTGATTGGTTGTTACTCTGGACATTGAGGTTGTGTTTGAATGTTGAAGTGAGTTGAATTGAGTTGAGTTGAGATGATAAAATATTATTAGAATATTATTTTTTAATATTATTATTATTTTAGAATTTGAAAAAGTTGAATTATTTATTATATTTTATATTGAAATTTAAAAAAATTGTAATGATGAGTTGAGATGAGTTGAGATAAATTGAGTGTTTGATGGTTGCTGCTGCTTTGACCTCTTGTGCCCTCCGACAAACTAGGTACGCCTAACCTACCGAAACTGACTTGTTGTGGCTGTCGTTTTTGTGAGTCATAGATGCTTTCGAGCATAAAGCATTGCGTTCTATATCGATGATTCTTTGTCGAGCATTGCTTCAACGTTAAAGAAGCTATAAAAAAAGATCATGGAGCCTCCAAATTGGAATAAAGTGGAAGGAGAAGAGGACGTCATAGATAATTAATATTATTATTGATTCAATTTCTTTTTCAGCTTTGACTTGCAGATGGCACTTACCAACACCTTTTCTAGAATTTTCAAGTGATATATTATGTCAAGCTTCAAATTGGAGGCACTATAAGGGGAAGGTAACTCCATATGTCAAGCATCCTTTCTAGTTCAATGCACCAAGGCGTGGGCAGATTTGATTGGGTAGATTCTGATTGCGTTTGGATGTTGAAGTGAGTTGAGTTGAAGTGAGTTGAGTTGAGTTGAGTTGAGTTGAGATAATAAAATATTGTTAGAATATTATTTATTATTATTATTATTATTTTGGGATTTGAAAAAATTGAATTGTTTATTATATTTTGTGTTGGGATTTGAAAAAGTTGTAATGATGAGTTGAAATGAGTTGAGAGTAATTGTGATTCCAAACGAAGCCACTTTTTAGTCAGTAAGTTATGCCATCATATTTGATTGAGTAATGATATATACAGTGGAATGTACAAGCGTTATATAATCGTTTTGAAAAAGAATGAGAATCACTATTAAAAAATTAATTTCTTTTTATGTGTGTCTTGTATTTATTTATTTTTTTCAAAATGATTACACGGCGTTTGTATACTCACGACTGCAACTATTATTTTTCTATCCGATTTAGGTAATTGGGAGATATGGATTCTCATTATGTGGTTGGCAGATTCATATATGATTGTAATTTTGCCCATTTTTTGTCCACCCTTCTTGGCTTTATTATATCCCATGCCTTTGTGAATAGTCCTTATGTTTTTATTTAAGGGAAAAGCTTCTTTGCCGCCCTAGTTGACTGCTGGTCATTTTTTTTTATACTTAGCGATTAAAGAAATAATTTTAAATGTATTGGTTTATTTTTTTATTTTTTAAAAATATTTAAATATATTAAAAAAATGTGAAAAGAAAAAAGCAAAAGAAAAAGCCTGGGTGGTATACCCAGCGTTTATAGCCTTACCCTTTATTTAAAGGAGAAAGATGGACATGTAATCGGCTGGAATAACTGCAACAACTGATTTGATGAGAGAAGGTTTTTGTGACTTAGAGTTATGTTATAGAGATTATTGTGGTTATGGATGCTTTTGTAGTATTGTTGAAGTGAATGCTAGATTTGCTTTTGTTGATTGTTTATCTTGACATATTTTTTTCATAAGTTTGGAGATGGGAGGAGATTGAGTTTGCATTTAGTATGAGTGGTGGCTGAAGATATAAGGTTATCGTGAAGGTAGTTAGTGTAAGAGGACTTGTTGAGGTTTCAATTGATGGCATGATTAATGCTTGTACGTTAGGCTTTGCACTCTCATTGATGGATGAATGAAAATATGTAGTGTGAGACTTTGTAAAGTTGCATAGTAGAAGAGGAATGATCAATATGGCTACTTTGGACCTTGAATAATTGATTTAGACCTAGAGAGGAATAAAGGCCCGGCCCATTAGGCCCAATAAGAGGCCCGACCCATTACGTCCATGAAAAGATGGATAAGCCCAAGGTTCCCCTTTGCCAAGGCCAACAAAAAGGCTATGAAAAGCAGCCCATTGAAGTCCTAGCCGAAACGCACTTCCATGGTTAAGTCCAAAACACATTCAATCACCAAATCCAACTCAAAATCCAACTCACGTCCAACCCATTTGCCAGTAAATTATTACAAGCGAAATGATCGTTAATGGATAAGTGGGCCCTATTAACATTGGTAATATTGGTTAGGCCACGTACCCAAAGATTTGTTATGGTTGGCCTATTAACATTGGTTAAACCCTATTAGATACTTTTTAAATAAGCAAGCCCATATTTAATGGGTAATAGGCCAATCCAATTATTTTAAAAGCCTATAAATGTTTATTGGAAGAATTGGGTTTTTTTTTTTTTTTTTTTTTGGATACATTTGGAGAGGGGTTTTTCAAAATCTAGACATTCATTTTGGAGGCTGAGAGTTATGTCAATCAGGCCACAAGTCTTGACATGAGTTGGGTTTCCTTTGAATTTAAAGACCTATCCCATTAGAGTTCATTAAGTGATTAGGTTACATATTATATATTTAACGATCAATTAATTATTGTACAAATTATAAAATATAGCTATGAAATATATTCAATATATAGATATAAATAATTAGGTTACATATTATATATTTAATTATAAAAATGTTATGCTTATATTATTAACTAATATATATATATGTATATATATGTAGGTGTATATATATATTTATCAATATATGAATGAGATTTAATCGAGTCGAGCTAACAAGTCGACTTGAGTATAAACGATCGGGCCTTAAAGAGTCTTAGTCGAGTCAATTCGAGTCGAGTTGTGACGCTCCCAAATTCCGCTTGAGATTTGACGGAACTTAAAGCGTCGGAGCATGCAATACAAAATTTCATACCCCGTTCATGACAATTATGGATGCAATGCACCTATTATGCATACAACAATATGCAATATTCACAGCGGATATTTTTTTTGCTTTCAGCAATACAGTGTACCAGAAATAATATATCCCAAAACATGAACATACTTAATAAAATTCACATGATAACTAGTATCCAAAAGGTTACAGTACTTGTCTAACAAGTCTGTAACACAGAGTAAATGAGATAACGCTCCATAACTACAGACTAGAAATCAAAACTATAATACTAATTCGCTGAGTCGTTCATGTAGCTCAACTATGATATCCAAACTTACGTCCAGAAAATAAGGGTTACGCTCCATCAACCTTTTATCTGCTCCACATTCTATTCGACCTTGTCCAATCTCCCATGCGTGGGTTTTTTAGATCTGGGCATATCGTCTACCATTTCGGGAGGAATGGTACTTGGGACTACCAAGTGAGATTTGATTACAAATCTCAGCAAGTTAACAGATAACTTAATATACAGGTTAAAGATGTATACATGGTAGTAAAAACATGAATGCATATATGATCATAAATAAGTTTGACGTAACTTGACATTTAATAAGACGTGTACTAACATGACTTGAGCTGATATGAGAAGAATTAAACTGATGTGAACTAAATATGACATAAAGTTGGACGTGAAACTGAACATGAACTAAACGTGAACTAAATTGAGACTAAACATAAACTGAACTAAATTAAACGTCGATTGAATTGAACTAGAAATGTTAGCTCATGTAATTGAAATTATGCATTCTGATTTAGAGAGTGGGAGTACTCAGATAGCTCCTACACCTTTACCATGAGTATCATTTTGTATTACGGCAGATTATATTCCTTCACTGTAGTCCAGGCAGCGCTTATGCCTTGACTATAGTACCAGGTAGATCATATATTCCTTGACCGTAGTATAAATTAACTGATAACATGAACTTAAATTGAACGTGAAATAACATTGCATGAAACTGAACATGAAACTAAAACTTGAAATTGATTTGACTGACGTGAAATTTTTTTTTTGAGACACACTTTGTACTCGAGACATGACGTGATATGAAGCGAAATGACAGATAACCTGACGTAACATAATGTGACATGTACGTGAGATGAATAACATGATAGAATATGAAACAAACAAACGTTTCATGACATGGCATAATATGTAACAGACAAATATTTTGTGATATAGCATAACATGAAACAAATAAACATATCATGACATGGCATAATGTGAAACAGATAAACATTTCATGACATGACATAACATGAAACAAATAAACATTTAGTGACATGGCATAATGTATAACAGATAAATATTGCATGACATAATATATTGTGTAACAGATAAACATGTAGTGACATGGCATTGCATGACATATATGGTAACATAAGTACATAAACCATAGTTCCCTTACCAACATGGGAAAAGCTTACAGCCGGACGGGTATGAAACCCAACTTTACACTAGCTAGTAAATGGACGACACAGGCACTCCAGGAAAAGCTTAGCTGAACTCACGTGCATGCAGATTCCCCGATTTTCTTCTGAATCGATCTCCCTCCCTCCGAATCTCCCTCTCTCCCCCATCTCTGCACGCATAGGTTTCTTCTCATATAAAGAGGGGGATTCGTGAGGATAGAGAGAAGGATGCGCTCACACCTCCATAGAAATTCCCAATAGAGATGACCCTTTAACCCAAGCCTCCTTTTGAAATAATCAAGCAATGAAAGTGGAGTTACAAGATTCATCTTCCACTGAAGTGTGGAGGGCACTAGAATCTCCGTTCTCTTAATGGTTTTGGCCTCAAATACGTACCTACTTTCCTCCACCTGATCAAAATAAAGATGCCCATGAAGATGAATGAATCGGAGAAAAGCAAGCACAAGCGTTTCACACTTTGCAAACAGCCAACAAGCTGATTAATTTATTCAAAAGTAAAGTACCTGCAGGTCTATCAAAAAGTCTCCTCGACCTTGGCAGCGAGAGAAAGACAAGCTACAACAACAAGTTGGATCATCCATGGCTTCCCAGCCTGACATTAAAAACTTGAGAGGAACCTATCAAGGTAGTTGACAGCTAGAATAACAATGAGAACATAGAAATAGTAATGAGCATTGACCTTCAACATCCACTCCATAGCGTCTTTACGAGTCCTAGCAAGAACAGTGAAAACGATGCAGAGATGGGGAGGCAGGGTGATTCGAAGTGAGGGAGATCGATTCGGAAGAAAAGAGGGAATCGGCGTGCACGCGAGTTCAACTAAGCTTTTTCTGGAGTGCCTATGTGTCATCCATTTACTGGCTGGTGTAAAATTGGTTTTTATACCCATCTGGCTGTAAGTTTTTCCCTACCAACATACATATACAGTAATCTGACAGCAAGTTAGAAACTAACTTACAGTGATCGTTGCGTTTTAAGAGAAAAAGTACGAAACACAAGAAACTATAAGTGGGGATCCTAAAAGGAAAAAACTTTGTTACTAATAACTTAATGACATGAAAAATGCTAACTTAGAGTAAAATTACCATTTTACCCCTATATGTGGGAAAATGACCATTTTATCCCTAACTTAAGGACTTCACATCCTAACTCAAAAAAATCACCAAAATTTACATTCCTTATGTAAAGAAATGTAAATTTTGTCCCTAAACTTAAATATCAACTTGGAAAAAATTAAAACCAAATACAAATATGAAAAACATCATAGGGCAGAAACTTCCAAAGGCCATATCTCATGATTTTTGTTGCAATTTATTCCAACCTCCAAACTCATGATCAAACCGAAATATTGCAACAAAGATCCTCCATGAATCTCAAGATTTGGACATTTTTCAAAACATCTCCAAGAACTTTAAAAAATTCAAAACCTTCTTCCAATATGCCCAGAACACATTCCTAAGAACTAACATGCTTTGAATCAACTTATAAAAGCCACAAAAAATCACAAAATCTCACTTGAACTACTCGGTTCCAACACTTAGTCAAAAACAAACTTTTTTCTCAACTTTGATTTGCTCAAACACTTGATCTGAGACATACAATGATGAAATCTTCAAACCAACAACCTCATATGGCTTAAAAATATATCCTAAAGTAGATTCAATTATTAAATTTAAAATCAGATAGCTAAAAATAAACTAAAACATGGATCTAGTTGAAATTATCAAACTTTGACCTAACCGAGTATATGCTTTCATAAAAATAATATCTTCACAAATCAACACCTAAAATTCTCAAAACAACATTCTGACATGTATATATGAGGTTTATAATCATCAAATAAAAATATAAAAGTAATTGGAGTGAGATTAAACCACAAACGATCCACATTTTCTTAAAACGGAAACTGTTTTTCTCTTTCCAGTTATTGAGTTTCTAGATCTGAGAAAATCTTTCATCAAAAGCTTTAATCATGGTATGGATCTTAAAACTAGAATTCATATAAACATGTTGAAAATACTCCATAAACATTTTGGACCAAGATTTGTTCATTTGCTTGGTCAAAGACTCCAAATTACAACACATTATGCAGTTTATCACCCATATTGGCCTTTCCCTGGTTAAAACAACTTTTGACCGACAAATGACAAGGGAATAAAACAAAAAGGTACCCACAAAAACTAGACTCAAAGGTGAACAACTTTGATGAAGGAATCATCGTCCGAAAATACTTGCAGGGGTTTCAAAAATAGCACGCAAAAAGGCTCTTAAAACTGCTCGTGAGAGCTTCTAAGTGTTCCCTCTAAGAACGGAAATGAAAATGGGTGAAATGAGTGAAAAGATGACTTGCACACCTAATAAACTTCTGAAAAATGAAGTATAGGCTTGAGTGACACCATGATGGATGGTGATTAGGTCACAAAAATGTACAAATAGTGAGTAGTTTTCAACTAAGGAAACTTCCAAGAGAAGGGAGGTGGTGAGGTGTCTTTTTCCTCTCACATCAAGTAACTATTTGGGACTGCCATGGGCCGGCCATGGGTGGGTGGAAACGTCCTCAAGAAGCTTTGCTAATGTGGCCAAAATTCGTTCGCCTTAAACAAGTGGCTTCAATTTGGGGTTTAAAGATGCTTTGGTTAGGGTTTGAGATGCTATCAAACCCAAATCCAATTTTTCTTGGCCCGATCAAATTTCTAAGGTTTAAAGAGTTGAATAATGATGTGATAACATGAATTTGAGGAATTAATAATAGCATGTTGAAGTGATTTAATGAAGTGATTAAACACAATGCTAGAAATCATATCAAATAGGGTTTGGAGGCCAATTCTAAGGTTTGGAAAAACCGTTTAGGGTTTTGGTTTCAACCAAGTTTTTGGTATTTCAATTGGATTCCAACCGTTCAAGGTTTCGATAGGGTTGAAACCCTCTTTGGTTTGGCACAAAATGGATGATTGGATGGAATAGTGTTTTGCTTTGGTAGCACGATCTCACACCTTGATATCCATCACATTTCCATCTCGTGGATCCACTTGGAGCAAAGTGTCCAATACTATTTACCAAGTGTGGCTAAGATCTCTCCATTTGTCCAAATAAAACTTCCCTAACCTAATTTGGACAATCTACACTTTGATTTTGAAAACACTGCACTTGGTGCTACTATCGTGGTTACTATTCACTCCAGGAAAAATGAAAATAGACTTTACACTGTAAAATTCTAAATATTCACACTAACCTAACTGTGCAACTCATTTATCGAAATTCAACTTCGAAGGGACTCAAAATATATAAAATGCATTTTCAAACAATTGTTTCGTCTGAAAATTGAAAATAGGTTTATTGCGCTATAAAATTATAAATATTCCTTTGAGTCAAATGGTACAGACCATATTGCATTCTGACCATAAATAAAATCGCTCTTCTTGCACAACAGTGAGTGGTAACACTGATTATGCTGACAAACTAAAACGTACGCGATTGGTCGATTCGTGAAAACTTACAGAGTTTTTCCGAGTTTCCTAAAGCCTGCTAGAAACTCTACCATTAAATTTCTACTATTACATCCTCCTCTCTTTAAAAAATAATTTTATCGTTGAAATTAGGGGTGGGCAGCGGGGCCTAGCACCCCACTGCCTGGCCCCGCATTTGGCCCCACTAGCAAAGGCGAGGGGCCGGAAGGGCCCAACCCCGCCCAACATTTCCCCCGCCCCGCACTTATATATTTTATTGTACAAATATATATTTATACTATACATATTTATAAATATAGTAATATTTATTAAGTAGAACTTTTACTTAATATTTTGTGTAAGTTGTAGGGTAGTAAGGTAACCCATCCATAGATTGCCAATGCAATACAAGAGTTCCACATTGTTTAAGTGTGAGACTTGTGTGTGAAGACAACCTATAAAATGGCCACCCTACTACACTACAACTTACACAAAATATGCACTAGCAAATTTAAAAACTACATAGTTTTTAAATTATAGTCATATTTACAAATTTAAATTTAAAATTTGGGTCCAAAAATGTATTTTTGATTACTTTTAGACAAATGTGTTTTTGATCACTTTTGGACCCAAGAATAATTTTTGGGTCTAGTGGACTATATTCCATTATTGAAGTTGGCGGGGGTTGGGGCAGATTGGGAGTCTGCCCAGCCTCGTATGGTGCGGGTAGCACCCCTACTCGAAATCTACGCAAGTACTAAAAAAACCATACTACAAAGGAGAAAATGCTACTTACCAAGCCTATTGTCCATAACTGGACATATCTGGTCGATGCTGGTGGTGGTGCGTCGATACCCATTGGCATGACAAGTTGGGGTAAGAAGTAGAACGTGTAGTCGACCGAATCATACACCACGTTATGACCTGGGCCGGGGTGTTGTTTGACCTCTTCATCATCGCTATCCAGTACTTGACCCTCCACTAGCAAATGTCCGCGGTGAGTCGATGACATAGATGGTCTTGACATTGCAGGCTCAGCTTTGGCGGTTACGATGCGCTGCTCTACCACTTGGCTGGACTCAGCTCCATCTCGTGCTATCCTTGCTTTGAAACCATCTTGTTCCATCCATGTGGTCAGGTGAGGAGGTGGATAACGTTCTTCGTGAGGTAAAGCCTTCCTTGTACTACTAAAGGGTATTCTTTGTTTGCACCAGTATGAATAATAATAGTCCTAATGTAAATTGTTACTTTTACCACCTCAGTAACTATTTGGCTTGCAAACTGAACTCATGTGAGATAATAAAGGCACTAAAAACAGTGACTCACTTGCAACCAATAGTGTACAAGCTAGAAACCACGATGGTTTGGCGTTACCTAATCGTCAGTTATGAAGCAGTACTACCACTAATTATAATCAAACTAATCTTAGCTAAGCTTAAAGATAAAAAATTCTAGAGAGATACTAGGGATGACGACAACTCCTTCTGTTCCTGGGACGTTAGCAGTTGCATCTTCCGGAGTGACAACGAATACCCAAACAGGTACATGATTCCTTGGCTTTGGTTGGATGTCAATGTTGGGGGCAATTCCACTTTCTTGAGCCTCATTGGGACAATCTCTCTTCATATGGCCTAGCCAACCACAAATGAAACAAGCCCCTGAAGCAAATCTGCTTTCGGCTCCATGATTCCTGCCACAGTTTCTACAGGGGGTAGTGGAATGGGCATTTATCCTCCAGTCATGATGCCCTTTCCCTAGTCTGCTCTGATCATCACCCTCTTATTATCTGAGCTTCCACTAACAGTGAATGGGTAAGCTCATTTCTTCTCCAAATTAATATGGGCAGTTAAGCCCATATACTCTGTTTCAGCAATAGTTGCCACACTAACCAACTCTTGGTAATTCTCAATCCAGAGACAAGCCACTTGGATGCGGATCCATGGCGGTAAACCTAGTTGAAACTTTTGGGCTTGCATCTTTTTAGTAGAAATTAGGTGAGATACAAACCTCTCCAACTCCATAAATTTGGCAGCATAATGTTCCACAGACATGCTACCTTGTACTAGTGACGCAAACTCTTGTGCCTTCTGTTGCTTCATCGATTTTAGAAAAAATCGATTATTGAACTCGTCCCTGAATCATTCCCAAGTTAAGGCAACCAGGGTTCCCAACTCCTTAATCAGAAGCAGGCTTCGTGTATCCCACCATGTATCGGCTTCTCCTTGGAATAGATACTCAGCATACAATACCTTCTGGTCCTCAGTGCAACCACATATCTCAAAAGTCTGTTTGAGGTCGATTATCCATTTGTTTGCCCTTATAGGCCCTTCGTTGCCCATGAAGCTTGGGTAGTGGTGCACCAAAAACTTCTCGTAGGGGCTGCCTCTAACTTCAGGTCTATGTACAGGCACTTGCTGCTGTTGTTGTTGCTATCTGAGCATCTCTATCAGTAAACGAAGAGCTTCCACTATCCCTTATCCTCTATCCATTGGAGGATTATGTTCCTCCTAGTTGTTGCCTCCATCGGGTTTTGTTGATACCTTTCTACACACCAAGTGTTACTTCCTGAAACACATGCTAGCAATTATTTGATTGAGAATCCACTTCCAAATTCAAAAAAGAAAAAAAAAAAACTTCAAGTTCACAAGACAATGTAAGGAGTCCTATCTTAGCTTGATCATATCCTATACCAATGAATAAATACGTCATTCGTCTTGGTTAGCTGCATCTTTATTCAGAGATCCGACTGAATAATTTCCTAAATTTTTACATTAGGGCTATGCAAATCTCTGAGAATTCTAACTCCGTCTGACCTTTGCTCCGATTTTGACTCCAACAGAGTCAGAGTGGTCGGAAATCGAAATAAAAATCGGAGTGGCTCTGAAAACTTAAACGGAATCGGAGTTCGGAGTCTAGGGGGACTCCGAACTCTGAATTTTTTTTTTTTTTGAAAAAAATACATATGCAAAATGACATCATTTTGCATCTGTGTTTTTTTTATTCCTTACTTAAATATGATGGCGTTCCATTTAAATAGGAACGACGTTGTTTTGCTACTTAAAGAAGAAGCCCTTGTTGCCTTTCTGCTTCATTTCTTCTTCCTTCTCTGTTTTGAACTTCTCAAGTTCTCTGATTTTGTCTCTCATCATGAGTTCCTCTTCCTCCAGTTTCTTCACACTGCTGTCGCCGTAGTGCCGCACCACCATTTGCCTTATTGCCGTCTTCACACCGCCATCACAACATCAATTGCTAATTGGTAATTTTACTATTTAGGGCTTTTGTTTTCAATTTAACAAGTGGGTAGACGTAGTTCTTCATTTTCATTTTCATTTTCATTTTCAATTTTCAATTTTACTAGAAGGTAATATTTTCCAGATCTTCCTATTTCATTGTTTAATTTCCTTTATGTTCTACCACATGAGATCTTCTTGATGGCTACTTCATTTCCTTTGGGTGTTTCTGAAATGAGACTTTTACATGGCTTGATGTGTTAAATGAGACTTGAGGGACTAGAACAGTTAAATGAGACTTTCTTACATGACATTTTCAAGTGAAATTAGATTCAGTTTTCTAGCTTGTTTCCTACAAAACCTTTAGAATATATAATCACTTTTACAACTTGTATAACATATTGTTACTAAACCAACTCCTTTTGGAGAAGAAGGAACATGCTCCTTAAACTGTTTACCAGTCAAACATACTAGTGAATTGAAATTACAAATTACCAAAAATTTATTTAATAGTTCATACAGATGATTTTAATATATCAGTAGATGAAACAGTTAGCAAGAAGATGGTTTTATTTAGTTTTACGAGTCACAATACTTTTGTACTTTTTATACTTATTGCTATGAGTTGTAGTTGAGTGACCGAGTCCATTGGTTTGTATTGTGAGTTGGGTATATTTGTGGATTCTCATTTTCCAAGTTGAAGCATTACAAATTGTTAAAAACTTTATTCAAAGACATGATGGAAATTGATGCATTCATTGGGATATCATACCTTGGGAACACACACTCAAACAATAAAAAAATTCTAAAAGGATGTAAATTCATCCAGAATATACCATTCTTAGAGCATTTTGGTGTTTGATAATATATGAAACCTATAAAACAAATATCTGAACCTAAGACGTACCATAACCAACTGAGTCTAATGGTGCACACCATATCACATTATGACACTTCTAACTATCTCAAATAAATAAAATCACGTTTCTAGCACTTTAATGAGTGGCAACACTGACTATGCTGACAGACTAAAACCTATGCGATTGGTTAACTCGTGGAAGCTTATAAAGTTTTCACGAGATTCTTAAAACCTAAAGAAATTCCACTATTGAATTTCTAGCAGACTGTTACAACGTAAATGAAAAGGGGTGAAATGAGTGAAAGGATGACTTGCACGCCTAATACACTTCTGAAAAGTGACGCATGGGCTTGAGTGACACCTTGATGGATGGTGATTAGGTCACAAAAAGGTGCAAATAGTGAGTGGTTTTTAGCCAAGGAAACTTCTAAGAGAAGGGTGGTGGTGAGGTGGCCTTTTCTTCTCACATCAAGTGACTATTTGGGGTTGTCATGGGTAGAGGTTGGTCGGCCATGGGTGGGTGGAAACTTCCTCAATAAGCTTTGTCATGGTGGCCAAAATTCGTGGACCTTAAACAAGTAGACTTCAATTTGTGGTTTAAAGAGGCATTGGTTAGGGCTTGAGATGCTATCAAACCCAAATCTAATTTTTCTTGGCCCAATCAATTTTTCAAGGTTTAAATGGTTGAATAATGATGTGATAACATGAATTTGAAGAATTAATAATAGCATGTGGAAGTGATTTAATGAAGTGATTAAACACAATACTAGAAATCAAATCATATAGGGTTTGGAGGTAAATTTTAGGGTTTGGGGAAACTGTTTAGGGTTTCATTTTCAACGAAACTTTTGAAGTTTCAATTGGATTCTAACCATTCAGGATTTTGATAGGGTCAAAACCCTCATTGGTTTGGCACAAAATGGATGATTGGATGGAATAGTGGTTTGCTTAGGTGGCACGATCTCACACTTTGATTTCCTTCACATGGTTCCTCCTGATACCAAGTGTCCAATACTATTCACTAATTGTGGCTAAGATCTCTTCATGTGTCCAAATAAAACTTCCCTAACTTAATTTGGACATTCCACACTCTGATTTTGAAAACACTACACTTGGTGCTACTATCGCAGTTACTATTCACTCCGGGAAAAGGAAAATAAACTTTGCACTGTAAAATTTTAAATATACACACTAGCCTAACTGTGCAATTTGTTTATCAAAACTCAATTCTGATGGGCCTCAAAATAAACAAAACACGTTTTCAAACAAGCGTTTTGTCCAAAAACTGTAAAATGGCTTATTTCGCCATAAGATCCTAAATATTCCTTTGAGTCTAATGGCGCAGACCATATCACATTCTGACTCTTCTAACTATCTCAAATAAATAAAATCGCGCTTCTAGCACCATAGTGAATGGTAACACTGACTATGCTAACCAACAAACACGTTTGTGATTAATCGATTCGTAAAAACTTACAAAGTTTTCACGAGGTTCCTAAAGTCTATAGAAATTCCCCCATTGAATTTCTAGATGGCTGTTATATGAGTTTTGTCGGGTATGTGTCATTTACTAATTGAGCAGGTATCTACTTTCACGGGCGAGGTTTTTTTTCCATGAGTCAAGTACGATTCAAGTTTAATCGGGCGAGTACCAAGTGAACTATCGAACAGACTGGTTCATTTACAGCCGTAATATGAAACATCACCATCTCTATGCCTAACCCAATTCGATTTATTTGCTCACCTCCAAAGCTCCAAAAAGGGTCTAGCAACTAACTGTAGGCTACATGGATCGTGGTACACCACCTCATTTTGTGCCATTCAACTTATCCATTTTGGACAAGTATTTAGGAACATAATGTCTTATCTCTACTCGCTAGCTCTATGCAGCACCAAAGGCGATTGTTTATGTGAGTAAGCTGATCTAAGTTTGTTGACATGCCTTGTGTTGGTGTGTGTGTATACAAGTCATGCCATATGGTAAAGACAAATTTAGAAAAACATCATATTGCTTTAATATCTCAAAGGGAAGTCTACATTACTTTGTCAACTGAAAAAAAAAATTATAATTACAGTCTATGCCATCCTAAACTCCTAACATGAGCCATAAAAGTATCTTTCACTATGAGTTTTTTAGAGGATCATCAACCACAAATGTTTTAGAACATTTGTTTCAGAAAAATGTTTTAGAACCACTTCCTTTTCTGCCACCCTGTCTCTGAAGTAGTTGTATCAGATAACAATCTATTTGGTTCTTCCATAATACTTTGGGTCATTAGCATATGTGAGAGTAGCCATGCTATCACAAAAACTCTTTACTAGATCAAAAGTATCAGTGTCGATACCTAGCAGCTGAAGGAACCTCTTCAACCAAATAACTTCCTAAACTGTTGCTAAAGATGTTATGTATTCCACGTCCATAGTGGGCAAGGTTATGTAGGTTTGTTTCTTACTACTCCATGTAATGGAACCATTGTTCGAAAAGAAAACATATACCTAGTTGTTGATTTGTGCTCGTCTAGGTTACTACCTCAATTAGAATCGCTATAACCTTTCACTTGCAAATTTGAATCATGATATTACAATACAATCTGTAGTCCCCTTGAGATATCTTAAAATCCTATTTATTGCTTTCCAATGAGCCAGTCTGGATTGTAATCTACTAATTGGACCAACTGCATAGCATATGTTTGGCCAAGTATAAATTGTTACGTACATTAGGCTGCCTATAACACTAGAATAGGGAACATGAGTCATCTTTTGTATTTCTCTTGGAGCCTTGGGAAACATTTCTTTGCATAAGCTCTTGCTTTTGGCAATAAGGGTGTCCATGGGTTTACACTCATTCATTTAGAAACACTCAAGAACGTTCTTCATGTAAGTCTATTGAGACAAACACAGAAGTATCTTTGAACAATCTTTATAAATCTTAACACCCAAAATTGTATTTTGCTTCACCCATTTCATCTACCTCAAAATTGAGGGACAACTACTCCTCAGTGGTGACAATCATCCACTCATCATTTATAGCCAATAGAATATCATCAATGTACAATGACAATAAAACAAAACTTTTCTTGGACTATTTTACATAGACACAGAGGTCTTCTGGAATCATCATAAACTCATTTAATAGAATGACTTGATGGAATCTGAGATACCACTATCTAGATAATTAGTTTAGGCCATATATAGATCGCTTAAGCTTGCACTCTTTACGGTATTAACCTTTGACCACAAAGTCTATGAGTTGATCCATATAAATCTTTTCATGCAGTTCTCCATTTAGAAAGGTTGTCTTAACGTCCATTTGGTAGAGTTTCAAATCTATATATGCTATTATGGCTAGAATCAGATGAATTGAGACAAACCTTACTACTGGAGAAAACGTTTCCTTATAGTCTACATCATCTTGTTGGGTATATCATTTTGGTACGAGGCGAGTTTTGCACCTATCTATTGACCCATCTTCTTTGTTTCTTTACCTTTAGAACCCATTTTTTCCTAATGGCCTTTCGCCCTAGTGGGAGTCTACCATATCCTAGACCTGGTTGGTCCTCATAGACTTTATTTCATTATTTAGTGCTTTAATCCGCTCATCCTTAGTAGAAGATGAGACAGTCTCTTGAATTGTTCTAGGCTCATTGCCATCTTGCATAGCCACCATGAACGTTTTTCCTTCAGTTTCAAATCGGCGACGGGGAAAATTTCCATGTGAACTTTTTCATGGTTGAGTTTGTTGTGAATGGCCCACAAGTGGTGTGCCACTTTGAGCCAAGTCATTCCCATTGTTCGTAGGAGTTTGAAAAATTTTCTCATTTTCAACTAAGATTCTAGGAGTGGCTTCCTCTTGATCCACAACCTCTTAGAACCCCAAACTCCTATCAACCTCATACTTGGAAATTCATCCTTGATGAAATCAACATCCTGTGGTTCAATTTCAAACACACTTCCATCGACCTATTCACTGATCAATACATATCCCTTTGAGTGGTCAGTGTACCTTATAAAAATACACTTCTTTCCTCTACGGCCCAACTTCCTGTATTTATGAGAAAAATCATGAACAAAGCCCACTAAAAGCCACGAGCACAAGTTACTCAAGTTGTGTTTCTCGTTGGTTCAAAGTTCATACAAAGTGGAAGGTACTGATCTAGAGAGCACTGGGTTAAGTATGGTGGCTCTACTCAAAAGTGCATACCACCAATATGATATTGGTAGGTTTGCTTGCGCCATCATCAACCTAACCATATTCTTCTCATTTTTGTCACACCATTTTGTTGTAGCTTATTCAATATTGTTAACTGTCTTTTTATTCATTTTTCATCATAAAGCCTTTTAAACTGCTTAGATAGATATTCGCGTCCATAGTGAGTTCCTAGAGCCTTTACAATCTTTTCTAACTAATTCTCAACCAAGCTCATGTATTGTTTGAAGTAATCCAATTCTTCATACTTGTGGGTGATCAAATTGACAAGACCATATCATGAAAAATCATGTATAAGTATGATGCAATAGACAGTCTCGTGCCTTGGCTGCACACTCATTGGGCGAAAAATATTTGAGTGGACTAATTGCAATGGAAAATATGTCCTCATTGCTTTTTCAAATAGTTTTATCTTTACTTTTCCCATCAAACAATGTTCACATGTAGGCAATGTGACTTTAGCTAGATTGCCTATAAGGCATTCTTTAGCTAATCTAGTCATCATTTCTTACCCAATATCACCAAGCCTAGCATTACATTTATTTGAGTCTAGATTATCCATGTAGTAAGTAAAGCAGTAAATTTATTCACATTTGAGTAATCCAAATTCATTATCATAAAACTGTCTGAAAGAAAAACATAACCGTAAAAAACGTTGCTAAAACAGATAGAAATACAATTGTTTTCAAACAAAATATGAAAACCAAGTCCAACTAAAGTAACTACAAAAGTAAGTTTCATCGGAATTCATGAGCAGCACATCATGGAGCAATAAAGTGCAACCGCCTTGCAAGTCTAGCTTGTAGGTACCAACTCATAGCACCTTCACGCTAGCTCTGTTCCCTACCTTGATGTCACAAGTCCCAGTTGCAATAAGAAAATATTTCACAAACCCAATTCTATCTCGCGCTATGTGCTCATTCACTCCTAAATCAATAGTCCAAGCATGCCCCCCTCCGCCCCCCAAACCCTGCACCCCAGGCCAAAAAATATATATAATAATCGTTACCAAGATGACGTCGTTTTTGTAACGAATAACGTTTTTTTAAAAATCAAATGTCGAAACGACTTCTTTTTTCCTTGGGGGAGGGGAGGGGGGGTGGTTAAGTTAACCCTAATTCCCCCTTCCCCCACAGTCTCTTATCTCTTCAATCTTCCCCCCTCACTCTCTCTTTCCTCTCTCGCTCTCTATGTCGTTGCCCACTTTCCCTCTTACAGTCACCGTGGAGGCACGGACCAAGTCCTCTTGTTCTCATTCTCCTTCTTGACTCATCTTCTTAGTCTATCAAACCCTCTCTCCCTTTTGTAGACAATGTGTATTGTGTTGAATTTGTATTTTGTAACTTTGTTGGTTTGTTCATTGTTTTCGATTCAATGGTTTTTTTTGTGATATTTTGTTATTTTTGTGGTATTTTATAATTTTGTTAATTAATTTTTTTCCCTTTGGGACAGCCGTGGGTGAGCGGTGGATGGGAATGCCCCCCAGTGAATTGTGAGTGGTTGGAAAGCGCGCAAAGAATCGAAACATTACCAAAGTAGAAGAATATATATGGAAAAAAAAAGAAGCTATGGACAAGTGAGGAAAATAGGAAAGAGACCAAGGGAGGAAGGGTAGGAAGGACGAGGGATGCCCTCTTGTCCTATAGGAGATGATTTTGAGTGTAGGTTTTACAGAGAAATTTACCTTTTATAATCGGTACTTGCCATTTCGATTTGTAGGTTGTATTTACGTGGGATCCTTGTCCAACCCGTAGATTTTTGTTTTCCTTTTTAATTAATATCCTTTGCATTTGCTTAGAGGTAAAAAGGAAAAAAAAATAGTGACCCCACTTGTTTGCTTAGAAAGAAGTGACCAACTCGTTTCCAGTCTCCAACTCTCCACTCTTTTCCCTTCCTTTTTTCCTTTTATTCTCCCGTTGATTCTTCTTCCCCTCAACATTTCCTTCTCAACTCTTTTTTCCTCTCGCTGAACTCTTATATACATCACCTTCGAAGGTAGAAGAGCCTCGTCCTGAATAAACCCAAAACCCCACTCCAAAATGACCGAAGAATGCAAATGCTCACACAAAGGCCGTACTCGAAAAGTTATCTGCACATGCATCCCTATCTTTCTCCTCTTAGTTGGTGCAACGGCCCTTACACTTTGGCTAGTCTACCGCCCCCACAACCCTCAGTTCAAGGTCATCGGCACCACCATCTACGAGCTCAACAGCTCGGCAGCGCCGCTCGTCACCACCAGCATGCAGTTCACGGTCGTCACAAGAAACCCAAACAAGCGCATCTCCATTTACTACGACAGTCTTTCAATTTCTGTATGGTATAGAAACCAAGCCATAACGCCCAAGGTGATGCTGCCTCCGTTTTTCCACAAGCACCACCGCATTGTGACAGTGTCACCGGTAGTTTGCGGTGGGGAAATACCGACGTCGGTGGAGGTGGCAAATGGGTTGGTGATGGATGAGGCGTATGGGGTCATGGGGTTGAGTTTGGTGTTGATGGGGAGGCTGAGATGGCAGGTTGGGGCTATAAAGACTGCGCATTATGGGATTTATGTGAAATGTGATGTGTTGTTGGACTTGAAGAAAGGTTTTGTTGGTCAGGTTCCCTTGCTTGGATCTCCAGCTGGATGCAAAGTTGATATATGAAAAATTGTATTTGCAACTTTCTATTTTCTTTTTCTGTATTTACTTTTGGCAAACATATATGTATGTGTTTTAGTTGTTCATTTGGAAAACTTTCTTTGCAATCCAATCTGTATCTGTAGAGACAGATCAAAGAAAGTTGTTCAGTCCAAAAGTACCAAGTTATAAGGCATGATATATATGAATTTATAAGGATGGTAGAAGGTTTCTACCTCTTCTTTGATCTCCTACTCCTAATTTCCCATACCTAATCCCATTAATTTTAATCTGCATTCATTCTCAACTCATACTTAAGATATTCTGGCTTTGGTCCTAATTTGACTGTATACACATTTGGATAATATTGCATGGCGCGGCTTTCCGAGCAGCAAATTAAACACCATTAATTTGTCTTGTAATTTCTAAATAACCCGAAACATTCCAGCTTATAATATCTATTTAATTTATTAATATCAAACGTAAAATGTAAAAATACTTGACAAATGTGAAATCGCTAAAAGTACTACTCCATATCCATTTAAATTTTAAGTGAAAAAGAAAGGATGATATGGTTTTACACATGTTCCATAAAGTTGGGTTTAAATATTCCATTTAAAGAACAAAGGTTCTTCAAATGGGAGCCATAGAAACTTTAGTACGAGAGCCCCATTAATGGGCATCGCATCTATCAGCAATATCGCAATATATATATATAGTTGATTGATTCCATATGTTAAGTGGATAAAGGAGGAATCGGATTCATACGGTTATATAATTACTTTAGGCCTTGGATTGAGAGTTGAGATGAGATGAATTGAGATGAAAGTTAAAAATTAAATAAAATATTGTTAAATTATTATTTTTTAATATTATTATTGTTTTGAGATTTCAAAAAATTAAATTGTTTATTATATTTTGTGTGAAAATTTAGAAAAGTTGTAATGATAAGATGAGATAAGTTGAGATCACTTCTCCATCCAAATGAGCCTTAATGATTTAACTAATGACATGGAGATGCCTTGGGAACCTGCTTGTAGAACCCAAAATCATCCTCCAAGAAAGTTTCCAAAATAAAAACTAGTGTTTAATTTATTTATTTAATTGTTTTGTGTAATAGTCTGCTAGAAATTTAATGGTGGGATTTCTATAGGCTTTAGGAACCTTGTGGAAACTCCTTAAGTTTTCACAAATCTAGCAATCGGGTTGGTTTTAGTTTATCAGCATAGTTAGTGTTATAACTCACTATGGCGTCTGAAATGTGATTTTATTTATTTGAGATAGTTAGAAATGTCAGAATGCAATATTGTCTGAGCTATTAGACTCTGAGGAATATTTAGAATTTTATAGCGCAATAATCTCATTTTCAGTTTTGGATGAAACGCTTTTTGAAAAACGCATTTTTTATATTTCGAGGCAATTCGGGGTTAAATTTCGATAAAGGAATTGCATAGTTAGTTAGTTGAGTGTCTATGTTTAGGATTTTTTAGTGCAAAGTTTATTTTTCTTTTTCCTAGAGTGAATAATAACTTCAATAGTAGCATCTAAGACAGTGTTTTCAAAATCACAGTGTGGAATGTCCAAACTAGGTTAGAGTGGTTTTATTTGGACACTTGACAAGATCTTAATCACACTTGGTGAATAGTATTGGACACTTGGCACTAAGAGGAACCATGAGATGGAAATGTGAAAGAAATCAAGGTGTGAGATCATGCTTCCTAACCAACAAAATTGTGCCAAACCAATGAGGGTTTCAACTCTAGTGAAATCCTAAATACTTAGAATTCAATTGAAACTCCAAAGGTTTGGATGAAACCGAAACCCTAAACAGTTTACCAAAACCCTAAAGTTGGCATCCAAAGCCTATTTGATCTTATTTCTAGCACTGTGTTTAATCACTTGATTAAATCACTTCCACATGCTGTTAATTCCTCAAATTCATGTTATGACATTATTATTCAACCCTTTATACCTTGAAAATTTGATTAGGCCAAAAACAAATTGGATTTAGACTTAATAGCATCTCAAACCCTAATCAAACCCTCTTTAAACCCTAAAATGAAGCCACTTGTGTAACGTCCGTCCATTAGGCCCAAGAATTTTGGCCACCTTGGCAAAATTTCTTGAGAAAGTTTCCATCCACTCAAGGCTGACCATCCATTGCTCATGACAGCCCCAAAGTCGTGCATGATGTGAAGGCCAAAGGCCACCTCACCACCACCCTTCTCTTGGAACTTCCATTGGCTGAAAACCACTCATTATTTGCACCTTTTTGTGACCTAATCACCATCCATCAAGGTGTCACTCGAGCCCATACTTCACTTTTCAGAAGTGTATTAGGCGTGCAAGTCTTTCACTCACTTTACCAATTTTCATTTCCTTTCTTGGAGAGAACACTTAGAAGCTCTCTTGGGCAAATTTCTGAGCCTTTTGGCAAGCCATTTTTGGAACCCTTGTAAATATTTTCTCACAATGACTCTTTCATCAAAGTTTTTCTTTTTTTAGTCTAGTTTTCGTAGGTACCTTTGTTTTGATTTGATGGTCATTTGACTCGTCAAAAGTTGTTATAACCTTGGAAAGGTCAATCTGAGCGATAATTTGGATAGTGTGTTGTATGTTGGAGTTTTTGACCAAGATAATGGACAAATCTTGGACCGAAATTTTTATGGAGGGTTTTTAACATGTTTATATTTATTTTGGGTGGAGATTAGTTGCATTATTAAAGCTTTTGATGAAATATTTTCTCAGATCTAGAAATTTAGAAACTGGAAGAAGAAAAACAGTTTTTGTTTTAAGAAAGTTTAGATCTTTTGTGATTTAATCTTATTCCAATGATTTTGATCTTTTTATCTGATGATCTTAAACCTTTTATATACATGTTAGGATGTTAATTTGAAGATTTTCGGTATTAGTTCCAAAGATATGAATTTCGGCTAGATCCTTGTTTTGGTTTAGTTTTAGCATGTGATTTTAAGTTTAATGCTTGGATCTACTTTAGGACACATTTTCAAACCATATGATATTTTGGTTTGAAGATCTCATCATGGTCTGCCTCAGATCGGGTGCTTGATCAAAGCAAGATTGAGAAAAAAATTCTATTTTTGGCTAAGTGTTGGACCCGAGTACTTCAAGTGAGATTTTGTGATTTTGTGTGACTCTTATGTGTTGATTCAAAGCATTTTAGTTATTAGGAATGTGTTATGAACATGTTTGAAGAAAGTTTTAGATTTTTGGAATTCTTGGAGATGTTTTGAAATAGGTCAAACCTTGAGATTCAAGGGTTTGTATTTTAGTTAAAAAGTTTGGTTCTTTTTACTAAAACGTTTTGTGTCTATGAGAAATATATTTTTGTTGAATGTTTTAAGCATATTTTTAAGCTTGAGATAGGAGGACCTTTGTTTCAATATTTCGGTTTGATCATGAGTTTTGAAGTTGGAAGTTTCGGTCCTATGATGTTTTTCATAGTTGTGTTTGGTTTTAAACTTTTCTCAGTTAATATTTGAGTTTAGGACAAAATTTACATAAGGAATGTAAATTTTGGTGATTTTTGGAGTTAGAATGTGAAATCCTTAAGTTAGGAAAAAAAGGTCATTTTCCCACGTGTAGAGGGTAAAATGATAATTTTACTCAAAGTTAGCAATTTTCATATTTCTAATAGTTAGTGATAAAATTTATAACTTTTAGAATCCATACTTACAATTTCTTGTATTTCATGCTTAATCCCCGTAATGCGACGATCACTATAAGTTAACTTTCAACTTATTGTCAGATTACTGTCTATGTGTGCTGGTAAGGGAACTGTTGGTTATGTACTTATGTTATCATATATATCATGCCATGCCATGTTACTACACGTTTATCTGTTATACATATTATATTCTGACATGATATATTCATTTTTTAAACATATTATATTTTTTCATGAAATAGTTATCTATTACACGTTATGCCATGTCACATAATACTGCTATCTGTTACATGTTATTCCATGTCACGTAATGTTATCTATTACACATTATGCTATGTCATGTAATGTTGTGTGTTTCACGTTATGCCATGTCGTGTAATTTTAGATGTTACATGTTATGTTTCATATTGTTTATCTGTTTCATGTTAAGTCAAGTGATGTATATGTCATGTTACGTTAACTCATGTATATATCACGTATATATTACGTTACGTATGTCAAGTTATCTGTCATTTCACTTCATGTCAAGTGATGTCTCGAGTATAGAGTGCCTCTAAAACATTATTTTCTCAGTCAATCATGCCAAAGATACTCATAATGTAATCATTATGATTGTCCGAATATCTCCATTTATAATTCACCGTGGTACTTATGGCGTAATCATTTTGATTGTTAGAATATCTCTACTCAAATGCTCCTGGCATAATCATTCTGATTATCAGAGTATTACTAGGTACTCATGGAGTAATCATTCTAATTGTTAGGGTATCTAATTAAAAATACTCATGGTGTAATTATTCTGATTGTCTGAATATCTTTGACGAAATATGTTGGGCGAAATCATTCTGATTGTTCACTATTCCTGAATAAATAATTGGCAAAATCATTTTGATTGTCAGAGTTCATGTTCACGCTCATGTTTAAGTTCATCTCAAGTTCAGTTTAATGAACAAGATTCCAAGTTCATGTATTTCACGTTCACCCTCATGTTATTCAAGTTCAATCATGTTTCAAGTTCACATTTTAATTCATGTTAAGTTCATATTCAGTTTCAGTTCAAGTTCAGTTTATGTTCAAGTTTGTTGTGCTACGTGCGGCAATTATGATGAATTGTACGGAAAAGAGAAAACAAGAAAAAACACACAGAATTTAACGTGGCTCGGTAGTGTGCCTACATTCACAGAAGCAGAGACTGAATTTTCACTAAGTATTAAATTAGGATTACATCATATGTATTTAGACTAAACCCTAGTAGTACAAGAGGTATTAGAAAATTCTAACAATACCCCTACTGTCTGCTAAACATGATACCATAATCTGTAGTACCCCTCAAGTATCTGAAGATCCACTTGATTGCATCCTAATTTTATTGTCCCATATTTGATAGAAACTTGCTCATCACATTGACTGCTTGTGCCAAATCTGGTCTTATACAAACCATAGCATACATCAAGTGGATCAGCCTGCTGTCTTTATATACGTGTTCCACTCAATATGAGCCACATACTATAACAATGTTCATGTTTAAGTTCATGTTCAACTCAATTCACGTTCAATCATGTTTCAATTACATGTTTAGTTTATGTTTCAATTTACGTTAAGGTCATATTTAGTTTCAGCTCAAGTTCAATTTATGTCCACGTTCATGTTTAAGTTAGTTCACATTCAAGTTCATGTCATGTCAAGTTAAGTCTCAGTTAAGTTTATGTCATGTCAAGTTTAGTTTCAGTTCAGTCTATGCTCAATTTCAAGTCATGTCAGTTATTGCCATGTTAAATGTTAAGTCACGTCAAGCTTATTTTTGATCATGTATGCATTCATGCTTTTACTGTCATGCATGCATCTTTGACCTGTATGTTGAGTTATTTGTTAACTTCCTAAGATTTGTAATCAAATCTCACCGTGGTAAACTCAACTACCATTCCCTCTGGAATGGTAAACCATGTGTTAGGATTAGGAGGCACATCGATCAGAGGTCGATCGACTAGAGAAGGTTGATTAAACGACAATCGCACGACGTAGAGCTCATAGACTCAATTCTCTGATTTATTGTTAGTATTATATCATCCTTGATTGAGTTGCACAAGCTACTCAATGGATTAGCCTAGTAGTTGCTTTAATTCCTACTTGTACTTAAGGAGCTCAGTCTCTAGTGTAATCAAGAACGTGTACCAAGTGAAAATATGGGAGCAGGTAACCTTGTGTTGCATGTCCCGACGCTTCAGATATTCGTATGATCCCAAGCAAAAATCTGGGGGCGTCACATTTTGAATGGGTAAAATATAAGATTATACACTCTAAAACTTTATAAATTATTTTCTAAATAGTCACCTATATATGCACACCATTTGCTGCAATAGATACCTCAATTTCATTCATCAATTGCCTAAAGTCTTTGTAACAAAAGTCTAAAATGCGAGAACATTTTTTTCTTTTTTGAAAATCAAGAAAACTAAAAATGGCACGCTAAAAGATCTAGCATTTGGACTTTTGGATGTATATATTGAAAAATTATTTATTAAAACTTAGATAATTAAAGGGAAATTTCAATATTTCAAGAAATATCAAAATTAACACAGGAAAGAATATAAAACTTTTAAAGTAGAAGAGTTAAAAGATTAGTAATCCAAATCGGTTAGTAATTTGAGTCAATGGTCTTAATTGAATAGTTATGGTTTTTCTTTATTGGGAAATAGTATTTAAAGCATGGTAGAAAGAGATTAAGGTTCAAAATATTCCACTATTATTTATTATTTTATCATTAGTTTTCACATAATTTTCATTACTTCTATTTTTACTATTCACTACTATTTAATTTTTTTTCCGCATACTTTTCATTAATAATATTAAATAAGATGGAGAATTTTTTTTTTCTATTAAATAAGTAATCATAAAAGGGTAAGAATTTTTTGCCTTCAAAATGTTTTTATAATCTAAATATTTAAATATATAATGTAAATTGGATAACGTGGCATGCCTGATGGATCATGGAATTAACATTATGGGAGGGCAATAGGAAACAAAGCGTGGAAGGAAAAAAAAAAAGTTTATAAAAAAAAAAGTTTAAAATTAATTTTATAAAATTCCTGTATAAACGAAGTAATTCTCTTAAGTTTATAAATAAAAAGTTTTCATATTTTTGTCAACTCCAGTACCCTTCCATATGAGTAGGAGTGCTCACAAAACTGCTTCTGCTTCTGCTTAACCGTAGGATAATGGACATATATTTTTCCCATTATCCAAACAAGTGGGACACTTTTTTCCGAAATCTTTCTAAAATGGGCTACTAGCTAGTTGGATTAAAATCCATTTGTTAAATACACGTCCACTTATCTCTCTCTCTCTCTCTCTCACACACATAAACTGTAACACCCGGACTCAATTTTTTTTTTCTTTAGTTGGACTATGAATTTTATTTATTTATTTATTCATTTTTTTTTTTTTTTTGTGTTACCAATCACCCACGTATTCACACGTTAAATTCAGTTCACAAACGTTTCCATTTACGGCAACCGCTCACTTACATAGACAGAACTCGTACGTCGATGATGGAAGTGATCTCTAACCTAGACTAGAGTCCCACTACACCATCCAGAACTCAAGCCGCCTCCCCATTTAGTATTGACACAACCCGTGCATGCACAATATCTCCTCGGATTGCAGCTCAACTTTTGTCGTGCTCCACTTCGCCGTTGGCCCCTTCTCAACCACCGTGGTACAACTCCCACTGCCCAGCCACCCTGTCTCCTCCTCGGTCAAACAAACACCGAAGATGCTTCTATTTTTAGTCCCCAAAAACAGAGCAGGTTTCTTCTCTGCTTGCCGTCGTTTGACGCAGCCCAACCGTGCAGTACCACCAGCCACTGCCATGCCCCTTCCTCGGCCAGGCCACCACAAGCTGCCAGTTCCGTCCGTTGACCCATATCCCTCAGCCATTCAATACAGAACCGCAGCCTTACCAAAGTCGAAGGACCTCTGTTTTTGCTTCCCGAAACAGAGCCACCTCTGCAGCTATCCCTAGCACTTTCTCGCTGCCACCAACCATGGCAAGTGTATACAGAAACTACCGACGAGGACTTCCCGTCACCCCAATCCGCTGCAAGCCACCTCGGGCCCCAGTAAGCACACGTCATTTCTTTTATTTTTGTTTTCCTCTTTTCTCTTGATTTCTCTCCGTCTCTCCCTCACTCTCTCACCGTGTGTTTCTCTCGTTCATCTCTCTCTCCCTCTCTATCATTTTTTTTTTCAACGGCTCAAGCGCCGCAACCACCACCGCCGACCTCAGCTAACTCCGAGCGCTGTCGCACGTTCCCTTCCTTCTCGGTGAGTCCCTGCCACCGCTGTTTTTCTTTTATTCATATTGTATGTTCATTACTAGTTTTTCTTCTTTAGGTGTATTTTTATTTACATATATATATATATGTACATGTATATATATATGTAAAGTTTTAACGGGTACTTACTAGTTCTTAACCTATATATATATATATATATGTATATATATGGAAGGTTCTCAGTTTTAACCTAATGTTTTTCGGGTGAGAAGTCTTTATTTATTTATTTATTTATTTTCAGTTTATTTAAATGGGAATTTTGCTTTAAGTTTCAATAAATATTATATTGTGTTTTGATAATATTGTTAGTTAAAGGAAGTAAACCTATTTTTCTTAAGGGATGAATTTTTCTTGACTTACTTTATGGAAATTTTAGTAACCAATGTATTCTTTTTATTTTATAAAATATTGTTGGTATTTTAGATATTTTGAATATTAATTTTTATTGAGTTCTATAATTATCATAATACTTATTAGATAAATTTTCTCCTTCAGTACGAATTCGAGTAAGTGGATATTGATAATCTTAGAAAATGATAGTATTTTTAAGTTATGAGGATTTTTTTTAGGTATTGAAGGATTAAAACAGGTTATTTTAGATACTTAGGATTAAATATCGAAATGTGTGATTAATTAGAAATTTATGAGAATTACGTGATTATTTTATAGGTGACGATTAATAATTGTTCGGCATTTTGAGGAAATTCCTGAAAAGCTAAGAAGTTCAGGTAAGCGGGGTTCATATACTAGTTTTGCATAAAAGAAATAAAATGAGGTTGACTTTAAAAATAAACGTGTTTGTTTTTTTTAAAGAAATTATCTGAAAACAACCTCAGATGTTTATTTTGCATATGCATAAATTCAATATAAGAGAAAGTGTGTCATGACTAGTGTAGACATGAGCTAGTTTTGTGCATTCTGTTTCTGAACTATACAAAAAGAGCGAATATGAAAGTCTAAAAGTTTTTGCTATGAATAAATGAAGATGTTTTGGTGTCTGTTATTTCGAACACGTGAAATGATCTGAAACTTTTCAGTATTTTGTTTTGATATGATGTGTCACCTGAAAAACCTTGGCATGAAGTTCTGAATCTGTATCTGAATGTGATCTGTTTCCGATGATGTTCTGTTCTGTTTCTGTTAAGGCCCAGCCACAGGTATAATGGTGGTTTATAACCCTACCACGGGGGTGAAACATGGTATACGGCCCAGCCACGGGTATAATGGTGGTTTATAACCCTACCACGGGGGTGAAACATGGTATACGGCCCAACCACGGGTATAATGGTGGTTTATAACCCTACCACGGGGGTTAAACATGGTATTTGTCCCGATGTGATGCTATGAGATGATATGACTATAATGTTTCCAGTTTGGATATGCCAATGGATTTTCTTTTTTGGGAACAAGGTTATTTTTCTGAAAATTTCGCTCTGATATTTTGTACCAAGTTTGGTTTATGCGTTCTGAAAATAATTTATGTTGTTTCTGCATTCTAAAAGTAAATGTTTTGTTCTGCTTATCAAATGTTATAAATGCTCATGTTTACATGCTAGTATATGCTCTCTGCTTGCTGAGTTATTGATAACTCACCCCTTAATGTTCATAATATTTCAGATGACATTGATGGTTCAGCTGAGGATCAAGATTATGAGACATTAGGTGAGATGATTTAAGTATAGTGATTTAAGCATAGGAAGTTTTTTTACGAGTATTGTCGGTTGTTATTAAGAAATTTTATTATGTTTTGATGACTTGACATTTTGAAAAATTGGTTATATCGAGGAAATTAGATTTAATCGAATTTTTCTATATGATATTGGAAATTTGGAGTCTATTTTAATATTGTTGAAATGTGAGTTTAAGTGTTAGGAAGTAACTCTCCGACCCGTGCGGGACCGGGGAGTTACACAAACACTCAATTACAAGAAAACTGCTTATTTGCGACCAGTTATATCCAGCAAAATGATTATTTTCAGCTAAAATAAGTCTATTTTTGTTACAAATAGTCCATTTCATTGCAAAAGAATGATAACAAATACCCGTTTTTCTTGTAGTGCACACACACACACACATATTAGTATAAGTAACATGCATTGTCATTTAAGGCCTCGTTTGTTTTCGCAGATGAGAAAAGATGACACTACAAGAAATTTGACTTTTACGAACGAAATTTGTTAGGGAAGAATTAAATTTTATTCCTAAAATTCATTTTTGGAGACGAAATTCTCGTCTTCAAAAATGTTTGAGGTACTAAATTCGTTTGAACGGAAAACTCTTCATTCGAACAAGATATTTTGTGATGAACAAAATCATCTAAAAAAAAAGAAAACCGTTCGAACGGAATAAAATAGATTCGAATATGGAATTAATGTCCATTCGAATAGTATATAATCTGTTCGAATAATAATATTGGCGGTAAATTAATTTATTTTTCCAGGGGAAAGTTGATAACTGTTCGAACTTAAATTTATTTGTTCAAACGGAAATTCTTTCAATTAATTTTTTTATTAGTATGGATTTGTGCATATATTTTTTCCATTAAAGTAATAAATACTTTTCCCATTAATCTGTTATCAGTTTCAAAATATAAAAATGTGTATATATTATATATTATGATTTGCAGTGAGTTAAAATATTTATATATTCATAAATTAATTTTATGTAATTAACTTCAAAACTTTATAGTGATTTCTTTTATGTTAAATTTATATAAATATAACTTTAAGGACAATATCATTTTTTATATTATCATGAACGGCAAGTAAAATGAAAAAAATAAACAAAATAGTAAACATGAAAAATAAAAACGATATATTAATTACATATCAAATATATAATGTTCAATACAGCATGAAAAGTAAAATAATAACTAAAACGATCATTGGGTCCTTAGTAGATCAATATCCTCTTGCAACATTTTAATAGATCCTTCCAGATCCCTAAGCTTCTCCATAATGGGCTCAACGAACTCTACAAACAGAGCTCGTACCTGATTCAAAGTAGCCCCAAGAGGCTGTCTCTCATTAGCAGCAGCACTACTAGAAGCTGGATTTGTGGGTGGATCACTAGGTTGTTCTGGTGCAATCTTCCGCAAGTGCCCCTTGCTCTTGCTGAATGTGATCTTGTTAAGGGGCCCCATCTGTGGCGACCTCCGCTCAGTGGCCGACACTGTAACCCTCGATCGGAGTAGGAGGTTAGATATCAGCAGTGCAAATGGTAGACTACCTCCATTGGAAAATCGTGACTCCGTTCGAATGCGGAGGAATAAATACAATGCCAGATCAATGGGATCCCCCCGTGCTATCCGCAGCAAAAATCTGGCTCGATCGATCCCGAAATCAGTCTTGTGTTTTTTCGGATCGATGTTATAGCCAACAATCAAATTAAGCATTCTAAAAAATGTTATACAATCGGCCTGTCGGATCACCTTGCTCCCATCATATGGAGGGGCTGATGGGTCTCGCACTAGCTGACACACCTGATTGTCTGTGAGACCATCATTAGGTAGATCCTCATCCTCACTACCATCCGAACTAGCATCCGAATCTACATTCGGGGCCAGAGTGGAGGATGCGGCCGATGCGTCGGATTCAGATGGTGCAGCCGCTGCAGGATATGCGTCAGCCAGGCACGGGATGTCAAGGAACTCAGCAATAATGTGGGGAGAGAAATTAATACTCACTCCCCGGACTGATAGGGTGTAGAGCAGAGCATCAACGCTAAGTTCTCCCATGGCACGGTAGAACTCACTAACCATCTCTGGATATGCAATCCCCTGCTGCTCACAGATCGGTATCCATCTCCGCTCAGTGAAGATGGACTGTATGCTCCGTCCCTCCCATGAAAGATTGGAGAAGTCAGACAAAATGACTGGACGCTCGATAAGTATAGGCCTCGTCTCCTGAGCATGAGCTGCTCCACTACTTTGGCTGGGCTGATCTCTCGCACGTTTTCTTCCGCTGGATGTCATTGATATACTGTTTAACCATAAGGAAAGTAAGAATATAATTAACGATAATATTTAAATTAAATTATTGAAGAATTATAGTATATTGAAATGAATTGAAATAATTCATTCGAACGAAACACATTTTGTTCAAACTAGTCAAATCTATTCGAATGGACTGTTCTGTTCATTCGAACTGGAAATCTTTGTTCATTTGAACGAATATATTTTGTTCAAATAGAAATAATGCTGTTTGGCAACCAAGTGTTCGAATGGACTAGAGTTAGTTCGAACGGGAAGGAGCCAAACAGCCATGGCTGAGTCGACTCAGCTCCGAACTGAAAAACTTCCTATCTAGATGTTATCATTTGTTTTAATTGGTAAAAATGATTAAGGAGTGAAGCCTAATCATTTCTACCGATTATTTTGAATTTATTTCTACGTAATACACCAAAATGGGTGGATTTCGGATTCGAAATCTATACCCACAAACACAACCCATTCGTGCAAAAAACTAAACAATAGAGGTGGAGAGTTGACCCATGCCTCTTAGAAGTTCAAATGTGGGGTTGCTACGGCGGTTGAGTGGCGGTTTTCACGGTGGAGATAAGGGGCGAACTTGGAGGCTCTCGGCTGTTGTTGATTTAAATGAGAGAGTTTTGTGGAATTGTATTCAAACTACGTCTATAATGATCGTGGCATCTCGTTCGAACTGGATAAATATCCGTTCGAACGGTTATTATATTAATATATTTATAATTATATTACTAATACTAGTATATAATAATACTAATATTACAAAGTACAAAAGTATAAAAATAAAATTAATAATAGTATTATAATAGTTTTAATTAATATATTTAGTATATTATTTGTAAATATATTTATTCTATTATACTGAGTACATACTAAGTACTTAGTATAATTACAATGGCTTAATTATATAGCTACTATATATAAGTTATAATAACTATACTCGTATAGTTTATATAATATTATAACACTAACTATAGTTACTAGTTATATTACTGCAGAGTAAGTATTATATATAGTTACTATATAGCTATAGTAGTTATTAACTATAGTAGTTATTAGTTATATAGCTACTATAGTGTAATTATTATATATAGTTACTATATAACTATATCTATTATAAGTCATGATAACTATACAAGTTAATCTAATTAATATAAATATAGATATAGTAGTTATTATTTATATAGCTACTATAGTGTAAGTATTAGATATATAGTTACTATATAGCTATAGCTATTAGAAGTTATGATAACTATACAAGTTAATATAGTTAATATATATATAGTAGCTATTAGTTATGTAGCTACTACAGTGTAAGTATTATAAGTTATGATAACTATATAAGTTAATATAATTAGTATACATATAATAGCTATTAGTTATATAGGTACTACAGTATAAATATTATAAGTTATGATAACTATACAAGTTAATATAGTTAATATATATATAATAGCTATTAGTTATTTAGCTACTACAATGTAGGTATTATAAGTTATGATAACTATACAAGTTAATATAATTAATATAAATATAGATATAGTAGTTATTATTTATATAGCTACAATAGTGTAAGTATCAGATATATAGTTACTATATAACTATAGCTATTATAAGTTATGATAACTATACAAGTTAATATAGTTAATATATATATAGTAGCTATTAGTTATTTAGCTACTACAATGTAAGTATTATAAGTTATGATAACTATACAAGATAATATAATTAATATATATTTAGTAGCTATTAGTTATATAGGTACTACAGTGTAAATATTATAAATTATGATAACTATACAAGTTAATATAATTAATATAAATATAGATATAGTAGTTATTAGTTATATAGCTACTATAGTGTAAGTATTAGATATATAGTTACTATATAGCTATAGCTATTATCAGTTATGATAACTATACAAGTTAATATAGTTAATATATATATATATATAGTAGCTATTAGTTATTTAGCTACTACAATGTAAGTATTATAAGTTATGATAATTATACAAGTTAATATAATTAATATATATATAGTAGCAATTAGTTATATAGGTACTATAGTGTAAGTATTATAAGTTATGATAACTATACAAGTTATCATAACTATAGTAACTACTTGCTATAGTTACTAGCTACTATTATAAGTTACTATAACTATACTTATTATATTTATATATAGTGCAAAATTAGAAGACTAAAAGTATATATATATATATATAATTAATAAGTACTATATATTAATAGTTAGTATATAATATAAGTATTATATTAACTATTAGACTTGTAGTACATTATATGTTATCAATTATAATATAAAATAGTTGCTATAATATATAATTATTATATACTATATAATATTAAAATACTTTGTGATTGGTTCGAACCCAATAATGTCCCGTTCGAATGGTTTTATCTCGTGGAATGTGTTTGGAAGGAAATTTCGCGCCAAATACTCTAAATGTTTGTTTATTTGAACGTGAAAATTCGTCATTCAAATGCACTGGTCGAATAGTGTTACGAAAATACCCTTTGAACTTGTCTACGTTTGAAGAATATGCCAATGAATATTCTGATTTGTTAGTTCGAACAACAAAATTACGTTTGAACATGAAATCAATCGCAGCAGATTTGGTGCCTATTTGAAATTTTCTTGATCTAATGCGTAAATGTCCAGTTCAAACAGCACTTCGCAGATTCAAATACCTCAATCTCCAGTTCATTTTCACAGTTGATGAAAATTTATTTGGAGCAGGCGATTTTGTATGTGTGAGAGTGTTGTAGAGAGAGAGAGAGGAACAGACTTAGTGAGAGAAGGGATTATTGAGAGAGAGATGAGAGGTTTATAAAATGTATTATTTTTTTTGTTCTATGTTTTTTTGTATTTATAAGTTTCATTAATGTTAGTTTATTGCACATGATTTAAGTTTTCTCATAATGTGTTTTATACTTATTGTGGATTGATACTTTTGTTTGGATTGTTTAAATTCGAGATAATATTTATAATTTTTAGATTTTTGATAATTTATAGTTTTTAATTAATTATGTTAAGAGTTTTGGTATATTTATGTTTGTGCAATCGCATTTAAAATGGGCACTCTGCCAATATACATCTTATGAGATTGTAATTGTGAAAATTATGTTTTGTGACAAACGTTTTGTCTCTATTTCATGTTTGGAATATGGGTTTGTCCCATTCGAACGCTATAATATTAGTTCGAACAGAACCATGTACGATAAGAATCTTGTTTGAACAACATCCGAGTAATTGCTTAAATTATAATATAATATAATTATATAATATAGTAATTGCTTAAAAAATAATATAATATAATTATAAAATATACTTACAATATTTTTAATTAGAATAGAAACTTAAAATATACTTATAACATAGTAATTTTTAATAGTTAAATTAATGTCTAATACTTATAAAAAATTTAATTATAAAATAAAAATAATTAAATATAATTACAAAATATTATGCACTAAAATTAAATTAGAAACTTAAAATATAGATATAACATTGACTTCTACGGAATTGTGGAATATATCATAGCGTTAAAGTACGTGGTGGGATATATGGTCTGGTTGTTTAAATGTAATTGGTGAGATGTCTCAAATCTTAAATTGGGAGTGCGTAACAATGATTGTTTCGTGAGTGTCAATATATCTCACACATGGTATGAGAACAATCATTTTGTTCTCGCTTGCCAAGTGGGTAGTGGAGAAGTTTGCACCAAGAAATATATATGATTACATTCCAGAGGTAGACGAACCACATGAAGAAGTTGATAGTCCAGCAAATGAAGAAGCATATCAAGAAAATGAAGTAGGCCTCAATCTATTTGTTGATCTAAGCCAATATGATATGGTCTCATTGCGTAGAGAAGATGTTCAACCCGAAGTAATTGAGGGTGAAATATCGGGAGAAGATGAATCAACTGAAGTGTCTAGTGAGGATGAGGGCGACTGGTCTAGCAAAACGGATAGTAAATGAATTTCATACATGAATTTTTGTAGGTAATATTAACATATATAAGTTATGATAACGTTTGTTTGAATAATAATTTGTTACAATTTCAAATAGATATGCATCCCAAACTCAAAATAACACATGTGTCATCCCCATTCATTACTGACTCTCCGTGTGGTTCACCTGTCATGAATAGTGAGCCAATATCACCAGGCCTAGAACAAGTTATTTTATCAAATTAAATATCATATTTTATTATCAATTTAAGTAATATGTCTATAAAATAAATTAATTTAATTAAAAGGTTATGCTTTAATTACTGTATATATAACTGTTGTAAGCAAGCACCGAGGTAGAGGCACTACGAGGGTTGTCTGCATAGAGAAAGTAAGGAAAGTTGGTAAATTAAAGTTGATATTCGTGATGATCACACCGGTGGCTCTGGAGATTCGGCAGCGTGGCTTGCTTCTTATGTTGGTACACTTACTCGCACATATGCACCGATTGCTACATTCTCTTGGTCTAAAGTTTCCCAAGATGTGAAAGACCACATAAAAAACCGTTGTTTGGTAATAAGCTACATCTCAAGCAACTAAATATATAACATGTTACTTTCAAGTTATTTTATATTTATGCTAATTGTTTATAATTCTTGAAATGATGAGTTTGAGCTTAATTTTGGCCGAAGAGATGATCGATTAACAGTTGAGGAACTAATGTCAAATACATTTCGGAGGTACAAAGGTCGATGTCATGCACATTATAAGAAGTTCAGTACTACAATAGAGGCACGGCAAAATCCATTCCAAGCAATTCCACCAAATGAATGGGAGAAAGTTTGTGATATGTTTGAAGATCCTGCTTATCAAGTAATATCACTGCTATCTTTTTTTAATAGTATATCACAGATGTATTAAACATATAGACTAATATTTTTTTTAGCAATGGAGTACGGTGAACAAAGCAAATAGATCAAATTTAAAGATAAATCATCATGCAGATTCTCGATCTTTCCATCTTTTGTCTAATAAAATGGTAAGTTATTTTAGTGTCCGTAAAATATTAACATATAATACACATTTTTCTGATTTAATTTATAATATAAATTTTCCTTTTGCAGAAAGAAGAATGTTCCGCTTACTATGATTTGACCCAATTGTATGCTAAAATACATAAAAATCGTGATGTTGCTTGGGCCAGTCCCGAAGTAGAGACAATTTATGTAAGTTTAAGTTTTTTAATTCCATTGTCACATGATATTTTTGTTACTTATACTAACTTTAATGTTTTTGTAGGACAAGATGATATCTCTTAAGGAAACTGTTGTGGATCCATCTGATGCATCATTTGTCAACGATGCTCAGATTATTTCTCAAGTTCTTGGATCACGTTCTGGATATTTGAGGGGTTTGGGACGTTGCGTAAAACCAGCCTCGTCATCATCATCCTATACGCGAGCCAGATCGAATGACGACAAGACTAAGGAATTGGAGGAAGCAGCACTTGAGATAGAACAATTGAGGTCCAAGGAAAAATAGTTGCTGGCCCGATTAGATAAAGCAGCGGATTTGGAGGTGAGATTAGAAGAGATGATGCAGTTGAATAACCAAAAAATGTTTGAACAATTCCAGTCAATGATGTCCAAAAACTCTATGCCACCACCATAGTTTTCAAATTTATATTTTCTTTCATTGCATTTATATTATGATGTTCCAAAACATTTGAACAATTGATGTTTGAATTACAAATTGTGTAATATTAGTATGATATTTTTAATTAAATTATGATATGTATGATTAACACAGTTCGAACGGTAAATTACCACTTGTAATTACATTCGAACCAAAACAGACCCATTCGAACAAAAACCAACCCATTCGAACGACAAAAGAGAAATACAGACGTTCGAACAATAAATTATTTGTTCAAACAATAGTTATGTGCAAAATCCCATTTGAACGGATATAATTTTCGAAAATAAAATTTCTATTTGAACAGACATAATTTTTGTTCGAACACAAGTCATTTGAAAAATTATTACTTCGAACGCATAAAATATGTTCGAACACTCCGTTCGTTCGAACAGGATTAAATATGGACATTAGTTCGAATGAATATTTCATATTGTTCAAATGGACATCTCGGTTCGGACGGATAAATATTCCATTCGAACAATATATTGAGACGAAATCGGTTCGCCTAAAAAAAAATTATCCATTCGTTCGGTTTCGACTGGATCTGCCTAATTTTGTCTCTAAAACTGATTTTTTGAGACGAGATTTGATTTTGGTCTCCAAAAACTTTTTGAGACAGTCTTTCTTAGACACATTTGAGACAATATGTTTTCATCTCCAATATAATTTAGGACGAAAATTGTGTTTTTCAAAATTTTGTCTAAAAAACACAATCTCTTGTAGTGTGAGTTGAGATTGTTTAATAATATCTTTGTTTTGTGATTTGAAAAAGTTGAATTGTTTATTTTATTTTATGTGAGAATTTAGAAAATATAGAATTTTAACAAGAGCACCTAAGGTGGGATGGGGGGCATCAATTTCTTTGGGAGGGGTTTTACAGTGCCATCAAGATAGCCAAAAACAGCTGGGCCACATAAGTCTGGTAAGGCTTGAGCTTTCCAAACGTGATAATTGGAATGATTTAGTTTGACACTAATAGACAATGGTAAATTTGAGAGCGATGGAAGGGTGGGCAGGGCAGTTACAGTATTAGAGGTGGATGAGAAGGAGGAGGCCATTTGGGATCATACATTGGTCTTTGTCGGGATCTGTGATACCATGTAGAAATAAGCTATTCTTTCAATTTCCACTGTATTTGAGTTGTGTAATACATGGACTTTAAATAGAAAATAACAGCTATCCTACTTTACAGCCTATATATCGTAAGATTCAAAATTCAAATAGATTACATATTCACTATCTTGATTCTGAAAATCCTATAGGTGAGGAGTTTGTTGTGGTGAGTTGAACTCCTGAAATAGAGGAGTGTTTTTCGGTGGCCATATTAATATGTTCTTCTACATATTTCAATCTCATTCTCACAAGTCCCTTTCTCCCTTTTGCATGTTTCACTACTACTTAAAATTTGGGTTTCCACCTATCAGATGATAGATACAATGATCATGAGTTCTGACTGAGCACCGAGGGGAGGCTCTCAACCCTGCGTGTTTATGGTGGGATACATATCCATCCGAAAAATAAAGAGTCCTGGTACTCAACCTGACAAAAATGCAGTCTTGGTTACATGCTGACGTGGCAGTGACACCTGTCATTACCACATCATTATTTATTAAAAAAAAAAAAAGAGAGAAACTAGACAAACTCCAGCTGTCTAGTTATCTCTTCCAAACATTTTTATTATTCTTCCATTTCGCTTCTCATCATTTCAGCTAACTTTACAAAGTGACCGACCATAAGCTTTACAAAGGACTAGTGTATGTTTTCTTCTCCCATTTCACTTCCAAAAACATTACATTGCTAGTATAAAGGGAAAATACGTCCATATATATATATTTGTCTCTTCTTTCTTTCTTTCTAGGCACGTGTGTACATCATTAGATAATGCCAATTAACTAATGTCCATCGGTAAAAGTTTCTAGCTAAGCAAGATATTAGAAGTTGGTTGGGTTCTTTCTTGGAGAATTCTGATCCTTTCAAGATCATAAGGCTTGCGACGTCCTGCTAGGGGTTTGCAAAGCCCATGTGATGGCTGCTGTTGAGGCTCATCTGGGAGCCAAGGTGGCACGACAACGTACGTTTGCTGACATGGTGTTCAATTCTCCACAACCAATCCCGGAGGTAGCAATTCCTTTTCGTGCCCCAACGTCTGTGGATGAGGAGGAGGTCCCGTCTGCTCTTCTCTAAGGAGGAGATTGATCAATCGGCTATGCCTTTCAAGTTTTCACTGGTCCTCAAATTCCTACGTCAAAGGCCCTCCCTTGATGCCATACGTTCGTTTATACGTGCTTGTTGGGGGCTAAAAACACATCCGATTGTTTCTACCATGAGACAACCAAGGCATGTTTTCATTCGCTTGTCTACGGAAGAGGATTTTCTGAAAGCATTTGCCAGGGATGCATGTGACATAGATGGAGCATTCTATCACGTTTTTCATTGGAATCCTGAGTTTCATGAAGATACCGAACCTGCTAGGGTCCCTGTGTGGATCAATATGCTGGGTCTTCCCCCAAATTTCTACCATGAGTCTTTTCTCTATAATATTATTGCTCCTATGGGTAGATTCCTTAAACGTGATATCCTACAAGATGTGCTACTCGTACCGATGGGGTTAGGGTATGTATATAGATGGATATTCCTAGAGAGCCATTGTTGGGAGTGTGGATTGGTACGCTGTGAAACCCGCAGTGGTTTTATCAAGAAGTTGTTTACGAGACACTCCCGGCGTATTGTATGAACTGCAAGATACAAGGTCACAATTTAAAGACTTGCAAGAAAGACAAGCAACGTCCTGATTCAGCTCCAAACAATCCGAAAGTTGGGAAGAAAGTTGAAAAGGTGTGGGTTCGGCAATCTCGGGATCCTGTAATTGAGGAGATATATGAGGATGATGGAAATAATGTGTTGCCGGAGATGGAAGGAACAAAGAATATCCCAGAAACTCACGCTAGGGAGGTGGTTGTACCTGCACCTTTGCATGCTCAGGTGTCTACGTCGCTTGGCCCAGTTGTTGATACAGAGGAGTCCTTGAATATAAGCGTACCGGGTGCTATCCCAATTGAACCGAATGTCCCAGTTGATGTTCAGATGCTTACATCCCATGTACCAGTTCTTGATCTAGTGGCGTCCCTGAATATAAGTGTCCTAGTTGCTGTCCCAGTTGTATTGCAGGTTCCAGTTGCTATCCCAGTTGCTGTACCAGTTGATCATGCTTCTTGAGCTCTGTGTGAACCGAATGTTCTTGAGGCGTGCATGGGGAAGGAGACCACCTCTTTTGGTGATATGGATTCACGTGACTTTGGTGGAAAGATGGTGTTGGAGGCTTGAGTTCCTTTAAGCCCAGTCTTGCAGGGAATAGAGAATGTCTCACCGAATGTGGAGATAGCTGTGCAGCAGGTGCCTTCAGAAGGAGCTCGGTTTCAAAGTTTGGTGGTGGACTTGTCTCGACCTGCGCCTTTTATAGGCCATGTCATAGCGTTGGATGATGTCCAGGTATGTTCGGATTCTGACTCTAAGGTTGGTTTACAGTCGTTGTCTTGTGATAAGGATAATATGTCTGATAGTTGTTTGCTGCCTGGGTCTGTTAAGAAAAGAAAGAAAATTAAAATACGGGGTTCTACTAGGATTGTAAACAAGCCTTCTCACCTTGATTTATGAAGAGTTCTTACCTCTATTGGAATGTTCGCAGTTTGGGTACATTGAGAAAACGGTTACGAAAGTTGGTCACTCGGTTTTGTCCTAAAGTCATTGCTTTAGCTGAGCCCATGTTAAATGGTTCTAGATTACAATGGTGGAGACATTGTCTATATTTTGATGCTTGTGGTTCTAACATTGAGGTTGGGGGGAAAATATGGTTTATGTGGAAGACTGAGATGAGCCTAGTTGTTGATAATATGGGTGAACAACATATTACGGTGCGCATTGTTGAGAATCTGCAACCAGTGTTTTTGACATTTGCTTATGCTAAATGTAATTATCAAGAGAGACGACGATTATGGAGTCAATTAGAAGCTTTCAATTGTTCAGAGCCGTGGTTTGTTATGGGTGATTTTAATATAATCCGGCATGATGGCGAAGGATGTGGTGGTCGTCCTAGTTTGGTGGCTGCTATGGAAGATTTTAATGCTTCTATGGATCACTGTGGTCTTATGAAGATGAGGTACACTGGAAATTCCTTGTCTTTGTGTAATGGGCATCAAAGTCTCACTCGTAGTTTGGCGTGGCTGATCGTGTTCTTTTAAATTGTGGGGGCATGGATATGTTCTCATAGGCTTCTTTTCAGTACCTTCCCCATACTTCTTCAGATCATGCTCCTATGGTCATTAATTTGGATAGGAGTGTAGCACCATATGGGTATCCGTCCTTTAAATTCCAACAAATGTGGACTTTGCATGAAGGTTTTATGGAACTTGTTTCATCAGTTTGGTTGGAGGATTTTAATGGTTTAGGTCTTGTTAGATTGGCTGGCAAACTGAAAAGATTGAAAATTGCTTTGAAAGTGTGGAATAAACAGGTTTTTGGGCGGACACAGGTGCATATTGCTGAATTGGAAGCTCGTATTCAGGGACTAGAGTCTGATTTGCAAGCAGGTTATTCAGTTGAATTGGAGTCGGATTTACTGGTTGCTCAATTGGAGTTATCGGTTTGGATGGAGAGGGAAGAAACTCGTCTGGCTCAGCAAGCGAAACAGACTTGGTTGCAAAAGGGCGAGGCGAATATTGGATTTTTCTTTGCTGCAAGTAAGAAGAATTGGTTCATTATCAATAAGATGCGGCTTGGGGATGGGACCCTGCTTACTTCACCTGAACAGATTCATGCGAGTGCGGCAGAATACTTTCATAAATTTTTGGAGGCTCGACCACGTATAGTGCTTTCGGATCTTGGTGGTATGTTTGACCACTTTATTTCTGAAGAGGATAATATTGCTTTGTGTAAAGTTCCGCTACTTCAAGAGGTGCATGATGCTCTTTGTTCCATTCCTGTGGATAGTTGTCCGGGACCAGATGGTTTCAACTTGGGTTTCTTTGGATCCTACTGGCACATTGTTAGTAATGATGTGCTTGATGTTGTGGCTGACTTTTTCAGAGGGGGTGCTCTGCCTCGGTTTTATGCTGCGTCTTATTTGGTTCTCATTCCCAAGGTTGAAAACCCGGGAAGTTTTGATAAATTCCGTCCCATTAGTCTATGTTCGGTGATTTATAAGGTTTGCTCCAAAATTATGGTAAATCGTCTCTCTCTTTTGCTTGATCGGTTTATTTCTCCAGAACAAGGTGCCTTCATACCAAGGTGAAGTATTTATGAGAATATTAGTTTAACACAAGAGTTGATCCATGGCCTAGATAAACCCACCCGGGGGAGAAATGTTGTGCTTAAAATTGATATGGCTAAGGCTTATGATAGTATTGATTGGGGTTTCCTTCTTCATGTGTTGGCATCTTTTGGATTCTCGACTTCATTTTGTGGTTTAATAGGTCAGTGCATCTCTACTCCATGATTTTCTATTGTTTTAAATGGCATCCCTAAAGGTTTTTTCAAGAGTGGTAGAGGGTTGAGACAAGGTGATCCCCTCTCCCCATATTTATTTATTGTTGTGGAAGAAGTTCTCTCCCGAATGATCAAATACCAGGTTGTTTTGAGGAAAATACAGCCTTTTCTCCATCCAAGGAACTCCCCTGTGATCTCTCATTTATTATATGCTGATGATATTATTATTTTTTCTAATGGGGAAAAGCTTCTTTGAGAGCTATCATGAAGATATTATAGGAGTATGAAGCTTGGTCGGGTTAGGTTGTGAATAAGGCAAAATCCTCGATAATTTTCTCCAATAAGATTACTGTGGCCAGGCAGCGTATGCTTCTGAGACAGGCTGGATTTAATTACCTTTTACTTATCTGGGAGTTCCGATTATTTCTGGGCGATTGTTGGCGTGTCACTTTGATGATTTGGTTAATAAAATCCATAGTAGATTACAGGGCTGGAAAGCTAAATTACTTTCTACGGGTGCTCGTCTCTTCTTAATTAAGCATGTTTCGCAAAGTATTCCAATCCATTGTCTTTCCATTTTATCTACGCCAATTTCGGTGTTGGAAAAGATTAAGAGGCTTATGAGTACAGTTTTTTGGGAAGGAAAACCAAAAAGGAAATGGTGTTCATGGGAATTTTTGTGTAAACCTGTTTTGGAAGGGGGTGTGGGCCTTCGAAATCTTAATGAAGTTCAAAGTTCGCTCCATATGAAGCTTGCTTGGAATCTTCTCCAAGGTAATTCTCTCTGGTCTCAATTTTTCCTAGCCAAGTGTGTGGGTTCGGACCATATTTCGCTAGTTGACTCTTGCAGGGGTACTCGATTTTGGTGTATGATTATGAAGAGCCTTCCTTTTGTGCAAAACAAAATCATTATGAAGGGTAAAAAATGGAAATATTTCTTTCTGGAGGGATAACTGAGTTGGTGAGAGCCCTTTGTGTGAGCAATAACCAATTACGGATCTCCCTTTTATCACGTTGGCGGAGTGTAAATCCGAAGCATGGTGGAATATTGACATTTTTCACAGATTGGTTGGTTTGGAAAAAACGAAACTTTTGATTGAAAAATTGGGGAATTTAAAAAATGGTGAGGATTTCCTTATTTGGGTTCCAAAGGCGGATGGTAGGTTTTCCACTAAAAGTGCTTGGGAGTGTTTTCGTGTCCAAGCACCTAGGCTTCTGTGGATGGATATGATTTGGCACCAGTTTATTCCTAAAAAAATGTCCATATTGATATGGAAAGCTTTGAATGGTTGCCTTCCTGTGGATGATAGGTTGAGGAGAGTGGGGATCGTTTTGGTTTCAAAGTGTGATTGTTGTGCTTTGGGTGCCTATGAGAATCAAGATCATGTTCTTGCATTGGGTGAGTTTGCATCACAAATTTGGTGTCGGGCATGTATCCTTTTAGGCATGCCGAGTTTGGTTGGAAGAAATTGGAAAGAGAGGATGGAGTGTTGGTTTCGTCGGGCCAAACGATCCTCTTGTCATGGTCAGATGCTTGGTTTCCTTCCTATTATTATCACTTGGCGTTTGTGGTGGTGGAGATGTAAAGCTCGGATGGAGGGTTTCTTTGAATCTATTGATACCGTTTGGATATCTATTAAATATTGGTTGTCTTGGGTTTCCTTAAAATTTAAAGATCAGAATAATATCAAGCAAAGAGATGAAGACTTGCTTCAATCCTTAAATCTTCTCGTCTCGAATGCTGGTATGAGGGGGGAGAAGATTGTGAGATGGGAGAAACCACAGTGTGGCTGGTACAAACTTAATGTTGATGGATGCTCATTGGGTAATCCGGGTGCTTTAGGGGTAGGAGGAGTTATTCGAGATCATGAGGGTGAGAGTTCCAGTTGGGTTTTTCTTATCCTATTGGGTGCTGCTCTAATAACCATGCTGAGGTTATGGGTTTGCTTTATGGCTTGAGGCATGCTAGGCGTATGGGTTGTGTTGCTATGGAGATTGAGATGGATTCAAAGTTGACTATTCACTAGATTGGTAATGGAAGATGTGGTTTGTGATTTCTAGAAGATTACTGGGAGGAAATCATGAGCATTCTTGGTCAGATGCGGTTCACTAGTAGACACATATATCGGGAGTGCAATGCGGTGGCTGATGTTTTAGCAATAGATGGTGCTAAGGGAAATAATTCTACTTATTATTATGCTTCGAAACTTTCTCGGTTGGCTAGAGGTTTTTTAAGACTTGATAAGGGTGGTTTGCCAATTTTGAGACATAAGTAAGTCTTGTTGGTTTTTTTTTAGAATTCTTTCGGTTTGGGTATTGGGTATTGAGTTTTGTTTGTATTTCTCACGTATTTGATTGTTACCATTGTTTTCCTCCTCCACAAGTGAGGGTTTTTCTTTAATAAAATTGGGAGGGGATCACTATTGGACATGTGATCTTTGTCTCTTCTAAAAAAAAAAAAAACCATTACATTGCTAGTTCTTTTTTTTTCCTTAATTTGTTTTTTCTTCACTTTTTTGATGTCTCTGTAAGAGGTGTAACTAGTCAGGTTCAGCTCGATTTGGACATATTTTAAAACCGAACCGGTACACACCGGTTCTAAGAATTGGAGAATCGATTCAGGACTGATTCATCACTGAAACTAGAACTTCTGGATTTACTGATTTCGATTTGGTTCGGTCCAATTTTTCTAGTGTAGTCATGTTTAATTTATTTCCATACTTGAGTATCTAATTTCATGTTATTATAATAGTGTCTAACTTATTTATATATTTGATTATATATGTTAGTGATAATATGATGGTTTCAAATACTAAAACTATTAGTTTATTTATATTATAGTATATGTATATTATTTTATAATAACTAATACATACTAGTATAATATTAAATTTAACTATACTACTATATTCTATATAAGTTAGGCTATACACTTTTTGTATGAGTATATATGATCAAATTTGTAAATATGTAGTTATAAAAAAAATATATATATATTATAATTTATTACACCATAAAATGTATTTATCCATGATATATATATCAAAAGTAAGTTTATATTAATAACGTAATATTATTGTTCATGTTTAAGATTAAAATTTTATGTTATATAAATTTTCAATTATAAACTTAAAATTTATATTTTATATCAAATGTTATATTAAGATTTATAAGATTAATTTATATATTCTATCAAATGTTATACTAAGATTTATAAGATTAATTTTATATTATATTAAATATTATATTAATTTTATGTTATTATATTATTATACATGAATAATAAAATTTTAAAATTTTATGTTATATCAATTAGCAATTTAGCATATAATATAAAAAATTATATATAATATAAAAAATTATATATAATATAAAAATATTTTATATATAATATTATAATAATAATAATAATAATATATTTATGTACCGGTCCAATTTTCAACCGAATTTATGAAATTGGAACCGATATCGGACTAGACCGATTCACCAGTTCTCAGTTTTCTTTACACCCCTAGCCCTGGCTTGTTCCAATTTTTGTTAGTGTTATTTTTTTTTTTGTCTTCTACCGACAATGGCTTTCTTGTGATATGTTCTGTAGTTTTTTTTTTTTTCTTCACTTTTTTCTTAACATTTTCTGCTGCCTATGTTTTAATTTTTGCTAGGGTTATTTTTTTTTTTGTCTTCTATCAACAATGGCTTTATTTCAATTTTTAAGCCTAATGTTTTGGATTGTAAAGAGGCTCAACTTCAAATGAAATAACAGAGTGCAATAACAGCCTGTAGGGCCCTCAAGCTAGAATTCCAGGTTTGATTGCTTAAAGAACCAGTTTTTCGTAAACATTTTCATCTATAGCTGAATCAAACGACATCCTGCAATGGTAAAGTAATCTTTTGTTTTCCCTTTTTTTCTTTCGTTGGTAGGTGAAAAGTACTAACATTCAAAAGTAAGGGACAAACGAATATATACCAGTAAATTCTGTGAATAGAAGGACTTGATGTCAATTAATTTCAATCTAATTTTTAACTAAATCTAATATTTAAATACTTAATTTTCAAATCATTAAACTCATCTCAACTCAAAACTTCTTTACACGTGGGATCTAAAACCTTTTTCAACTTAACACCTCTTTACACATAGACTCACAATATTTTCTAACTTCTCATAAATATATCTAAATTCATCTTAACATCTAAGCATATTTAAATTCATTTTAAGCGGGTCCTACAAAACTTATTTTACTATCTCAACTCACTACTATTTCTAAAAAATTTAATTCATCTCAACATTCAAATAGAAGCTAAGCTTTGTTAGTCACAAGAAGAATTGGAATCTTCTTCTTCTTTTTTTTCTTTCTTTTTTTTTTTTTTTTCAGAGAACCAAAAAGTTAAGATGTGACCGTAAGATTATTATTTTTTCATATGCCTAATTTTTCTTCCCACTTTCTTAGTTTTGAAAAACATTATTCATCACCTCTATCGTGCTTTGATGGGGGCACTCAGCTTCATCGATTTGGGTGGTTTGATATCAGATTTATTAACTTGGGTGTACTGTTGGCATAGAGGCCGCTTTGAGTGGTAGAGGTTTGTCATAGAGGTTGAAATTTGTTGTCTAATTTTTTACCTTCCAATATTTCTGATTACGTAGCCTAAGATATGTGATATTGAACTTGCAATTAGTTGTTGAATATGTAGCTAGTAATTATAATATTTGATTAATGTAGATGATCCTTGTACCGATGATAATAGCTGTGGTGGTAATGTTGGGACACAAGAAGTGGTCGAAGAACTAAAAGTTGGAACGACTTTTGCCTCGGAAGATGAGGTTAGAGCATATTATTATACAAAATATGCTAAAAGTTAGGAGTTTGGTGTGTCCAAAAGAAGTTTGTGTACATCAAGACATGGCTAAATCAATAGCTTCTATTGTTCTTTGGTCAAGACCAATCGAGAGATTGGGATGTAAAGCAAAAATCAACACAACTCTTTGTCTCGATGGAAGGTATACACTTTCTACGGTTTTGCTTGAACACAAACATGCATTGAGTCCTAGAAAAGTGGGATTTTTAAGATGCAAAAGGAAGATGGATTCAGTTGAAAAAAAAATTAGATGTAGGAGATAGCACTACTGGTATAAAGGCAAGTAAAAGTTTTAAGTCTTTTAAAGTTCAAGTTGGTGGTTATGAGAACCTAATATTTGGAAAAAAATATTGCAGAAATTATCTTCATAAGGTGAGACAATTGCGGCTTAGTGAAGGTGGTGCCGAAGTTCAACAAAAATATTTTATCCGAATGTATCAAAAGAACAATCGTTTTTATTATAACATGAATGTGGATGATGAGGGGTCATTTAAGAAATGTCTTTTCAGTAGATGCTTGAAGTCAGGCTACCTATAAATATTTTGTGAGTGTGATAACATTTGACACAACCTACTTGACCAACAAGTATAAGATGCCATTGGCTTCTTTGGTAGGGGTTAATCACCGTGCTCAATTAATTCTTTTTTGTTGTAGTTTAATATCAAGTGAGATGTGGACATTTTTGTGTATTTATTTCAATCTTGGTTGAATTGCAAAGAAAGTTAAGCTCATTTGGCAATAATAACATATCAAGATAAGACAATGCAAATTGTTATTGCTACAGTCTTTCCAACATCACAGCACAAATTTTGTTGGTGGCACATTCTTAAGTAGTTGCCAGAAAAATCTGGATCACATTCAGAGTATGAAACAATCAAAAGTAGGATATAAAATTTTGTTTATAATTGTTTGACTACGAAGGACATTGAGAATAGTTGGAAAACACTACTAGACACTAATAATTTGCACGAGTATACACAAAGAAGCGTGAGTATAAATGTTTTTTTTACGATTACGTTAACTTGAAAACATATTCAGGAAGCCATTGTACGAAACAAATCGATATCAGAAAGCCAGCTTTGCTATAGCCCAATAACTAGAGAAGCATTTGGCACCAAAATTTTCGAAACCCAAATCTTCGAAATCATGTAGATCGATCTAAAGTTTTCCAGAAACCTAAATTTTTGAAATCACATAGATCGATCTGTGCCTTTATAAATCACATAAATCTATCTAGGGTTTTTCAAGAACCCAGGTTTTCAAATCACATAGATCAATCATACCACCATTTTGCATACAAAAAAACATTGTAATGAGATATGGAAAAAAAATGTTTGTAATCCATAAAGGTAGAGAAGATAAAGCATTACCAAGCTGTCTCTGTTGCTCGCTTGCACGTCCACCCTCTTCCTGGTAAAAAATATTTTTACGCAAGAAAAATTAGCACATGATCCACCCAACAAGCATTACCAAGAGAAAAAGCAAGATGTTCCATATGAGAGAAAAAGCAAGAGATTAGGGTTTGATAGATGGGACAAGACACGAAGGGTAGGAGTTGACAGGGAGGGAGAAAGCAAAATGTTTGTAATCCAATTTTTGCCCCTTGGTTGATCTATTTTTTTTTTCTAAAAATAAAATAAAAGGCTGACGATGTAGTGACACCTATCACTACCACGTTAGCACGTAAAGGAGTGTGTATTTTCATTGTATTTTTAGCATTTTCTAGAAAAAGAAAAATCTTGGTCAACACCAAAAAACCCATTGCCTGTCAAGCCCTCCAGGGGTGAACCGTTTCAACTATATTTTAACAAGAACTACAACACAAATCCTCAAAACAATAATATCATCATCTCACAAAAATCCTTCAAAAGAAAGATAAGTTGAACCCTAATAAGTTTTCTCTTAAACTTGGCAAATCCACTAGTGCCACTTAGCACTCCAACTGTCATGACCATCATTATTGCTTTTAAAAGATTAAATAGACCCAAAAACAAAAATAGTTTATATTTTACATAAAATAAAAACTCATCATTTGAAGTGAATCAGAGTATCCTTATCCTAGGTGGAGTCAGTCTTATCCAAGCTAATTTCCATGACTTATAAAAGCAAGTACGTGACCAATCTCCACTTCGGGTTAAACATCATGACATTATAGTATATACTATATCTAATGCGATGAGACATACGTACGTGGATTAGTCCATCTTTTTACGAGACGTATGCATATATATATATACACACATTTATGTGCCATTAGGAGAGTGGGCTACATTAATTTTGTGAGTTGAGTACAGTACTTATACTGTACATATTTGGAAGAAAGTAATGGGTAAATGTGCAATCTTAAGGTGTATGGGTAAGCTCCGTAATTTATTTTTTAAAAAAAACGGGTAAATCTGGATTTAAATAAAAAAAAAATTAATTTTTTAATAATAAATCCAACATTTTAAAAAAAGTTCTTAAAATTTAGGTTTTATAATCGGTTGCCATTTCGATTTGTAGGTTGTATTTACGTGGGATCCTTCATTTCTAACCCGTACATTTTTTTTTTCTTTTTAATTAATATCCTTTGCATTTGCTTAGAGGTAAAAAGGAAATGACCAACTCGTTTCCTTTCACCAACTCTCCACTCTTTTCCTTTCCTTTTTTCCTTTTATTCTCCCGTTGATTCTTCTTCCCCTCCTCAACTCTTTTTTCCTCTCTCTGAACTCTTATATACATCACCTTCGAAGGTAGAAGAGCCTCCTCCTGAATAAACCCAAAACCCCACTCCAAAATGACCGAAGAATACAAATGCCCACACAAAGGCCGTACTCGAAAAGTTATCTGCACATGCATCACTATCTTTCTCCTCTTAGTTGGTGCAACGGCCCTTACACTTTGGCTAGTCTACCGCCCCCACAACCCTCAGTTCAAGATCATCGGTACCGCCATCTACGAGCTCAACTCCTCGGCAGCGCCGCTCGTCACCACCAACATGCAGTTCACGGTCGTCACAAGAAACCCAAACAAGCGCATCTCCATTTACTATGACAGACTTTCAGTGTCTGTATGGTATAGAAACCAAGCAATAACGCCCCAGGTGATGCTGACTCCGTTTTTCCACAAGCACCACCGCACCGTGACAGTGTCGCCGGTGGTTTGCGGTGGGGAAATACCGGTGTCGGTGGAGGTGGCAAATGGGTTGGTGATGGATGAGGCGGATGGGGTCATTGGGTTGAGTTTGGTGTTGTTGGGGAGGCTGAGATGGAAGGTTGGGGCTATAAAGACTGCGCATTATGGGATTTATGTGAAATGTGATGTCTTGTTGGGCCTGAAGAATGGTTTTGTTGGTCAGGTTCCCTTGCTTGGATCTCCAGCTGGATGCAAAGTTGATATATGAAAAATTGTATTTGCAACTTTCTATTTTCTTTTCTATATTTACTTTTCGTAGATATATGAATTTATCTGTATGTGTTTTAGTTGTTCATTTGGAAAACTTTCTTTGCAATCCAATCTGTATCTGTAGAGACAGATCAAAGAAAGTTGTTCAGTCCCAAAGTACCAAGTTATAAGGCATGATATATATGAATTTATAAGGATGGTAGAAGGTTTCTACCTCTTCTTTGATCTCCTACTCCTAATTTCCCATACCTAATCCCTTTAATTTTAATCTGCATTCATTCTCAACTCTTGCTTAAGATTCTGGCTTTGGTCCTAATTTGACTGTATATACATTTGGATAATATTGCATGGCTTTCCGTGCAGCAAATTAAACACCATTAATTTGTCTTGTAATTTCTAGATAACCCGAAACATTCCAGCTTATAATATCTATTTAATTTATTAATATAAAATGTAAAATGATTAAAAGTACTTGACAAATGTGAAATCACTACAAGAAAAATGAACAATTGTGACGAATTATTTGTGACGAGAATAAATATTTGCGATGAAAATAAATTCATTTTAACATAAAATAATCATTTTTACATGAGCTAACTATAAATAATCAGTTTTCTTATAGTCAATTGCTAAAAATACTACTCCATATCCATTTAAATTTTAAGTGAAATAGAAAGGATGATATGGTTTTGCACATGTTCCTTAAAGTTGGGTTTAAATATTCCATTTAAAGAACAAAGGTTCTTCAAATAGGAGCCATAGAAACTTTAGTACGAGATCCCCGTTAATGGGCATCGCATCTATCAGCAATATCGCAATATATATATAGTTGATTGATTCCATATGTTAAGTGGATAAAGTAGCAATTGGATTCACACGGCTATACAATTACTTTAATGCTTTAACTAATGACATGGAGATGCCTCGGGAAGCTGCTTGTGATTCAATTCCTTGAAGAGTAGAACCCAAAACCATCCCCCAAGCTGAAAGTTTCCAAAATAAAACTAGTGTTTAATTTATTTCTTTAATTGTTTTGAATGGGCAAAATATAAGACTATACACTCTAGAACTATATATGCACGCCATTTGCTGCAATATAGTATTTACCTAGCTCACTTTCATTCATCAATTGCCTAAACCCTCTATAATAAAAGTGATCTAAAATGCGAGAACATTTTTTTCTTGTTTGAAAATCAAGAAAAACTAAATAAATAGGGCACACTAAAAGATCTAGCATTTGCACTTTTGGATATATATAGAAAAATTATTTATTAAAACTGAGACAATTAAAGAGAAATTTCAATATTTCAAGAAATATCAAAATTAACAGGAAAGAATATAAAACTTTTAAAGTAGAAGAGTTAAAAATGAGTAATCCAAATGGGTGAGTAATTTGAGTCAATAGTCATAATTGAATGGTTATGGTTTTTCTTTATTGGGAAATAGTATTTAAAGCATGGTAGAAAGATGGTGAAGGTGGTGTCGAAGCTTAACAAAAGTATTTTGTATGAATGCAGCAGAATAACAATCATTTTTATGAAATCATGGATGTGGATGGTGAGGGTCATTTTTATTAAATCATTGTTGAATTGCTACTGGTACTAGTATTAATCTTGATGCTCGAAGTCAGGCTGCCTATAAAATATTTTAGGGATGTGACAACATTTGACACAACCTACTTGACAACAGGTATAAGATGTCATTTGCTCCTTCTGTAGGGGTTAATCATTGTGGTCACTTAATTCTTTTTTGTTGTGGTTTAATATAAAGTGAAGATGTTAATACTTTTGTGTGTTTATTTCAATCCTGGTTGAATTGCATGGAAAATCAAGCTCCTTTGGCAATAATAACAAATCAAGATAAGGCAATGCAAATTACTATTGCTATGTTCTTTCCGACATCACATCACAGATTTTGTCTGTTGTACATTCTTAATAAGTTGCCAGAAAAATTTGGATCATATTCACAGTATGAAGAAATCACGAGTAGGATACATAATTGTGTTTATAACTATTTGACTATGAAGGACTTCAAAAATAGTTGGTAAACACTACTAGACACTTATAATTTGCATGATCATGTTTGGCTGAAATGTTGTATGATGAGAGGCATATGTGGGTACTTGCATATATTAAAAATACATGTTGCTGGGTCGGGATGCCAACTACACAAAGAAGTGAGAGTATAAATGATTTTTTCGACAATTACATTAACTCAAAAACATATTCAAGAAGCCATTGGACGAAAACAAATGGATATCAGAAAGCCAACTTCGTTATAACCTAACAACTAGAAAAGCATTTGGCACCAAAAATTTCAAAACCCAAATTTTTGAAATCACGTAGATCGATCTAGAGTTTTCTAGAAGCCCAAACTTTTGAAATCACATAGATCAATCCATACCTTTTGAAATCACATTGATCTATCTAGGGTCTTCTAGGAACTCAAATTTTTGAAATCACATAGATCGATCATACCTCCATTTTGTATAAAAAAAAAAAAAAAAAATTGTAATGAGATATTGAATTTTTTTTTTTTTTTTTTTTTTTATAATCCGTAAGGTAGAGAAGAGAAAGCATTACCAAGTTGCCTCCGTTGCTTGCAAGTCCACCCTCTTCCTGGGAAAAAAAAAAAAAAAAGTTTTACGCAAGAAAAAACACATCAACCTAGAGATTAGAAAAGTCCACCATTTTGTGAAGAACAAGCATTAACTGCCAAGAGAAAAAGCAAGAGATTGTAAATGATGAGTGATCTATTGACTTAGTAAGTAGTAAACATAACGCGAAATATGAGATAGTAATTTAGAAGCAATGCATTGATGAGCAGAAAAATATGCAACAGTATAACTCAACAAATTTTACTCCAAGGTCATAAGCAGTAATAGTAGCAGTAGCAGTAACTTTTTAAAACTAGGATAGGAGCATCGTTTACTTAAATTTTTTAACCTCTCTAAATTGCTTCACACAGTACCAAGCAAAAACCAATCAACACCTAAACATAATAAACACAATCTATAGGTTAATAGAATTAAACTAGCACCTCTAAACTAAGATGAAACATACTAAATAACTCTGACAAATAAACCCACGATTCTAATTCTTCTAAACCGATTACTATGCAAGTTTAAGCCAACCAAATAACTTCAAAGAGTTTATCTATAACTAATCGGAACTACTCCATCTATGGATCATATGTCTATTCAAGTGTTTCATAACACCAACACTAACTAATGGCACTACAATAAAAATTCATTTTTGGGATGATTTTTTTTGGGACGAAACGAAAATTGTGCCCAAAAATGAGATGTAGGGACGAAATTTAAATTTCGTTCTAAAAAAATGATGGAAGGTGTTTACCACTCTAACATGTTCAGACGGTACATGTAGGGATGAAAAATCTTCTCCCTAATAAAATAACCATTCGAACATCTACAAAAAACATTTAAACAAAATAAAATAAACATTTGAACGGAAATTATATATGGTCGAACGACAATTTGGCGTGTTAAGTGACAAAATTTAGCGGGATATTGACTTATCATTCGAACAATATATAACAACGTTCGAACGTCAAGGTTAATCAATGTTCGAACATATATTATATATGATCGAACGAGAAATTGGCAGGTTAAGTCAATAAATTTAGCGGGATATTGACTTACTGTTTGAACAACATACAACACGTTCGAACGTCAAAGATAATCAATGTTCAAACATATATTATATATGATCAAACAGAAAATTGGCAGATTAAGTCAATAAATTTAGCGGGACATTAACTTACTGTTCAAGCATATTACTATATTGTTCGAACTAATAAATCAATCAATGTTCGAACGTAAAATAAAGTGTTCGAACTGAGATTAGAAATGTTTGAACGTGAAATATTCCGTTCGAATGGTTACATAATTTTTACAATTATTGATGGCAACAAAATATCTTACTTAATTATGGATAAATATTTAATTTATATAAAAGTTAGCAATTAAATAATAGAAATAATAGAAATCAATAATTAATTTAGAAAAAAAAATATTTAATTCATAATTAAATTAAATTTACAAAACCAAAATATTTTTTCCATACCAAAAACAAAAAAAAAGTAAATAAAATATAGAAACTACTAAGATCTCAACTCTCTGCACACATCCTCGACTGCAGCTAGGCATGTCTCTAACTGTGTCAGTCGAGTACTGTTCGTGACCTAAGACGCAGACATGACATCAATTTTTGTACGTATGTGAGAGATGCTAGCATTAATCTCGTAAGTCACAGTTGCTGGCATTAATCTATGTACGTAAGTCATAGATGCTAGCATTAATCTATGTATGTAAGTCAGACATGGCAGTTCGGATCTCCATATTCACTGCATCGATCATCGTTGATGTCTGTCTGCTGATCTCTGCATGCATTATATCAACCATCTCCTCACAAGTAGCTATGCTTGATACCTCGGCCCGTGTGGATGTTTTATCAACCGATACTCCATAATCTCTCGAGTATCCATCTCTCTAAGTATCGACTGGGTCTGGAATAGGAACACGAAGACGAAGTCTCAAGTGTCTCGTGCTTCGTGAGAGGGTGGAGTTGTTGATCGGTCTCATCGACAATATCTGGCACGACCTTAACATGTAGCAGAAATCGGGTGATTAGGATCTTGAATGGCAATATATTTGTCATAATGTATCAGGCCTGTCACCGAATCCTATCGAATATATAACCCACTAGGTTGATAGGAACGCCATGAGTGATGTGTATCATAAATTTCGTCCGATCCATGCCAACCTCTATCTTGTGCTGCCGAGGATCAATATTGTTGGTGATGATCAAGTTCATGATCTTGAAGAAAGTAAATAGATGTACCTGCTTGATACTCTTCGTCCCATCATACAGAGAATCTGGACCAACAACCAACTCTCTCACCTCATGATCAATGAGGGCATTGAGCTCATCTGTACAAGCTGATCCCTCGTCCTCAACCATCTCCCCATCACCCAAAGTTGGAGACTCTCTAGGCACCAGGTTTGGATATACAGTGCATAGTCTAGAAATACCAATAAAATTATCGAGTATGTCTGCTAAAAATATAATTGAAGCTCCTCATATAGAGATCGTGTATGCCCCTCCGTCATCTAGACTGGCACCACCGAACTCTTTATAAAACTCAGAGACGATGTCAATATAAGATACAAGGTTCCATGCTTCGTCCTTCTGATTGAGGATTGGTGTCCAACCACGATCATTGAGGACTGACGTCAAGGAATGACCCTCCCATATACGAGTCAGAAATTTTCACTTGACGCTCTAATAAAATAGTCCTCTCTCGAACTGTTTTCGATGGAAGGTTACCTTGGTCTATCACGCTTACGTCCCCTATAAGACATTATCAACCTGAAATTTAAAAAATAAAATACATATACAACATTAGTTATAAAATATAATACATAAATATTCACAAAATTATATACTAATTAAAACAATGAGAAACTGTTTTCTGTTATACCATTCAATCGAATCCATACCAGTTCGAACGTGAATCATATACGTTCGAATGCAGAAATTAAATTCGGTTCTAACTTATGGTGAACCGATCAAACGTTCAACTTTTGAGTTCCTACAGTTTGAACAAATACAAAATCGTTTGAACTGTATTTGGATCGAACTCAAGTATGGCTGAGTCAACTCAACGGCCATGAAAACGAAAGGAATCCACCGATTCCTTTTATTCTTCCACAAATAACAATTACACAAGGATCGATAAACAGCCTATAGTGGATTTTCGGCCACCTATGGTGGCTATCAACCAAAAAATAAATTTTTCCTACATTTTACAAATAATCTAACTAAACTTACTTAGAATAACTCAAACAAGGTATATAAGGAACGTACCACTTGAAATGAATGAGTCTTTGACGGTGGCAATGACGAAGGCGACGACGACGTAGACATTCAACTGTGTATGGTATATGTTCGATTTTTTTTAATGGTTGTTATGAGGGCGATGGTGGCGTTGAAAAGCCTCCCCTAATACCTTATATTTAAAGAACCGTTCGAACGATAAGTTATACATTCAAACGATTTTGATTTACCATTCGAACAATATTATTTACCGTTCGAACTGTGTTTATTTCAAATTTAGTAAATTAATTGATTTTTTATATTTAATATATTATATACTATAATATATACTATTAGTATATGCTGATTATAATATAGTATATTATCAGATAGTATTTTAGTATATAACTATAGTATATATCATCACTATATTTATATATTTATATATCACAATATATATAACTATATATAGTAATAAATTAAAATGTATAGTATAGATATTAGACTATAATAAAACATTTAGTAAGATACGTTCGAACGTTATGGCCTAACATTCGAATGCTTAATTAATGATTGAACATTTTTAGCCATGAAGAAGCACGTTCGAATGTTTTCTAGAGTTTTGGCGCCTCCTGAAATAGTGGCAGGAATGTCTCCCACCAATCCCTGAGCAGTGGAATAGCATTCAAATCGTACTTTATTATCGTTCAAACGCTAGCACGCAAATTTCTCAAGTGGGAAAACTTGAGCTGAATTAATTTTCACGTTCGAACGGTCAACAACTTAACAAGGTGCACAGGTGACAACTTTTTTCACCTCAATAAGAGAAGTTTTAAGTTGGAAGATGACGTTTCGTGCAACACTGACATTTTCATAGTAATAATTTCAATAATTCTACACAAACTTAAATACCCCACAACACCCCTTATTCTTGTTCATCCCCTATTCTCCTTCAACCTAGCGCCGAACTCCCTCATTTTCTCCCCACATTCCTACATTATTCTACCCACACTCCTTCATTCTTCTCCCATTTCGATTAGAAAGAGACAAAGAGTGAGATAGAGAAAGAAATAGAGTGAGTTAGATTGAACTTCCATTGCAAAGAGGGCTGCACATAAATTTTTTAAAGGTATGTTCTTTGTTCACAGATCTTTTAAACTGTTAACTCATCTTCTTCACTGCACATGAATTTTATGTTCACTGATTTTATGGTTTGTTTACATGTTGTGTAGGTGTTTTATTGTCCGTTGAGTTGTTTGGAATTGCATTGAAGGTAATTTCATGTTTTATAGTTTATAGTTTACTCATTATAATTGATGTATTTGTGTGTTTGTCGATATTGTGCATGATTTGTGAGGTTGTGTTTGAGGATTGTAATTCTTGATATTGTTCTGGGTTTGTGTCTAGAATTTAGGTTGAATCCGTTTGAACGTGTATATATTACCATTCGAACGGTACTATTTCGTTCGAACATTAGTTTTATACGTTCGAACGTTAACTTGCATTAAATACAGATTACACATATATAACAAATATACTTTTTACAAGAATGTATTTACAAGAAAATCATAGAATACATAAGGATAGTATAAAAAAATGCTACGTATAAAATAGTTAAAAAATAATTAATAGTTAACATATTAATAGTATAAAAAATACTTAATTAATACTTAACATAAGAATAGTATAAAAAATATTAAAAAAATACTTAATACTTAACATAAGGATGGTATACAAAAAATATTAAAATACTTAATACATATACTTAAAATAAGGATAGTATAAAAGAAAATATTAAAAAATACTTGATACTTAAAATAAGAATAGTACATAAGAAAAAATTAAAATTCTTAACACTTAATAACACTTAATACTTTAAAAAATTAAAAAAATGCTTAATACTTAATAACGTGTTAACTTATTCTAATAATAATCATATTTACATGAAAATCATAGCAAATCGAATATTTAATAATATATAGAATAAGTTAAAATCTTAATTAATTATTAAATTTAATATAAACATCAGTAATTTCTTTAGCTGTTATTTGATATATTTTCGTATCTTGCATTGTTGTTGTGTATTACTCTCGTGTCTTGTATGTTTCATCGAAATAAACCTTAGACCCATTCAAGAGTTATCAATCTAGATGAATGGTTGATTGATAACTCTTGAATTATCCAGAGTAGACAGTTTGGGATTGTAAGATCATTCTCACAAACTATACAATTGTATCTATTAGCGTTCGACATTATGATATTGGTAGAGTCATCCATTTTTGTTCTCTAGATATGCAGTTTCGGTGATGGTGCACATGACCAAACGAGCATATTTGGAGAACTATGGGGAGATGTTGCAAAGATTTCGCTGGATATGACAGATAATAGTTGATAGGTTGGCGACTATGATCTTTCAATCCTGAATGGGATAGGACCAACCATCTAGTGAAATGAAGAAATTGCACAATATGTTAGATACATGCTTATGCTTGCTTGTTGATGCCTACGTGACTATTTGTAATATGGTATTAGGAATGAATAAGAGTTGGATGCGAGTTAGAGATCACTTGGGTGAGGATTACAATGTATACGCTAAACGTGTTAAGAAATTCTTGGAGTTCGCATCCTGTAGTTGATAGTGACAGGTGTATTAGATGCCCATACCAACAATGCAAGAATTTGCGTTCTCATAGGATAAACTTGGTGAAAGAGCATCTGTTTGAAAAAGGTATTGACCAGGGTTATACTGATTGGGTCTTACTCGAATAACCATATCCAATGTCATTCAAGTCTCCACGTGAAGAAGAAGACATCGATGAAGATGTACCGCCAGAGGTTGTTAGTGATGAATATGATGAAGATATGGAGCAAATGCTGGATGACATTGGTGCGTGAGTGTTTATGGATGAAGGTGATACGGACACATCAAATTCAAATGATGCGGGTCATAACACATTTGCATACTTGTGGAATGATTCATAGCATGAGTTATATCCATGATGTAGAAGGTACAGTATATTGCCATTTACAGTTAGACTGTTTCACATAAAATCCACGCGTCGATTATCTATTAAGGCTATCAATATGTTAATCGAGCTATTTAAAGAGGCACTTCCATCAAACAATATTTTACCTCGCAACTTCTATGAAACAAAACTGTTGAAATGTGGACTCAAATTTGATTACAACGTAACACATGCATGTAAGAATGATTGTGTATTATTTTAGTGAGAAAATGAGCAATTGAACGAGTGTCCCTGTAACAACTTGATTCTATAATATTATTATTGATAAATTATAGATAATTTTATTAGGCTCAATAAATGAGTTAAAGTCATAAAAGAGTTTATTTAATAAATTATATTTATTTGAACCTAGAGTTAAGGCTCAATTATTTTGTTTTTACACCAAGTTCCTAAGTGTTAGACTCCAAACACTATTAGCATTCTAGATTCCACTTCATAATTAAATGCCTAACTGATTTCCTCTATAAACTCCATGACATGCACGTCTCTCCCTTTCCTTTCTCTAGCATCTTACCATCACCTCTATATATACACATGTATTTCTCTCATGTACATAGAAACTGCCCAATCCATGTCCATCTTCCACAAATTACAGTGTGAGCCATCTCACGTCTGTCCAACAATACCACGTTTGCTCCCCAACCCCATGAAGACCCCGCCACAGCACCTGGTCAGATCCACATCCCATGCAAAAGCCATGAAACCACCAACTGCAACCATAGCTCTTCTCTCCACCATGAAACCACCAGCCGCAACAAACCATCGAGAGACCACATAAGCCAGTCAACGAGAAAACGTAGCCCCATTGAGCCGCTCCACCCTCTGACGTGAACTACCATGACAACCTTCACCCATGGCGACACCACTGCCTAGAACACGCTGATGCCACCTCAAGAAGACGGAACCACCCCCATGCTGCCCACCACCCATCCTCTCCACACCACAACCCATGCACGATAGCCAAACGCACCCCTATTTTTCACACCCAAAAACAGAGCACTACACTGGACATGTCGTCGGGCACCTCACGCTAGCCCAAGTCCGCTCCCTTTCCGTAAGCTCACGTCATGCCCACTGGTTCTCTCTGATCCCTCTCAGACACTTTTTTGTTTCATCACTTGGTCTCTCTCTCTCTCTCTCTCTCTCAAGCTTTTGGTTTCTCTCTATCTCTCCAGCCTTACGCCACCAAGGAACCACCCAGCTCCGCCGTTCAGCACCACCAAGCCCGAAAGCCATGCCCATTCTCTCGTAAGCCTCCTCTGAATGCATGAACCATGTACATGAAACATTAAGTGTGTGGGTTGGGTTAAATTACAAAAATACCCATACCTATTTAAGACTAACGGGTGAGAATATTTTAGTGTTAGGAAGAATTTAGGTTTAGGAAATATAGATTATTTTAGTAGTTTAGGTTTTAAATAAAATCACATGTTTAATTAGAAATTTATGCAAATTACGTGTTTATTTTTATAGGCAACCGATTACGTGTCGAAAATAGTGGATTAGCGCTGCAAGGTAAGTGCATGATCATACCCTTATACGTATGTACGGTAAATTGCTTGTCTTTTATAAAAAAATTATGCATTTATGGCTTCCATTGGAAGCCGCTTTTTACATACCCAAGACATAATAAAATTATGAAAATTCATGAGTTTACATGAAGAATTATGCACTAAATTATTTATGAAAACTCATGATTTTATGAAATGAGTTATGCATCAAAAGATTTATTAAAAGTCATGATTTTATACGAGAGTTATGCATTAAAATAATTTATGAAAAGCCATGCATGATTTTATATGAAGATTTATGCATTAAAGTATTTATGAAAAATCATGATTTTATGTGAGGAAACATGTATCACAGAAATTATTAAAGAATGCGATTTCATTTGAAATCTATGGTATAATATAACAAGATATGATAAGTATGCATGCGATTTCTTTTGAAATCTATGATATGACACGTATGCAAGTATGATTATGAGAAGATATGTAACGGCCTACGTTAAGATATGAAGACGGTACCTATGTTATGGGCATATTGCATTTTCAGGTCGTACATGCTGGTAGTGCACCCAGTATGTCTTCCTTATGTATGGATTCCACAACCCGCGACCACGGGCTGAATCAGAATCTTCATAGATTCACTAACCTTAACTCACGGGGGTCAACAATGGGTATCAGCCTATGATAAGTGAAAGAAAAATTCATTTTCATGTTCATGTTATTTATGCATGTATTTATGAGTATGCATGTTTTTTAAGAAACCTTATGTATATTATGTTTACTGTATCATGTGTTGCTTATTGAGTATTTGACTCATTTTTGTATATTTTTATGTTTTTAAACCACCCCAAATGATGACATTTATGTGTATGAGACTACAGGACATGACTTAACCCTGGGAGGCAAGGTAGAGGCCTAGACAGATTATGTCATGTTGAGTTTATGATTTAAGGTTTAAATAAATTATTTTGATAAGCACATGAGAATTTAGTTTTTTTTTTTTAAATAAGCGCTTCCACGGACTCTATTTTAGATTTTAAGTATTTAATAAAGTTTGTTTTATTTATGGAATCTTTCGCATCTGGCGCGTTGTTAAACAGAAAAGTTTTTAACTTCAAGTTTAATAGCAAACTAGCTCCCAGAAAATTTTAAAATGTCTTTATTGGGGAGTGGGGTGTTACAGTCCCATTTGTCATGAATCAAAATGAACATCTAAGAAGCAGAATATGCCGCAAAAGGTTGAACGACACTTTCCATTGATACCTAGATTACAAATGTTATTTATGTCACTTGCAATGGCTGTAGAAATGACATGACACTCATCATCTAGAGTCAGGAACGATGGTGTCTTGTCACATCTTATTGACTCCCAGGTTTGGAAGGAAGTTGATTTGGAACACTCATGGTCTACTGAAGAACCTCGTAATGTGTGACTTGGACTGACAACAAATGGATTTAATCCATTTGAGAACATGAGTACTAGTCATAGTACTTGGCCAGTTGTAGTTATGTCGTATAACCTTCCATCATAAAAGTGTATGAAAGATCCATATTTCATGATGAGTTTGTTTGTTCCAGGTCCGAGATCATCGAGAATTAGAAAAAGAAGAGTATATTTTTTGAACTCTCATACTAGTCGAAAATCCGTTTGCAGCATAGTCTCGATGTTAGGAATATTGTAAAAACATATATGCAAGTCCATGTTGGGAATATTGATGTCAATTGAAGGCAAAATGAATGATACATTAAACTCACGGAAGGATCTAAAGCAGTTGAGGATATGACCAAAAATGCACTTACAACAAAATGGTTCGTCTGTCTACATGCTGATTGGGTGGAATACATTGTCAATGAATGAAAGGGCTACATTTTGTGAGTGGCTAATGAAGATTGATTACCGGACAGTTATGACTCGAATCTAACGAGGTGTGTGTGTGAACAAATTACTGGATTGTCATGTATGTTTACAGCGTATCTTGTCTGTTGGTATCCGTGGGTACTTGACGAGAGATGTGTGCATGGCTTTTACTGAGTTGACTGCATTTTTTAAAGACTTATGTGCTAAAACATTAAATGTAGAAGCTTTGGATCGTATGGAACAAAAACTTGCTATAATATTGTGTAAGCTGGAGAGTATTTACCCATCGTCATTCTTCGATGTCATGGTTCACCTAGCCGTTCATTTGCCACGTGGGGCTCGACTTGCAAGACTAGTCCAATATATATGGATGTATCCCATTAAATGATTCATTCGGAAGTTGGAATGCACAGTAGGTAACAAGGCCCGCCTAGAAGGATCACTTGCAAAAACATATATTGACGATGAGTGGCATACATTCTATTCCAAGTACTACCAAGGAGCTGACACGAGGTTTGATCGACGGAAAGAAACTTTGATGTTGACAAAGCAAGACAACGAAATAAGTTTTATGTGTTTTTCCAACAAGTACGTCTACTTAGTGGAGCTCATGGTTATGATTGTGTGGAAGAGAGTTCGAGAAAGTTCCATGGTATGTGATAAACAATTGCCCTGAGATAGAGCACCACTTAAAGTAAGTAGTCATTATTTGTTAATTAATCTTGTAATTTACTTAAAAAAATTTTTAAGAATCCAAATTATTTGGTAATCTTTAATTTCAGTGATTATATGAACGTGCTCAAAGAATTGAGAGTAAATGATATAGACGAGAAACATGAAAAAGAGTTCCCGAAATGGTTTGGATAATGGGTAATGACATTACAAATGCGAGTTTAAATTACCAAAAAAATACATTGATTGTTTATTTTTGTATGTTTATGCTTTATTCAATATGAAGGTTGTACAAATGCATGCAAGTAATCCAAACGATATATCGGACGACCAGTATGCATTGGTGCGTGGCCTCTCCAGATGTGCTGCTTGATATTCTGCATGTATTTCTTAAGGAAGTAGGTATCACACAATAAATCAAGAACGCTATAGGAAAACACAAAATAATGGTGTCCTAGTCGAAGGAAGTCATGACAGATAAAACATTGATTTCTATGGGGTTATTGTCAAAATAATTGGAATGAGATATTTAGGGAGCTTGTGGTGTATCTGTTTAAGTGTGATTGGTAGGGTTTAAGCAGTCCTCGAAGGGGAAAATGATATAATGAATATTTTTTTAATATTAATACGTCAAAAAAATAGTATGAAGATCATCCTTTTATTTTGGCTTCCCAAGCATCTCAAGTATTCTACTTAGATGATCCTGAGTTTGGAAATCAATGGCGAGTAGTACAAAAGTTTTCTCCAAAAAGTATATATGATATTATCCCTGAGGAGGAGGGACAAAATGAAAAAGAAGATGATTCATCTACTTAATAAGCATACCAAGAGAGTCGATCCGTCTTTAACTTGTTTGTGGATTTGAGCCAGTATGAGATAATTCCATTACATAGGGAAGATATTAAGGTTGAAATTGTTGATGCGAGAGTTGACCAAAATGATGAGTCATCTGAAGTGTCTACAAATGATTGACCCGTTTTGTATTCACATTACACATTATGACAAATCTTTTATGTAAAAAATGTACAGTATTTCAAAATTATGCCATCAAAGTGTAAAGAAGTTCGCATCCCATCTCCACCTGTTCCTAGCTCTCCGTCTAACTCCCCACTAGAGATTGACTCTACAGAACAAGGTAAAAATCTAATAGTCATTTTGTTTCAATTAAGGTCATTCATACATATTACGTCGTTTCTAACCATCATTTACTTTGTTTCTACAACGAACTAAATATTTTATAGAGTTAACAATACAATCTCATCAAAGTTGAGACATTATTAGAGGCGCGACGTTGGAAAAATATTGTAAAGTAGGTAAGATTAAGGTTAACATTCATGACGATTATACCGGAGGCGAAGGACAACAAGCAGCTTGGCTTGCATTGCTTGTGGGTGCTCTTACACAAACTTATGCACTTTGGCTATGAGTTCATGGCAGAAAGTCCAACAAGATGTGAAAGAACTTATCAAGAAGTGTTGTTTGGTAATATTTAACTAATTGATTTATATTAATATTATCTAATATATATGCAAAATTTAGAATATTTTGGGTGATAATATCTTTGTGTATATATTTTTTCAAGGATGACTTCGAACTAAATTTTAGTCGGAGAGAGGAGCGTAAGACTGTCTATGAGCTTATGTGTAATGCATTCCGCAAATATAAGACGAGGTGTCATGAGCATTACAGTAAGTTCGAGAACAAGGAAGGTGCATGCCATCATACTTTTAAGGATATCCGACCTTTCGATTAGGAAAAATGTTGTGACATATTTGAGAATCCATCATATAATGACTACCACTATGAGCTCAACCCTACCACACCTCTAATGACTGGTTCCTTTATTCTCAATTTTCCCCAGTCAACAACCCCACCATAAGTCCACCTCCTCAGCCACAGACAGCTAAGCCGCATGCCCACCGTAATTAAGAAATACCTACACTATGAACTAGCCATGAACCTCTCAGTGAAGCTCTCTCTTGATCTCTTTCTCTCTCTCCCCTTACTCAAAATAGAAGTAGAGCATGAGTTAGCATGTTGGAAGTTTTATGCATGAACTGTGTGATAAGATGCTCGTATGTAAGATGTTTTTTTTTGTTTTTTTTTTTATACATTGGGGGAGGGGGTTCAAACCCATAATCTCCATTTTGGAGATGTGGTTCTTTTGTCATTAGGCCACATGCCGTTAGCTTTCTTAAGTTTTTTTAGTAATGGGAAGGAGTGCTTGATATATACATGCCAAACATGGTTATTCGTTCAGTAAAATGCTAGGGATTTCTTTTTTAAAAAATAAAAATAAAAAAAGAACATTCGAAATTTATTAATGTTAAAACAGGCTTACAATAAATGAGTAATACATTGAGGAACTTCCTCTATATCAAACACTGAATTAGCAATACTTAACGCACTTCTTCCCAAAACATGAGCAACTGAATTAAAACTTTTGTGAATATGAGCAATTGTCCATTGTTGGAGTTGATTCAAGAGAGATCTAGCATCTAATATGAGCATACTGGAACTGTCCCATCCTTGAGCACCAATTTTAATACCCTCCACAACATTTAGAGCATCCCCTTCTAAAATAATTTGTTGGTAACCAAGCTCCATAGCAAACTTTGAGGCATAAGATTCTGCTAGATGAGGATCAAGTAACAGATTCTGTTTTATCCTCATGGTAGCTAAAACATGACCCTCACTGTCCCTTACCACAACTACAAAACCAGCCAAATAAAGATGTTTATCAACCGATGCATCCCAATTAATTTTGACAATACCTTGAGGCGGACGCATGCAACATGATGAAGATGAAGTAGGAATAGAAATTCTAATCTGTTGAGATTGAAAACTGGCATGTATTTCAGATAATCTTTGGATAGCTTGATTAAAAAGCACTAAAGGGGGAGAGAATATGTTTTCAAAAATCATTGCATTCCTTCTTTTCCACAGTTTCCACACCACCACAACAATTTGTAAGAGCTCCTTTTCTTCAAAAGTATCAAAAAGGTTAAACATCAATTCCTTAAAATTCTGGTTTTCAATTTTCGCTTTTTGTAACCTTTTTGAACTGTAAAACCAGACATCTCTAGCAGCAACATAGGACCATAAAACACGCTCAGTTGTTTCCTTAGATAGATCACAGATTGGACACATGGGATTGTCAACAACCTTTTTCCTATAAAGATTAAGCTTGGTTGGTAAGCCTTCATGACATGCCTTCCACAAAAAAACTTTCTCAACATTAGGCATCTTAAGGGACCACAACATCCTCCATTTGTCTCGATCAGAGTTATAAACAGAACACTGACCTTTCTCAGTTCCTCAATCTCAACTTGCATATGATAAACAGATTTGACAATAAAATGCCCATTTCTAGTAAAAGACCAGATTTGTTTATCTCCACTTCCACATTGACTAACTGGTATTCTCAAGATCATCTCAGCTTCTTCTTGGTGGAAAATTTGTCCCACAAGATGGTCCTTCCATTTACATATAGATTCATCAATAAGAGCTAAAACTGGAGCATCTTCAGGTGGGGTAGAACTCCTGGTTTGGACCTGGAAATTAGGAGTTAGAGGTAGCCACCTATTAGACCAGATTTTGATATCCTTCCCATTGCCTACCCTCCAACAAAGACCTTTCATAGGAATAGGTCTTACTAGTAGGAGACTTCTCCATAGATAAGAAGGATTGCTGCCTAACTGTGCATTCAAGAAATTGCCTGAATTATAGTACTTTGAAGCCAAGACTTGAGCTACCAGAGAGGAAGGAATTTGCACTAGCCTCCATGCTTGCTTGGCCAACATGGCCAGATTAAAAAATTCCAAATCACAAAATCCCAAACCCCCCATAGCCTTACTTCTTCCCATTTGATGCTTTGGAACCCACTGAACCCTCCTCTCATTTGATTTATGTCCCCACCAATAAGCAAGCATAATCCTATTTATATCACGCAAGATGCTTATAAGGATTTTAAAAACCCCCATACTATATGTAGGTATTGCTTGAATGACAGATTTGATTAGAATTTCTTTTCCAGGTTGAGAGAGATATTTCATTTACCTGTTTGAAATCCTTGCTCTAACTCTATCCATAATACCATTGAAGGAGGCAACTCGAGATCTTCCTATCATAGCAGGAAGGCCTAGGTACTTTTCATAAGATTCAATGGCTCTAATAAACCCTGCAATTCTGATCAAAATATCTTTCACATTTGCTCTTGTATTTTTGTTGAAGCAGATTGAGGTTTTGTCTTTGTTAACCCTTTGACCTGAAGCCAATTCATAGATAGACAAAAGCCTTTGCAGCCTACTCCATTCAATAGAACTTGCCTTGCAAAATATCAAACTATCATCAGCAAAGAAAAGATGATTTACTAGAAGGTGACCCCTTGCTAATGGAATGCCAGAAATATAGCCAGTTTCTTCAGCATGATTCAGAATGGAAGATAAAGCTTCAGAACATAGAATGAAAAGGTAGGGTGACATATAAGTTTTATTGATAGAGTCATCCCAAGAGTTAGATTTGAAAGTCTCTTTCACAGCATCAAAAACTCTTCTACCATGTGATAGTGTTGTTGAAAAAAAAAAAAGAAGCTAGAAAGCCATCTGGTCCAAGAGAACCAAGCCCGTTCATCTGAAAAACAGTTTTCTCAATTTCCTTAGAACTAATCTCTCTTTTAAGAGAAGCATTCATAGTAGCAGTCACACAAGGCTTCAAATTTATCAAACATTGCTGAACACCCTCAAGATTAGAAGTAGTAAATAAATCTTCGAAAAAATCTTGGAACTCAGAGTGAATTTCTGTAGTAGATTGTATTTCTATCTCCCTCCTTGAGCCATTGTTTCTTAGCCCTCTACTTCCAATTATGGTCTTCTTCTTCAAGCAACTTGTAAACTTCCTGCTTAAGCACAATAATGTCATCACCAAAAGTCCCCTGATTATCATTCTGTAATCTATTTATCAATTGTAGCTTGAAGTTGATAAGCTGTTTTTGTCCCTTGAAAGTTGTTGAACTCCACATTTGTAATTGTTTCTTACATCTGGTCAGACCCCTTGAAGTATCTGAAAGAGTATTGAGATTAGGGGAATTAAACAGCCAAGCCTTCCTCACCACCTCAGCACATTCTTCTCTTAATGGCCACGTAGCTTCATATCTAGAAGGTTCGCTAACTCTACTATTGAGATGGTCTCTAGAATCAAACTCAATGAAAATTGGACTGTGATCTGAAGTGTTAGTAGCTAGTGTATAAACCTTAATGCCTTTGAAGTGCAACAACCAACTTGAATTCCCAAAAGCTTAATCCAACCTATCTTTAGTGAAAGCAGTCCCTTCTCTATTATTACACCAAGTGTATTTCCCACCCTGATAACCCATATCATGAAGGTCACAAGAAATTAATCCCTCTCTAAAATTTTCCATCTGTTGGTAAGGTCTGTTAGGGCCTCCAAACTTTTCATTATGTCTAATGATTTCATTAAAATCATCAAAACAGATCCATGGTAGATTAGTAATAGGTATAAAAGCAACAAGTAACCTCCAACTCTCAGACCTCTTTGTTGTAACTGGATTTCCATAAAAACCAATCAAAAGACAACTGGAACTAGTCTCTTTATGAGTAACTTTTAGGGAAATATGACATTGTGTATAGGTATCCAACACAACCTTAAATAGATCATCCCAAAAGAAAGCTAAGCCTCCACTCCTTCCTAAACAGTCCACAACAAAACTGTTTTTGAAACTCAACTGATTTCTAAAATTTGGGACCTTAGTTTTGACCAAATGACCCAGCTCACAAATTGTAGAAGGGTTCCCAAGCCCTTTACAATTCCGAATTAGGCAACTCATTGTAGTTGGTAGGGCTGTTATCCTAGTGTTTGACTCTTTACAGGACTAAATTGAACCTTTTGCTTTTTAGGACTTTGTTGATCCATACCACCTTTATCAAATAATCCAGCTCCCTTTTCCTTCTACCCACACTTGTATCCATAGGGGATGAACTAGTCCTGTTATCACCTCGAGCTCTCCTTTTCCAACCAAATGAGATAAACCAAAGAAATATGAGACTTATAAAGAGAAGATTTCCCTTGAGTGACCCCCTTACCCTCCACAGAATTAGACTTAATACCAGGGACAAAAGTCAAAGAATCCACTGAAGGAGTAGAAGGTAACTTACTTGGAGGAGTGATTAGTTGATGTGCCACGTGGGAAGCTGCATCCTCTTGGAGTAAAGATGCAGAATAGTCGATAACAACTTTATGATAGGAAGGACCTTGAATATTCCCCATGCCACTAACTGCATCTTTATTGAACTCAGAGCCATTATATATCTCCTTCTGTAACTGATGGGAATCAGCATTGGGATCCTTAGAAAATTCCTCTCGATCATGCAATCCCTCCTTGCCATTAATGTTACCATTATCACCATCACTCGCTGCTGGGGAAGGAGGTTTCCTCCACCTCTGAGAAGACGAACCACCATAAGAGCCACCACCACCATACAATTTCTCAGCCGCAATGGAGAACTTCATTGGTTGTGCTATGAGCCATGCACCATATTGAAGTTGATTAGAACTTGAAAAAGATTTACCAACATCAACCTTAAGACAACTACCACCATCGTGTCAGATAATGCCACACTTGAAGCAAAAATTATGTAGTCTCTCATATCTAAAAGCTATCCACTGCATTCTATCTCCAACCTTTAACCAACTGCCACGACACAAAGGCTTGGTAATGTCTAGCAACACTCTAACACGAAGAAACTTACCCCACCCCATACCTTCCTTATCAACATCCACCTTTAACACCTGCCCAACACCAGCCACTAGTTTAGAACCAATGTCAGCATTCATCCCTACAAACGAAAGATTATGTAACTGTACCCAAAATGGCTCAGTTTTAAAACCAATATCATCCCCTGCTTTGCAACCATCAAAATCTTGCATTGAGACTAGCCATTTATCAAAAAGCCATGGCTGACCTTCCATAATTCTGTTCTTATCCTCCACATTTTGGAAATCCCCCGGGAAGCGATTATCACCAAATTCCTTGAATTTGATCCACCTTATAGAATTCCATACCTGGGACATCGTAGAACAAAAACCTTCCCTATTCACACCTTTGTCAGCCACCACCAATGCCAAAAAACAATGCTATCCTCAAGCCTCAGAAACTTGAAGAGTCTCTAAAGAAATAGTAATGACATGTTCGTCTTCCTCAGTTAGCTTTAGTCCTTCCCAAAGGGAAGAAAATTCACTCTCAGCCATGCACAAACTCTACAAGAATAACCTGAGAGACAAACTTCTTTGCCTTGACAAAGAAAACTTTCACCTCACTCTCGAGCGACAAAAAGACTTCAGTTGGTATGTGAATTTGGTTGAGTGAGATTATAAGTTATATGGCATGGATTGGGTTTATGGGTGCAGTAGGCTTTCGGGTTACATATTATTGACTGGATATGTACTTCACGAGTCTTAGTTTGGCATCATATTTTACGAGGTTTCATTACATACGGTCATGTTTATGAGTGGCCTCATTATTTTGTGTGCGAGTTGTGACATGAGTTCACATGAATTACATGAGTTTGCATGAGCCGTATTATAGGACCGATTGATGGAGTTAATGTGATTTTAGGGTTTAATGATATTAGAATGAACTGTTTGGATGGGAGAAAATTATGAGGATTTTATATGGATATTAATTTTAAGACATAAATTATGATGAGATTTTATATTGGTTATGATGGGTCATGGAGTTATAAAATTATGGCTAATTTCAAATGTATGGTATGGGGTATAATCATAAATTCCAAGAAGATGATGGTGATGATCTTTTACATGAGTTCAATTCTCATTTTACATGCTTAAGATTAAAAGAAAGGTGGTTACCATAATTTTATGTCACGGGTAATTTATATTTAATGAGTTACAGGAATTATATATATATGGTCTTAGCTAGGGTTGATTACAAAATAATATGATATTATAGGTTAACAATTGAAATATTTCATTTTCGTATTTCTCGGAGCTCTCAGTTTGGAATGTGTTTAGGTTTTCTCCCTAGGGCTTCGCCTATGGCGGCTCCCCTAGACCCTCTGGTGTCGTAGGCGCCAGAAGGATCTCGGTCAGATGGTGTTACTAGTGGTTCTGGGGTCGAGATTGGGGGTAAGGATGGTGGGATTGTTCAGAGAACCTACGTGCGACATTGTCTTGGACAACCAATTCTTCGGGGTTCAAGATACCTATGAGGTATCCAATTGATGTGGACGTCAAGTTAGGGTTTGTTTTTACAGAGGTAGAGATGTCTAAAGCAGCGGAGGAATTTCGGTTTGCGTTGGTTTTGAAATTTTTACGTGCAAGGCCACCCATTGATGCGGTTCGTTTGGCAATTGTCAAGACATGGGGGCTTTCAGAGATTCCTATCATAAGCTTCATGGATTATTATCACATTTTGGTGTAGATGGCAAGTGAGAGGGATTTTGTTCATGGGTGGGCATGGGAGGGGCTTGTGATTGCGGGGTGCAGTTTCAGGATTTTTCGTTGGACAAAAGATTTTTCCTTGATTGATGAACCTTCCAGGCAGCTCAATGGATTTTCTTGTTGGGGTTTCTGATGCATTTGCATCATCAGGATTGTCTTCAAATACTGGCTACCAGGTTTGGTAGATATCTAGGTACTGATAATGCAACATTGAACAAGACTCGTGCGACTGGTGCTAGGATCTGCGTGGAGGTTGATTTAGCTGCAGAGTTGGTTCAAGGATTCCCGATTGTGGTAGCAAACAAGAAATGTTGGCCGCCTGTCCGATTTGAGAAGTTGGGCTTCTATTGTTCTAAATGTTGGCGTCAAGGGCATACCGAAATGGTGTGTAGAATGGGGTGGACAGGGATTTGACGTGCTCCGGAAAAAAAGGAGGGGGTAAGCAGGCTGTAAGCAAGGAAGTGTGGCATGAAAAAATTGGTGTGAAGTCTGGTATGGCTCAGGATACTTAGGTTGTTGAATGATTGGCAACGGTGGTGGTCTAGCCTAATGGTGACGTTCAAACAGGGGATACGCAGGTTGGTGACGTTCAACCAAGGGATACTCAGATTGGTGATGTTCGAGCTGGGGATATTCAGGTGAAGTCAAGTGTCGTGGTGGGAAAGTCTGAGGGTGATGGACAAGCAGGAGAGTCACATGGGGAACTAAATTAGGTGGTGGCCCAACCTGAGGGTGATAATCGAGTGGAGGCATGTAAAGTGACGGAGCTGGTCCCGGTGGTCCCAGAAACTTTGTTGCTGGAGTCGCAAGGGGGTGAGGAGGAAGGTTTGAATGGAAGTGTGTTGAAAAATAGTTGTTTGGTTAGGACGGTGGGGAACAGCAAAAACAAAGCGGTGGTGGAGGGGACATAAAGGCTGGGAAGGCTTAGTGGGCAGGCTTCTCCTGTGGTAGATTTTCCTCTGGTGGACGAGGAAAACCACATGGCCTAGGATGGTGGAGGTTCCTCACGATTTATTGCAAATGCACTGGAAATCAAAGGTAGGGTGTGGCGCATGATGTTGATGTTCGAGATGGTCACCTTTTAGATTGTGAGGAAGACGAGTCTCTAGCACAGATTTCTATTGAAAGGGGGTACAAGTCCAATGTCGAAGTTGGCACGGGAAGGTTTTCTTATAGTGGAGTGGGAAATAAAAATCATGTGCGGTTGAGACAGTCTCAATGGGTTTTATCCCATTCCTCCAAATTTAACAAATGATTGGTTTGGTACTAGCGTGGAATGTACGTGGTTTACACACGTCATGAAAGAGACTAAAGGGATTAGTAAACAAATGGAATGTCTCTATTGTTGCTATTATGGAACCATTCGCAGGGGAGGATAAATTGCCAAGTCTTGCAAGTTATCTTGGTTTTCAGTTTTATTGTTCAAATGAGGTGGTAGTAGGAGGTAAGGTGTGGCTTCTATGGCAGGATGAGTTTGATGTTAATATTATTCATATGTTAGGTCAATTTTTTATTGGATGCTTTTGGACGGTGAATTAGAAGCTAATTTTAACAATTATCTATGCAAAATGTACTTATCAAGAGAGGAGGGACCTTTGGCAGGCGCTAGAGGGTCATGACGAAAATGTTCCGTGGCTAGTGGTAGGTGATTTTAATATTATATGTGAAGATGGCGAAAGGGTAGGGGGTAACCCACGACCTCTAGTGGCCATGGATGATTTTAATAGATGCTTGAATTCGTGTGAGCTTCTTGAGTTGCCGGTAAAAGGGCATAGGCTATCTTGGTGCAATGGCCAATCGGGTTGTGCATGTAGCTGGGCTCATTTGGACCGTACGGTGATGAATGAAAAATTTATACATTGTTGTCCTTCAGTGTGCATGGAATACTTTAGTCGGAAGACTTTGGATCATAGTCCTATGATTATCAGGGGCTCGATGACATATGATAAAAATGGTCCAACGCCCTTTAGATTTCAAAACATTTGGATTAACCATTCTTCTTTTCAGGCTTGTGTTGTTGCAGTTTGGAGGGAGCCTGTGGCGAGAAGTGGTTTATTGAGGCTTGCGGCAAAGCTTAAAAAATTAGAGGTGGTGTTGCGAACATGGAACAAAAATGTTTTTGGTCATGTTGGTAGCACTATCTCGGAACTAAAGGAAAGAATTGAGAAGATAGAGGTTCAACTTCAAGATGGTTATCAACCAGAAGTGGAGATGGAGTTGCTGGTCTCAAAGGCTTAATTGTCTTATTAGGAGCAAAATGAGGAGGCTCGGTTAGCACAACTGGCAAAGAAAAAGTGGCTAGATGAAGGTGACCAAAATTCAAAATTTTTTCATGCGGTCGCAAACATAAGAAAATGCAAGGCAGTGATATCTTCGATGATGCTAACGGATGGGATGGTGTTGCGCTCGCTAGAGGAGGTTCACTTGGGAGGTATTCGGCATTTTCAGAATTTTCTGGGTGAGGTGCGTGAGTCAGAGCAGATTGATCTGTTGAGACTAATTAATAAGGAGGTCTCGGTGGAAGAGAATGAGTCTCTTTGTCGGATGCCTTCAGAAGAGGAGGTTAGGGAGGCTCTTGTTTCTATATCGAGGTTGAGTAGTCCGAGTCCAGATGGGTTTGGGTCGGATTTTTATCTGTCTTGTTGGGAGATTGTAAAGGAGGATGTGGTGGCGGCTACGGAGGATTTCTTTTCTGGAAAGGAGTTACCGAGATTTTATTCTTCTTCTTTTATTGTGGTAATCCCTAAAGTGCAGGAGCCGATGACCCTTGATAAATTTCGACCTATCAGTTTAGGTTCTGTGGCTTCTAAGATTTTTTCTAAAATTTTAGTCAGGCGGATGACGTCACTCCTCCATCGGCTTATCTCTAAAGAATAAGGTGCTTTCGTTCATGGGAAGGAGTATCTTCGAAAATATTACTCTGGCTCAGCAAATGGTGAAATCGATCAATAAGAAGGCTATGGGTGGAAATGTCTTGTTGAAGATTGATATGGCTAAAGCCTATGATCAGGTGGACTAGAATTTTTTATTAGCTATTTTGACGAGCTTTGGATTCTCAAAAAAAATTTGTGGTTTGATTAAGGTTTGCATTAAGTCTCTGTGGTTTTCTATTATGATGAATGGGACGTATAAGGGTTTTTTTCACCTGTGCGAGATTTGAGGCAAGGGGACCCCTTATCACCGTATTTGTTTATTATTATAGAGGAGGTGCTTTCTTGTTTATTGAAGGAGTTTGAGCAGGGCAGAATTGGGAGCTTCTCCCATCCTCGGGGGGCTCCATTAATTTCACATTTGTTATATGTTGATTATTTATTGATTTTCACTAATGATGAGAAAAAAATCTTTGAATGTGCTCCCGGAAACATTAAACAAATACGAGTCATGGTCGAGGCAAAAAATAAGCAAAGATAAGTCAGTGTTATATTTTTTCAGAAAAAATTTCAGTATTTAGAAGGCTATCCCTTCTTCGACTCACATGTTTTGTTGAAGGAAAATTTCCAGCTTGTTATCTTGGTGTGCCTCTGGTTATTGGGAGATTGAATGTGAGGATGGTCGAGCCATTAGTCATGAAGTTTCAACACAAAGTTGCCGTTTGGAAATTCAAGTTGCTCTCTCAAGGTGGGAGGTTGGTCCTTATTAAACATGATTTAGCAAGCTTACCTACTCATTTGTTTGCGGTGGTACATATGCTGAAACTTGTCTTGAGGAAATTTAATTCAATTTTATCTTCCTATTTTGGGGGGGAAGAACATGGCAGGAATAGGAGGAAATGGAGGTCATGGTTGAAATTGTGCAAGCCAATGCTGGGAGGGGGGATTGTTGTGAGAGATTTTGTAGAGGTTCAAAGGGCGTTGCATATGAAGTTTGCTTGGCAGTTGTTATCATTAGATAATTTGTGGGCTCGGTTTTTTAAAGTTAAGTATTTAAAGGGGAAGCATTTTCTAGAAACAGACGTGAGGAATTCGGATTCGATGTTTTGGAAATCCATTTTGTAGGGCGGTGCTAGAGGTGATGGAAAATATGTCGATCAAAGTAAAAGAGGGAGCTATTTCCTTTTGGTTTGATCGTTGGTTGGCGAGGGGGGTTCTTGCGGCCTGCGTGCCTAATATTACTCAGTCAAGGTTGGAGGTGAAGGAGTGTAGGGTGGATGGTCAGTGGGATCAGGAGCTACTGGATTCATTGGTGGCCTCCAGTGTGGTAGACGATATTATGAGAGAAAGTCCAGGGAGAAGATCGGGGAATGATATTCTGGCTTGGCACCCTTGTGTGGATGGGAGTTTCTCGACAAAAACGGCTTGGGAGGTTACGAGGATTAAGCAATCACAGGTCGAAGGCTTGGAGTGGATATGGTGTAATCTTATTCCACAGAAGATGTCAGTGTGTATGTGGAAGGTAAGATTTAATTGTCTACTTGTTTAGGAGAGGGTACAATCAGTGGGTGTTTCGTTGGCCTCAAGGTGTGTTTGTTGTTCCAGCGGATGGGTGGAGGATTGAGAACACATTTTATGTAAGGGGACTATGGCGTCTGAAGTGTAGCATCGTGCAGCTTACTTGCTAGGCGTTTCATACATGGCTTTCAAAAACTGGTGGTTGAGATGCAGATGTTGGTTCTGTTCTGCAAATAGGTCGATGCAGCCTGGTGTTCTAATTGTGATCATGTCGACGATGATTTCTTCAAGACTTTGGAAGTGAAGGTGTGATGCGCGTATGCAGGGATGACATGATTCTTTGGAGACGAATTAGTGTTCAATCAAATTTTGGTTGCAGGTCTTTTCATCCAAGCTGCTGAAGGTAAGAGATTTATCTAATATAGATCATAGTATTCTTTTTGAGTTGGGAATTCCGGTGAGGGAGGTGGCAGTAAAGAGGCCAAAAATAGTTTCATGGTGTAAACCACTGGAAGGGTGGGTGAAATTAAATATGGATGGATCTTGTAAGGGAAATCAGGTAGTTGTGGAGGGGGGGGGGTTATAAGGGATGATACAGGAAGATTTTTGGCAACCTTCTCTACTAAATTTGGCTTTAGAACAAATAACGAAGCAGAGTTAAGGGCGCTCAATTGTGGTTTAGTCCTTTGTAAGGAGTTGGGATTCTAGAATATTGTGATTGAAAGTGATTCAGTGTTGGTGGTTAATTGGCTTAGGAAAAAGGAGTGCACAGTGTGGTATCTATGGGATTTTTGGGATGAAGTTATGCAGAGGCTAAATGGTATTCAATACATGGTGTCACACCAATTTAGGGAGGGGAATAAAGTTGTTGATTTCCTCGCTAGGCAGGGCGAGGAGGGGATGGATTGTATTTATATGGATTCTGTTGAATTGCCTCGTTGTGCTCAAGGTTTACTTCGGTTGGATTTTCTGGGTTTGCCTAGTCTTAGGCTGTGAGTAGTTTGTAGTCGTTTATGGATTATTGTTGGTGTCCTGGTGTATTGGTTTATTTGTTGGTTTGTTATTCCTTGGTCATAAGATTGAGTTTGGTTGGACTTGTAACCACGGTTTCCCTCCACCATAAGCGAAGATTTATTAATAAATGCAGGGAGGGGTCACTCTTGGACAAGTGAAACTGACTCTTAAAAAAAAACGATTAACAATTTGAGGCAAAGTCACCTGTTGGATAATTGAATATTTATTATGAGGTCAAGTGAAATTATTTGAAGATCACATATTACAGGTCATGCCTTATTAAGTGAAGTTTTGAGACTTTAAAAGTTATGGTGCACTTAAGAAGGAAAATTGAAGTTATAATATGTTCTATATATGTAGGTGCCATGTGATGTGAATGTGATTGACTCATGCATGAAAGTGATTTCTTCATAAAGGTTATTTTTTGCTTAAGGCTCAAGGCAAGTGGCTATACCCAACTTCTTACTGTTTTATCCAAACACAAATGCCATTTTTGCAAGCTATGTATATCTACATGTTTAAATGAATGAAAGATAAGGAAAGAAAGAATAACAATAGGCCCTATCTTTAAGTCAAGTCTTCCATAGCTTGAATCAAGTGGATCAAAACTGGTTCTCCTTCTTTCAAACCATCTTGAGTGTTGGGCTCTTGATCTTGTAATTGGCCCATCTGGAACTGGCAAATGGTCTTTAAGAGTAGGCCCACCTGGTTCCCATCATTCGCCCTCGCTTCAAAAGGAATTGACCACGAATCTTCACCTACATCAAAAGGAAAAAGATGAGAAACATTGAAGGTAGGCAGAAACATTATACTCACCTGGAAGATCCACTTTATATGCATTGTCATCAATTCTCTCATGAATTTGGAAAGGTTCATCTCCTCGAGGATGCAACGTAGCCTTCCTATGAGCTAGGAATATTTCTTTGCGCATATGAACCCAAACCCAATCTCCCGGTTCAAAGATGACACGCCTTCGCCCTTTATTGTCTTGGGAAGTAACCCTTTCATTCTTTTGGACAATTTGAAGTCGTACCCTCTCATGAAGTGACTTCGCCAACTCTGTCTTCTTTTGTCCATCCAAGCTACTCCTTGCTTGTATCGAATGACATATGGAAAGGTCTTAGTGTATTCCATCCACCTAACATGCCTTTTATTCAACTTACCTTGACCCTTGAGATGCTTCAATGATTCATGATCGGTGTGGATCACAAATTCCATAGGCTACAAGTGGTGCTGGCAAGTCTCTGAGGCACGGACAAGAGCATAAAGCTCTTTATCATAAGTAGAGTACTTCAAGGATGCCCCACTTAGCTTCTCACTGAAGAAGGCAATGGGTCGCCTATCCTGCATCAAAACGGCTCAAATTCTTATTCTTGAGGTATCACATTCAATCTCAAAAGTTTTGTTAAGTCAAGTAATGCTAACACAAGTGCAGAGCATAACCTTTCCTTAATAGTAGTAAAAACATTCTCTTGATCAACCCCCCAATGAAACCCAACATCCTTTTTAATTACTTTAGTGAGTGGTGCAGCAATGGTGCTAAAGTCTTTAACAAAACGCCGATAAAAGCTAGCTAAGCCATGAAAGCTTCTTACCTTAGTGATACTTTTTGGCGTTGGCCACTCATTGATGGCCTTGACTTTCTCTTCATTCACCTCAATACATTTTGTACTAACAACATAACCAAGAAAAATAACTTTTTCCAAGCAAAATGTACATTTCTTGAAATTAGCATACAACTTTTCACATCTTAACACATCAAACACATATCTCAAATGCTCAATATGTTCATTTAAGTCCTTGTTGTACACTAGGATTATCATCAAAGTACGCAACCACAAATTTGCCTATGAACGCACGTAGTACATGGTTTATTAATCTCATGAAAGTTATGGGCGCATTTGAAAATCCAAATGGCATAACCAACCATTTATAAGGCCCATACTTAGTCTTAAAAGCAGTTTCTCATTCATCACCTTCTTTCATTCTAATTTGTTGGTACCCACTTTTAAGATCAATTTTACTGAAAATACATGAGTCATGCAATTCATCAAACATATCATCTAATCTAGGAATGGGATGGCGATACTTTACCGTGATATTGTTGACCGCCCTACAATCAACGCACATCCTACACGTCTCATCCTTCTTTGGCACTAGTAGTATTGGTACTGCACATGGGCTCATGCTCTCCCTCACGTACCCCTTGCTCATCAAAAAATCCTCAACTTGCCTCTGAAACTCTTTTGTCTACTCTAGATTACTCCTATAGGCTAGTTGGTTTGGAATAGCAGCTTCGGGCACAAAATCAATCTGGTGCTCAAACTCCTGCAACAAAGAAACAGCCAAATTAGGAATGGACTAGTTAGTTTCATCAAGATTAAGATAAGACTCTTTATAGACAAGGAAAATCATAGGGTGATCTGCAAAGAAAGCCTTATTAACCTCACTCTCTCTTGTATAAAAACTCACTTTTGTCTTTCCTTTTCTCGCTACAGACTCTCTTTCTTTTTCTCTCGTGACTCCACTCTTTTTTCTTTACTTTCAACCACCTCTACTTTCTTTTTCACTATTTCTTTTTTGCTCATTTTCACTCTCACTCTTTCTTTTTTGCTCAATCTCTTTTTCACTCTTTCTTTTTTTATCACTCTCATTTTCACTCTTTCTTTTTTGAGCAACCTCACTTTTCAGTTTCAGTTGGTCCTCATAGACCTGGCTTGGAGTTAAAAGAGCAAACTGGATTGTTTTTCCCTCCTTTACAAAGTTGTACATGTTCTTGAACTCATCATGTGTCACCCTCCTATCATATTGCCATGGCCTCCCCAACAAAATATGGCCAGCATGCATAGGTACGACATCACAAAGTACCTCATCCTGATACTTCCCAATTGAAAAAATAACTAACACTTGTCTATCCACCCTAACCTCTCCACAATCATTCAACCACTACAATTTGTATTGTCTATAGTGTTTTAAAGTTAGTAAATTCAATTTTTCAACCAAAGTAGTGCTATCCACATTAGTACAACTACTCCATCAATGATCATACTACATACCTTATTGTTGACGTGGCATCTAGTATGAAAAGTGTTTTCTCTCTGTTGTCCACCTTAATGTGTATATTGAGAGCACGCCTGGCAACAAGAGACTCACTTGTCACGGGGTATACCACTCCATCATCATCACTAGCATCAACCAACTCGGGCACCTCATCACTATCATCCTCACTCTCAGTCATCACCTCCCCATTGTTACGCATAATCATCATCCGCCTGTTTGGACATTGAGAAACGATGTGCCCTGAGCCCAAATACTTAAAACATTTAATACCTTTATTCCGTGAAGGTTGAGATTCTACCTTGGGTTTGTTGCTAGTTCCCTCATCTTTTCCCTTAGGTGGTTCGGTCTTTCTCTTTGCTTCAACTGGATCATTCCTATCCCACTTTGATTTCCAAGTAGTGCTACAAACCGAAGCGTACCGTGTTGTCCATTTTCTCTTTAACTACATCTCCACCTTCATAGTCATATGCATCATGTCCTCTATCTCCATATAATGCTGCAATTCAATTACATTGGCTATGTCCCTATTCAAACCACTCAAAAATCTAGCCATGGTGGCCTCCCGGTCCTCTCCTCTACATTAGCCCGAATCATCACCACCTCCATCTCCTTATGGTAATCCTCCACACTCCTAGACCCCTGTGTAAGATTTTGGAGCTTTTGGTTAAGGTCTCTATAGTAGTGGTCAGGTACAAATATCTGCCTCATGAGAGCTTTCAACTCTCCTCACATCTCTACAGGCCTCTCATAATTCCTCCTCTTATTGGTCACTAATTGATCCCACCATAGCATAATTAGTTAACTCAATTAACGCCAACTTCACTTTCTTCTCCTCGGAGTAATTATGATAAGCAAACACCAACTCTATTTTTTTCTTCCACTCTAGATAAACCTCAGGGTCAGTTCTACCTTGGAAAGATGGTATTTTCATTTTGATGCTCCCAAGGTCTCTATCTACACCATCCTAACTCCCTAGGTTCCCTTCAAGTCCTCTTTCACGCCTAACTCTTTTATGTACTCGACCCAACTACAGATGTTAAGTCTTCCTCATCCTCACCATTTCCTTCATTCTCATACTCATTGTTAACCCTAAGCTCACGTCGTCTCCTATCTCTCCCACCTTGTAGATTTCTAATCGCTGCTTCTTGATGATCCATCATATCCCTCACTTCACCCAACACAAAGTTCAACCGCTCAAACTGTTGTTGCATGGCTTGCAAGACAAAGGATGAGTTATTTGCCATCCTCTTTGGTGATGAGTTACTCCTATGAGACATCGTAATATGCTGCACAAAAAAAATGTTTGTAGAAAATCTCACACACTCCCTTACATGTTTACACTCGAATAATGGCACTACACTCATGTTTCACTCTTAATTGGTTTTTGCCCGATAATAGTCTCACACTCTCTTTCATTTTACCTCAAGAGTTTTTGTCACTCAAGTTCTTTAAGAACTAATTGAACTCAATCAAAACAATGCAAACTTGTTTTATGCCAACTAGTAATTAGGTTCAAGAAACAAGAACAAGAGAAATACAGAAGGAATAAAAATGACACGAGAATCAAGAAAATTATACGAATGAAAGAGGTAACTATAAGAGAAGATACCAACCTAAATGATGTATGCAGCCTCTTTAATTATAAGGCTCAAGAAAAAATCTCGGATTTTCTATAATCTTTTTTTTTTTTTGGACAATTTTTTCTTTTCTTTTCCTATTCTTTTCACCAACTGATTTAATCACAATCAAAAGAATAAGCAATTGAAAAAACCCTAACAATAAATCAAAAAACCCTAGAGTAAGTGATATACGGTAGCCCCTAGAGCAAGAAATTTCGGCCAACACAAACACTATAACAATAAAATTCAGTAGCCCTAAGAATGATGAATAAATTCGGCAGCCACCTCTTTTTTATTTTTTTTTTGGAACCCTAGAACAATGAAGTCCTAGAATTAAATATGCAAGAAATAAAACATAGAATCAGACCTGATTGGAAACCTTGCTCTGAATATCAAATTATATGAATCCGTGGGAATGGAATCCCTTGAACCCATAATCAATTTGAAAACCCATCCAAAAAAACCAGAATCAAGTCAAATGATGGAAAATCTAGCCTCGTTGAGAACTCGTTTCAAAAACTTAGATTATATTAAAATCTAGACCCGTTGAAGAACCCGTTGAAGAACCTGTCTCAAGAACCCAGATTACAAGGAGGAACACCACAAAGGTTGCAATTTACCTTTGATAAGTTCAAAAGTTCAATTAAGAACAAGAGAAGTAACCTCAACTCACAATTAAATTCAATATTGTCTGACCTCTAAGTGTTGCACGGCTACAAGCTTAAATAAGCCATAAAATAAAACAAACCCTAGGCGCCCAAAGTGACTTCTTCCCAAAAAGCCATTGGCCGAATATTACATGGCCTTCCCACTAGAAACCCTAGCCAAAATATTATGTGGCCGGCGCCCCCCTTTAAGTGCATACAATAAAAATTCTTTTGAAACCCTAATTAATAAACATAAGAAATATATGGGTCAAGCATCATCAAGCCCATTTATTATAAACTAATAAAATAAATCTTTTAACCAAATTGAAAGCCTCTAATAACAATAGGTCTTATCTCTAAATCATATCTTCCACAGCTTGAATCAAGTAGATCAAAACCGATTCTCCTTCTTTCAAGTCCATCTTTGAGTGTTGGGCTCTTGATCTTGTAATTGGCTCATCTGGAACTTGCAAATAATCTTTAAGGGTAGGCCACCTTGGTTCTCATTTTTGGTGTTTCAGACACAATGGCAAACACAAACCACAAGCTTAAAGCTTCTCTCTACAATGTCCAAGAAAAATCCGTCCTCGAATTTGGTAGTTGTTATTGTCTCAACAACTCGTGGTGGAATTGTCTTTGCTTGTGTTGGATAGCCAATTATCACTAGATATTTGCTTGCAAGATCTTTAATTGGACTTGGAGGGTTTAACTTTGTTAGCAAAGTGGTTCAAGTTGAAACTATGGCTTAGTTTGGTGTAGTTTTCTTCTTTTTGCGTTGGGCCTAGAGTTCTCCCCAATGAAGCTTCGAGTTGTTCGAGTTGTTGCTATTCTAGGGGGTCTGCTACAAATTTTCTTGTTTATGTGCCCGTGTAATATTACAGCCTCGTTGTTTGTGGTAAAGCTTCCAATGGGGGTATTTGTTGGTGCATTCCTTTCAATGTCTTCAACGACAGCGGTTTGTGCAGTGGGTTTACTGTTTTCTCTACTTCCAGTTCTGTGAGGGACTTCTGGTGACCTTCAAGGAGTGATATCCATGACTAAAGCGCTGAGCAATGAATTATATCAATTGACATCAATTGTCTTCTGCTCGCTTGTAGCATGGTTTAGTGATAAGCTGGGGCATACTGGTGATATTGATGCTATAGTTGTGGCTTGCAAGGCTACTGATGAAGCTGTCAAGATGATTCTGGATGCAATAGAGCAAGAGGGAGGGAGGATTTTATGTTGGATTGTGAAATCATATCTTGGAAAGCCAGTTACAAAGACCGAGTCATAGAGTTGCATCAATGCTCCCAACCTTGAGGATAAAGTTATTTGAAGGGGACAACAATATAAGAAACCAATTAATTTGGGGCCCAACCCAAACCATGGGCCACATTTATCCTTATTACTTTTACTCTTTTAGATTATTTTATTGGACTTCTTGTTGTAATAGTTAATGGGCTTAGGCCCGTAGCCTTTAGTTTACCTTGCAAATTACAGTTTCTTTGTTTTGGTTAGCTAAGACCATTAAGTGGATAAATTTGTCAGGGAAGACAGTTATATGTAATGAGCGATTTCTACGCTGAAAATTATCCAAATAGTAGAAGAAATATCAATTTCTTCTTCTATCTTCTTCTTCTTCTTCTTGGAGGTCCTTACACTCGAAGTGAAATTATTCTTTTAACCCTTCTGAATGTGTTACATGTTCCTTAAGATTTAATTCCATTCCTATCAAACCACGGTGCTTGTTTCTTCAAAAACACACTTGGGCAGCAAGAAGACGGAAGGCAAACATCATATTCTATTGCAAACATGAAAATGCCTCTCAAAGTATTAACTAGTAATTCCAACCTGTCAAAGCAAATTATGGTACAAATTAAGGCTGTCTTCCCTAAACTCCGCTATCTGGTAATAAGCATGAAAGCACATTAACTTCGTCCATAATACAAAAACATGAACGCATATTAACATAAGGTGACATCAAAAGCCTGAGAAACCGCACTACATAATTACAAAGAAAATCTTTTTGTTAATACAAAAGTTGTAGTCAGAACTCTGAACACTAAGAGAGACATGCCAACCATTCACCTCTCTTGTTGTCATCAGTCGCTTCCGCTTCAGCAGTACAAGAAGAGATCCCACGTGGGACAATCAACTCTTCGGAGCAGCAAGTTATCGACATCCATGGAAAATTTGGGAACTCAGATTGACAAGTAACGAAATGCACATCGATGATGAATTTCATATACAAACATCGGTATCACCTACTAGAGGGTCAGTTTGCACCTTGCGTACAAACTGTCCTTTCACTCGAGGACGTTGCTCTGCCAGTCTTTTCCGGCTGTGATAGCGAACCTGTCCAAGATTACCGATGTCAGAATAGAAAGCCTCTTTCATATAGGTTAGTTTATGCCCATAAATGAATACATAAAAAATCTTGATAGACGTTAGTAATCCTTCGGAATATGGAGTCTGGATTTGCCGCATGGCTTCAAACCAGAGCTTCAAAGTTTGTTAAAACTACTAATGCAGCTCAACAATTAATGGAATAAAAACTGTTATGAAAAAGAAAGGCTATCAACTCTGTATGACAGGAAAGAAATTAGGTAGCAGAGACGGAATGTGGATGGAGCAATTCCAGAGTGAACGGACATCAGCGTCTGCATAAAACTGGCATTTTTATACATGAGATCATCACCTCTGATGAATGAAATAAATACAATTAGTACCTTTTTCTCATAACATCGATCTTTCCGCTTCAATCGAAACTTTATGAGAGCTGCTTCCCTTTGGCTAGAACGAAGAGCATCCATTCCTCTTGATCCATCATGAATAGAGAGACTACTTTCATTCCAACTCTCAGAGCCAGTGGCAAACTCATCTCTCCTACTGGAGCTGCTCCCATATGCAACCCTCTTTCTATTGTCGACAGCTCCATTGCATAAACTACTACCAGTAGTCTGATCAGCAGCAGCAGAACCATGTCCAAGTTCCTCCATCTGTTCCAGATTTTTATCCTCCTGCATAGCCTGGTGAACGGAACTTTTGCTAATCTCATCAGAGAAGTGATAACCTTGTTCTGAGTTTTGAGTTTCAGGATTGGATTGAACTGAGGTACTTGAAGGAAAGGGAGACTGATCTCGCTGGCAGGCCAGTTTGGGAACAGAGGGTAGATCAGATCGAGTATAAAACATGGGTGGGAAAACATGACTGTATCCACTATTAGCATCATTTACCCCCGAGACAGGAATAATCCCAACCTGATGACTAGAAAACTTTGGTTCACCTTCTCTGGACTGATCAATGACAGAAGTAATTGAATTTTCGTGACCTTGCTGAAGGAAAGTACCATTGATACTTCCAGAGATTTGATAAGACGAAAGTTCATGGGACATACTTCCACCCTCCTCCAAATTGGTGCAATTCCTAGATAGTGTCGTGCTACAATTATACCTGCAGACAGGATTGTCAAAAAGTCAGCGATGTGAGCTCACTACCTTTCATTCACAATTCAGTAACTCCAAGGAGAATAACAAACAGTAATTGAGAATGACCTTGCCCTTCACATGATGAAATTCTCAAAAATCAATATAATCGTTTTAGGTCTGACATAACTTGGACCCTTGCTATAGGAGTAAAAAAATTATAAAACAACTCCCTCAAGACCAGAACGAATTTGGTATCTTCAAATAGGTATATCCGTCCTCTAGGCTTATTATCAAATAGTTAGAAGAATGTGAAATGCTTCTACTAGCACGAGTCATTGAAATATGCCTACCAAAAAAGAGTTCAATAATTGGTCTTTATCATATCACAGGTATAAGTATACCAAATAAAAAAACTATGTATAATTAAAATCGCAACTGTTATCTAGAGAAACTTTGCAAAGGTTCTTTTAGGTACTAAATACAGTCCCATGCTCTTCCCAAGCCACTTGATTGATATAAAATTGTGTTTTAACCTAAGACACTCACCATGAAAACGGAGATGCATTAGAATGGTTCAGTAGAGGCCTTTCCTCAGTCCAGTGGTTATTTGAGCTACTTGAGCAAGTTCTTCTCAGAGAAAGTTGTAAATTTGGAACAAGTTCAAACTTGTTTGTGCCAACACCATTATAATTTGTATTCTCATAAGTGCACTTGGGATGATTATCAAATGTGCCAATCAAGTCAATGGCTCCACTAGAAGGTTCAACCAGTTCATTGTTGCAGCTGTGAGTCTTACTAGCAATATTAGTATTGCATCTACCTCTTTCCACTCGCACACCATCATTTTGAGTAATAGATTCAGCACAAGCAGTGTCTTCTTCCAATCTCAGAGCAGTTGAGTTTGAAGCTGCTCTGTACAGTGCAACCTCTGATGACAGTCTATTTGATTTTTCTGCAGTGACTAGAATGTTAGATTTTCCTGGAGAGATCATTTCAACAGAAATAAAATACATAAAAAACAAAAAGACAGGGAAACAAGATAATATAACGGACCTTCATCTTGACTACCAGGCATAACTGATTCCTCATCCAACTTAGCATACCCTCCCTGCTTCTCCATAATTATATTTCTCAAATTTGAAGCACCACCACTGTTGTTTTCTGAAGGACCCTGCATATTTTGCATGTATGCACTTTCAGCTTCCAAATAAAGAGTTGTACAAGAGCTCTGCACAAGAAGTTTTGTGACACTTCATGAAGCAAGCCAACCTAATCAGGAGAAGGAAGCTTTTCTCAAGCTATAGTTGGCCTTACGTATGTGTTCCATGGATCCTGGATACAGTATTCTAACTTATTTCTCTCCATTTCATCTGTCCAATCCATGGGCCAGAAGAAGAGATCAAGGAAAAACCGTTTAAGTTTAGCAAGTTAAATGGAACGAACCATTTAAGCTTAGCAAGTCAAATGGAATTTTTTCTTCACTTGTTACTCTCTTCAGCTGTAACACACTAAGAGGAGACTGACATCTGAGAAAGTGTTACTTGTAACACTTCTCCCACAATTCACAGCATACGAAGTACTATGCCTTAAGCATAGCTACAAGATGAGAAGGTACTCACTTGGGAGTCGCTCCCTTTCTCACTGCATTCAATATTTCTGTGTGTAGAAGCAACACAATCGCTTGAATTATTGCTTCCTGCATTATTTTCAGAACTGGCTTCATCTTTTTGCAGTGGAACAGTCAAGTTTTGAGGAAAATGCCCACCAGTCAACTGTTCAGATGAAATTAACAAAAATAAGTTCACTTACACATTGATTTCTATGCTACAATAAAAGAGAGAAATAGAGAAAAATCCAAAAAGTATGGCAGAAGCAAAGTTATAGGTTAGAAACATACAGTATGCCTTCTCCATGCATGCTGCCAAAGGTTTCTTAGCTCATTCTTCCTGACAGGCTTTATTAGAAAATCAGCTGCACCTTTTAACATGCATTTCAATACCATGTTGATTGAATCGTGTGAAGACATCACTGTATCAGCCAAGAGAATTAATGTTAACACATTTAGCTTCTTATCCTATTTAAGATCAAGTCAATAAAATAAAGTGACAGCTTTGTCAATTAACATACTTATAACAGGAATATTCTTGCAACAGTCATGCCCCATGACTAAGGTAAGAAGTGCAAATCCAGATATTGATGGTGACTCCACTTCAGTTAATATGAGATCGATGTTATGAGGTCTCCCCTTTAACGTCTCCCATGCCTTTAATCCATCAGCGACTGCTGCAACTGTTTGAGAAATACAGTTTATGTTGAGTTCCAAAACTGTAATTCATCAAAATTTTAAGGCATAATATCTTCCATTGACTCACTTGAAGAAATAGGAACATAAAACACAGTTTGGTGTTCCACAGAGTTCATTAATCCATATAAGAGGTATGTTTCAGGTAAAGAATTTGATGAGTAAAAATCAGATTTTGAAGAACACAACGTATAAGGCACCGACCTAAAGAAAAGAAAAAAAAAATTGAACTTCCCCAATATGTAACGCAGACACATGTAGTGGGGCGCTTTATTTAAAATAAACATAAGATGGTTGATCTTAAAAATGGTTGAGGAAATGTATCCATCAGTGGTTAAAAACACAAAAACCCAAGTACTCAACCTAACAACAAAGGCTGCCCATAAAACCGATGCAGATTTATCAAGTCGTTATGAAGTTAATATATTGAGCAATAAAGTCATTGGAATAAAAATCTCCATGATACAAACATAAAAAACTAAAATATTTTCTTTTTATTCAGGAAAAGTACCGTTTAAATGAAATCGAAATGATATAGAAATGCACAAAACCGAATAAAAACATAGAAAGAGAGCGAAAAATGATTGAAATCGTAAGTTATAACAACAAGTAGAGAAGAGAAGGAACCAATCGAATCAAATGAAAGTAACAGAAAGGAGAGTCACTGAGTCAGAGACGTAAAAGGAAGTGACCTCTGTAGCTGCATTTTCTGAGAAGGGCGGCGATAATCTGGCGAGTGGAATCATCAGGTTCGACGAGCAGAACCCTCAACCTCTCCCACCTGACAACCTCTCCAGTCCCATCCTCCTTAAGATGATGATCATCTTGTCTTTCCATGTCCATGACCTCCTCTCCTGCTCCCAGCACTCAAAACCCTAATCCCTCAACGATCTGCGCACCAATATATGCCAGAGAGTAAGAGCGAAGCGAAGCAAATATCTGAAATCGCTTCAGATATTTTATAATTTTAATCACTTGAGTTTACTCCAGGACCGCGAAATCCGGAAAAAATATCTTCCTGAGGGGGTCGAATCAAAAGATTGGCCGTAATTGGCCTCCGGTTGTGAGGATGACGTGGCGTTCTTGCAGCCACTCTTTTCTGTGGTGGTGCCGAATTTCCTTTCTGTTGATGGGGCCCACTAGAGGCACACGTGCCGGGTTTTCGCAGCGCCTGCGTTGTTTGTTTTTCTACCAGAGGAGTGCCACGTCGCCGCAAGGTAGTGATCATACGTGGACGAATAAAGACTTTTTTTAATTCTTGATTGTTAATCCGCTAGCTACTGATGGTGTGGGCCACATAATTGTGGGTGGCACCAAATCAAGCATCCATGACTCATCCATGACTCATCGTTCAGGAGTTTTTTTTTTTTTTTTCAATAATTTCTGTTCGAAACTTTTTACAATACACATCATTTTGATATAATTTAATTTTAAAATTAAATTTTAAAATTTCTTATAAATTAAGTTATATCATGTGAGCGGTGTGGTGTGTAGTGTAAAAATTTTTAAATAGCACTATTCTTATTTTTATAACATATTTCACAACTTTTTATATGCGTGATTTAGGACTAATTTGAATATTTTGAATATTTCAATATATTTATGAATAGTAATAGAATTATTTTGAATTAAGATATTTTATTAGATTTTGAAAAAGAACGGAAAAATAAATAAATAAAAATATTATAAAATTTAAGGCACATCTATTTGTAGATTTTACCTTTTTAACAATATTAATTTTGTCAAATTTATTTGTAAACCAAAGATTTTTCATAAAAGTATTGTTATTTTTAACTTTAAATCCATCAAAGTCATACAAAATTCAAATAAATTTAGAAAAATATAATATTTTACAAGATAATTGTACATAAATTATTAAATAGTTGGTATTTAAATCATTTATTCAAAAAGATATCCCAATTTCGACCATCCGAGAATGAATAAGCAAAAAATGAGATAATACTTATGTGTCTATAGTCATGAATGAAAAAAAGAGAATATGTTCATGAAGTAGTCTTCTCCCATGCCATGGAAATGGCAAAGTGGGCGTCGCCCAACCAACTCTGGGTAGTTGTCGGGTTGTCTGCTTGTTGCTCTATGGGATTGGCGGATTGGATGGACATGCCAAGTAAGAGGCCCCCGGCTCCTCACCCTTGTTAGATGGTGTCTTTGGTTCGAGTTCTTTTCATTTTTTCAATTTTAGTTCATTAAACACTAAATGATTATTGTACTTATTAATGCCTTAAATTGCACGACAGATCGGAATTGAAGAAATAATTATCTCTGGCCCACAATAATGGTTTAGGCGTCAATATGGTACTCTTCGCATTCATTCATAAAATAATAACAAATAAGCAAATAAAAATAAATAAAGAGAAACAAAATTTATGTGGTTCGGCATAATACCTACGTTCACGGGTTGTTTAGAAGCGAAATCCACTATAATGGATGATTTTACAATCTCTTATGACCTCTGATATCTCACAATACAATAGAGAAATTTAGAAAAAAATCCTTTAGAATCATTGTGTGTGGTGGAATTTGCACGTAGGGAATCTGGGTGGAGAGCTCGTGTAGAGTCTTGTGTCTAGTGATCTTGTGGAGAGATATGCCTTATATAGAGATATGTTTCCTTAGAGTGATTGAGTCTAACTTGCCTTGTGAGTCTCTTTCCTTTTAGAAGTCTGAGAGTATTTCCTTTTAGGAGTCTGAGTTTCTTTCCTTATCTCTTCTTAACCTTATCTCTTAGCTTGATTTTCAACTTTACCTCAAGACTAACATTTAGGCTGGTGATTTGACCCTTATAGATGCTCGCAATTCTTAAGGTTGATTTGCTCAGCAAGAAGGCCTTGAGAATCTTCAATCAATAATCTGCAGAATAAATTTTCAAAAATTGGTCCTTGGTTTCCTATTTGGTCCCAGGTTTTATGTTTGTTTTATGCTAAGCGGTTAAGAGCTCAGCTTGGAGAGATATGCAGGAGATGTACTCGACTGCATTAGGTGTGAGCGTTGAGCTCTACTTGGGCGGGAGATGTACTCAACCGTGGTAGTAGCTAGCGCGGAACTCTACCTTGGATGGAGATGTACTTGAGCACATCGGGAGTGAGCACGAAACTCGATTTTGAGTTTGTTTATTTGTGTGGATGTTTACCTGAGAGATTGTTTATTGTTGGCGAAGAGTGCATATTTTCATGATTGGTTTTTTGTGTGTATTTTTGTGATCTTTTTTTTGCTATTATTGGTAGTAGTGGATTTTTTGCCCCTTTGTGTAAATCGTCGTTTGATGTTTCCCTTTTGGGGTTGATGTTGGAGTCTTTTTTAGTACCCCGCACTTAAATGGTCAAGAAGCCGATCGACTCCCTCGGTCCACAATAACGGTTGTCGAGCCCGTCAACTCATTCTCAAAGGAAACTTGTGCCAAGCGATTGTGGAGCTTAGTGGCTCATTCCCGAAGGTAACGCGCTAGCGGCCATTGTGGCTTGAGCGTAAACACTCGGCATTTTCTAGAGAAGATGTTGTGCTTATATTGATATCCAAGTGAGAAGGGTTGGGCAGTCCAGAGAGTTGCCCACCTATTAGGCGCCTAGGAGGTCGGGTGGTCCTTGACCTTTTCCGCCTATTGGCTCATCACGAGAAAGGTCGGGCAATCTAATAACTTTTCCCGCCTATTTACCATCAGCCTAGAGATGAGTGAGGGCGGGCGATCTCTGACCTTTTCTGCCTGTTTTGATGTCAAGGGTTGCACCTATTCCACATCGAGTCTTTGGACTTGACTTTGGTGGTTTAAGGAGAGATCGTGGGGTCTTTTGACCTCCACATCCATTCCACCACGAGTCTTTAGTTTTTGGACTTGACTTTGGTGGTTTAAGGGGGGTCGTGGGGTCTTTTAACCTCCACACTCATTCCACCGTAAGCCTTTGAACTCGACTTTGGTGGTTGATAAGGGGTTGTGGGGTCTTTTGACCTCCACGCCCATTCCACCGCGAATCTTTGGACTCAACTTTGGTGGGGCGTTGTTCATCATGAGTCTGGAGACTCAACTTTGGTAGAGTTGTTTGTCCACTACAAGTCTATGGACTCGACTTTGGTGAGGTTGTTGGCACTACTATGGTGTGAGGCGAAGTTAGCCCGTCCTGAGAGGTTTTTACCAAAAACCAAATAGGTAAGTGTAATACAAATTACAAATTTGAGAATTGTAAACCTGAGTCATTCTGCTAGTGTGGTGAAGGCTGATGACACATGGGCGATGCCCGCAACCATGCTTTGGCACTGATGAAGGCCTGCACAAGGAGTGATAGAACCACATATGCTCTCCACGGAGACCTTGGTCTGATTGCATGGTGGAGATGTTTGTTTTGTTGCTCGTTGAGGGGTATTGGCCTGGTTGCTCGCTAAGGGGCATGGGTTTGGTTGCTCAACATGCAATATTGCTTGTTGTGTGGACTGCTCAGAATTGTCTCTGTGGGCAATGGAGCTTTCGTGGCACGCAAAATTGGTGGCAAATGACTTGTTGCCCGCCACAAGGGTAGTGGGCTACAGAGGGTGCGGACAAGGTTGGCTCCTTGAGCTTACAATTGAGCTTCACGGCAGGAGGAGCCTTGCCACGATTGAGAGGTGCTTGCCAAGGGATGGACTCGCCATGAGACGTTGCACGCCATGCAACGTTACTTGCCATAGGGGTTGGCAAGGAACAGTGGGCATGGGCAGTGTTCATCGTCTCCATGGTTGCACCATGGCTCACGAATGACGTTGGTGGCGAAGAACTCGGTTGGTGGGCAAGGATCATCATGACTGTGAAAGAGAATGTCGGTGTGGCTGTGGGTGGCTACACGAGCTCACAATTGGGCTGCGCCGACAAACATGTTGTGGTGTAGGCGTTGAGCGACTTCCTATGATGTGCCTTGGTGAGAATGGCAAGGGAAAGTGGCGAGGAGCTCCAAGTAGGTCAGGAACCACCACGCCGGTGACAAAGGACATTGGCGAGCAAGGTGGTGGTCGGTTGCTGGACCTTCACGATGAGCTACAATCGAGCCATCTTCCCGCAGTGTGAATGGCAATGATGGCGAGGAACACTAGGGAGGTCGGGAACCACCATGCCAGCGACAGATGACGTCGGTGATCAAGGTGTTGGTCGGCAATGGGTTGGTTGGCACATGGATGCTTGGTTTGGTGGTCCTTTAATAGCGTGCATCCTCTGCCTGCACTATGCAGGACGTGATTGGCTTTTGGTGTCGAGGAACCACCCTACCAGTGACAGAAATCGCTGGCGGTGTGGGTGGTGGCTGGTGGTGGCCCTGCCAGCTCAAGGACTTTGGTGTGTGGGTCTCCAACCACTCGTCAATCTCTGCCCGCACTGTGCAAGGCATGCACAGCGCGCACGCTGTTGCAATGAGCAGCCGATGGGGAGCTCTGCTGTCGTGGTATCTCTACCATGCAGGGTGGCCACCCTTGAATCCCGTCGTGCTATGGGGGTGTTCATTGCAGGACTTGCACAAGGAAAGATCAACTAGGTGCATGGCATGCACCCCTTACGTACGTTGTGCATGCCATGCATAGTGCATCTGCACGTGCACAGTGCATGTAATGTACTCCACCAATTTATTTATTTTATTTTTATTTTTTTTAACATCATGTGTGGCCTGTAAGCACAACTACACGCCTCTCATTCTTTTTCTTTTTTGTACAAAAAAGTATTAATGAAATAAAAAATAACAAGGAAATAGTTGATTTGGTAGGGAAGACTTGCTTTTGGAGACGATCTTGTAAGTCGGGAAATTCACCTACTCCCCTTTCCGACGTTAAGAATGAGAAATCGATCCTACAAACGACGCCAACTGTTAATGTCTAAAATTACACAACAAATCAGAAAGGAGAAAAGAATAATCCTCAGCCCACAATGGTGATTCAGGCATCGATACGGTACCTTTCGCATTCATCCATAAAATAAATAACAAATAAACAAATAAAAATAAATAAAGATAGACACAAAAGTTTACGTGATTTGACATAATGTCTATGTCTACGGGTTGTTAGAAAGTAAAATTTATTATAATAGGTGATTTTACAATCTTTCATAGTCTCACATATCTCATAATACAATGGAGCAATTTAAAATCGCCTTCTCTATTAGGTATTGTCACGTTTTAAGCATTAACAAAATACTTAGGAATGAATAATGATATACGGAAAAATTCTTTTATAATTTTTTATATAATCATAAGAAGAGTATTTTTTATAAGTAATGTTATTTTAATAAATTATTTTATTAAAATGTCTCTCAATTGAAATATAATTATTTAAAATTTAAGAAAAAAAACTATGGTTTTCAGTCAAGTGCAAGTGATATACTCCGTTTTCGCCTCATAGGACATAAGAAACTTTTGTTTGGATTTCAGGGCCACCCAATATTTCGTATATGCGTATCATATCAATCAATCACCGCCCAAGTCAAAAGTTTATAATAAAAACGGTTATAAGTTATCTTTAAAAGAAGTGGTCCAAATTCAACCATTTCATAAATAATTTATAACTTTATATTATAATAATCTTTTGTTTTTTAATTGAAACACGTAAAAAAGTCTAAAGGTTTTTAAAAGGATAAGATTTGGAAAAAATTCATTTTATTAATGTTTGAGCCAACCAACTTAGAGCTGGGGCAGGCACTTTGTGGTTGTTCTCAAGTTTTTGCAGGACATGACCAAACATCTCGCGACACGCCGACAACAAGGGCTAATGACAGCCACAAGACATGTAGGTAGGGTCCGAACATCCGTTCGTTGGTACTGTAACTTTAATGAAATGACAAGCAATGCCAACCACCCAAAGGCACGTAACATTTCAGAATTTTTCTGCTCATCTATTTAATAAAAATAAATAAATAAATTTTATGTGTAATGTATAGTATAAAAATGATGAAAATAATTTTTTATTAAAAAAATAGAAATATTTTAGTTATAGATAGATTTTATAAAAATAAAATCTACAAATTGATTAAATTATAAAATTATATTTATTATAATATAAATCTAACATATTATATAAAATTATGTTAATTTATAAATTTACTTTTAAAAAATCTGATTATAGAACTTAGTTTTAAAGAAAACAAAACAAAACTCATGATTAAGACCGATTTCATGCCACGTTGACAGCGTTGTTTTTGATTGATTTGTAAATATAATTTTTCAGAAAAATAATAATTACAGTCGTGAAGGTGTAAGTGTCGTATAATCATTTTGAATAAAATGAATAAGTACGAGACTCACATGAAATAATAATAATTTTTTAATAATAAATCTTACTTTTTTTTAAAACGACTGCACGACGTTTGCGCACTGCATGTAGGATTACTTAATTTTTTAACTATAAAATCTGATTTGAAAGAAAAAAATTATAAATTCTTCTTGTAATAAAATCTACACTATAAAAGCCTCAAAAAAATAAATTTCAATTAATTATTGAAACTAATTACGTATGTATAGAAACAGTCAAAAACAAAGAAAACAACACATAATTAACTTCATTGTTTGATGTAATCCGAAGCATGAAAATATTTGAGACTTTTTTGTTGTTCATTTGGAAGGACGACTAATTAGCAGTTGAGTTTCATTTAAACTCGCAAAAAAACTTCAAATCCATGTAATCAATATCATGTGCAAAATTAAACTTTCTAATATGCGATGGGCCTATGGGTTATCACCAATTAAGACGTAACTTTAAGAGTGGGCGCATAATCCTACTTATATTCAATCATCTATTATGGAATATCGTCATGGGTTCTATATGCTTGTCTTCCAAAAACTAAAAAGATTGAACCAAAGGCATGATTAATGGACTATAAACAAAATAATTAACAAAAATTGGGATATAATTTAAGAGCGGTGCTAGCTCAGAGGGCACCGCTCAAGCTTACGGCCACTAGGGTAAAAACTTTTTTTTTTTAATTTTTTTCAATTTTTTTTTTCAGATTTTTTTATCATTTTAAAAAAATATATATCGATACAATAATAATTAATTCTTTAACTATTAAGTAAAGAAAAGAATTAAAAATAAAAAATAAAATACATGAGATATCAAAATGAGTGGGCAAGTTAAGTGGGCAAAGTAGCATTTTTCATAATTTAAACAGAAAATACTGTTCCGGTTGTTGAGATTTTCACTTTTTCAAAATTGGTATATTTGATTTAAAAAGCTTAGATCTAGCTCTTATAGTTATGGCTAAATTTTAAAATGATCCCTCCATCATGATTATGTTAGTGTTTTAACGGAAAATACTGACTTGGCATTTGATCGTGTAAAACTCCAAAGGAAAACATAAGTTATATAAATTGGACCAAACTCCAAAAGCACCAATTAGAAATACAATTGAAGCCCTATTAAAATCATTACAACAGGTAAAAGTGTTTTCCTCCCAATCAATGCTGGATCCAAGTTCACGTTTGAAGTTCGAGAATGAGTCTATACAAATTTGTTGTGTGCTTGCATAATTTGAATCAAGCCACAATAATAAATTTTCAAAGCATGTGGGTAGGAGAAGGGTAGCAAGGTTTACGTGTAATGTGCTACGCTCTGGCTTTACCAAATCAACCATGATTTCGAAGATATTGGTTAATCAAAAGAAGTTAGAAAATAGATTGAAGAACCAATACTTCCAAAAGATAAGCATGTCACCTCGATCACATGAGTCGTGACGATCGACATGCATAAAATAAAAGGCTTCATTCAATGACCCAACACTAACCAAAATTAACATGAAGCAAACACGAATACTGTATATGCTATCAATATATATATTATAGTTACATAGTTTAATATCTTTATAGTGTACTTATATCATATTAGTACTTATCACATAAAGTACTGGCAGTCAGCTATGGATTAAGCCTTCACAAGGATGGATTAAGGCAAATTGGGATGCTTCTCTCAACAAACAAAACATGGGGCTGGTGTTGTTTTAAGAAATGAAAATGGTTAAGTGCTGGCCTGTGCTTGCTACAAAAAACTTACAGTTCTTGATTCTGTTATGGCAGAAATTGTAGCCTTGTGGTATGCTATAGATTTATGTAATGATCTGGGTTTCAATAGAGTCATTTTTTAAGGGGATGCTCAAGTAGTAGTGAAAGCTAATAACAGTGAGGAAGAGGACTTGTCTGTTGGAGGCCACATCATTGAGGATATCAAAACAATATTGAAAGGAAGAAGTGCATGGAAGGTGCAGTATATAAGAAGAGAAGGAAATGAGGTAGCCCATTTGTTAGCCAAAAATGCATTAGTTTTATCACAAGAACAGATATGGATAAATGAATGTCCAGATTTTATTCTTTTACAAGTTTCAAAGGATTCAAATTGTACTGGGTTTACTATTGAAAGATGAAATATATGAGGTTCTTTTGATTCCAAAAAAAAAAAAGTACTTGTCATATTTATTATACTATACAACTTATTGTATAATTGAATGAGAGATCTACCTATAGTGTTTACTTATGTATATATACACATTACAACTGGGGCTGCTACTTGCCCTATATGGGTAGATCGCAACCCTTTCTGCCCCTATAAGATGAAGAAGAAAAAGAAAAAGAAAGGAGATGAAGGCGAGAAGAGAATGAGGTCGAGGATAAGGAGAGGAGGAGAAGGAGTGAGATGCGGCTGAAGAAGATGAGAGGATAAGATGAAAAATCGATTGGTTTTGTATTTATAGGGGCAAGGAGGGCAGGGGATATCATGCCCGCATCCCACCCCGATTTTTATTTTAATTTTCTACTCAGACCAACCACTTGGCAGGTTTGGGGGGTGAGACGAGATAAAAATTTTGAGATTTTTGTTAATAGTGTGAAGATGAACAGAGTTGAAATTTTGTATTCTTTTAAAGAATTTTTGTGGGTCCCATAGTAAGATGTGCTTGGAAGTAAAGTTGGGATGATAATTTTATCTTTTTAGAAGAAGAGAAATTGGTGGGTCCCACTATCTTTGCATTTATGGCCTGTCCTCAGGAACCTTACCGTTATACATCTCCTGATTCATCTCTTTGCCCTCAAAGGAAATCAGTTCCTCTCCCATCTCGTCTGTTTCCCCTCAAATCCCAGATCCTCATTACTCTGCACCCTTCGTTTCAATATTTCTCCAACACAAGTGAGACCTGCGTTTGAAGATTTCTTCAACAGTCGTGACTCCTGCGTTTCAACATTAGCCAAGCCTGTGTTTCAAGACCCTCCCTCTCCAACTGTATCGAAGGACTTGTGCATGGGCATCGTCTGAAGATTCTCGATTTCATCTTTCCGGCACAACTACGAAGTCGACAACCAGGTAAGTTCCCGTATTTCTTAAAATTCTAAAACGAAATCCAAGCCCTCGAGATTAGGGTTTTCTTCATGGGTTTTGCATCTCGATGTTCAACAATGATTTGGTTGGATTTATAGTGACAATGGTTGGGATCTGAGTTTGTGTTGAAAGATTTTAAGATGATGCTGTTGTACATATTTTGTTTCACGTGTTCATACTTTTGGTAATTTGTACTTTGTCTGCTTCCAAGTGCAATGATCCGAAGGCCAAGAATGCATTCTGTTCAGTAACGTGCGCACTCGCAATGTTTTGGTTTGAACATACCACATCCCGGTGATTCATCTTGCAAAGTGTTAGGGTTTCGGTTGTTATGGTGGATGATAAATTGGTCTATGTGTTATCTCCCACCATTTCCCAAATTTCTATCTCACATAATTTCTTTGGGCCATTTGCCACTTGTTAAAATTCCCTTTTGCATGGCACTTCATTGCACTCCATCAATGTTTATTTTCTTATGCTTATTTATTTTGGGGGTTTATTGGATTTTCGCCTGGACTCTTCATCGTGCAAATATGCTCTTTTTGTTCAAACAAAACAGTTTCTTTTAGATGAATAATACTACTGGATTTATGCTAAATTATATGTGTCATGTGTTTGGATCTCAACTTATGTTACTGCTTCCACTTTACATAACCACATTTTCATGTACTTCTTCCTGCCCATTATATTTGATCCACATATGAAGTGAATTCAGTTGACTTGGCCTTCTATCAATGCATTATCATATCAGTACTCTCATACCCTTGGGTCAAAACATTTGTTTCTACAACTAAAACGTGCATTAAGAGGGCAGGAAGGTTTCTAAAAATTTCTTTGTTGTCTGAGTTACACCTTAACTATGTTGAATCAGTTTCCTAAACCATTAGTATATTGGAGTCTGTAAATTGAGTTTAGTTCCATTACACTGCCTGTTTGTTTCCATTACTGACCATGTTGCCTAAATTACTCTGCTGCTATCTAAGACCTTAACTATATATATTTTATCCGAAACAATTTCTATATCTCGGTTTCTGTTTGTTTCAGTAATATATATTGAGTTTAGTTCCATTACACTGCCTGTTTGTTTCCATTACTGACCATGTTGCCTAAATTACTCTGCTATTATCTAAGACCTTAACTATATATATTTTATCCGAAATCATTTCTATATCTCTGTTTCTATAATTCATTTTAGTTCCATTACTGTGTTTGTTTCAATAATTGACCATGTCAATTAGAAGGTATTATAAGTTACTCTCTTTCATTTTGTAACCATGTTGTTTAGTTGGGAAAGGGGGCAGGGAGGTTTCTCGTAGTAACTAGCTTGTAGTATCAACTGATGAAATAAACAAATGAACTCATCTGCCAAAAAACAACTAATATGGGTCAAGGGTGGAACTGCTGCAGTTTTTTTTATTAATGTGATATTCTTATAGTTTGGAATGTATACGTTGGTATTATAATTTTCTTAACGCCAGTCACTCAAACCAATGTATATCTTTTCCTGTTATATTTTATAATAATGCATTTCCCTTTATAACATCCCCCAAATAACCCTCTGTGGGCAGTGCACACTCCATTGCTTCCACAAAGCTATCTGCCTTTAATCTCTTTGGAAGGAATGTGAGAAACTTTACTCCACTAGTTTGTTGACTTTGTGGTTTGAACTTTCTGTGCAAGAATTATGGCAACTAGTAGCGGTGTGTCCATAAGCTGGCCTCATCTTATGAGGCTAGAAGATGAGTTGGTATTGGGACGAATACCTTAATGCTATTGTGGTATTCCCTCCAAACTGGAGACGTTGGCCAAGCCCAACAGTTTTGGGAGGCGTTTTTTTAATTGTCGATATTATAAGGGTCAAAACCAGTGTGGATTTTTTCAATGGGTTGATGTTGCAATGTCACTACCAGTTTGTTGTGAGCAGACGTTGCAATTAGCAGAACGAAGAAATGAAAGGATAGCGGCTGAACGTGCAAGAATAGAAGACTCAAAGTTTCAATCAATGAAGATGAAGTACAAATGTGCCTTAATCACATCTTGAGTTTTATTTATTGCCTTATTATGTAGTGTTAAAATTTATAAACTTAATGGTAATGTAAATCAGTTAATGCTATCTTAAATTATTTACATGAAATCATTTATTTAGGGTAAACTGAATGGTTGTTACCAGAAGACACAATGACATGTTGTTAAGTGCACCTGGGTTGTGAACTCTTGTATTTATTACCAAGTTCTCAGACCTAAGCTCACCAAAATATTTAAATTGTTATATTTTTGTAAATATATTTCTTGGTACTCTGGGGAGGTTTCTTTCACCGTTTAGCTTTCTGCATTTTTTTAATCAGTTTTCTAGTTTTAGAGTTGGGTAATCTGTTTTATCAGGGAAACGTTGTAGAGGATAGCAATTTGATAACAGGTACTTGCTCAAAGAGACATTTGAATATGGAGGTGGGAACGTTTTGCAATAAACCCAAATGCATAATCACAATAATTTTATAAATTTCCTAATCAGCATAATCACGATATGAACATAAAATCAATAAATGCATAAGGTAAATAATATCACAAATTCAGGAAACAAATCGATAAGTACAATGCATGCTAACAGACATGACAAACTCAAATACAAAGCATCCCGAATATAAGTGGCTGTTCATGAAATGAAAAACAGAAACATCCCGCAAATAAGTAGTTGTTCATAAATGAAAAAAGAACTGAGAATTTTATAAAAGAAACTCATAAATGAACAAAGAACTGAGAATTTTATAAAAGAAACTCATAAAAGCCGAGAGAATGACTATCTCTAATGTGATAACCATTCAATAAAAACAAACCTGCAGACCATCCCCATCAAGAACTCATCCCCGTCGTGACCGATCAGTGCAAACTCCAAGCCCACTAACTTCTGCGAGTATTCGAGATCGACACAAACGACCTCTGCACTTTTGTGCTCAACAATCGGTCAAAGGCCTTGCTAAATTGCTTAGGCGGTAGGGGAGGTTCAACTTCTTCAAGCGGCTTCATACAATGCATTTGGAGATCAAACGCCCCAGATGACTCCATGCTAGTGTCCCCTTTACTACGCTTCCTCGACCTGCTGTACTCCATCAATTTCATCGCTGTCTTCTCTCTAGCTTCGGCACTACGTCTGATAGCATCAAGGGTCTCACTCATTTGTACTTGAATGGTTGGGTCTTGGATGGACCCTCCCCTTTGTCGTCTACTAGATCCGCTGGCATAGGAGGAGGAGAAAGGTCTTGGTGGCACCTGGGGATCACCCGAGGGGCCTGCATCATGATCAGTAACTGGTGGGCCATGATTTTCCATCTCCTCATCAAGCAAGCGCTCATCGTCACTGTCTGGGGCCAAATCTGTCGAAGCTCGATGCATTGTACCAGTCGCAACTGAACAACCAAATATTGTGCAAAGTTGTTCATATTTTGGGCATCCCATCGTTTTGAAATGTTTCCATGATGGTCTCACCTAATGGCAGAAGAGTGATTAGAATTGGCATCATGGAATGTTGATTTCATCTCTAGTACTAATAGGATTTAAAAATGACTTAAATAGATTGTAGTACCTGAAGGGGATTCACCCAGTGTTCCTCACTAGCTACTGGTGCCTTCCTCTCTGGGTCACACCCTAAACCAGTTTGCTTCATAAGATCAGTAAATTTTGGTTGTCTGCATTTGAGATGAGTAAGTTTGCCTTTAACTTGATCAGAATTAAAATTTATTAGCCCAACTGTAGATAACTTTTCAACAATCCTTACATGATCACTGTTTGTGATCCTCCCTCCCCTCAATCTATCCATCAGGGTGTCTTCATACAACATCTCTATCAGCAAATCCTCAAACCCATCTACCCATAAGCTTCTATCCCTGATCGTATCAATGGTATCATTGTCCATATGGTACTAATATATGCTCAAATGAAACCAATGACTGCACATGGAGTGAGATTTCAAACCAGATTGGGTTTGTTCCAATTCACCATTACATGGTGAACACCAATTCTAGAAAGCCGAAAAGATAATTATGATTTTTATACATTATAAAGCAGGAAAGGAAACTATCAGCGTCTAGTCTAGTAGACTGGTACTCCATAGCCATCTTCTCAAGTAACTATGGTCTGTGTGGGTATCAGGATATAACTTGAATTTTTCACAAGTTTATAAGTTTATAAACTCAAATTTAGAAATTGTTTTTATTTGTATGAAATTATACAAATGTTTGATGTTTATATATATTAAAAATTTTTAATATAAAACATCCCAAACGTCCATTTGTTCACAAAGGTTTATGGAAGAGATCAATCTAATGTAAGTAATGATTCAGTGTTGGGTGAGCCAACCCCAACACTTCGGGGCACATACCATAAACCTATTAAGTAGCTAGGTGAGATGAGACTCCATTATGCATAGAAATAGAGATAATGTATGACAAAGCTAGTTGTATTAATATTTTTATTTGCTTTTGAAAACATTCAGGGGTTCTAGATGGTTTTCATTTGTATGGGAAAAATATCATATAACTCCAAAACTAACTTTGAGTTTAGAGACATAATGATAATGTAGTTGTGACACATGCAAATATTTGAGTCTAACCAGTATTAATAGGAAAATGGGCATGGAGAGAGTTGAATACACAAGCAGGTAAGAATGAATTAACTGTACAAAGTGGATGTAGTTTGTACCTGGTATTGGTGGGGTTTTGGAAGGCCTTAAGGCAAGGGAGCAGATTGGTGGTTTAAAGTGCAAGTTGGCAACTACAAGTGAGTTGAGGTGGAAGATAAACATTCTGGTTTTTTGTTGGTGCCTACATCACGTGAGATCTGTTGTTTTTGTGATGAATAATAATCGAGAAGAATGTGATATTTGTTTCAAGGTCCAGTTTGGCAAGACAACAGTTTGCCTTGTACTTTGCATTATAGATGGATACGGGATGGTCGAGTAATGCATGTCCAAAGGTTTATTCCTATTACATTCGAATGTAAAAAATCCCTTTTACATTTCAAGGCCTCAAAGCATCCTATCTGAAATTCCTCAAACTTAGGTCCTCTCTACCAACGCCTGATCATTGACAATACAGACCTTAACAATACAAAAACTAGCAATTAAGGTTTCATGAATATTTACTGTTGAAATGAAGCCTAATCATGTGAACCCCAGACAAAAATGCTAGCATTTGTAAACTACCAACTCCAACGTTTGAAGAGTTTTCCAGACTTGCACGGATTGACAACAAAATAACTATATTTTTCTTAGCTTGTAAGAACTTGTCATCTAGTCAAAGGAAACAAACAATATGATGCAAATTTACCTGGTAGGAGCGTGTCTTAGAACCCGTGGTGGTCGAGTTATGAACGGCCAAGCATCTATTGTGAGATTCGGGGATGGCGTTGCAAGACTTGCACCAGTTCATTAGGGTGCTTTCCGTTGGAGTGGAAACTGCGACTTTATACACCATTTTGCTATTCCTTCCCAACCGAAGTGAACAACAACTAGTAGCATTCGTACAATTTCAAACCACGCGAGCCCACGGGTCTCTGTTGAGGTCACTTCTTTTCGTGGTAAGGATGCAGAACAGGGGCTATGGTTTATGACCAGATATTCGGCTGGGTGGGGGTACACATTACACTGCCAATGCACAGGTTAGGGGCAGAGATTCTCCTTGCAGGATGATTTGAGGTTGGAAAGGGTTGGAGCACAGTGCCTTGAAGGGAAAGGGGAACACAAACAACGTCAATACAGAGGTTCCAGAGATGCGATTCGGAGGTAAGATGAGCCGATTTTTGCAATTAGGCATGAAGGAGAAATCGGTTTGAGGGTTTGGGCCGCAACTCGAATCGACGAGATTTTGCTACTGCGTGATACACGAACTCATCAATGGATTCATCTACAGTTGATGGGTCGACGCATCCTAAAACATGCATTTCATTACAGACGGAAAAGGTCATTGAAAGAGGGAAGAAAGAAGTAATGGCTAGGAAAAAGTACAATCAGACTAGGGACAACAGGTACTAGTTGCCTGTGTATTGTCATGTCTATGAATAGTAGAAAAAAAAACCGAGACATGGATATCTTGCTTCTGTTTTTGTCCTAAATGTGCATTTGGATATTTGATCTCGTCTCAAACTTGAAACGGGATGAAAATTTTGGGTTTCATCCCAACACCCAAACCAGCCCTAATGAATTGGGTGGATGGTTCGCCCAATACAATGTGGGCTAGGTAGGATGCATGGACGGGCCAGTGGATGGGCTCCTGTTGCCAAGTCCTAATTACAACTATATATACTCTCTATATATAGTGTACTTATATCATATTAGTATTTACGAAAATCTGGTCAGAAACCACCTGTGCTTATGCCCATTTGCGATTAGCCCCTGTGATTTTTTTTTCGGATTAACTCATGTGGTATTAAATAATTTGGATAAAATCTTCGTCATATTTTCCATTCATCTCAGTTAATGGATCTCACATGTCAACTCGTAAGCTGCCAAGTATCAAATTGCTTTTCAAAATCTAAGAAGAAAATAAAAAATAATTTTTAATTAAAAAAATAAGAATAAAAGAATAAAAAAACTCAATTTTTGTGGGAGGGGACTCCCCTTCCCCACCGGTGGACACCACGTGATGGCTGAGCTCAGGCCATCAAGGGTGGTCGGCCACGTTCTGCTACCCCGTGGTGCTTAAGTATGGCCATAGTGTGGGTGGATAGATTCGACCACCATTCAATCACTTCAATGGTCTGACTGCCGGTGGGGAGGTCTTCCCTCCCACAAACTACAATTTGTTTTTGACTTTTTAATTTTTTTAATAAAAAATATTAAACAAAAAATTTTCATTTTCATTTTAGATTTTAGATTTTAAACATAAGAAAAGATAATGACACGTTTTAGGCTCATGAGATGACACGTGTAATCCGTTAACTGAAATGGATGAAAAATGTATGGGAGGGACTTGATCCAACTTATTTAATACCATGAACAGTTTATCCTAAAAAATAAAAGTACAGGGAGCTAATCGCAAATAGCCATAAGCAGAGGGAGGTTATGTTTAAATTGCGCTAGTATTTGTCATATCTATCATACCAAATCAAAAATTGTTGTTGTAATATATATTAAGTTTGAGTTAAATGACCCCGTTAGACGAAGTTCTGATTTATTAAGTTAAAAAGTTAAAAAAAATATATCTTCCTATATTTTAAAAGTATGTATAATGTGAATAGTAATAAACAATAATTACTGTTGACATTAAAGTATAATGAACAATGATTACTGTTTACGTTAAAAGTCAACAGTAATAAACAGTAATTACTATTCACAAATCATTGTTCACATTAAAAATCAACAGTAATGAACAATGATTGGAAAAATTAAGATTTGAAACTTTAAATCTCAACTCTTCATCTTGAATCTCCAAGATTGATCTAACAGTAGAGGTTAAAACATTAAAAATAAATAAACTTAAAATAAATAATTAAAATATAAATTCAACTTTAATTTATAAAATACTAATATTTTATCATTAAATAAAAAATAGATTTTTTAAAATATTTTTAAGAGAATAAAATCATATAAATAATTAGAATTTTTAATATAATTTAAATGTCATGATATTTTTAATTAACTAAAATCATTTAGATAAAATGATTTTTTTAATTCTCTCTGAGTCATTGAGTAGTGTGGTTAAATTCTACAATTCATATATTTTGTTAAGAAAACTATTGATAGAATATTCAAAATCTTTTAATTTTCATATTACTCATATTACTGTAATATTTTGTTATTATTATGATGATTGTTAAAATTTATTTTTTTACTCCTGTATATTAAATTATTGACTAATTAATTTTATTTAAAAAATATATTATTCTTACATTTTGTGGATATTAGTCAATAGAAAAACATACATTACACGTCACTCAGTGATAGTATGTATATATATATATATAATGCTTTGTCCTTGTATTTTTGGATCTCTAAAAGGGAGAGAGAGAGAGAGAGTTGTACTGTGTTGTTTGTGAGAGATGGAATTAGATACGAGTAATTCTTATAATACTTTAGCTATAGTAGTGATGCCATACAACTTGTCACCTTGGAGTGCCTGAAAGATCCCCATTTTTTTTTTATCGGGTCCACTTATTTTGAGGCACAAACCATAGAGAATAATATAGATGTAATTTTTGAACCATTTTAATGCAGAATTGAAAGAATTGTTGGAAAATGGTGTCTGTACATATGGCTTTTCTGCTTATAAAAATTTATCTTGGGGGAGCACAAAAAATAAATTGGCATGACCAACATGTAATAAAAAGACTTAATTTGAGTGGCTGACGTATGATAGAAAATTATGCTTTATGAGTCATCATCGTAATTTACCAGTTGATTATAAATGGCATGAAAATCAAATAATGGTTGATGGGAAAGTTGAATGGAGGTTATCTCATTTGGAGTTGTTTGGGCAAGATGTTCTTTCCTAGTTATTTGAGATGCTAGAGAATTTTCTTGACAAGGATCTACAGGGAAGAAAGAGGAAGCAACAAGCAATATAATTGAATTGGATAAAAAAAAAAAAACATATTCATTGAGTTGTCATACTGATAATGTTGAATTTATACGAGAGTCTCAATGTTATACATATTGAAAAAAAAATATGTGTGTTGGACACGTTTTATGTCAGTTGAAGGAAAATCAAATGATACAATGAACTCACATAAAAATTTGAAAAAGAAGTGTATAAGGAGGGAGATGAACTTGCAAAAATATGTAAATTCAGTTTGATGCCCCTTGCAAGGTATACACCATCCACTAGTTAAAAGGAAAAAATTGTTATTAGTTGATGAGCAAGTTACTATGCCGATATCCCTCAAACTTGTCTAGATGTGTGCGAACTCATGATTGGAAGATAATATGCTTCAAAAGCCATGATTTTCTTATCCTTTTGCAGTTTTTGTTAGCAATTGAGATCTGTAGGTCATTTATCAAGAATGCATGTCATTGTCATTGACATAATTGGGAGCCTTTATATATATATATATATATATCAAGAACTCGTTTTATTCAAAACAACCACACTTACATCATAGAATCACCCAAATAATTTGTGAAATACAGTCAGGATATGAATCCCACCAAACTATCAAGTCATCAAGATTCCAGACATGTTTTGCCATTCTGTGAGCTGCCTCATTAGCCATACGTCCAGTTTGTTGTATTGTGCATTTCAGGATCAACTACATCATATTCTTTATCTCATAAACCAAATGCCCAACAAAGACATTGAGTTTCCATCAGCAAGTAACTCATTAACCATAAGAAGGGAATCACTTTCAATGAGTAGCTCATGTATGCCCAAAGGGATGCTCAATTGTAAACCTCTCAAGATAGCAATCAATTCAATCTCTATTGGATCATTCACCTCATTTTCATTTTTACTAGCAGATAAGATGACCCCCTATCAATTTTTTAAAATAATCCCCACTCCTGCTCTACATTGATCATGAAATATAGCTCCATCAACATTCAGTTTCAATGCCCCTGAAGGAGGGGCAGCCAACTGCAACTTGACGACTTTTTCTGCTTTTGATGTTCTTGAGCTTCCTTATGTGCTTGAGATAAGGACAGAGCATACTCTACAACTTGCCCAGAATGTAATGTTTTATCTTCAAGCATTTTTTTATTCCTTCTATACCACATACCCCAGGCCATAAGAAAAAAATTCTCCACATCTCCACTACTCCCCCTGAACATAACCTTCTTTGCAATGTGTACAAAGTCTACTTTCTCTTCATATGCCCACAAATAACTAAACAATTGTCGCCAACAATCTCTTATAGAAGGCCAGTAATGGAGTGCATGATTCACATCTTCCTCCTCATCATTACACCACTTGTAAGAAGCCTATATAATTACTTTTCAATGAATTAAATATGTCAAAGTTGGAAGCCCATCTTTACGGGCCCTCCAAGCAAACAGTTTCACTCTACTTGGTACCTTCATTTCCCATATCCACTTCCACACCTTCCTCTGTTCCACAGCATTTGAGCTTTAGCCTACCTGCCTAGGTTGTCCAAGCAAATGAAAAAATCTGTATGCGCTCTTGACACTATAAATCCGATTTTTTTCATGTTCCCATATGAGATAATCTGGTCTACTTTCAGAGCTGATCAAAATCTTCAAAACTTCCGCTGCTTCTCGGGATGGTAAGATCCTTCTGACTTTATCCACATCCCACCACTTTGTGGCATCATCAATAAGGCTTGCCACTGTTGCATTATCTTGAATTGTGGGTGCAGTGGAATTATTTGGTATAAGTTTATGATCTGGCAGCCAGAAATCTATCTAAATGTCAATAGATTTCTCATCCCCCACTCTCCACCTACAACCTTGCATCAAACTCTTTTTGGCCTCCCATATACCTTTCTATATATAAGAAGGGTTGCACCTAATGATGACTCACTGAAACTGGTATGTGGGAAATACTTAGCCTTAAAAACTTTATGTAGCAAAGTAAGATCCTCCATCCCTGCTTGGCTAGTAGAGCCAGATTGAAAGTATGCAAGTCCTTGAACCCCATCCCTCCATTTGTTTTTGACTCACATCTTCTTCCAACTCACCCATCGAATTCTGTTCTCATCTTTCTTTTGACCCGCCAGAATTTTGCCATCATATTTTCCAGCTCAGTACATAGGGTTCCAAGGAGTTTGAAGCAGCTCATTGTGTATGTTCGAATAGACAATGCCATTGTCTTTTTTGCATTAGAACATTGAATGTGGTTTCGTTATAGAAGATGAAACGTGATGTCCATTTAATATTATATACTTTTCGAAATAAATATTGACCATCTTTTCAATGAAGACTTACTGAACCGGTATAGTATAAATTGATGTATCCGATTGATTGAATGGTTACTCGATAAATTAAAATGGTCACTGAGAATATAGCATGCCTAGAAGAACCAATTGCTTAGCCATATTTGGCTTTCATGCCATATTTGTCAATTATGCATTAAATCTCCACCAAACGAAGTGAGACAAGGCGCATTTTTGTTGGTTCATTTCTTTCCATTTTTAAACATGTTGCGACGTGATTTAAGTTTCAAATTAGATGCTCAAATTTCGAAACCGTTCAAATCTCGCATGCCTCTATTAAATGATTGGTGACTCTAAGTTTCAGGGTAAGTTCTTCTCATTGGAGTTGTTTTCTTTTACATTCCTATGCCATAGCATAAGAAATATTCTCAAATTACAAATATTTTAGACTACTGGCAATGGAGAAATCAAAGAAATCTAGCACATGCAGTTTGGAGTAAATACGACAACTACCTCTGTGATAAACACAAGCAGAGTCCCTTTTGTCTTAAAAGGAACTCAGTAACTTCGAAACAAACCCAGTTAAGAAATCTCAATAATCGGAGATAAAAAAAATATCAAGAATAACAACAACAAGAAGTAAATCAACAAAAAATAATAAAAAAAATAAAGAATAAGAAATACAAATAGAGATTACGTGGTTCGGCCCTAATGGCCTACATCCATGGCAAGAACAGCCTCAGAGATCATTCTTTATTGAGTAATCTTCAAAGCCAATGTATCATACACAAGATCAAGCTAATACCGAGCCAAAACAAGCTACAATATAGCTTTCTTCCTCCCTCAGTAAAACCCTAGCAAGAACTCTCCTCTCTCAGATTTACAAAGCTCTCGAAGACGGCATAAATGCCCAAAATGAAAAACTGTTCAACTTGCCCTAATACGGCTACAAAGCATATATATATATGGCCAACAGATTACAACACGTGCCTTTGATCCAGCGGCTTTTATTCAACATATCAGAATATAAAGTTTGCTCCCTTGCCCAGCACATGATCACTTTACTGCATATCTATAAGAGCTGCTGCTTATCACCAGGTGTCCCACTTTTATTGGCTACATACATCAATTAGAGTAAATTGACAAAAGGTAAAATATTGACACACAATATTCACAATTCTCCACCTTGACAATATTATTCCCATCACTTCTATCCTTCTCTCATCTTGGTTGTTCTTGCAATGTCCCTCTATTAGGGACCCTTAATAGTCTGCATGTTAATTAAGTTCAGACAGTGTCTAAACTTTGTCACTGGTAGGGATTTAGTCATCATGTCTGAGGGATTTTCCTCAGTTGGAATTTTCTCCACTCCAATTTCCTTTGACTCAATTACATCCCTTATAAAATGGAGCCTAACATCTATATGCTTAGTCCTTTCATGATATACTTAGTTTTTAGCCAAATATATTGAACTCTGGTTATCACAATGTACAGTAATATTTCCTTCAAAAATACCTAATTCATGTGATATACCATTTAGCCATATGGCTTCCTTTATAGCCTCTGTCAAAGCTATATACTCAGCCTCAGTAGTTGACAAGGCCACAACAGATTGTAAGTTTGACTTCCAACTAATAGCCCCCCCATATGCAGTAAAAACATATCCTGTTAAAGATTTCCTGGTATCCACATTACCAGCATAATCAGCATCTACAAAACCCTCCAACTCACAACCTTCTTTAACATTTGATCCACATTTCAGGCCCAAATTAATAGTTCCAGAAATATACCTTAATAACCATTTAATGGCTTGCTAGTGTGCCTTACCAGGATTACTCATAAACCTACTAACAACACTGATAGCATATGTAAGATCTGGTCTTGTACAGACCATTGCATACATGACACTTCCCACCATGCTAGCATAGGGAATTTGTTGCATAAATTCTATTTCTGATTCTAATTCTGGGGCCTGACAAGTGGACAACTTGTAATGCTGACCCAGAGGTGTGCTTGCAGGTTTAACTTGGTCCATACCAAACCTTTTTAGAATTTTTAAGAAATAATTTTTCTGAGATAGGTACAAACATCCCTCTGACCTATCTCTTATAATATCCATTCCTAAAATTCTACTAGCAAGTCGTAGTTCCTTCATGTCAAATTCAGATTTCAACATACACTTAGCCTGTTTGATTAAATCAGGGTCTTTACAAGCCACTAACATATCATCTACATACAGTAAAAGATATAATAATATTCCATTAACATCTTTATAGTAAACACAACTGTCATAACAGCTTCTTTTAAAATCATTTTCAAGCATGTAATTATCAAATCTTTTATACTATTGTCTAGGAGATTGTTTTAGACCATATAAAGATTTTCTTAAGTAAACAAACTTGATTAGAGTTAATGTCTTTTATAAACCCCTCAGGGGGTTGCATGTAAATAACCTCTTCTAATTCTCCATGTAAAAAAACAGTTTTTACATCCAGCTGTTCTAAGTGCAAATCATGATATGCAATGTAAGACAGAAGCAATCTAATGGAACTATGATTAACCACATAAGAGAATATCTCATTAAAATCTATTCCCTCTCTTTGAGTGAAACCTTTAGCCACTAGCCTTGCCTTGAACATAGTATCTTCTACCCCTGGTATGCCTTCCTTTCTTTTAAAGATCCACTTGGATCCCACTAGCCTAACCCCATTAGGTTTGGTAACTAGTTCCCAAGTTTTATTTTTATTAAGAGACTCCATTTCATCATGCATAGCAAGTATCCACTTAGTAGCATCCTTGCTAGAGATAGCCTCTTTATAGGTTCTTGGTTCTTGATAAACAAACTCATCCGCAACAGTCAAAGCAAAAGCTATAAGTTCAACTTGACCATACCTTAAAGCTGGTTTTATAATCCTTTTCTTTCTGTCTCTTACCAAAATGTAAGAGTCAGAACCTGGTTTATCTAAGTTCTCTAAAATAGAGTCCTCAGAGTTACTGTTTTGCCCAGTATTAGGATCTATTGAGGTGTTTGCTCTCTCCACCTCAAAATGTACATTTCCCCCAGTGATACTGGGTCTTTGATCTACCTCTACCTTAGGTACTCGAGCCATTTGGGATTCTTAAAGATCACATCCCTGCTATTGATGCACTTATGTCTACCAGGCTCATCAAGCCACAGTTTATACCCCTTAACACCCTTAAGGTACCCCACAAAAATACACTTAAGAGCCCTAGGGTCTAACTTATCTGTTTTTGAGTGTGCATAAACTGTACACCCAAAAATTCTAAGATAATCATAACTAGGTGGTTTTCCACTCCACATTTCTTGTGGTGTTTTAAAATCTATGGCAGAAGATGGACACCTATTAATTAAGTGGACTGCTGTGGCAGCAGCTTCAGCCTAGAAAGTTTTAGGTAACCCAGCATTAGATAACATACATCTCACTCTCTCTAGAATAGTCCTATTCATTCTTTCTGCAAGACCATTCTGTTGGGGAGTTTCTCTCACAGTTTTGTGTCTTAGAATCCCCTCCTTTTGACAGAAAACATTAAACTCTGTTGACAGAAACTCTAGCCCATTATCAGTTCTTAGGATTTTTAGTTTCCTGTCTACCTGATTCTCAACTAAAGATTTCCAGTCCTTAAAAGTCTTAAACGTGTCACTCTTGTGTTTGAGAATGTAAATCCATACATACCTAGAGTAGTCATCAATGATGGAGAAGAAATAATTCCCTCCACCATGAGAGGCTACTCTAGAAGGTCCCCAAAGGTCAGAGTGTACATAATCAAGGGTCTGAGTAGTCATATGAGTTGCCCTTTTAAAACTAATCCTTTTAGCCTTTCCATAGACACAGTCTTCACAAAAATGTAAATTGTCCAGGCCAGCATCAGTCAACAAGCCTTGTTTGTGTAATTCTGAAAGTCCTCTTTGACTAACATGCCCTAACCTCCTGTGCCAAAGCACAGATTTATTCTCAATGGCATTCTGCACAGGGGATGCTTCCCCTACAGTGGTTTTTCCAACTAGAGTATAAAGGCCATTTTTAATTATCACTTTCATAATTGTGAGTGAACCTTTAGTAACTTTAAGGACCCCTGCTTCAGACTTAAAAGAATAACCTGAATTATCAAGTGTGCCAAAAGAAATCAAATTTCTCTTTAAGTCAGGTATAAATCTGACCTCCCTCAAAAGTGTCGCCATCCCATCATGTAATTTTAGTCTTATACACCCAATTCCCATGATTTTACATGATTTATTATTCCTAGAATTACATGTCCACCATCTAATTCAAAAAAGGTTTCAAACCAGTCCCTATTGGGACACATGTGAAAAGAGCAACCAGAATCTAAAATCCACTCTTTTCCAGAGCCTACCTCAGATACATTCAGTACCTCGACACTTTCATACCCATCTAACACCACTGCCACTGCCACATCCCCATCCTCTTTATTTTTGTTACCTGCCTAAGTTTTTCTATCAGGACAATCTCTCTTGAAATGTCCTTCTTTGTGACATAGAAAACATTTTAACTGTTTTCCTTTTGATTTAGATCTTCCTTTCTTAAAATCTAATTTATTTTTCTTGCCTCTCTTCTCTGGTTTTCCTCTAATAGACAAGCCCTCCCCATGTTCTCGTTTGGTATCTTCTTGATTTTGTAATTCCCTAGCATAAAGAACAGACTGCACTTCATCTAGAGATAGAGTATCTCTACCATACATCATGGTCTCCTTAAGATTCTGGTATGATGAGTCGAAAGAACTTAGCAAGAGGATTGCTTGATCCTCAACCTCCACCTTAATATCAATATTAGCTAGGTCTAATATAATTTTGTTAAAGGTATCCAGATGTTCCCCTATTTGGGTTCCAGGAGTCATCTTAAGGGTATATAACCTAGTTTTCTTACAAAGTCTGTTAGCCAAGGATTTTGTCATATAGAGATATTCTAGCTTAAGCCAAATACCAGCGACAGTTTCCTCACTTGCTACGTCCTTCAATACTTTATCTCCTAAAGACAAAATAAGAACACTGTGGGCCTTTTGGAGAATGTCCTTTTGGACTTCTCCCTTTCCTTTATCTTTCGAGAAAAAGTCCCTTTTTTCATAAGTGAGAGCATCCTGTAAGCCTTGTTGGACTAACAAAGCTCTCATCTTTATTCTCCATAATCCGAACTCATTAAGCCCTGTAAATTTCTCAACATCAAATTTCGTGGTCCCCATTGAACCTAAGCTCTTGATACCAATTGTGATAAACACAAGCAGAGTCCCTTTTGTCTTAAAAGGAACTCAGTAACCTCGAAACAAACCCAATCAAGAAATCTCAATAATCGGAAATAAAAAATATCAAGAATAACAACAACAACAACAACAACAACAAGTAAATCAACAAGAAATAATAAAAGAATAAAGAATAAGAAATACAAACAGAGATTACGTGGTTCGGCCCTAATGGCCTACATCCACGGCAAGAACAGCCTCAGAGATCATTCTTTATTGAGTAATCTTCAAAGCCAATGTATCATACACAAGATCAAGCTAATACCGAGCCAAAACAAGCTACAATATAGCTTTCTTCCTCCCTTAGTAAAACCCTAGCAAGAACTCTCCTCTCTCAGATTTACAAAGCTCTCGAAGACGGCATAAATGCTCAAAATGAAAAACTGTTCAACTTGCCCTAATACGGCTACAAAGCATATATATATATGGCCAACAGATTACAACACGTGCCTTTGATCCAGCGGCTTTTATTCAACATATCAGAATATAAAGTTTGCTCCCTTGCCCAGCACATGATCACTTTACTGCATATGTATAAGAGCTGCTGCTTATCACCAGGTGTCCCACTTTTATTGGCTGCATACATCAGTTAGAGTAAATTGACAAAAGGTAAAATATTGACACACAATATTCACAACCTCATTATTCAACCCCAATTCAGAAATATTTTAGAACATGGAAATTGGAAGTGTCTCTGTTAAAAATGTGTTTCATACCCCCACAATTGTGTTCGCTTCATACTACCCACCTATTCACACATGAGACCAAGAAAGCTAGCACGGCTTCTCCAGCAGGGAAATATCTTCGATGCTTAATTTAGAGCCGATTGGAATAACTATAATGTGGAATGTTGGAGGAAGAGTAAACAATAAGTTGTAGTCAACATACCTCTAGACTCTCCGTTCTTCACTTTCTTCACTTCTTTTTATCCCATTTTCCCTTTGGGATTGGGTATCCTTCACTATTGCTCACTAGTCTGATGGTTGACCTTTTTTCAAACAATTCTGCTATATACAAGCAGACTGCGTACCAATTGTGTGCCGAAAGATGACATGGCAGGGGTATTTATGTAATTATAAGAATTAAAAAAAGAAAAGCAATTAAACAAAGAAAAACTGAACTATTCCTCCGTCTCCCTCCTAAATCGAAAGCAGAACTATTCCTCTGTCTCCCTCCTAAATCGAAAGCTGCTTCCTTCCATCTCTCCAAATCTCTTCCTTAAACTCCCCCAAATCTCTTTGGTTGAAAAAAGGAAAAGTCAATGAGTAGAGGTATTAAAGCACAACCGAAGAATCATTGAGATGAAAGTCACTGAGTGGAGGTATTAAAGCACAATTGAATAATCATTGAGATGCGGACAATCTCCTCTGAAGAATCAACCAACCGAAAAGTTATGCACATTGTCAAGTAATAAGGTTTGGTTGTACATTGAGCTACAAGAACACCTTTATTTATTTATATTTATTTTTTCTGTTTTTGCAACTAAAATTTCTAAGAATGAAAAAGGTGAACCATCAAAATGTAAAAAAAAAAAAAATGCTTTAGTGTTAAAATACCTGTAAGAATGGGTTAAATATCAGCCATGAGGAGTGAAAAAGAGAGTAGTTTTTGCTCTAAAAGAGTCACCCACTTTCTAGGATTCTCTAGGATTTATGCTTCTTTTTTTTTCTCTTTTTCTGATGAATGCACTACTTTACTCTTTGTTCTTGCTTTTGAGAGAATATTAGATTCCATGCTATTCAAATCTAATTAAAGTAATTAATGTTTCCTGATATCGAACAAATAATCACAAAAATATTTCACATTAACAAACTTAAGTAAGAAATAAAAATAAAAAAGATTTCCACCACACACCTAGGGAATGTATATAGTTGGAGGTGATTTCTTTGCCCTTTTTTTCAAATCTCTCTTCATGCAGTCTTCCCATTGGAGTGAGAGTAGTGAGAGCTAAATAAGCAGTGAGAGCTGCGTGTAAAACTTCAAAAATTGGAGTGAGGAAAACTATGTCTTTGGTGGCTTTGGACCCACTTTGGTCTTACAAAGTGGGAAGATCTACAAGAAAAGAACCTTACACTTAAGTGATAACAAATTGGGGAATTTCATACTTAAAGAAAATCATATAAAGCAAAACTTTTATTAGTTGTGCAATTCTATCTATGTTTAGCATTTCTAGAATTTAGAATATCCACTTGTTATGAACTTAGTTTGAGATTTTGTAGAAGTTTCAAATATTTGAAGTTCTTTTTTACATTGCTTGGATTTGGAATTCCAAGTATGTTAAAAATCAGTAAATGCGATAAATCTAGTTGTATGATTATGTAGTTCCTATGATATAACTTGTTTTTCTTTGATAACTTCTTCTTCATGATTAATGTTGGTGGGCTACGCTGCAACTTCTATGCTTTTAAGCTTTGTCCTATCCATTTAGTGATTGTATTGGATTAATTTTCAATTTACACTCTTAATTCTTGTACAGGACATTCAAGCACTAATCAACAAAATTAATAAGTCTATAGTGGCTCCTCTTCCAACAAAGTATTCTGATGGAGAAAGGGAAAGAGCACACATCTCCCTTCACACCTACCACAAATCCATCAAATCAGATGATACCAAGACCATTTTATACATATTTTTCAACACCTCCTAGCATAGATCCATCTGTCAATCCTGCAACTCTGGTATTATGAATATAAAAAATTTCGAACAGGCCAGCCAATAGTTTTAATTTTGATTTTGATCTATCTTCAAATCTTTAGTTTGAATTGGTGTATATATATATAAATGAATTAATTGGAAAAACAACACGTGCAGGAATTCTTTGTGAGACAACAAATTAATTTAGTGAATAAGAAAAAGATGAAGCTGGATGTCAGAATATTTCCTAACTTTTTTTTTTTTTTGTTGGTTGCTAGGGAAGGTCTTTTAAAACACAAATCACCATGTAATTACTATCTTCATCCTAATCATGATAGACCCTAAAGAAATAACATGTTTATAGATTGAGCTAATTAGTAATTTTCTAAACAGTGATGATATGTATGAAATTAGTAATTTTCTGACATAAAAAGTATCCTCTATTGAAACACTACTTATATTCTATATATATATATATAATTGTACAAGAAGTACGTGTGTGTGTGTGTGTATATATATATATATATGAAAGTATTAGTGGTAGGTATTGCTTATAATATATATGAACGATCTTTGAGAGAATCTTAGCTAATGAAATAGATTGTTTTTTCAGCTTGTTGGAAGGTATGCCCAACGTTATTGATCATTATGATTAATATATAAGGTTTACTATTTCACCTGTGTTTCTCCATTATGCATTGCTTCAAATTGAGCACCTATTTATATATCTTAAGCTCATTCAGAACTGAATGCCACATAATGTATTCTTCCTGCAAAACAGTATACCTATGACCCTGCTGACATGTAAACAAGCTAACACATGAACTGTTAGCAGGGTGTCAGGCCTCTTTTGCAGGAGTGGACAAGGAAAAAAGTTTAGGTCTTGTCAGGGTGTGGGAGAGATGAGCTCTTAAAGGTTAGTTGGCTCCGGAATGTTATAAAACATTTATGAATTCTGCCCCATTATCCAAAATCTTCTTTATAATAGGTGATTTAGATATCTGAACGATTCTTATATATAGAAATCCTTGTTTCCCTCTATCTAAGGACAACTTTTAACACTTTTGCAGGTTCGCTAGATGGGCTAAAGATTGAAGATAACTGAAGTTATGCAGATGAATTTCTTGCATGATTTGCTCTGACATGAAAAAACACTCAAATACCCTTTCGCTTTATTGTAACTATTAGAGAAGAAATGTGGCCGTGCGGGTCCCACCATAATATTTGTACAATGTTAGTAAATGTAATAGTAGTTACTTGCATTTTCAGTACACGAATTCAAGGGAAAACTAATGTGATGTAACATTTTGTAATTGGCTGAGTTGAAGTTACATTTTGTTAAAGTGTATTCATGTTATTGAAGTTATGCTACTGAGTTGTGTAATTTTCCATGTAATTTGTGAATAGTTGCTTGGCTTCTTTTTGCCAATATCTGGTATCAACCTGATGTATTAGGACAATATTTGGTATTAACCTGTTTAAAGTACTTTCATGGGAACAAATAATCTTAGGAAACACTTCTCAGCTTCATACATAGATAAGTTATATACAAGAACATTGATGCGCATGCATCGTTTACATCTCAATTTCTCAACTAGTTTCTTAAGGTTATACACAACAAAGGCCACAAAAGTATATACAAAGTTCCCTCTAGTAATATGGTTTCATTGTTTACAGACGCAATACAATAAAATTAATATAAAAATAATCCAACAGACACGAAGTAGTGTGCATTCAGGCCAGATGTCTGCTTGTTGCCTTTGAATATCAAGTTGGTCATTGTGAATTCCCAACTTGTACTTTACAATCTCTTCATCTCTTCTTCGAAGCTCTTCCTCATTCCTTAACAACTCATCTTCTATGTTGAAGAGTTTTTTTCCTCTTTCCTCACTGTAATTTGCCCATTTGAAATAGTTGCAGTGTAGTAATCCCTAATTATAAAGAAACAAACGAGAAATATCAAACTTTTGTAGAAACTCAATTACACGTCAAAGTTATACTAAAAAATTTCTACCTCTATATTGTAGTTTGGACACCCAAAAAATGATTGGCCCAGATTTCTTGGCATATTCGATGTTTTAAGTTTTGCAGGCTTCCCACAAGTGCACATTGGGCTGTTCGTCAAAATCCATGAAGAAGCTGAAGATGACATCCTAATGAAGACAATGTCAACAAATCAACCAAAGAACACAAAAACTTTGCACATTACCAAAACTTTGCAGATTACCAAAACTTTGCATATAACAAGCAAAACTTTGCAAGTTACCTAAACTTTGCACACTACAAAGTTTTGCACATTACCAAAACTTTGCACATTACCAAAACTTTGCATATAACAAGCAAAACTTTGCAAGTTACCAAAACTTTGCACATTACAAAGCTTTGCACATTACCAAAACTTTGCAAAACTTTGAATAATAACTCAATTCTATATTACCAAAACTTTGCAAGTTACAATCTGCATGCACACGACAAAACAGTCACTCTCACAAGCAAAATAATAGAGACAATCAAGTTGACAAGATATAATGAAAGGAGCTTAATTTGATAGCTGCACTTTATATATGATATCTTAATTAGAATCACAATAACAGTGAGCAATCCAGAATGAAACAAATCTTTAATTTTTTTGGTCTTTTTCCTCTCTGTTTTGTTTCTACTTGCCCTACACATGTGATTCACTGCAACACAAGTTGAGGACCTCGAGTATACCTATACCACGTCTAAAAGTTCCTACAGAGTACAACCATTGGATCAAAGAAAAGAAAATATGTTGTCTTCCATGTACAAGCAAATCACACGCATCAACATGTTTACTCTTAACATTTAGATTGTCATCTGATAACAGAATTGTATATGCATGCAGTGCATGCAGTTAAACCCACAAAGAAAAGAATACCATTCCTATTTAAGATGAGACATAGGAGCAAATTTTTGGTTTTCTTTTGTAAGTTTTACATTTTCAGGTGCTTTAATTTTTAATTTTTTTGATAAAAACATTATAACATGATGATAAACATTCTGTTGGTGGAAAGAAGAGAATTTGGAAGTATTTGTGAATTTCTGTCAAGGAACAGTTTGGTGGGGGGCTTGGCCTAATAGGGTTGAAAACTTGAAACATTTGGAAGAACTTCTGGTCATTTTTTTGTTGGACTGCTAAGCACACAACTCCCTCTCTCTGTCTCTCTCTCTCTCACACACACACACACACAGTCAAAAAGGGGCATGATCATATGGGAGTTCCACATAAATGCACGACTCATCTGTAGGCTTTCTATCTATCAACCCCACTTTTTAAATTCTTTTAAAGCCTTACAAATAAAAAAGAGGCAACTCAGAACTCAATCTCAAATAAATCCAAGGCATCTGAGAGTACTCCACTCACACAATTTGCAACATTTTCCCCCGAATTTTATTACCTCAGTACTCAAATAAATCCAAGGTATCTGAGAGTACTCTCAAAAAACAAGAATTCAGAATTAATATAAAATGCTCAATAAACCAACCAGCCTGCCAACAACAATTTTTTTTCATTTTTTTCTTATCTTTTTCCCTTGAATTTTATTACCTGAGAACTCAGAAGCTTAGGTTTCAGTTGCTTGATTCTTACCCTTTTTTATTGATAGAGAATGTAAAAACCTAAATTCAAAACCTAAATTCAGAACCACAAAATCAAAATATATGCACAACACAATGTTAGATACAACTGCATTTATCTGTTACAGAGAGAGAGAGATAGAGAGACAGAGAGAGAGAGAGAGAGAAAAAAAAAACCGGTGGCTACAGCTGTGTTCGTGGGGAAGAGGCTGAACAAAGGCACTCGGAGAATATTAGGGCTCGGACCAAAATATGGGGTTAAACCAGAGAAGAGATTATGCACAGAAAAATGGGAGCTTTCGACGGCTTGAGAGAGAGATGAAAGTCATCGACAGCAAGGAGAAGAGAAGCAGATTGCGGGGCATTGAGGCTCAAACTAGATAAGACAGAAGGGCGCTTCGGGCTCCAACCAGAGAAGAAGGTGCCTGTAGCTCAAAATTCAATCCCGCCCAATTCAGCCCAAACGGTTCGTTTCATTAACCCTTATCTAAACCGTACTGTTTCACTTGCCACGTTGGATAGGTGTGCAATCTCTTGCGCAGATCGCCTGCAACAAGTGTTTTCCTTTTTCAAAGGGGGGCATGTCACTGTATTTAATGCGGTAACTCCTTTGGAGTCCGGGGTCATTTTGGCCTGCCTAGGGCTCGTTCTCTCAAGCGGACATATTTGCACATTTAATGTAGCAATTCCTTTGAGTCCCGGGCCATTTCGGCCCTCCCGGGGCTCGTTCTCCCAAGCAGACATATTTGCGCATTAATGCGGTGTGCCTTGTTAAGGATCTAGATGAAACCCCACCTCTTCGTTACAGACGTGCACATCCCGCAGGTCCTTCCCAGACGGACGCCTTACCACATTTAATTGAGCCTACCCATTGAGAATCTTGGTAGATTCTCCCTCATGGGGGTAGGCCTGACCTTCAGGTTATTAGAAGGCTTTCCTACGTTGCTGACCTCTGTGGCCTCGTCTTCTTGCCGAATGGAGGGGCCCTTGGACCATCAGCCTGGCTAAGTCTCTGCAGTATTCATTCCGGTGGGCTCGTTTGACCAGCCTCACTGGGCATTTATTTCTTGCGGTGCATTTTGGGCTCAATAGTCTCCAACTGATTGGATACATAATCAATGGAAAAATTGCTTGAAACTGAGGACACGGCACTTTCAAGTAGACTTAATGCGACAAACAAAAAAAGAAACTGAAACACCCACTTTGAAACACAAAGCTCCGTAGACGCCAAACGCCATTTTCTTTTCTTCCAGTTGGTTTGGCTCAATTGTTTGCTTGTCTCAGTTATTTATTTAGCTTAGTTGTTTGTTTGGCTTTGCTTTGAATATGCACGCCAACTATTTGCTAAAATGTCATAACCATTTCTCTCACTTTTTCCCCTTCTATCTGTCTTTCAATCTAGCACATAGTATTTTAGCTCATTTTGACCATAATTCAAACAAAAACTCTCAGTCATAACGGGTAAAAAAAATATTTTTATAAGATCCTTAGACAACTTTTATCTTGAATGTAGAGAACGCACGTGTTAGCTCTTGGACATTTGGGCTATAAATTATAGTGCTCTGCATATATATATATATATTTATATATATATAGCTAGAATTGATACAAAAGTCACCAATTTCTAAGAAAAGTAGCACTTATTTAGCCTTAATCCTTAGTACGTAGCTTCTACATAAATGACAAAAATAGCTTCAGGTCCATATTATATTTCTCTCCTATAATTCGAAGTCTACCCTTAGATATTTGTCTTCTCTTTTATTATGAGTTTGAATTGGAATCAGCACATGCATTTCAAATCTTTTGCATTTTAGTCTTTCTTAAGATATAAAATAAATAATAAAATCTACATCTTTTCATCATCTTAACTTTTGAGATAAGTGATAATTTCACATGGTATTAGAGCAGAAGTCCTGAATTCGAACTCTGATTTTACACTCTATCTCATTTAATTAAATATTTCACGAGTTGAGCCACCTATTGTTGGGAAGTCTGGCCCACACGTGAGGGGGATTGTTAATATATAAAATAAATAATAAGATCTACTTATTTCCACCAGCTTAACATTTTGGGATAAATGGTGATTTTACAGTTCCCAACATACTGATTAGATGCCCAAAATTAAACTTTGACAAAAAAATCATATGATACCAAAATGTATTCAAAAGTTCTATATATTGACCTAGATCGAAGAGGAGAATAGTCAAAATAAGAAAATATGTACACTAACATCGTTGCATGAATATGGAATCTAACCTTTTTATTAAAAGAAAAGACCCAATTTTTGTAAGTCATGATCTTTCAAGTCATTAACTTTTACTACCTGCTAACTAAATGGGCATAATCTTAGGTATATTATACTGTTACTCCTAAAATTTTAATTTTGTTGGTAGTGTCTTGAATTTTTCTTTATTGTGTTCTATCGGTGAAGCTTTGTTTTTTGTTACTTTATATATGTTATTTGTGGATGCTCATATTGGAGTCTTTTTAATGTAAATCTAAATATTATAACTCAAGTAGTTATTAATAAAAACAAATATTATTTGAGGTAAACGAGTTTTGGTATTTGAGGTTGTGCTCTATTTGGTTGCTGGAAAATGCAGTTATAGAAATGAAGTTGAGGGACATCATTATCTTTTGGGTTGGTTTAGTTACACAAAATCAACTATTTCATCTCATATAATTAATACAATTTTCACAAACTCTCAAATAAAATATAATAACAATTCAATTTTTTCAAATCCTAAAACAAAAATTATATTATAACAATATTTTATTCAACTTTTAACAAAACTTCTCTTCTCATCTAATCTGAACTGTGTAACCAAATGAGGCCTTAATTTCAATTAATATATGTTCATGAAATTGCAATGTTTTTGCTCTTTGGATGCTGAGAAAATGCAGATAATTTTTTTTTTCAGTAAATGTGGATAATGTTAAGGTTAAGACTATTCATTTGGGTTCTGGACTAGGTATCTGGGTACACCCGGACCGAAACTCGGATTTCAAATCTGAGCAAGAACCTGGACCGGGTTAATCCGGGCTATGAATCGGGCCGAAACTCGAACTAATCCGAGTTTTAGAAAACCGAAAATCCGGGTTCTGGATTGTACTTATCAACAAAGAAATTAGCATCTCATTCCACAATAAGTGATGCAAACTGGTTGACCCTAATATGTATATATAGCTCCAAGCCTCCAATGAAGCAATAATGACAAACAAATACTCGCTAAGTTTGAGACAACTTAAAACTAAGAAGAAAGACCACTACTAAGAGGAAGGCGAGATATGAAATCTACATCAACAATTAGATATTTGGCTTCAATGCAGCAACAGTGACAAATAACTCTTTTGATAAAAGAACAATGATAAACAAATAGTGGCAGCATCCTTTTAGACATAAGTGGAAAGATCTATGCTAACACTGGTAAAAGATCAAAGTTTGAGTCCCAAGCTTTAACTGCAATTTTAGTATGAACAATAGTTGGGAAAATAAATAACAGACTTTAGAACTTGAATGCTTCATTACAGAAAATAAAAAATATTCAAGGAACTCCTAAAAACCATTCTCACAAATTCTACACTTTTTTTTTTTTTTTTTCTGAAAATAACTCATTACACAGTAGACAGAGTGAACTAAGAAACTTTTTATTTGATAACCGAGGGTGTTCGGGTCAGCTTGCGTGCACCACTACTAATCCCACAGGACCTTGAAGTTAACAACCAGGTAAACCTCTAATGACCCTAAGAAGACTCAGACTGGTAACCATCAGAGAGCAAACCCAAGACCGAACCAGCTGAGCTGCCCCCCACGGCTCAGAGTGAACTAAGAAAACTAGAGCACGGGAATATAACAATTAGATACACTAAATCTAAAAAACACCATAATCAAAAAGCAAAAACAATAATACCAACTACTGGAACAAACAATCTAATTTAGTTATTGCGTATAGCTCAACTGGGCTTATCATAGTTTAGAAAAAACTGCATACTACATAATAAGTTACAATCAAGCACAAATTTTCTTTCTCCTTGTTTTCCCAATAACCAAACATATAAACAAAAACATAAGGGTAACGAGAAAAACAAAAGACGAATCGAGTAGAGAAATACCAGCAACTCCGTGAAGCCTCAGAGAATCTTCAAGGGAAGTTGAAACAGTGGATTGCTTTGATTCAGCTCCTGATTTGTTGATGCCTGCAACTACAACCACCCAAAAATAGCATTTTTCCATTAAATTTCCAAAACTCAAAAAATAGAAATTTTCTTTTAAACATACCCACAAATAAGAAAACACTCTCAAAAAGGAAAAGCCCAACAGACTCCAACAATCAAAACAAAAAATGAAGGAACCCTAGATCTGGGCATAAAACACAAAAATGAAAACAAAACCATTTCTTCTAAATACTAACAAATCTCTCAGCATCAAAACAAAACCCTTTGTTTGAGCTTAACGAAACCACAGAGTGCCGATTCTTATCAATACACGATAAAAGCACACATAGTGAAAATTGAAAAAAGAGTTATTGAACTTTTGAGAAAAAACCGATCTGCTTTGAAAATATCTAAGTACCTCAAAAAGATTTTCTTTTTCCAAAAAAGAAAAGAGCAATAGCTTACCCACTACTCACATTTCACTCCCAAAGTCTTCAGGGCTCAAGCCTGCTAATATAGTGTCAGAAATTCCAACGAGAGAGAAACTGCCTCAGATACTCGAAGGCTATGGCTTCGGAGAGAGAGAGAGAGAGGACAGCAGAAACTCTGAAGGCTAGGATTTCCATTTGTTATGCTCCCACATTGGTTGAGATTTAAATGGTATGTGTGCATATAAACTTAGGGCACCTCCACCTAGCAAGCTGGTTTTCTAGGATGTGAATTATTGGACCATATATGGACACATAACAAATGGTATCAGAGCCGGTTGTGGGCTTGCAGAGTGGCCAACTATGGATCCAGTGAGATGGGCCTTGTTGCCCCAATCTGGTAAAAGCCTCCCATAGTGCTCGACCAACGTGGGCGTTGGTCTTGAAGGGTGGGGATATGTTATGGTCCCACATTGATTGGGATTCAAATGGTATGTGTGCATATAACTTGGGGGCACCTCCACCTAGCAAGCCGATTTTCTAGGATGTGAATCCTTGGACCATATATGGACACATAACACCATTTGGGCGAGGGAGAGAGTAGAAGATACGGTTTGGTCGAGAGAAAGAAAACAGAAGATATGGGCGAGAGAGAGAGCTAGGGTTTTAGTTTGGACTTTGGGTGAGAGAGAGGTCGAGAGCTAGGGTTTCGGTTTGGACTTTGGGCGAGAGAGAGAGAGAGAGAGAGAGAGAGAGAGAGAGGTAGGGTTCTGGTTTTGATTGGTTTGGATTTTGGAATTTGGGTGAGAGAGAGAGTCAGAGAGGTCTAGGGGTGTAAACTCAAACCGGAAAACCGGTCCGGACCAAACCGGACCAGTTTTACCGGTTTTGAACCGGTTCGGTCTGGAACCGGTTTCTAAAATGTAAAAACCAGCAGGTTCCGGTCCGGTTCCGAGATGTTTTGGCCTAGACTGAACCGGACCGAACAGATTGATTAAAAAAAAATAAAAAAAAATATTTTTATATATAAGTTTTATACAAAATATTTTTTATATATTAAATATTAAGATATATAAGTTTTATATATAATATATAATTATAAATTTTTATGTGAAATTTTATATATAATATATATATTCATATATGAAATAATTTCTTATTATAATTTATAAATTTATTACATAAAATGTTAATACTAAATCACTAAAAGTTTATAACTAATACTAATATATAACTTATAACTATACCAATAGTCTAATATTAATACTATTATATAGTCTAATATATTAATAAAAGTATAAAATAGATTTTTTTTAAATCAAAAAAATTTTTTTTATAAACAAATTTTTAATGATAAATTGTGAAACTTACATTTTAAAAAAATCGGAAAACCGGACAGGATAAGACCGGAAATCGGTAAAACCGGAAGTACTGGTTTAAGAGGGTAACCGGTGCGTAATCGGTTTTGAAAAATATAAAACCGGTACATACCGGTTTGGTCCTAGATTTTATCCAAAACCGGATCGGACCAGACCGGTTACACCCCTAGAGAGGTCTTAGACTTGCACGACTGCTGAGTGAAGAACGAAAGAACGAAGGTTTATATATATATATATATATATGTATATATATAACCCGGGTATCGGGTTTTAAAACCTGAAACCCAGGTTTCATACCCAGTCCGGGTTTTGCAACACGGGTTTCAGCCCGAATTTGATCTGGGCCGGAATCCGGAACCGGAATCTAGTTTTCCAGATTCCGGACTGGGCAGAGAAAAAATCCGACCTAGATGAATAGTCTTTAAGGTATCTCTAAATCTTTATTATTTTAATTGTTTACTTCTTTTAAGTTTGTTCTAGAGGCTATTGAGAGATCTGAGCATGCAAAAATTCCAAAGTTATTAAATCAAGCACAAGTACGGGACTTGGCTTAGGTGAGCTTCATTTTTTCTTAAATATGTGTTGGGAAAAAGAATCTGCTTGAAAGTAGGAGAAAGATGGATTCTAATTCCAATCTCAATCAATTCTAAAGTGGAAGATAAGAGTATTATGCAGCATTCTCTACGGTATATGTGGCAAACTCTATGTATGCTACAAAATTTCTATACGTAATGTATTTTATATGTTGACCATTTATTATAATTATTAATTTTGAATCGTTTTAGCAGTGGCTATGTATAGTTTACCATTGGAAGATATAAAATCTCACATAAAAAGTAATCCTCTAGCTTATGCTACTGTAGATTTTGAATAAAAAACTAAAAAAATGCTAGGGGTGCCCCTTACGGTGTTCCACTTCCCTGCATTTGCCCCTGACGTGGCTTTGGTGGTGGTCACGTCAGCCATTATTAAAAAATAAAAATAAGAGGAAAAAACACAAAATCTAAGTGTAGGAATGTAATCCATTTGGTTTGATCTAATTTTGAATATATTTTAGAACTAAATCTATATACTTGTTTTGAAATTTAAAAATTGATACTGCACTTCTAATTTTACTAGTTTCGATCTGATTCGATCCGATTTTATCGATATATTACATATATAGTATATATAATATGATATATATATTATAGTATATAATAATATAGTGATAATATATTATAGAATATTATAATATATATTATAATTATATTATATACTATAGTAACTCCAAGGGGTTGGCTTAAGTGATGAAGGCCTTGGTCTTGTAAGGTCCAAGATTCAATACCTCGTGGGTGAAAACAATCATTTGGGACCACATCACTTGATAAAAACTCAGCGATTTAATTAATTTTGTGTAGAAAAATTTTTGAGGGTGCGGTGCACGAGACTAAAGTTTATTCTGTAGGGAGTCAGCGATTTAACCAGTTTCATGTAGGAAAACTTTCGAGAGTTTGGTGCATGAGATTAGAGTTTACTCTGCAGGAAAGAGTTCGAAGGGCCTTGCCTTGGAGAGGTTTCCAACATAAAAAAAAAAAAAAAAAAAAAAGTATTATAAACTATAATGATATATTATAATATATAATATAGTGACCTATTATAATATATAGTGTTATTGTATCACTATAACTACTAATAATATAGACTATAGTGATCATATATAATTATTTATATAGGATTTTAAATTTTTATGTTATTTTATTAGTAATTTAGCATATAATACAATATTATTTTATATATAATTATATATATTAGATATCAAAATTATATATAATATAACAAATCATATAAAAAATATTTTATATAATATGAAAAATTAAAACATATATATTTATATGAATCGATTCGGTCCGGTGTTATTTAGCATATAACACAAGATTATTTTATATATAATTATATATATTAGATATCAAAATTATATATAATAGAAAAGATAATATAAAAAATTTAAAAAAATATATTTATATGAACCAATCCAGTCTAGTGTTAGAAAAAGGAAAATCGGAATTGTATCGATTTTGATTGGTTTTGAAAAAAAGGACTTGGTACCAGGCAGAACCGATTTAGAATTGGATCGAACTCATCGTGTCAATTCGGTCCAGTTTACCAATTTTGTTTTTACTCATATTCAAGAGGTTTCGAATTTTTCATTCTTCGCCTCTTATCCTTCTTATTCTCTGCTTGAATGGTGGGAAATTTAAGAAATAAAAAAAAAAAATCTCCTTCTAGGACATTTCCGACCTCTTTGATTTCATTTTAGCTGAATATATGATATTTAGATATTATTTTTCTCTTTTTAATAATGGCTGATGTTATCGCCACGTGACAAGGCCACATCAAGGGGCAAATGCACGCAGCAAAAACTATAGCAAGAAGCTTAGTTCATGATCCTTATCACTGCTCCAATGACTATAGTTCTAGAGTCTCATCGTTTTAAATTTTCAACTGTAAAAGCACTAGCATTAGTTTAGTCAAATATCAGTGAATGTCATATTTTAAAGAATGTCCACCAAATTTCTTTTATATTAGATTAGCTAAACACAAATTCATTTAAAAGATGAGTTACAGTAACTTCATTCCAAAAGTCATATATAAAAAGAATTGTAGCATCTTTATTCTAATATTTTATTATTTCCTGTGTTTCCATTTTCCTTTCCTCTAGTGTAACTTCATTCCTAGAATTATGATGTATTTTTCTATTATTAATTATATTTTTATAAAATAATATTAATCATCTTTCTTTTAATATTTTTTAAAATATAAGAAATTATTTTTGGCATCTATCTATAATCATGCAAAAATTATAATAATATGAGAAAATATGAATAAACTTTTTATTAATTATTTATAAAGTATAAAATAATATAATAATCTTATCTTATAACAAATTATAATATAAGTAATGTTGATCTTTATAATTTAATCAAAGAAATATTAATAATAAAAAATAATAACATTTAATTATTGTAGAGAGTATGATAGCTAAATTAATACAGATTTTAAGTTTTTAGTGATTGGCTAAAAGTAAAAAAGTTCCATATTAGTCAAATTTTGAAGATTGAGATGGCTAATCCAATGCCTGTACTCTAAGAGTCTCTCATCTCATGACATCTCAATATCCAAATATCACAAACATAAAAAAAATTTTAATTTTTTAATTTAATCATTACAACTTTTCAAAACTTTCAAATAAAACATAAAAAATAATCTAACTTTTAAAATATCAAAATAAAAATAATATTAAAAAATAATATTATATTATAATAATATTTTAACTTATAATATTTTTATTCAAATTTTTTTATTTCTTTTTCAAAATTTTATAAATCATCTTTTAACTCAAATCATTTTATTATTATTTACGTATATTCATTTAATTTCATATCACCATAGTCCAAAACCAACCGGACTTATGAATATTTTTATTCAATTTTTTTTTATTTCTTTTTCAAAATTTTATAGAGAAATGTTGGGCATCAGCCTACAGCCGCAGCACACCTCACGTGATGTTTTTTTTTTTTTGAATACTCGATACATTGGTGTGCAGCGGCTATAGGCTGATGCAAATATTTTTTCAATTTTATAAATCATCTTTTAACTCAAATCATTTTATTATTATTATTTTTTTTTGAAAGGTGAATTTCATTCATAGAAAATCATTTTATTATTATTTACGTATATTCATTTTAATTTCATATCATCAGAGTCCAAACCAACCGGACTTATGGGCTCATTCGATTTTGCAGTTCTCCGGTCGTCTTCGCGAACCCTTACCGCCACACGAAAGGACTATTGGAGCTGAAATCGATCCCCACAGAGAATAACCTCGGCCGTGGACTAGCAAATCGATCTCCCACAAAGCCGAGCGGCGGTGGCCCGTGAACCCCGGCTGCGAGAAAACTCTCGCCCCACTTTGGAAGTGACCATCGAAGTTCTTGTGAAGGACACGAAATAGTTATTCCTTCAGTAGTGAGATGCAATTTTTCCTGCTAGTTAAACGTACATAATAATATGGAGGCGTGTGCGCCCGAATGGCTTCTAGATGGGTTGTTCTGAACTAATGGCAGGTGATATTGTCGTTACTCCAGTAAAGTTTTGCTGAGCATATGTTGGATTGCTTGTGTCCATGTCGGTGTGCGCTCAATCAGTGTGTTTGCTCGTGTTTATGTCCACGTCGGTTCCATGCGCATGGTGATTGTTTGGGAAGCATCAGCCTTAGGGTCTGCACGTCCACTGTTCGATATTTTGCCAAACAGAAAGTTGGCCTAAGAGGGCGTTAACGCTGTGTGAAGTCATGGAAACAACTGTCAGTATTTATTTTGGGCCAAATGCAATCATAACTGTGCATCCATTGATTTGTGGCCCTTGTATAACATGCGGATGATTGCATTTTGCCGGTCAGAAATAGCTTACATAGGAGGACTCGTTTCAGTGGTGTAGCGAATGCTGAGTAGCCATGAATGTGAGATGGCCGAGGCTTCTGACACCTACGCATCTTTCTCAGATTATACGGAATCAGAAAAACCCATCAACAGCGCTCCAAATCTTTAGGGAAGCCAAACACAAGTATCCCAATTACCATCATAATGGTCCAGTCTATGCCACCATGATTGAAATCCTGGGAAACGCAGGCTGGATAAGTGAGATGAAAGAGGTGATTGAGCGGATGAAAGAAGACTCGTGTGAGTGCAAGGATGCAGTATTTGTTAATGCAATCAAAACCTATGCCAAAGCTGGATTGCCAAATGAGGCGGTTTCTCTTTTTAACAGCATTCCTCAGTTCAACTGCGTGAATAAGACAGAGTCTTTCAATACCCTTCTGCAGATAATGGTGAATGAATCTAAGCTTGAAGCTGCTCACCGTCTGTTCTTAGAGAGTTCTTATGGTTGGGAAGTGAAGTCTCGGATTCCGTCCTTGAACTTGCTTATGGAAGCTCTATGCCGGAAGCGTCGTTCTGATCTTGCTTTAGAAATTTTTTTAGAGATGAACTATCAAGGTTGCTGCCCAAATAGGGAAAGCCACCGTATCCTAATGAAAGGATTGTGTGAGGACGGAAGGCTAAATGAGGCAACCCATTTGTTGTACTCAATGTTTTGGAGGATCTCTCAGAAGGGTAGTGGCGAGGATATTGTAATCTACAGAATCTTGTTAGAAGCTCTATGTGATGATGGGCAAGTTGAAAAGGCTGTGGAAATTCTAGGCAAGATCTTAAGGAAGGGGCTAAAGGCTCCTAAGAGATGTTTTCGCCAATTTGATCTCAGTCGGTTCAGTGCCGGTGAAGATATCGAAAGCACCAAGAATTTGATTAATGAAGCGTTGATCAGAGGTGGGACCCCCAGCTTGGCTGGTTATAGTGCTATGGCTGTTGATCTGTACAATGAAGATAAGGTTAGTGATGCTAACAACGTGCTCGCTGAAATGCAAGAAAGAGGCTTTAGGCCAACACACTTGATTTATGAAGCGAAGATAGCAGCAGTATGTAGCAGAGCCAATGTTGATGAAGCATTGAAGGTAATTGAGAAGGAAATGGTGGTGGCTAATTGTGTACCAAATGTTAGAGTTTACAATATTGTACTGAAAGGGCTTTGTAATGAAAGGAAATCAACCCTTGCTGTTGGGTATTTGAAGAATATGGCCAGACAGGTGGGTTGCACTGCTGATAAGGAAACATATAGCATTTTGATCAGTGGGCTGTGTGGTGAAAGTAGGTATGGTGAGGCAAGTCAAGTTTTGGAGGAGATGTTAATCAAATCATTTTGGCCTGGTGCTGACACTTATAATGTACTTATCAAAGGTCTTTGCTCTGTGGGCAGGCAATACGAAGCTGTTATGTGGTTGGAGGAGATGATTAGTCAGGGCATGCGGCCAGAATCCTCTGTATGGCACTCGTTGGTGGCATCTGTGTGCTTCAACATGGCTGACATTGATATGTTCTTTGACTCATTTAATTAAGTTACATTATGAGCACTTGGTTGTCCATGTTAGAGTATTTGTCAGCACTATGTTGTTCTGCAACACATCTTCAAATACTTCAATTAAAAACATTTGCATTAATCTTGCAAATTTTATCATTCTATTATAGCCAAATAAATTATCTAACAAATCGCTTTGAAGACAAGTATGTTCATTGTGTCATTCTACTTTGTTAGACTCAATATTGTAGAATATTCAATATAGATTATCGAATATCTTTCTAAAGATTAAAGTTTCATATTAAAATATTTAACAAAAAATTCCAACCGAGGCTTTATTTTCTACGTACTTTAAATTGTGTCCTAGGTTCTAGTACACGTATAAACGGCAAGTTTCTACATGAGGCTTAACGTTAATAGGAAAAACAGGGGTTTGCCATTCAAATGTGACAATGACCATATAGTATGTCTATGGTTGTAGATTATCTATATTATCGATGTTAATCTTCACCATTGATCAGTTTGTTTCACATGATAAATAATATGATATGGTGTGGAACTTTGCCTTGTGTCCTCACTGACTCCACCGACTTCTATTTTTCAGTGTTGTCCGTAGGAGTGGCAATATGTATCGTATCATTTGGGCTGTGTTATGTAAGTCAATCCTAACTTGCTCTTGAAAACTATGTGAGCCATTCCAGTTTATTATGTCTTTTGGTTTGGTGTTGAGTTAGCCGAATTCGTGTCTGGTCAACTTTATTTTTCTATTGAAAATTATCAATAAATCGGATGGCGGAAGAGCCAATCAAAATAACTAAATACATGATTATCATATGACATAAGTTCTTAAGTACATAGACATATGATACTACTTTTTATATTTATGCGTATTATTTGTTGGTTATGTATTCTGACTGGACATCATCTTGCATTTGATCTGTTTAATGAATGATCATATATGTTTCTTCTCGGAAAAAAATGAACATATAATATTAGCTTTATCGGTTTTGTAGTCTCTAGGGACATTCTTGTGCTCCACGAACATCTCAGTAGATATGATGGAAGTTGTGGGACTAGGGCCACCATACTCCATAACAAAGAGAGAATACTTTTTCGCAAGATTTCAAATGCTCTTCTCTAGAATGACTAACTCCGTAAAGTTTCTTATAACATAAGTCTATAATTTGGAGCTTGTAGCGAGGATTTAAAACAACTGCTATGGCTAACACCACATGGATTCTAACCAATATTTCTCAGAGTTTGAGAGCATTTGATTTTCCATGGATCTCTTACACTCAATATTCCCTTCACTTTGTTGCTTCAAGTTCACATAAACATGAAAATAGCTGGAAAGTACTACAGGTTGGCTGTGGGATACTTTGGTACCAGAAAAGCCACAAGTAGCTTTATAAAAATGAGCAGATAAGGATTTGATCTTTTCCAAGTTATCCCATTCAGATTTACTAGAAAATTCTTATGAAAAATGATGGATGTAACTGCCCGGGGAAACCACAAGCAAATTGTGGCCCATGTGGCATAAGTAAAACGGCACTGTTTCTATTTTCTCTCAAAATGATTCCTCAACATCTTCCTATTTTCCCGAAGACAACCACATACCTCATTCTTCTTCCACAAGCACAAAGATCCCCAAGACAGAGAAGCCATATCCCCTTTCCCCTTCGTCTTCCCCAAGCATAGATCTGAAGTCTTCCCCCACTCTCCTTTCGAAACTAAAATCTTCCCATTCCCACGAAGCTCCAATGTTCATGGGGACCTTTCTTTGCTCGGAAAATTTAGATGTCTCTGATGTTCATGCCTCCCACACCCACAACGATGTTGACCAATTGTAGATATATTTCTCGGGGGTTTTTTTTTTTCGCTTAAGACTCTGTTTCTGGTTGGTCTTCCACGAGACCACATTGGAAATTAGCAAATGGGTTTTTGAGAACTCAATCACTGATTTCAATCAATCAACGAAATCGGGCTCCTGGGTTTGGAATAGCTTCCTCTCTCATAGATCAATGGGTCTTCAACCGAGAGAGAGAGAGAGAGAGAGCCCTAATGTTCATGGGGACCCACGAGACCACATTTCTTTGCTCGGATGCCGTGAAGAGGTGTAAAGGACCTTTCTTTTTCACCTGTAAAGGACCTTTCTTTTTAGCACGGTTTAGAAAAATGGTCCATTTGTTGTTTAGGTGATGAGCACTTTACAGAGGAAGAATTTCATTTGTTAATGCTACGAGCGATGGCATATAAAATTGTTAGTTGTCTTATTGTTTTACTGTAACAAGAGGAAGAAGTGATTGCCATTATCATTTTCACTTTCATCTTCACTTCTTTACAGACAACTCTCTGCTTTTTCTCCTACCCATGAAGACAACCACAGAGCTCTATATTCTTTATGTCGTCTTATTTTCACAAGCATCCTAGACATCCCCAGCTTTCGTCGTTTTCAATTTTTTTTTTTAGTATATCAGTTGAGTCGATTCCCCTGCGGTTCCTCACCGTAGTTGTACGTAGAAGAACTCAATTCTTATAGTTAGCATCAATCAACTCTAACTGACAAAAAGCACACCTATAATTAAGTGCATTATCAATCATGATATAAATGTAATTCAATCTTATCATACAAGAGTCGAGAGAGATAGAGAGCCGAAAGGGTTTTGGGGGTAAGAGGGGAGGGGGCCTTGTGGGTGGGTGAAATCGGGGCGAGCTCAGTGCTCCATCCGACATGCGCCCTTGCTTTTTTCTTAGGGTCTAGCTCCCGCCCGTCTGCCTGCCCACCCCAGGTGGGGATCGGGTGGGCCGAGTATGGGTACTCAACCAGCACCCTTATTCTCATGACTAGTTAACCAATAGAAACTAAGAATTAAAACTAAAAGTAAGACAACAAGATACAGAGAGAACTTTGGAAATATGTTTATTGATGAAATTCTAATTATTCAATGAAGACCACAAGTTGGGCTTGATAGCTAGGGCTATCTCAAAATTATGAGAATTTTTTTCAAAAAGGAAAAATCCTAATTATTGCATAAAATAAATATGTAACTAAATAAGAATTTTGCTACAAATCAGGCAAAAATTGGAATTAAAATCATGTCCAAAGGTTTAAATGAAATATTTCCTAAAGAAAAAACCTATTCATCATCCATTTTCTCATCATCCTCTCATCATTCCATGATGTGGCATTAGATGATAGGTCTCCAATTGAAATATAAATAGTCTCCAATCATCTAATGCCACATCATGGGATGGTGGGAGAATGATGAGAATTTGAATGATAAGTATAATTACTTATTTCCTAAAAAGGTAAAAAGAATGTAAATTGATGTTTAGAGAGGAAAATGACGGATTTCAATGTCAATACATGGACCGATGTGCTGAATGTGGTGACCTCAGTATGTGCATTAAAAAGAACTTTTGAATTGAGGTCTTATGTGGGATTCTGATACTAATAATAAAAGTTTGATATTGCCCCGAATTAAAAGAATCTTCATTGTTTCTTGTTATATTCTTTCTCAAATTTTTCTAGCACTATTAATATAGAATATGATAGTTCTACATCAGACATGTTGTAGAAAAAAAAGAATCGATGGAATTGAGAAATCTCACCACACCAGACAACGTGGGTGGCCATGTATATTTAAATAATGAGTTGTACAATTTACAAGTAAACAGTCAAGAGTTAAGGGTTGTACAAGGAAATAGAAAAATACAAAAGGAAAGAAAATACAGAAGGAAGGATCATATTAATAGCAAATCACTATGGATATTCCTATTACAGAAATCATGGGATTGTGGCTACTGTGTCTTGATCTTTAGCATTTGAATTTTGAATAATCTTATCATCCCCACTCAAATTGTGAGTGGTGGTTAGGCACAATTGTCTCGTAACAACTCCAAGGCAACCCGAGATTGAGGTTTGGTGAAGACATCGTCTATTTGGGAGTGGGTAGAGACATGCTGAGTAACTAGCAGACCAAGTGAGACCCTTTCACGGACATAGTGATAATCTAGTTCAATATATTTGCTTTGGGCGTGAAAAACTGGATTCACAGTCATGAATAAAGAACTCAAATTATCACAAAACAAGGTAGGAACACGGTCAAGAGGAATATCCAAGTCACGAAGAAGAAAAGTTAACCATGTTAACTTTGCAGTTGCTTGAGCCATAGTATTTTGCTTCGGAGCTTGATCTTGATACCGTTGGTTGCTTTTTTGCACTCCAATAAATTATATTACTGTAAAGATAGGTACAATATCTAGTGGTGGAGCGACGAGTTAAGGGACAACCTACTCAATCTGCATCGGAGAAGGCATAAAGATCGAGAGTGCTGGAGGATTGAATATGGAGTCCAAGGTCGACAGTTTCCTCGTACCGCAGAATGCGACGAACCATGGTGAAATGATTATCAGTCGGTGCTTGCATGAACTGAGCCATGTAATTGACACTGTAAGAAATGTCGGGCCGAGTCAGTGTGAGGTATTGTAGAGCTCCAACTACGGATCGATAATGGCGAGGATCCTTGGGGAAGAGGGTGAATCAGGTTTATTGTTCTGGCACATGGGAGTGTTGATTGGCTTGGCTTCATGCATGGAATCTCTTTCCAACAAGTCAATCGCATACTTTGTTTGGTGAAGAATAAGACCACCAAAAACATGTGAGACTATACACCCAAAAAATAATGGAGCTTGCCAAGATCTTTCATGGCAAATTCAGTATGTAGAGTTGCCGTGAAAGTCTGAATTAAAGAAGCACTTGAGCCCGTAAGAATTATGTCATCTACATAAATAAGTAACACCAAGATACCTTGCTCAGATTTGTTGATAAAGAGGCTTGGGTCAACTGAGCTGCATTGGAAGCCAGTCACAAGAAGGAAGGTGCTGAACCTGTCAAACCACGCCCTTGGGGCTTGTTTAGGCCATAGATGGCTTTGTTCAACAAGCATACAAGGTTGGGGAAATTCGGATCTTCAAATCCTGGAGGTTGCTCCATATAAACATGCTTATTGAGGAAATTGTGAATAAATGCATTCTTCACCTCGAGTTGTCGAATGCTCCATCCTTTAACCACGACAATAGAGAGAACCAACCTGATTTTACCAAGTTTGACAACTAGAGAGTATGTTTTCAAAAAATTTACACCGTCAATTTGAAGATATCCCTTGGCCACAAAGTGTGCCTTAATACGATCCAATGTACCATCTTCTTTGAGCTTTGTCTTAAACACCCAGTGAGAGCCAAAGACATGCATGGGATCTTGACATGGAACTAATATCTAGGTTTCAGTTTGAGATAAGGCAGCAAGCTCATCCTCCATAGCATTCTTCCATCCTGGGTGAGACAATGCAACATGAATTGTGTGAGGTTCTTAGGGAATGGAATCATAAGAATGAAGTAAAGCATACTTTGGATTTGGTTTTCGGATTCCAACCTGAGCTCGAGTAGCATGTGATGGAATATTGTTGGAGGCACGGGCTAACTTATGTCCTCGGGTCCATGAGCATTGTAGGTAGAAACATTGCTAATTGGAGATGAGTTTATAGGTGTGGATTCCTGTAGTAGATTAAAAAGAATGATGGGTTGCCGTAAAGGTAAATCAATTACGGGTGCATCGATGTTGGTTATTGGAGGTGAACTTGAACTAGATGTATCAACAGGTGATGGTGATATAGTATTGATCCATTCCTTGAAGGTGGTGACCGTGGGCTTCAGGAGAGCTGACCTTGTGCATATCAGAAACTTTGAATGGAAAAACAGATTCGTTCAACACCACATGGCGAGAGATGAAAACTCGACCTGTTGGAGGGTAAAGACATCGGTACCCTTTGTGCCTATCACTGTAGCCCATGAAAACATAAGATAGAGATTTATTATCAAATTTACTTCATTTATTGTCCCATAAGTAAGGAAAACAACGTGAACCAAAGATGCACAGGGAGCCATAATCGGGTGTATGACCATAAAGTCGAAGAAAAGGGCTATCCCATTGTAACACTAATGTTGGTATTCTATTAATCAAGAACACTACAGTGGTAAATGCCTCAACCCAATACCTTTTTGGAATATTGGTGTGAATCATCATAGTAATTCCTAGCTCACATATGACCCGATGGCGCTTTTCAACTATCCTATTTTGCTCAGGAGTATATGGATAAGAAATGTGATGAATAATCCCAGATTTTTGAAGATGATTGGTAAAAGAGTAATAAACAAATTCACCTCCCCCATCGGTTTGGATTATATTAATATGACTATCAAATTGACATAGAACATATTTCTTGAATAAGAGGAACTGGGAGAAAAAATAAGACTTCATCTTTAAAGGAATTAACCAAATAAATTTGGTGAAGTCATCAACAATAGCTGCATAATAACGATACTTATTCACTAAAGTAATTGAGGCAAGTCCCCATAAATCAACATGAATCTTATCAAAGGGTGTAGTAGTCTTAGAAGATGAACTAGAAAAAGGAAATTTAGATAATTTTCCTAATTGACAACTTTCACATAATTGAGTTGCTTTATTGGAAATAACTTGAATTAATTCAAATTGACGGAGATGTGCAACTACAACAACTTAAGGATGGCCAAGGCAACTTGCCATACATCTTCAGGGATAGCTCGAAATTTGGTGGAGAAAAGAGCTACTGGAGATGCACGAACAACGTATAGATTACCTTTTTTGATCCCCCTCATCAGCACCTGACTTGTTATTCGGTCCTTTATCACAAAGCCACTGTTAGTGAATTCACAATTGATCGGATAATCAGAAGTAAGTTGTCCAATGGATAGTAAATTCCTTTCTAACTTAGGAACTAAAAGCACATCACGCGAAACAATCTGAGTGTCACCGGATCCAATGGAATTATCACCCACATGGGTTCTACGTAAAAATTCTCCATTTCCAATAAGAACATGATCAGAACCAGTGTATGGACGAAGATTGGTTAAGTTACCTTCATGAGAAGTCATGTGTGAGGAGGCACCTGTATCGGACGTCCATTCCTCATGATTGGTTTCAGCATCAAGATTAAGATCTGAGATGGCTTGAGGCAGATTGTCTAGTTGGATGGAATGATTGAAATAGTGCCAACAGCGAATAGCAGCATGCCCACGCTTGCCACAGATCTAACAAATGGTGTCTCGGTTTATCTCACGAGGGGCTGAGTTTCCTGAGTTGTTGAGATTTGGAGGCTTAGAAGTAGACTAGTTGGTCGATGCAAACCTTTTCCTTTGGAAGAGAAGTGATTGGTATTTGTTCCTTATTTGTTAGAGGACTTGAAAGAGTTAGCCTGCCCAAAGAATGTTTTGTAGGGAGCTGGCTCATGAGTGTGGAAATTTATGCGAGTCTCATAGCTCTAGAGTAGAGGAACAACTTCATCATACGTTGGCATTGGAGGCTTGAGCATTGAGGTGGTAAAGGGCTCATAGCATGCTCCAAGTCTTGTGAGCAAAGAAAACACTTTGGTTTTGTCACTTACCCCATGGCCTATGGCAGCTAGACCATCGCAAGTACTCTTGAATTTGCGAATGTAGTCATTGAGAGAAGTTTCTGGTTGCTTTTTCGAGTATGTAAGTTGCTAAGTGAGTTGGAATTCTCTCTTGAGATGACTGCGCTTAGGCTTCTCTGAGGCCTGACCAGACTTGAGCAGAGGTTTCTAGGCCAATCACGAGACCAAGCGTCTCTTCTGTTAGAGTCCCAATAATCCATCCACGAAGGAGACGATTTGCAGTCTTCCAACATTGGTATTTTGAATTTGCTGTGGGTGCAGTGGTAAAGCCTTCGACTGCTGGAGGTACATCAGGTGGTGGAGGCGTTTCACCAAAAAGGTAGCTAACGAGATATTGTCTTTCAACAAAGGCAAGAATTTGTTCACGCCATAGAGAGTAGTTTTCTAGTTTGAGTTGTAGTGTGACAAAGTTGCCAACACTGATAGATGCGGAAGACATGTTTGGATGCTCTGATACCAAGTAGAAAAAGAAGAATCGATGGAATTGAGAAATCTCACAACACCAGACAATGTGGTTGGCCATGTATATTTAAAAAATGAGTTGTATAATTTACAAGTAAACCGTCGAGAGTTAAGGGCTATATAAGGAAATAGAAAAATACAAAAGGAAAGAATATACAGAAGGAAGGATCAGATTAACAGCAAATCACTATGGATATTGCTATTACGAAAATCATGGGATTGTGGGGATTGTGGTAGTTGTGACTTAATCTTCAGCATTTGAATATTGAATAATCTTATCAGTATGCCACCTACATCACCTTGGCCGAACATTTGTAATTGCTTTTCTTAGTCTTGCTTTGATTAGAGGGCCCATTCTGGTATAAATAGAACACAGACCATGTAAGTAGAATAGGGAAGAAGAAGTTTATGCTTGTATTGGAGGCAGGTTAGTCCTCGAAACTTAACCCAATATTCAATCGATTTTGCTCCATAGTAGCACTACCCTTAAAATAATTTTAATTTTAATTTTAAAAGAAAAATAAATAAATAAATAAATAAGTGCAATTTGGGTGGCATAGTAGCACTACCCTCGAAATAATTTTAATTTTTCAAAAACAGGTGGAAAATTCTTTTTCTCAAGCATAAATTTTTATTGGTCAATCAATATATGAATTGTCTTATGGCTATTTAATTAAAAGCTCTTACTATTATTTCTTAAAAGTTTTATTGTATTTTTAGCCATATATATAATTTTTCATTTTAAATTTAGTGAATTATTTGTACCAAAGTTAATGAAAGGTACATTTGCCCAAAAGTACAAAACATTATTTGATCTTGAATGTAAATAATGAACTCCATAATATGATGCGTGTAATGGCGGAAAATGATTTGTTCCAAGTCTTGGAAGGGGTTGATTGCCCAAATGTACAAAGGCTTACTTAATTTTAGATTAGAAAGAATTAACTCTATGATATAATTAGTGATGGTGGAGGGAACTAGGGAAGAATTTTTATCCAGAGTTAACTCTCAAAGGACAAATTTCGATGAGACTATTAGTTCATCCACTGAATATTATTTTGATAAAGTAATTTGTGTGTTAAGATTTACTCCCAAATGAGTGACTTTGATGACACTACAACTTCATATATATAAATGTAATATTTTAGGAAGAATAATGCTAGTATGCACTCTCATGTTGGTCCATTATTTTGACTGCTCATGTATTTAATTTTTTTTACTTACTGATTAAGGAAGTGACTATTAGTGTATTAATATGTTTTATTTTTATGTTTTAAATATATTTAAAGATTTTAAAAAATGTGAAAAGAAAAAATAAAAAAAAGATGAATTTTGCCTAGGTGGCACGCCCAGCAGTCACTTCTGCTCGGCAACCTAGCATCACTCTTTTAGGAAATAGTTTGTTTGTCAAGAAGATTTACTCCCAAAAGAAAGTTTTGATACTAGTTCATCCACATATTTTAATATTGGGAGGAATATTTGGTGTGGTGGGATTCACTCACTTCCAAAGGAGGAATCTTAATGCAGTTCATCCATAATGATTTAAATTTTAATTATTGTTTGTAAATATCCAACTCAAAGAATTAATAGGATTAAAATGTTATTCTTCGCACTAAGTAGACAAGGGTCATTACATTTGTACACTTCTTATATTACAGTCACCCAATATAAGAACAAGGATAGTGGTAGAAAGACTTCTTAAGGTTTGGAAATGATAAAAATGAGTTGAATGTGATGTTTTAGAGGATGAACATAATGGCCAAACTTCAAATCCTAAACCCTAGGAATGAAAATATAGGAGTCTTTATATTGTGTAGTTTATCCAAGATTCATTGTCACCTCAGACTTGAAAATGCGAATGAGTTTGCTAGCATAGTTGTTCAAGAAGAAGTTAGGGTGAAACAATAAAATGCATTATTTTGCTAATTGTGTTACTCTTATAAGTAGCTAGAAAGAGAGTGCACCATTTTGAGAAAGGAAAGGAATGAGGACCACCTGTAAGAATGATGTTAATTATATTTTTTCTAGAAAACCATGACCCATAAAAGTTTAGGGCATGTTTTAGAAATTAGGTAAGATGAGAATTCTGTAAATAGCAGTGTAATAGTTTGAATTAAAATATTTTATTGAGTTTTAAAAAATAAGAGAGAGAAATTTGAATAAAAATATTAAAAAATTAAAAAATTATTTGAATATAATTTTTGTTGTGAAATTTGAAAAAGTTTTATTTTATTTTTAGTTTTGTTTGGAAGTTTGGAAAAATTATAATGATTAGATAAAAAAGTTAAAAATTTAAAATTGAGAAATATTTTGTATTTGAGTGATATTTAAGAAGGAGATTATGATAAGTTTTGAGATGAGATCACCTCATCTCACTTTTCAAACACGGCCTTATTGTCCAAAAGGTAAGATTTAATTCAAAGGGAAGGCGGAGATGTTTGGATTCGAAGATGACTTGAGATGACTTGAGATGAGCTGAGATGAGTTGGGATGGATTGTGAATAGTAATGAGATGAGTTGTGAATAGTAGTGAGATTTGTGAGTTAAAGTTGCTGAATAGTAATGAATAGTAGTGAGATGAGTTGAGATGAGTTGAGATGAGTTGAGATGAGCTGAGATAACTTGTGAATCCAAACAAGCCAATCTTGTTTGGTTTCAAGCCAAATCTTGTGACTGTTCTTGCTAACTTTTGGTCACTAAACTCAGGTGCAAAATGCTCATGCTCCATGTTAAAAATGCTTTATTATTGTATTTAAATTACGAGAGTATTAAGGGCATTTACAATATAATTTTTGCCTCTAGCCATTGAGAGACAATTTGAAGTAGAATGGTTAGGGTGATCATTTCTTAAAGTCATATCTATAGATATAGCAATATAAACTTTCTTAAGGATGAGAACTCTAGACATTTTTCTCCTACATATTATATATGAAACTTATCAAATGGGGAGAAACATGATAGAAAATGGCTAGTGTATTCAAAACACTTGAATATAGTATTATGCTTTTGTTGCAAGTTGTTTAATTCAAAACTTAGTATAAGCCAACTAGCTAATGAAGCGATGGAAAATTTTGTAAGATAATGTGTCGATTCTAACTCTTAAGCCACTCTCACAAACACATTAATAAAGTCGAATTGAAAGTATCAAAGTAATAAAATTCCAAACTCCACAAATAAGAGAAGCTTTATTGCAACTAGCAAAAATAACTAAAAATCCTAAAACAAAAAGTGAAGCTAATTGTTTAGTAGCATGTGAAATTGAGAACTTTGAATTCATATTAGGCATGACCATATGGTATGATATATTATTTGTGGTCAATACTGTAAATAAAAGTCTACAATCCAAAGATATGCATATAGATGTTGCCACTGATTAGTTAAAATGTCTTATCTGTTTTTTTCGAGATTATAGAGAAAATAGATTTAAATATGCTATGATTTTATCGAAAGAGATTGCAATTAATATGGAAATAGAACCTGTATTTAAAGCAAAACGAATAATTCATTGAAAAAACCAGTTTGATGAAAATGTCAATGAAGACAACACAATCTGCTGAAGAATATTTTAGAATTAATTATTTCTTATTTATAGTAAATCAAGCAATTTCTTCAATTCAAAATAGGTTTCAACAATTTCAAATATATGAAAATATTTTTGGTTTTCTATTTAATATCAAGAAATTGAAATCACTCGACGATGGTAGTTTGCAAAAAAATTGTATTAGTCTTGAAAGCTTTTTGAAATATGATATTGATGGTTTAGATTTAGTTTTTGAACTAAAAGTTTTAAAAGAAATGTTACCAATTGTAGAAAGCACTCATATTGATATAGTAAATTATATAAAAAGAGTTTATTCTTTTCCAAATGCATGTATCGCTTACAGAATCTTATTGACAATACATATTATTGTTGCTTCTGCAGAACGAAGTTTTTTAAAATTAAAATTCATAAAATCTTATATAAGATCAACAATGTCGCATGAAAGATTAAATGGACTAGCCATATTATCAATTGAGAATGAGATATTACAAGAATTTGAATATAAAAATTTAATTAGTAATTTTGCATCTAAAAAAGCAAGAAGAATAATTTTTAAATAAAAATATGTTTAGATATAGCCTAGTTAATTTGATACGAGAAGAATAATTTGATATGTTTATGCGCCGGTAAAAATATATTATTGCTGGCGCTTAATTTTTATGCCGGTAAATAAATAAATCTTCCGACGTTTATATTGATACGCTGGTAATAATATCTAGCTTTGGCGGCATTTAAAAAAATGTCGAAAATATATCAATTATACTCCGGTAAATTAGTCATTTCCCGGTGTTTATATTATTACGCCGGTAATAATATATAGCTTTGGTGGCGTTAAAAAATGCCTAAAATTGATCAAGTTTACGCCAGTAAATTATTGAGTTTTACAAAATGCCAACAATTGATCAATTTTATGCCGGTAATTAAAATGAATAAAAAATCTTATTAAATGATCAGAAGAAAAAAATATTTAAGTTCTTGACACAAGAAAATAAAATAAATTAAATCATAATGTGTCACTGCCACCACCTCTTCTGCTCAATAAACAAAACCAAGAACTTAACCATCTCTATTTCCAATACCTGAATTTATATGTGGATAACGGAAACGCCTCTGCTCCGCTCAGTCTTTTTCCGCACTCTGAAAGAGAGGGCAAAGTGCGCTATATATATATATATATATATATATATATATATATTTGCCAAGTTACCAAAATACTCGCAAAAACATAGTTGAATTTCAGGGGTGCCCTACCAATAATGGTATAACGCATTCCAATTTCGGAGGGAGGGAGGTTCAATAGAACTATAGAAGAGAGTTTGTGCATCGAGATCTCAATGCGACACCGTTCAATTTCTTTCCTTCAATATTTAATAAGTAATGTTAAATACAGTAATGTAAATATTGTGCAAGTGTCGTACATTTCTTTTGAGAAAAATAATCTATTATTAAAAATTTAATCTTTTAATATGGATCTCAAATTTATTCTTTTTTAAAAAAGAATATGGTGCTTGCAAACTTTATGACAAAATATGTTAAAATATGTTGGGAACCTTTTGAATTCTAATGATTGGTTTGAGAAAAATATATAAATTCAAGGGACTTGAATAGTAATTTTTCTTTTTAAATGACTACTTTTACCAATACGAGGGTGCTTTCGAGTTGCTAAACCAATTGAACATACACAAACAAAAAGCGCTACAAATATATTGTACAAAGTTGTATCAAACCTGTCTGAATATTATACAAACTAATACCTATCAAATCGTGGTTATCTTCATATATCATTCTTTGAGTACCTATTTAGTTTTCACCTTTGTATCATAAGTAGATGAAATGTTATACCGAATTCGATTGTTCATTAAAAAAATGGGCCATAAACCCAACTAGTAAAAGACATCTTACTAAGATTCACAGTTTCCAAAAAGAGTAGTAAAACTAATGCATAATCCACCACTTCACCTACTACCTAACTTCAAAACTTTTATAATCGGATCCAATTCCAACTTAGCAAAACAAAATGTCGATATATGATATAACCATAAATATTATCTCAATTAAGGAAAGTTGCAAATACCATTAAACTAAAATATTAATATAATTTGAGATTCTTCACTTATAATCCTCTCAATCCCCGTCCTCGTCATTCTCTTCCTCTTCTTCATCATTCCCCTCTTCTTCATCTTTCTCTTCCTCTTCTTTCACTATTTGATTTTTTCCTGAAGTCTGAATATAAATTCAAATGAGGGTCCAAAAATTCTAAAATAAGGTTCATTGATATCAACTAAACATATGTGGGGTACTCACCTGCGCATGCACGAATGTTAAAAGTTCCTCCATTTCAGCTGGTAATAGATAATAAAAAATACACATTCTCCATTTTATAAATCCATTCAAATTAAAAGGTAGTAAATTTGAAAATATACCACTTTCTTCCTCGTCTCATCATTGTAGTGGGTGCCATCTTTTATCTTATGGGTCGTGACAGACAACTAGGCTCAACTTGGCAATTTCCTAGCTTATTTTTGCAGCGTCCAATATTCTAGATTAAACACATATATCGAAAACAATGAACTATCAAATATTCAACAGTAAATAAATACTAATTAAATAAATACAATATCATGGGCATATCTTGCATAACTTTTTGACCCTCCGCTGTAAACAACCACTTGCTTCTTACGACACTTCTTATTTTTATTACATTTTTACTACAACATCATAAAGATTATTAGAATTATGATTAAAATAACTAGTTGGTTGACTTTCTAAATCTATAAAAGAAATGCACATGTTGTTACCGTATATTTTGGATCGAACCAAAGATTGGCCAACTCTGCTAGTTGTGATAAGTCGACCATATCGGAGTTGCCATTGCCACAACTTGTGCTGCAGATGTATCTTTTTCACGAAGTAACTTTTTCTTCAATTCGTGCTTGAAGTCTTTCCATTTCTTCCCCAGGTCCTTTAGTATTCATTTTTTGAATGCATCCAATTTTTCATTAGAAACTTTAAACTTGCCCTATAGTCAAAATAAATTTACACAAATATATGTCTTGATTTCTAACAAAATTTTCAAAACATACCTATTTAATTAATAATAATGGTTTAATACAAGCTCTATACCATAATAAGACCCCGCACTTCCTCCTTTATGGTTTTAGGCACCGACCACCAATCTTCGTAAATTATTGAAACCAACTTATTAGTTCTCGCTATCAAGTCACCAAACCTTACCACGTTAGAGACTTATTTTTTGATGGCTTGACCAACATTATTGAGCCCCATATCAATTCGCTCCCCTTCTGGAAGATGCCAAATGTCATGAATCGAGTGCAATGATCTCTTTACTCTACCTCCATTACTATCTGTAAAAATGGATTTAGTAATATTGTTACTATTTCGTAAATGTGCAATCATAGTGAAATAAATAAGAAGTAAGAAAAACAAAAACATACCAACAATTACAACAAAACGATCTCCAATGTCAGAACACAAGTCGATATTTTCTGCTTCCAAATGTGGTTCTATTGGTACAGGTGTGCATGGCTGGGTCTCTCCACTGATCTCTATATATGTGGATAGTTAGCCTCCCATTCGTATCGACGTAGAAGGTTGGATCCCTTTCTGTGAAGATAATGATGGTTGGTAAGGACAATCCACATAAGGTGATGACTCCACCATCCTATCAACAGAAGGGGGCGGCCCATTGACAGGGGGTAATGAATGGGCCGCCCTATCAAGGGATGGGTATGATTGTGTCTCACTATGGACAGCTAGTATTAAAGTAGATTGCCTTCGCAAGTGTGATCTGATAGTCTTTGCCTTCTTTTTTAGACCCATTGTACCTATACAGAAATAAGTTTACATATATGCAAATCAATAGAAATAATAATATTTGGAGCATGATATGAGATAGAAGTAAAGTTATAAGAGATATCATGTTAAAAGTCTAAATATATATATTTCTTACTCAACACTAATGAGGTGTTTCGATCGTCATTCCATCTATGTCATTTCACGTCCACACAACATAATAGCAGGTTCAATAGCTTCATCGTTGGAAGTGTTACAATATTCGCTGACTAAATATTCATTATCATCGTCGGTAGTCACTTCTCTTCACCAATGTCATACATGTCTCTTGGTTTTGTCTTAACAACGACAACCCAATTTGGGCATCTTTCATCTGCCACATAATATACTTGAGATACTTGGGAAGATAAAATAAACGGATCATTAGTTATCTGATTACCAATGTGTACTAGATGAGAAAAATATACAAGACTAAACCCAAACTTGTTCTCCTTGAAACCTTTACCCCTAGTAATGTCTTCCCAATCACATTTGAATAACACATATCGAGATCCATCATAGTACATAATCTCAATTATGCGTGTTAATTGGCCATACCTAGTAGGGCCATCTTCAGTACACATAGTAACACCACAATTCCGAGTGCGATATTTTGTGCCATTGATGACAATTCACTTAAATTCTTTGGCAACTTGCTTGGGACCTTTAGAATGCATTACGAATTTATGGCCCAACTCACTTCTTCCATTGTCATCCATTTTCATTACTTGAAAGGTTGGATTATTAGAATTAATTAAAATGACGAAAACTAGAGAGACATAACAAATTATGTGATATCATATTGAATGAGGTGTAAATAGTACATTGTCTTGAAACCAATGACAAAATTGGTCTTGGTGCCTCTTCTGTAGTTAGAAACAAACAGATAGAAGACAGGTGCCGACACTTATTGAACGCCAGCAATCCCTAGTCTTTTTGTAGTGGAGAGAGTTAATAAATTGGTTTTGTGCACCCTTCATATAATGGCTCATTAGCATCTTTCAACATATTGTAAATTTTATTAACTCTCTCCACTACAAAAAGACCAAGGATTGTCGGCGTTCGATAAGCGCCGGCACCTGTCTTCTATTTGTTTGTTTCTAACTACAAAAGAGGCACCAAGAACAATTTTGTAATTTGTTTCAAGACTATGTACTATTTACACACCATTCAATATTATATCACATAATTTGCTATGTCTCTCTAGTTTTCATCATTTTAATCAATTCTAATAATCCAACCTTCTAGGTAATGAAAATGGATGACAATGGAAGAAGTGAATTGGGCCATAAAGTCGTAATGCATTATAAAGATCACATGCAAGTTGCCAAAGAATTTAAGCAAATAGTGATCAATGGCACAAAATATCGCACTAGGAATTACGAAAATAGGAAGAAAACTCAGAATTGTGGTGTTATTGTGTGTATTAAAGATGACCCTACTTGGTATGGCCAATTAACACACATAATTGAGATTATGAATTATGATGGATCTCGATATGTGTTATTCAAATGTGATTGGGCAGACTTTACTAGGGGTAAAGGTTTCAAGGAAGACGAGTTTGGGTTTAGTCTTGTAAATTTTTCTCATCTAGTACACACTAGTAATCGGATAACTGATGATTCGTTTGTTTTATCTTCCCAAGTATCTCAAGTATATTATGTAGCAGATGAAAGATGCCCAAATTGGGTTGTCGTCGTTAAGACAAAACCAAGAGATGTGTATGACATTGGTGAAGAGGTAGTGACTGACAATGATGAGGATTAATATTTAGTCAACGAATATTACACTTCCAACGATGAAGTTGTTGAACCTGCTATTGACGATGTTGTGTGGATGCGAAATGACATAGATGAAATGACGATCGAAACTCCTCAATAGTGTTGAGTAAGAAATATATATTTAGACTTTTTAACATGATATCTCTTATAACTTTTACTTCTATCTAATATCATGCTCCAAATATTATTATTTCTATTTATTTGTATATATGTAAACTTGTTTCTATATAGGTACAATGGGTCAAAAAAAGAAGGCAAAGACTATAAGAACACACTTAAGAAGACAATCTACTTCAATACCAGTTGTCCATAGTGAGACACAATCATACCCATCCCTTGATAGGGCGGCACATTCATTACCCTCTATCGATGGGCCGCCTCCTTCCGTTGATAGGATGGTCGAGTCATCACCTTCTGTAGATTGTCCTTCCCAGCCATCATTATCTTCACAGAAAGAGACTCAACCTTCTACATCGATACAAATCGGAGAGGCCAACTATCCACATATATAGAGATCAGTAGAGAGACCCAACCATGCACACCTGTACCAATAGAACTACATTTGGAAGCAGAAAATGTCGACTATTCTGACATTGGAGATCATTTTATTGTCATTGTTGGTATATTTTTATTTTTCTTACTTCTTATTTATTTCACTATGAATGCACATTTACAAAATAGTAACAATATCACTAATTCCATTTTTGTAGATAGTAATGGAGGTAGAGTAAAGAGAACATTGCACTCGATTCATGACATTTGGCATCTTCTAGAAGGGGAGCGAATTGATATGGAGCTCAATAATGTTGGTCAACTCATCAAAAAGCAAGACTCAAAGGTGGTAAGCTTTGGTGGCCTGATAGCGAGAACAAATAAATTGGTTCCAATAATTTACATGGATTAGAGGTCGGTGCCTAAAACCATAGAGGAGGAAGCGTGGGGTTTTATAATGGTATAGAACTTGTATTAAACCATTATTATTAATTAAATAAGTATATTTTGAAAATTTTGTTAGAAAGCAAGACATATACTTGTGTAAATTTATTTTGACTATAGGACAAGTTTAAAGTTCCTGATGAAAAATTGGATGCATTCAAAAAATGGATATTGAAAGTCTTAGGGAAGAAATGGAAAGACTACAAGCACGAATTGAAGAAAAAATTTCTTCGTGAAAACGACACCTTTGCAGCACAAGTTGTGGCAATGGCAAGTCCTGATATGGTGGACTTATCACAACTAGCAGAGTTAGCCAATCTTTTGTTGGATCCAGAATATAAGGTAGCGATGCACGCATTTCTCTTATAGATTTAGAAAGTTAACCAATTAGTTATTTTAATCAAAATTCTCATAATCTTTATGATATTGTAGTACAAATGTAATAAAAATAAGGAGTGTCGTAAGAAGCAAGTGGTTGTTCACAACGAAGGATCAAAAAGTTATGCAAGATATGCCTATGATGCGGTATTTATTTAATTAGTATTTATTTACTGTTGAATATTTGATAGTTCTTTGTTTTTGATATATGTGTTTAATCTAGAATATTGGACACTGCAAAAATCAACTGAAAAATTACCAAGTCGAGCCCAATTGTTTGTCACGACCCATAAGAGAAAGAATGGCACCCATTACAATGATGAGACGAGGAAGAAAGTTGTATGTTTATTTTCAAATTTATTACTTTTTAATTTTAATAGATTTATAAGATGAATAATGTGTATTTTTTTTATTATCTATTACAAGTTAAGATGGAGGAACTTTCAATAAAGGACACAAGTCCTATAGAAATAGGGTCTGGAGGAACTATGGCTTAGGCATCAGATGATATTTATTCTAAAGTTATGGGCACAGAACGACCTGGACATGTGCGCGGTTTGGGACAACCCCTACAAGGCAAACTTGTCTACATTAACTACTAACTTCTATGCAAGAAGATGATATAACGAATGAAGAGTTTGATAAAATGCGAAACGAATTAACTGATTTGCGAAACTTAGTAAAGACATTCATACATGCACAAGTGAGCACCCTCATATGTTTAGTTGATATCAATCAACCTTATTTTGGGATTTTTAGACCATCATTTGAATTTATATGCAGGCTTCAGGACAAAATCAAATAGAGAATGAAGTGGAAGAGAAAGATGAAGAAGAGGGGAATGATGAAGAGGAAGAGAACGACGAGGACGATTATTGGGGGGATTATAAGTGAAGAATCTCAAATTATATTAATATTTTAGTTTAATGGTATTTGCAACTTTCCTTAATTGAGATAATATTTATGGTTATGCCATATATCGACGTTTCGTTTTGCTAAGTTGGAATTGGAACAAATTATAAAAGTTTTGAAGTTAGGTGTTAGGTGAAGTGGTGGATTATGCATTAGTTTTACTACTCTTTTTGGAAGTTGTGAATCCTAGTAAGATGCCCTCTACTAGTAGGGTTCATTACCCATTTTTTGAATGAACAATCGAATTTGGTATAGCATTTCATCTACTTATGATACAAAAGTGAAAACTGAATAGTTACTCAAAGAATTATGTATGAAAACAACCATGATTTGATAGGTATTAGTTTGTATAATATTTAGACAATTTTGACACTTTGGTAACTTTGTACAATATATTTGTAGTGCTTTTTGTTTCTGTATGTTCAATTGGTGTTGCAATTAGAAAGCTCCCTCATATTGGTAAAATTAGTGATTTATAAAGAAAAATTATTATTTAAGTCCCTTGAATTTATATATTCTTCTCAAACCAATCATTAGAATTCAAAAGGTTCCCAACATATTTCAACATATTTTGTCTTAAAGTTTGCAAGCACCACATTCTTTTTAAAAAAAGAATAAATATGAGATCCATATTAAAAGATTAAATTTTTAATAATAGATTAAATTTTTTTCAAAATGAATGTACGACATTTGCACAATTTTTAAAAGGATTGCACAATACTTACATTACTGTATTTAACATTCCTTATTAATATTGAAGGAAAGAAATTGAACGGTGTCGCATTGAGATCTCAACGTGCGAACTCTCTTCTATAGTTCTATTGAACCTCCCTCCCTCTGGAAGTGGAATGCGTTATACATTACCGGTAGGGCACCCCAAAAATTCAACTAAGATTTTGGGGGCATTTTGGTAACAAGGCAAATATATATAGCGCAATTTTCCCTCTCTTTCAGAGTGTGAAAAAAGACCGAGCGGAGCAGAGGCATTTTGGTTATCCACATATAAATTCGGGTATTGGTATTAGAGATGGTTAAGTTCTTGGTTTTGTTTAGAATTCCGCTGCAAAGCAGTCGAGCTAATTTTCTTTGTTTAATAGCCTTCCACACATATGCTGCCATCTCAGAATTACACCAACCTTATAATACACTCATTCACATGCGAAACAAAAGAGATACGCCAATCCTCTGTGCTTCCAGTTTCTGAGCACCGCTACATGAGAGAAATCAAGAGTTCCACCACCACTAGTCCGACGACAATGGTTTTGGGCGTGAAAAAAGAAAGGAAAAAACCACCACCCCAAATACAAAACGCCAATGCAAATTCCTATGTTCCTCCAGTTTCTCAGCAACCAAACAAAACGATTATATCCAAACACCAAATAAAATACATATACTACGGGAAAATCTATGTCACAGAAACTGAAACAAAAACCCTAATTAAATTTTTTTTTTCCTTAATCTTTTCATAAACAGTAGTCAGAGACAAAAGGAAAAACGTAAAATAAAATTCAATAAGATCAATTCCGAAATGGACATAAGAAGAAATATATAGCAGAGGGGTCAAAAACTAAGAATAAAAATTAAAAAAATGTTATTTGATCAAGAACTTTCTGGATTCCTTGAAAATCTGAAAGCTGAAGGAGCTGACTGGAAATAAATATTGGGAGAGAGGAAAAAGAAAGAGGGTCTCTCGCAGTTGAGTGCCGTGGGTTCGAGGAGCTGCATCGGGAGTCGAAGGGCTCCGAGGAGAAGCGCCGCAAGCTCCAAGACCTCGTTTCTGAAGTACTCCTTAACGAGGCTCCATTTCAAGACGCCACCGGCGAGGGGCTCCAGAGCTCTGCGTTCGCCGTCGTCTGTGAGGGGTTGGGATGGGCTGCGAGAGATTGAGATGGGCTATGGGTGTGAGAGGGGGAGCGAGGGGGAAGTTGAGATCTGAGTGTGAGAGTGGTTTCCTAGGGTGCGGTCACATTGTAGTTGAAATGGAAAGCCTACGTGCACTAATCTATTGAAAGGCTGTTTTTTAGTGGAGAACGGTTGGACCGGTTATAAGGTTTCCTCTTTTATTTATTGAGCAGGAGACGTGGTGGCAGTGACATATTATAATTGTTTTCTCCATTTTCTTGTGGCAAGAACTAAAATATTTTTTTCTTCTTATCATTTAAATAAGTTTCTTTATTCTTTTTAATTACTGGCATAAAATTGATCAATTGTCGGCGTTTTGTTAAATGCCACCGAAGCTGTATATTATTACCAGCGTAACAATATAAATGCCGACAAAACTACTAATTTACCGGCATAAAATTGAACAATTGTCGACATTTAACAAACGCCGAAAAAGCTATATATTATTTCCGGTGTAACAATATAAATGCCGGAAAACTCAATAATTTACTGGCGTAAACTTGATCAGTTTTGGACTTTTTTTAATGCCGCAAAAGCTATATATTCTTACCGGCGTATCAATTTAAACACCGGATGATTTATTTATTTACCGACGTAAAAATTAAGCGCTGGCAATAATATATTTTACTGGCGCATAAAAAACTGCCAATATTATAAACACCAGCAATTCTTAGTTTTTTTGTAGTGCTCGCTAGAACTTTGTCGATATTGTACTCCAGCTTCTCCAGTTTCCACACCTATTTCAGGCCCAATACCTTCAACTATTAAGGATTAAACTTAAGGAAAACGTCATGTAACACGATTGTCATCCCACTGGAGCCTTCATTTATTGGCTCATTATTGTTTTGGGCATCTGTAGCATGGTAAGATACATCCCCTTTTCTCTCCCCATGAGCATGCCAAATGGTGTAACATTGAGAAATTCTATAGCTAATCAAATGATCAAATCCTATGTTGGGCATGAACATCGTACGTAATCCAAATTTTCTACATGAGCAACAAATTGACGAATCTATAGAACAATTCTCACATGCAAACTTCAAAAACTCCTTGACACCATTGACATACTCTTTTGTATGTCAAGATTTTTTTATCCAACTTTTATCCATAACTTAACTATATTTAAAATATGAAAATAGAACTGAATGAGAATGCAAGATCATAAATATTACGCAAAATCTAAATTTGTCTCGAATAATTCATATTTTTATTTTATCTCATGATGATATATTATAATTGATATATTATCTCAAATTTAAATTTGTCTCGAATAATAATAGGGTTTTTTAATCATAAATTATATTTTAAAAGGGTGCAAAAAGCTGAAAAGTCAAAGAGTACTACCAATTAGTAAAATTATTAAAGGTTAAAAAACAAAATTATCAAAACAAGAATAACCATTAACAAAATTAATAAACCTTTTTTTAATGAAACAAAAACAATCATTGAAATGCTGCAAAAATGATATAGAGCCGTAAGGAAATGAAGAATTCCACCGACTCACTTTAGTTTGAATTATGGACCATTTTAGTCTAAGGTGGGTGGGAACCTCATTGAATACAGAATGTCCCAACCCTCATCTGCTAACCACTAGCAGATTATTTGGATGTCAAACATACTGTAAATAAAAGGGGTTCCTATTTCTTAATTAGCTCCAAAACTATCAGCATAAACTCGCAATCGGGTCGGATTTGATGACCCGAATCGAGTATGGTGTGAGAATTGAGATGTCAACCCAAAGTGAACAAGTTCATAATTAAGTGGGTTTGGCAAAAAGAAGAGTGAAAGAGTTTTGATTAAAAGAGTGAATGGCCTATTGACACAGTACTATGTATGAAGATAGAGCAAATAGAGGTGGGGTTGGGCACTTGAAAACCTTTAAAAGAAAATGTCAAAAATTCTTGAAGTGTTACCTTTTCTCGTAAGTTAAGGGTTATTTTTCATTTTCATTTGGCTTTATGGGTTCAAAGTGATAAGTTATAACAAAAGGGCATATCTTTCGTGAATGATCACACCAATTACACACTCACAAGTTACACGGTCTGAGAGACTTGGAGCCTACTCCACCATACTCTTTCTCCAAACCTCGTGACACGTGCTCTCTGTCTCTCCCCCCTCTTTCTGGACGTCTCTCTCTCTCTCTAGATCTCTCTCTCTCTCTAGAAGACCAAAAACATGAGCTGGAGGGGGAATTCCGTGTGTGGGATTCAAGCTGTAATGGAAAGGCCACCTTCTTCTTTCCTCCTGTTTCTCGCCATTTTTCCCTCTCCTTCTCTGCCCACAACAACTATATATACCCCCTCTCTTCTTCACCTCTCTATTCAAACCTACCTGTTCTCCATTTTTGAGCTCCCAACACTACTTCTCTCCAGTAACACTTCTATATAATACCATTTTTTATATCAATTATAATTATGTGAATACGTTTCCAATGAGTGAACTGTGAATACGAAAAGCGACATAAACATTACTGAATAACATCACCGATCGTTGACTATATACATAGATATCAGATTAAATCGAATAACATCACCGATCGTTGACTAAATACATAGATATCAGATTAAATAGTACGAGACAGGAAGAAAACGAGTTAGAGAGTCTTACGTACAGGGGTGTTTGATGGCGGAGAGTTGTTCTCCGGCGCCCTCTGCTGCAGCTGCAGGCGGCGGCGTGGGTCGTGGCTCTCGGTTTGCACTGCTATGGAGTGCTCTGTTTTGAGGGTCCAAAACAGAGGATCTCGATCGATCGGTGGAGGCCGTGACAGAGGAACGTGGTGGCCGTAGTCACTGCATGTGTGGAGGCCGTGAGATTTAATGGTTAAGACTGGTGGGTTTTAAGGGAGGAGGCTGGTGTGAAGGAGGAGATGTGATGATCAGAGGCGATGTGTGGAGGCGTTGCTGTGTGGGAACGTAATGCACGATCTGTGTGTGGTGAAAACGGCAACCCTAACTATGTTAATGGAGATGATTAAACGGCATGATATTAAACCCTAGTCCCCTTAGTCCCACTCAAACTTCAGTTGCCACCAATAATAATTTGCAAAAGTTTTACGTACTAACACGCAATGACGAAAGAGAGATCTATGAAGATTTTTGAGAAGTATATATTAGCATGCAACAATATTCTTCTCTAAAGAAAAAAGTTTCCAACTTGGATAAACATCCAACCAAACGTGCCCAAGCCAAATTCAAACGAAGTCAGTCTTCTTATCTAACAAGATAGGCTCGGGAAGATCCCATTAAAATACTTGTAGAAAAGAAAAATAAAAGAAACAGGCATTCAAGGTATGTACATGAAAGTGTACCAAAAAAAAAAAAAAAAACACCTAAATACATTCTAAGAAAAAATTGGAAATAATTTTTTTTTTAATTTCTTTTAAGCAATGGAAAGATGTAGCAATAGGAAAGGACTTTCTAGATTTGTAATGGAAGAGTTCTATCTTTAGCATATTAAAAAATTTAACTTAATATTTATATCCAAAACAACATTGATGAGAGTCCCTAGATGATAGACCGCTAAAAATTTAATGTTCCTTTTCTTCAAATTTGAAAAAAAGATTTAGATCATAGCAATATTGAAGCCTAAAACTGATAAAGATATATTATTTAATAATTAATTTAATAATTACTGCTACTAATGCAACATGAAAAAAAGAAAAATAAAATAATAATGAAATATAAGTGCCGCTAGAGAGAAAGGCTACTTGGGAAGAAAAAAAAAAAAAAATAAGAGAGTTTGGTAGAAGCCAAAGCTGAGGGAAGAGAGAGTGTTTGCAAGGAAAAAAATAAAAGTAACACTTGACAGCCTCACACCAACCTACAATGCCACTTTGCCAGTATATTTGTTGTTGAAGATCTTAAACAATTTTTTGATCATTCGATCTACGAGCATTAGCCTTGTACTCTGGCTAGGCGGCCACAATTTGATTGGCAATATGGTACGGTGCTGAAACGTTTATGTTGATAGTATGTTTTTAATATATCACTATAGTTAATAGTATCATAAGTGATATTGAATTACTATAACTAATACTATAGTGATTTATATAATAGTTAATATATAGACTTAAAGTATATTATTAAAGATAATGATAGGATTACTACCTTCCTACTACCCATGTACTACTCTTTTTGTATTTAATTTTTTTATTTTACTTAATGGTTAAGAAAATGACTATTAGTAACATTATATATTTTTTTAATTTTTTCTTAATGATTAAAGGATCTTCTTGATAGTTTCTATCACATATACTTTGTTTTCACTTACTGATCTCATATATAAATATATATATATATATCGATCCACAAAACGTTTTTGTAAGGGGTTCTGTTACTTGCTTATCGTAAGCAAGTCTTTCCTCTTATTCTTCTTCTTTCTAAATGAGTTTTATTTTTTCTTCAGATTTGAAATTTTTAGATCATCTTTGGACCTTTATTTATGGTCTTCTTTTTTTTTAAGGGGAGGGTGGGTGGTTTCGTTGACGTCTTCTAGGTTCGACTTGTCGAGCTTGTTTGAGAGCAAGAGGAAATCTGGGTCCATGTTCACCTCCAAGTGCTCGGCAGAGGGGATCTTGGCGAAGCTGGCGGCTGAATTTCGGGGTGACGAGGGTGAAGGAATTCAAGATGAAAATACAGGGTGAAGTGGATGGTAGGAAAGGGAAAGTTGGCTATGACGGCGGAGGTGTTCGAGGTGGCGCCTGTAGAGTTGTCCAAGTCTGCAAGAGATACACTCGAGTACAAGAAATTTTGTGAGTATGTGAGGCCTGCACTCAAAGACATTGTTTGGAGCTAGCAGGGGGAGAGTACGTACCTGTCACTAATTAAGATCTTTAACAAAACTCAAGCATAACATGTTTGTGAAAAGGCCTTAATGCAAGCTGTATATTGAGTTCTATGATATTTTTATACAATGACCTTTGTACAGTAATGAATATTTATAGCCATATTACATAACAAAATACAATGTATTGGCCACTCATCTTATGACACCTAATAGCCTAGTCACCCTTTTTCATAATAAGAAGATTTTGTGGAATTATTCTCCAAGTTTTTGGAATGTGCTTCTGATTTACTAAGTGTGGATGCTATTGTCTTGATATCCCCCCGCGATTTAAGCGGCACCATTGTGAGAGTGAGGCGTGATCGAAGAAGAGTAAACCGAGCAGCAGAAAGAGGTTTCGTGAGAATATCTACAATTTGATCTTTACTTGAAAAAAAAGGAAACTTGGAGAGATTTTGCTGCAACTCTTTCACGTACAAAATGGTAATCCAGCTCAACATGCCTCATCTTGGAATGCATGACTGGATTCATGGATAGGTATGTAGCACCTATATTGTCGCACAAAAGTGTGGGAGGCTCAAGAAGCACAATGCCGACTTCTCTCAAAAGTGACTGCAACCAAAGAACCTCACATGTAGTGTTAGTAATAGATTTATACTCGGCTTCCGTAGAAGATCGAGGAATTGTGGATTGTTTCTTTGAACCCCATGAAACTAAATGATTTTCAAAATAGATACAGAATCCTCCAGTGGATCTCTTATCATCAGGGTACCCGGCACAGTCAGCATTAGTAAAGCCAATCAATTTATAAGAGGAAGTAGGAGAGAAACATAAACCAAGATGAGGATTGTGATTAAGATAACGCAAGATTTGTTTAACTGCAGTCCAGTGAGGAAGACGTGGACAATGCATGTATTGACAGACCCGATTTATAGCAAATGATATATCTAGAAGAGTGAATGCAAGGTATTGAAGACTACCTACAACACTATGATACCATTGAGGATATTCAAAAGTACAGCCATCTAAGGCTGTAAGTTTCTCTGAACAGGACATAGGCGTAGATATTGACTTAGAGTTATGAATATTGGTCCTTTTTAATAAGTTAGTGATGTATTTTAATTAAGACAGAAACAGACCAGCAGGTGTTCAGTGAACTTGTATTCCATGGAAATAGTGTAAAAACTCGAGATCTTTAACAGGAAAGTAAGCACTTAGAGCAGTGATAAACTCATAGATAAGCATGGAATTAGACCCAGTTACAATTATATCATCCACATATATCAAGATATCAATGCAATCAGATATGGTACGCATGATAAACAGAGAAGAGTCTGAGTCTGCACTAGAACATCGAAACCCCAGAGAAAGTAATCTATCACTAAGTTTAACAAACTAGGCTTTGGGAGCTTGTTTTAAACCATAAATAGATTTTCTCAACTTATATACATGGAGAGGAAAATCAGAGTTAACGAATCCAGGCGGTTGTTTCATATAAACTACTTCTTCAAGATCCCTGTGGAGGAAGGCATTCTGTATGTCCAGTTGGTGAATGGCCCAGTTCGACGAGACAGTCAAAGAGAGGAGAAGCTGAATAGTGGTTGGTTTTACTACTGGACTAAACGTTTCAGAGTAATCAACACCCTGTTGCTGATGAAACCCTTGAACCACAAGCTGTGCCTTGCGCCTTTCAATGGTTCCATGAGCACAACGTTTAGTCTTTAAGATCCATTTTGAACCAAGGAGATTGTAGGAGGATGAAGGTGGTACAAGGTCCCAAGTTTAGTTGTGAAGGAGAGCATGTATTTCGGAGGCCATGGCAGAACGCCATAACACCGCTTTGAGATCTTATGACCATCGGGTGTGTGTGAAGAGGTGATGGAGAAGAACAAAGATTACTTGGGAAAGGAGATGCTTCTGGTTGTGTAGTGGAGATAGCAGCAGGATTAGGGTTCTCGAGAGGTAAGGAAAAAGATAAGGTACTTGATTGAGCGGAATGAGAAGATTGAACCCTAGTTGATGGATCTGGGTGTATGGGGCTCATGTGTGGGCTTTGAGGAGAGGAGGATGTGTTCGAAGTTAGGCCAGATGGGGAAATGGGCTGACTTAATGAAGAAACGGAATGTGGTAAGTGAGTTCAAAGTGGAGGTTGAACCGTAGGCAATGTGGGCTGTTGAGTGAAGGGGAATTTAGACTCATCAAAGATGACATCTCTGGAGATGAAATTGCGGCCCGATGGAATATGATAACAAACATACCCTTTGTGATCTGGGCTATAGCCCATGAATACACATTCCTTTGATCTATAGTCCAATTTTTGATGATTAAAGGGCTTTAAATTGGGCAAGCATGAGCATTCGAACACTCTTAGGAATGTGTAATTAGGAACATGGCCCATTAAAAGTTCATAAGAGGATCGATTTTGAAGAATTGGAGTAGGCATGCGATTAATTAAGTAGCGGTTTGAAAGACTTCGACCCAATAAGTGTGAGGAATCAAGGCATGAGAGAGTAAAGACAAACCCGTCTCAATGATGTGACTGTGACAGGGCTCCACACTCCCATTTTGTTGATGGGGGTATGGACAAGTGAGTCTGTGAGAGATTCCATGTAACGTCCCAATGGAAGGCCCAAACCACATGGCCTATACTCCAAAAGGACTAGTCAATGATACAATTGGAGCCCCATTAGAACCTTATAAAGAGCAAGAACTTCTCATTCCCAAGTAATGTGGGATCCCATACACCACCTACCCTTATCCATATCATATGGGGTATCACAATCTACCCCCCTTAAATTCCCGACGTCCTCGTCGGGCCTGTCAATTGTAGGTGGCACGGCTCAAGTCCCACATTTCTGGTTGGGATAGGCTCTGATACCATTTGTAACGCCCCAATGGAAGGCCCAAACCACATGGCCTATTCTCCAAAAGGACTAGTCAATGATACAATTGGAGCCCCATTAGAACCTTATAAAGAGCAAGAACTTCTCATTCCCAAGCAATGTGAGATCCCATACACCACCTACCCTTATCCATATCATATGGGGTATCACATTCCAAGGGATCAAAAAATGGGTTGGAGAGGTCTAAATTCACCACTTCCATCGGTTTGAACCGAAACAATATTTTTGGAAAAAGTATTTCGCACAAATTGAAGAAAGGCAAGAACAAGGGTGGTGACATTTGATTTTAATTGCATAGGAAATAACCATATGAATTTAGAGTAATCATCTACTATTGAAAGATAATAACAAGATCCTTTAGTAGACAATATTGAAGTTGGACCCCATACATAAAAAAAAAAGAAAAAAAGAAAAAAAAAAAGTAATTGAAAAGATGAAGATGATCGGGTTGGAGAGGGGGGGGGGGTGAGGTTGAGCATGAGCCTTGGCAGAGGAACAAGCTGGACAATGCTGAATCATAGTAGATGAGCTGAGAGGTAGATTGTACTAATGAAGTATGAGGGAGGTAGTGCGAGGAGAGGGATGGCCCAACCGAGAGTGCCAGAGTTGTGCAGATGTTCTAAGACCAAGGAAAGCATGTGAAGAGGTTGTGGAAGACATAGAAATGGGTTCTTCATCTGTCCGAAGCACATATAATCCATCTTCAACGTGGCCCTAAAGAAGAACATGCCGTGTGCATGAAGGGTGAAATTCAAAGAAGACTATTATCATGACAGAATTGACGAACTGAAAGGAAATTAAGAGAAATTGATAGAACATGTAAAAGAATTTTTAAAAGAAATTTACCATTATTGGAGCTAAACTGTGTCGAGCCAACACTGTGTATGGGAAGAGAGGAGCCATCACCAATGTTCACTTGCTCAAGGCCCTGATAAGTAGCATCCAGATTGAGGTTCTGAAAATCAGAGGTAAAATGGTGAGAAGCAGTTGAGTCAAGAAACCATGTGTTTTGCTGTAGGGCAAAGGGTGTGAGGGAGGTATTGTTTGCAGTAAAAGAAGCTGGTGGTGGTGTTTTGTAAGCCTGGTCAAAACGATGAAGTGACTGCTGTGTGACTAGCTTTAAGGCACACTTGACACACGGCTTTGGGAATGAAGGATGAGTTGGGAGGTCTCAGACCAGGGAGTAAGCCTATGCCATTATTTCAACCACGACCATGACCACATGAAAAATTGTGGCGACCACGACTAGAATATTGTGAGTTCATGGGTTTGGTAGTATTATTGGCAGCAAGCAGAGTACCAAATAAAAGTGATTGGGTTTGATGGGCAAGTCTAGATTCATGGTTAAAAGGTAGCTGAAAATTTGATGGGGGGAGAGATCATCCGGCCGAGTGGTGAGAGAGGTCACAAGAGATTCATACTCAGTACCAAGTCCGGCGAGAAGATAGATAGCAAGTTCAGAGTCATCCAAGGGGTATCCACTTAAAGTGGAAGCTAGAGATATGACTTTGTTGTAATAGTCAGTCATAGATTTAGGTCCTTTCTTAACGGTGGCTAATTGAAACTTGGTGTGGATGAGATGAGCAGAAGACTTGGCAGCAAACAAATTTTGCAGAGTCGTCCAAATCTCACATGAGGTAGAACAATCCAGCACCTGAGCCAATATCGAATCAGAGATAGAGGAATTTATGGTGGAGATGATTAATTTTTCTTGAAGATGCCATTGAGCATGAGCAGGATTCGGCTTGTCATTGATGGTAGTAGGGGGTTGAGGAAAGAAGCAACCAACATACCAAAAGAGTTGATGTCCTTCCAAGAAGGGAACGAGTTGGGCTTTCCATAAAAGAAAATTTTCAATAGTAAGTTTAATATTGATGAAATGAGAAGTTGAATTGAGGGGATTGATAAGAGTAGAGAGAGTTGTATCTGTAGAAGAAGCCATGGTTAGCAGAAGAAAAAAGAAGAAGAAGAGAGAATCGGGATGATGGTCCTTCGAGGCTCTATGATACCATAACAAAACTCAAGCATAACACATGTTTGTGAAAAGGCCTTAATGCAAGCTGTATATTGAGTTCTATGATATTTGAATACACTGGCCACTGTACAGTAATGAATATTTATAGCCATATTACATAATAGAATACAATGTCTTGGCCACTCAGCTTATGAAACCTAATAGCCTAGCCACCCTTTTTCATAACAAGAAGATGGAATTATTCTAAAAGTTTCTGGAATGTGCTTCTGATTTACTGAGTGTGGATGCTACTGGCTTGATAATCTTAATCTAGTTAGATTTTATTCGAGTTGTAATCCATTGTTTTTTGTTTTTTGGGCTTGGAGATTGTAATGCAATTTTTTGTAATCTGTATTGCAAAAGCTCTGATGCAACAGTGGCATATGTATATAATCTGAATGTATGATGTGTGATTAGTGAAAAATTGTAGGTGAGGGCGATGAGAATTTCTTTGTAAATTAATTTTGAGATGCAAAAAATCATGACGACTAGTTGGAATTATTTCTGTGGGGGTCTTTCTATTGGAACTTAATTACTAGTATTTTATCTGTAGATAGCTTTTGAAGCTCTCTTCTAGTTTCGCTCATGGGAGGCAGTAAAGCTCATCAGAATTATGAGTACTGGGACTGTGACCATGCATTTCAAGTACTCTACTTTGTTATGCACATTTTGTAGTAAAGTGAAGAAGTCATGTTGTGAATCCTAAATCCCACTTTTTTGAAGTGTTGTGAGTCCTAAATTCAAGTCTACTTTGTTACGCACATTTTGAAGTTTAATTATCTGATTCATGTTTATTAGTATACATAGCTACTAATCTCGATCCCATTGTAACTCTTCAGGGTTTCTCTCTCTCAAGTTAGTATGGATTTTTTTTTTTTTCCAGACTCAATGATTGCATAACAATTTCTAAGAACTATTGGATAAATGTGAAGAACTACATAAAGAAATGGTCGGAAATTAGCTAATGAAAAACACAATGTGAAGATCAAGATCAAGAATTATGTACCCATGCGCTCCCGCATTAGATTTTATACAGGACAAGGTCATCATGAGTAGCTGGTATTACAAGTTAACAAAAGCCGATTACTTGTGTTTTGATTGTTGACATTACCACCATATTCTCTATTTTTTTTGCATAACTTTTTATTGAAAACGTCATAACAGGGACCATTTGAAAGACACAGTTCTGGAAGATGTACTACCCTTTTACGAAACTTCCATGGGCGCGCTATATGAAAGGTTTCAACCAAGTATTTATGGAGAAGATCCTTGAGGCGTACAAGGGCTTTGAAGGTCTGAAGTCGCTTGTGGAATATGTGGGCGACGGTGAAAAAGAACTTTTATGTGATTTGATTTGTAATTTTTTTTATAATATGAATAATGATCCATTATGTCATATTTATTATTAATTTATATATTATATATTTTTTTATTGTGGTATATCATATTATTGCTACATTCTAAATGTCGTTAATTAATGTAATGCGCGGGCAACGTTCATAGCGACGTTTATCTAAATGCTGTTAATTTATTTAATGTGTCGCCAACATACTATTAGTGACATTTAAATAAATGTCGCCAATTTATATGATGCGCTGATAATGTACTAGCAGTGGCGTTTATGGTAACGTCGTTATTTTATCTAAATAACGTCGTTATTTAGATAAATGTTGTTAATATATTTAATGTGTCGCCAACGTATTATTGGTGGCGTTTAAATAAATGCCGCCAATTTATATGATGTGCCAGCAACGTACTAGAAGCAGCATTTATGGTAGCGCCGCTATTTTAACTAATGACGGCATCTATAATCTAAATGCCGCCATTAATTAAAATAATGTGTCGCCAACGTACCATTAGTGACATTTAAATAAATGACACCAATTTATATGATGCGCCAGCAATGTACTAGCAGCGACGTTTATGGTAATGCCTCTATTTTAATTAGTGGCAGCGTTTAGATAAATGGTGTTAATATATTCAATGTGTCACCAGCATAATATTTGTGACATTTAAATAAATACCGCCAATTTATATGATGCATTGGTAACGTACTGGCAGTAGCATTTATTGTAATGCCGCTATTGTATGCAATGGGATGACAACGAACTAATGACAACGTTTCATTAAACGACATTAAATTAGGAAAGTTGGCAGCGTTTTAAGAAATGCCGCTAAATTGTATACAAACACCGCTAATGAGATTTTCAAGTACTGGGGTTTTGTCAAATGCCAATATGTGAAAATAACGACCACCCACTACCGGCAAACGGTTACGCCGGCAAAACTATTGTGGACAGGTGCCGGTGCTTATCGAACGCCAACAATCCTTGGTCTTTTTGTAGTGCATTTTAACTTATCGTCTTAGGTCTCAAAATCTATTTAGCCGACCCTGGATGAAATAGGGGTGATTTTGGCCTTTAATATTTGTTGCCAAATTTTCTTTATTTTATTGTTCATCAAAATTTTGATGTGTTAGCGTCTGATGTCCATCAGAGTCATGTTGATTTAAAATGCTTCTACCAGTTTTTTCATAAGAGCATTGGCATTGGGTTTTCCAAATGCCAATGTGACAAGTGGCTAGGCAGCAATTATGTGACAGGTATGGTTGTATATTGATTTTGTGGATGGGAAATACACTTTTGAATGTGATGGGTTTGACTGTGTATGAAGGTGTTGAATGTGTTTGGGCTTGGCCTATGTATCGAGTCAACTATGTGATTGTGACTATGTGTTGAATGTGTATGGATGCAACTATGTGACCGTTTTGGGCTGTGCTGAATATGTATGGAGGCAACTATGTAAATTTGTTTGGAATGTGTTTAACATGTTGTGGAATGTGTTTGTAAATTTGAAAAAAATAATTATTAAATTAATCATATTTTATTATTATATAGAGAGTAGATATCTAATCTAATGTGGAAATATGTTTTAGATGGAATAGGCAAAAGACAACACATGCAATATTAGCCAAACTTTAACTTTGCCTTTACCAAATCAAATGAGGATGCTCTAAGCCTAAGGGTGTAATCGGTCCGGTTCAATCTAGTTTTGTACAGTTTTTTTTAGAATCAAACCGGTATATACCAATTTTGAAAATTTAAAAACCAATACTAGACCGATTTACTATCAAAATTGGAAGTAAATCAGAACTTCCGGTTTTGGTTTAGTTCGGTCTTATTTTTCTGATTTTACGGATTATCTATACTAGTAATAATGTGATGTTTATATATACTATACTATTAATCTATTATATTATAGTATCAATACATTATTTTATAATAAATAACAAATACTAGTATAATATTGAATTTAACTATAGTCTATATAAGTTTTAGACTTTTTATATGGGTATATATGATCAAAAGTGTAAAAATGTATTTACAAAAAGAATATATATATATATGTTATAATTTATTATGTCAAAAATGTATTTATCCTTTATATACATATATATATATATATATATCAAAAGTAAGTTTATATTAATAACTTAATATTAATGTTTATGTATAAGATTAAAATTTTATGTTATATCACATGTTATATTAATTTTATGTTATAAGATTAATAGATTTGAATAATAAGATTAGTATTTCATGTTATATTACTTAGCAATTTAGCATACAATATAAGATTTAATATTAAAAAATTATAAATATATATTGGTCCGGTTCGGTTTAAATCAATTTTCAAAATATGAAAACTGGTACTACACCGATTTTGATTCTTAAGAATCGGTACTATACTGGATTGCTTACAAACCAGGCCGAACCCAACAATCCGATCTGGTTCAATTGATTTTTTTTTTTTAAACCGCTATTTAGAGCATTGGCATTGACTTAGCCAAATGTATTTTCATCTTCAAATTTAGTTAATACCATCTACATTTGGCCCACATTCAATTAGTCAAATTGATTTCATCTAAAATATGAGCTACAATAATTCTATCATTCTTTTCATATTTGAAAAGAACTGTAGCAAGTCTAAATGTATTTTTTTATTATATTTATATCATTTCTTTCATTCTTTTTATTATATTCTTTTCACATATGTGATTTTCTCATATGTTATTTTGTTATATTTTGAAATTATTATATTATAGATTATTAGATTGTGAAAATGAAAATAAATATGATTGTTGGATGTTATTGAAGATTATGAAAATAAAATAAAAAATTAATTAAAAAATAAAAATTAATTAAAGAAATATAAATAATAAAAAATAATAATATTTTATTATTATAGAGAATGTGATAACTAATCTAATGTAAATTTTAAGTGTTAAGTGATTAGTTAAAAGTTAAAAAGTTATATATTTTTCAAATTTTAAAGACTGGAATGACCAATCCAATACCAAAATAGTCTAAGACGACCAAGTTTAGAAATTTCATTTATCGTGGATTAGTCTTTGAGACATTGCCTTTATATTACAGACGTGGCGGCAACTATGGGATTGGAGACATGTTTCAGTAATCATCAACCTTAAGGAGAAGGTCTTATGGAAGGGTTGGAAATGATAAGATTACAAAATATTCACCCACCGTATTTCTCTATTAGTCACGTATGCAATAGATCTTGATTTGTTTCCATATAACAAAATTACATTTGCCTTTCTCTTTTAGTAATAGTAAGATGACGACATTCCAATTTTATTAAAAAAATAATCTTATTTGTGATGGAAAAAAATCGTGATAACAAAATCCATACGATAGAAGTACTAAAATTATTCAAAACTCAAACCCATGTGGTAAATATTAAAAACCAAAAACTTTATAACAGCTATGAAACTAAGCACATCCATTCCTATACAACTCAATCTATTTGCATCGTACATGATGCAAGCTTGCTCGGATTTGGATCTTTTAAAGTCTAAAATGAGAGAAGATAGACACATAAAATGGATTCCACAACATTTATTAAATATTTAATACTACTTGAGAAATTCCCTCAAGCAACTATAAATATTTTGGGACCTAACTTATGTATTTATCACTTTCTCACTTTAGGTCCTAAAGTTCATGCAAGAACTCTAAAGAAGTTAAATCCAATCCAATCTGTCTAAATTTAAGTTGCCTTTGGCCCCTCTTGGAAGATCTATGATTCTCCATGTTCCTTGTATACCCTACTTAGGGATGTAAATGAGCTGAGTTCAAACGAGTAACAGATAGTCAAACTTTGTTCATTTTATTTTTATTCGAACATGAGTCGAGCTTGTATTTTTCGTTGAGTTGGACTTTATGTTCATATGCAGCTCATTTATTATTTTAATGTTCGAGCAAGTTCAAGTTTGTTCATGAGCTGCTTCATTTTGATAAAATCAGTTATTTATATTGTATTTTATAACTTTATCTTCGTATCTTGATCACTTTGTTTTCTAATATCTTTATGAAGTTTATATATACATATATCAGTGATTATATTTATTAGTATTAGGAATATAATTTCCTGTAATCTCCGTAAACATTAAAATATTCTCATTATAAAGTTAGAGAGAATATTAAAAAAAGTAAATACGAAGTTATTAAAAGTTGAGAAATGATACTTGCAGTCGTGAGTGTGCAAGCGCCGTGCAGTGGCTATGAAAAAAGTGAATAAATATGAAACCTATATGAAAAGAAATTAATTTTTTAATAGTGGACCCCACTCTTTTTCAAAAAAATTACACGATATTTACGCATTCCACGACTGTACGTAATATTACTCTTAAAAGTTATACAAGCCTCTATGAGTGGAGCTGAGTTTTATACAAACATATATACATATGTATATAAATATGGGAAGTTATTTGTGCAAGGATATGCAAGTTGGGTGCAAGACCCATTATAAAAAAGTGGTATCCACGAGAAAAAGTGAAATTGAATTTTAAGAATGAAATCACAAGCATCCCCATGCTTCATGATCCGCATGCGCAACTTGTAAACATAAACTAGTGCCACGCCCATTAACCGCATGCATTGTGAGATCCTATTGGACTTTGAACACATTCTATGGTGCCCAGAAGCTGTGGCTATGCAAAAGAACCACAATGATGAATACAGAATGTCAACAGAAAGCGAAAGGTGAAAGATCAGAATATATGATTATCCACAAGATCAAGAAAAAAAAAAATATGACGATCTAAATCCTTTTCTCAACTAATCCTATGTTCTTAAAACGAACGATTCATAGAACAATGAACAGACACGATATTTACAAGTCAAATGCCTCAGCTATCCAAGCTCTCCTTTTCAACTTGACCAACCAATAGGGGGTTCAAAGATATAAAAGCAATATAATTTGGAGCCCTTGATCACTGCCAATATGAGCAAGTTTGTCATTGGATGCTCTTTACATCCAAGACGTTTCCATCTAGTAATTAGTCTACAAGGTAGAATCCAAAGACAATATTTAGTTTCTAACCTTATGCCAATACATCAATGAATATGGTTCTTCACCTAATGCTAACCTCTCAAAAAATAGGATGACGGAGATGATGATCTTGCGTGTGAACTAATAACAAAGCAAAGTTGACGGGTATTGGAACAAGCTTGAACATATGTCTATGCATGATTGCTCCATAAATGGATGATTCCAATCTGTATCGTTGCATTCCTTCCCTTGTTATGCCAGCTGATCAGGCATCCTCTTGAATCAGTAATATAAAGTGTTATTTTCTTATTCACTTTCTTTGTTTTTTGCTTGTGATGCTTTTCACCCTTCTGGCCATGTTTCTAGTCTTTCAAGAAAGCATTGTTTTTCCCCAGTAAAGACTAAGTTGATGAATTTTGTTCAGATGCTACTCCGGTGGCCTGAGAAGCACCTGCACCTGTAGTCACCTCTGTTGTTGCGGCTGCAGCTGTTGCATTTTGCATGTAAATTCTCAGGTTATTGTTGTGGTTAATGCGTTCCAAAGTGATCAATCAATTAAAACTAGAAGGTGGGTCAAATATAACACCTGTTGTTGTAGTTTGCATTGCCATTGAAGAAGGAATAGAAAGTATCCCAGTAGAGCCATAGTGCTGAGGCAAATACGGGTACTGTACCATTTGGGGATATTGAACTCCAAAACCATGAGGGTGGGCACTTTGTGCATAGAACGGGTACAAATTGTGGAGCATCCCGGGTGGCCCTGCTGTCCCAGTGTTGGCATAGAAAGGAGAAGATTGTTGATCCCCATAAACACTATAATAGTTCTGAGAAAATGACATCAAACTCAAAACAAGGGAATTGAATGAAATTGGTACAAATCATCTGTCAAATATGTATACAGATTATGTACTAACCACAGGATACATTGCATTGTTGGAATATCTAGTGTATCTGAAAATTGACCAAAAAGTTTCAAAAAAGAAACAAAATATATACACATATTAGAGATTGATAGGAAAGAAAATGTAGAAAAGACAACAGAGAATTATCCTGACATTTATCTTAGAACTTCCTAGCTTACCCATAAGCTGAATAAAGAAATGTGTATTGACCCCTAGGTTGATGGTAATATGTGCCATAATGAGCAGGAGGAGTAAGCAAGCCACTGACTGGTCTAAATCTTCCTGAACCTGAAAAATTATTTGCAAAAATAAAATCCTTTTATACACTATGGCATTCAAATCTACATAAATTTCATTTTAGCATAAAAATAAATCAGTGTTCTGTTTGAAACAGAGACCAGAAGGAAAATGAGCTGGATAAAAGGAAACCACATTATGAGAATGCAAAAGGCATGATGTGGATTGGATACCCTTTAATCAAACATTGGTTATTTTCGCATTGTCTTATGATTCTATATTAGAAGAATACTTGAGGATTATTAGCCTTAGCATAACAAAAAAGTGAAAAAGAAAAAGAGGTAAATGGAGACACCATCTAGAGGAGTTGGTCGACGAATCTTCTGTGCACCAAGAGATGCGAGATTGCAATTTGCTCTCCTTCCATCAATCACAGGAGATGGGTTTTGACATGCTCTCACGGCTGCCTCTGGATCTTTGAATGTAACCTAAGAAAACAAACAAGAAACCATTGAAACGAAGTAAATAAAACAAGAGAAAATGCCATTTAAAAAACTACAAGGAATGACAGGAATGAAAATGGGCTTACAAAACCGTAACCCTTGGATCTCCCACTGTGCTTATCTGTGATAACAACAGCCTCCAGGATCTCTCCGAATTGCTCAAAATATCTCCTCATGGCATCCCGTTGAGTTTCCCAAGCCAAGCCTCCCACGAAGATTTTGGTAAAAGTTGTGTCATTGTACTGCCCCGGATTGTTACCACCCACCATCTGAAATTTCCTTCGTTGAGACGAGAAATATCACACACAGAAAAAGAAGCAGACCAAACTGTCAAACCCCCAAATAAAATGAAGGAAAGAAAACCCCTGCACAAAACCAAATAACCCCCACAACCCAAAGACACAAGGGAAAAAAAATGTTAAGATTTTGGTAAATAAAGCCAGAAATAGAAAATTTGTTTTTTCGGATTTGGAGATCACATCAATGTAATCACAGAGACTCATGCACTTGTGATTCTGCTTCTTCTTGTTCTTGTTCTTCTCCTTTGTTTTAACGTCATGCTTTTTTAGGGACTATAATTGCTACTTATAGAATTTAGACGGCCACAACAACTCCTCAGATTCCTCAAAAACGATACCCGTAACAAGAAAATCATTACTGTTTGATGGGAAAAGAGAGAAAAAAGAAAAAAAAATTACTAAGAAAATGTTTATGTACACCATTAATATTAAGGACAGAGATAATAAAGAAAGACACTAGAAAAAACAGGGCAAAAAACAGAATAGATGGTAGAGGGCACCCACGACAATGGTTGGCATGGAGAGGTTGTCCAATGAATTTTATATGTCAAAGACGAGAAGACCAACCTTTTTTGCTGTATCACAACTTCCTCTGCGCTGCAATATTATACATGTCAATAACAATAATGGCAATAGTATCTGTATTTCATTTCTGTTTATGGCATCTGGTGGGTCTGTTTGATCGTGATCACTTCATTCACGCGCGCGCGCATTCTCTCCCTCTCAATCTCTCTCTGTTCAACAGCTTTCAGCTTTTCTGTAGCTGCAGGAATTCTATTAATCGAAAAGATACAAGAAACTAGGTTATGTGTTTGGTTGGCCAAAACTTTCTGACAAGTGACAACCTTGAAAATTTTCTCTTGCCGGAAAAACAAAAAATGGTGGGAAAGTGAACGAGGAGAGCAATTCTGGGAGCTCCACTCCTGTTTATTTTTATATTTTTTTATATATAATTAAGCCAAAGGTGAACCTGTAATTTAGGGCTACCGAAAACCCAAAACTGCCTTTCATTTATATAAAAAAGGAAATGTAAAATACAATTAACTACAGTAATTTTTTAAGTTATATTGTTTATCATGTAAATATTTTTTATTATTTCTATTTTATTTTCTTCTAGAAAATATATTGGAAATATTTTTTAACCAATTTTTTCATATTTTGATTTTATTTGTAATTTTTATTTGTGTGTATAGGATTAAATTATATTATATGGTATATAAAAATATATTACAAATATATTAAAAAAAATATGGATATTGCCAATTTATTAGTAGAAAGGAAATATTTACAAAGAATAAAAAAATTATTTAAATAATATGAAAAAAATAAATAAATTGATATATGATATATTGTAAAAATTAATATATAAAATAAAAAAAATGAAGTTTGACGATTAGTTTTAAAGAATAAGATATAGAAATAAATGTGAATGCTGTTATGCTTCTGACCAATCGAATTCATAACTCATTTAATGTTCAGTAAGTTTTATATTTATACTTATTTAATGCTTCAGTAGGTTGCTTATGCATTAAATGTGCCTTAGACCCTTATGGACACAAGGACCTCCCAGCCCTATTCTGATGAGTAAACATATATATACAACGAGCACTGCTACGCATCCGGAAAAAACATTTCGAATAAACATTTTGAGTAAATTATTTTATTATTTTATTTTATTTTATTCTATATATTTTTTAAATCATCATAAATACTTTTTTAAAAAATAAAAAATTTATAATATCATTAAAAAACATTTCATTAATCACTAAATAAAAAAATAAGTCATTCGGAATACAAATTCAGTACACATTTTCAGGACAAAAAATATTTCTCATATATAATATATTTTATAATAATATTATAAGATAAGGACATTTTTACAAAATAATATTATTTTTATAAAATATTTTATAAAAATATTTATCATTTAAAATATAATTATATAAAATATTATAAAAAATATTATGTGTAAATGATTTTCCTATTCTGATAGGAAAAGATTTTACCGTAAAAAGCCTTTCCTTGCATTTGGGTGTTCCAGGATACAACTTTCTTTCAACGGACACTCCCGAGTAAGGTTCCTTCCTTCTCAACGTCAATGAACGATTTTGGGTGAGATTCATCACGGACGAGCATCTTGGGGCGAGGTTTTCCTCTAGCGAGCACCTTCTGGTGAGGCCCGCACTTAGGAAGCACTTTTGGGCGATTAGAGTTGTAAATGAATCAATCTATTCGATAACATTCTTGGTACTCGTTCGGTTAAATTTAAATTGAACTCGACTCGTGAAAAAAAAAGCTTGTTCATGAAAGCAGATATCCGCTTGAATTATAAATGATACATACCCGACAAAACTCGACTCGACTCTAATAAGGCTCGCTCGTTTATACTCGAGTCGACTCTAATAAGGCTCGCTCGTTTATACTCGAGTCAACTCGTTAGCTCGACTCGATTAAAACTCATTCATATATTGATAAATATATATATACACCTATGTATATACACACACATATATATGTAATAACTAATAATATAAGTATACCACTTTTATAATTAAATATATAATATATAATCTAGTTACTTATGTCTATATAGACAATATACTTCATAAGTATATTTATAATTTATATAATAATTAGTCGATAAAATTTAATAATTTCATATACTAGTATGTGGGAACTATATATGAAATAGATATATGCTATCATATTATGTGTATGTATTAATAATATATGTAGACATATAATATATTATTATTTTGGATAGATATCAACTAGTTAAATATTAATTATTTATAAATTTTTAAAATTTTTTTAATTCAATAGACGTTATATTTGTTAATTATATAATTTAAATATTATATTTTTTTATTTTTTATTTAATTTATTAATTATTAAATCTTATTAAAAATAAATAAATAAATAATTCGAGTTCGAGCTAAAGCTCGGCTCGACTCGACTCGACTTGAACTCATTTGTGGGACGAGCTCAAGTTAAAATTTTAACATATTGAATCGAGTTCAAACAAATAATAAAAAAAAATCTTGAATTCGGACTCGATCTCGAACACGAATATTTTGACTTGAGTCAAGCTCAACAAGCCAAAGACCGACTTGACTCGGCTGGATTATAGCCTTATGGGCGATGTTTATTCCAAATAAGTCTTTTACTTTGGCGGCTCACTATTTTCCGAAGTCCTCTCAGTTTCAGTTGGGTCTACTTGACACATTTTCCCTCCTACAAATGTGATATTATATTTATGAGCAGAAATAGGGCATATTAATTGTAAAATGAAAAACAGTACTTCTTTAATATTTAATGTTTGCCTATCAATAAGTAATGTTATGGAATTGAGAAATGATATTTGTACGGAAGGTTTGAAAATAATTTTCATCTCATCTCATCTCATGTCATTTTATTTTCTTTTCAAACATCATTCAAATATAAATAAATACTTTCAAACTAATTATTACAACTTTCTCAAATTTAAAAAAAATAAAAAACAATTTAACTTTTTCAAATCCTAAAACAAAAATTATATTAAAAAATTATATTTTAACAATATTTTAACTTTATAATATTTTTTATTCATTTTTTTATCTCTCATTTCTAAAAATCTAATAAATATTTAACTTAAACTATCTCACTATTATTCTCAAACCATCTTACTACTATTAATAAACTATTTTACTATCTTACTACTATTCACAAATTTCTTATATCATCTCATTCTTCAAGCATCTTTTTACAGGTTTAGGGCATGGGATGAGATATAAAATTCTCATTTTATCTCATCTTATTCTCAAATATAATTTAAAGAGTGGCGTTGCAGCCACCGCTCCAAGCTCCCACTGGGAGCCACCGCTAGTCTTAGTTTTTTTTTTTTTTTTCTTCTTCATATATGTATTTTTGAACATTTAAAAAAAATAAAAAATTACAATATTATTAAAAAATACATCCTTAATCATTAAGCAAAAAATATATATATATATATAAAATAAAAAAATTGGGAGCAGGGGCTACCAGCGGTAGCCCCCAGCGGGACATATGTCATTTCCGTAATTTAAATACAAAATTTTTAAACTAATCATTACACATTTTTTAAACTAATCATTACAATTTTTTCAAATTTTTAAATAAAAAATAAAATCAATTCCAACTTTTTCAAAATTCAAATAATATTATAAAACTATATTTTTATAATATTTTAACTTTATAATATTTTTTATTCAATTTTTTTCTTTTATTTTTTAAAATTTTAAAAATATTCAATTCAAATTATCTCACTACTATTTATAAATTATTTTATTATTATTTATAAAATTTTTATTTTATTTTTATTTTATCTCACTCCTCAAACGAACCGATTGTGGAGTTCTAGTGGTTATCCCAAGAATACGTGAAAATTGTTATTTTAATACTGTATATAACATTATCCTATTAAAGTTTAGTCTACCTGCTGTCCTTGTATTTATTGGGTATTAAAAATCAAGTTATGGCGTGCCGCGTGTGGACATAGAAATATAACAGTTACAGAGCAAGTAAACGGTGAATAAGCTTTTGTAAGGGCAAGAAAATATGGCAGACCTCAGCATGTGTTGTCTAAAAGATGAGAGAGAGAGAGAACAATCTATCATGTGAGTTGTCGAAGCATTGTCCTTGCAGAAGATCCATGTGGCAACATAGTATACAGGGCACCCATTTGATGCTTTTCTGCGTGCTCAATATTATTATAGTTAAGAAAAAAAACATAAGAAAACACAGCAATGTTTGTCAATCGATCGAATGAAAATTGGAAAACGAGAGGTAAGCGTGGCAAACGGCATCTATGATGGTCAAAAGGGTCAATGAGGAGAGGGAGAGAGAATTAAAATGGTTGTGCTACTTGGCCGCTCCTTATTACCGCTCTCTTATACCGCTTGATGTGGCGAAACTACGTGACAGCCATATATTTATATTAAAAAAAAAAGAAAATGTTAGGTATACCATTAATTGGTCCCGTTTTGATTTCCCGCTTGATGTGGAGAGGCCATCGAGGTATTCTTTAATTTTTTTTAATTCAGAGCCCCTGCCCCGCAGTGACTACCCATCCCCTACCTTCATCTCCCCTGCCCCACAGTGACTACCCATTCCCTCCCCTCCATCTCCGACCCATTTTCGGCGTCGTTGTCATTCCCAGCCCTACAGTTCAGCTCCCCATCGAGTTCCTGCATCTCGTCTCCCCTCTCCTCCCTCGATGGTCTGTTGTTTCAGAAAGTGGTGTTTGGAGCCTATTGGTTTATCTTGATGGTCCACTCCCCCAAGAGTCTGCAGTTGGGGCATTAAGGAATTTGGTTGGCTCAGTTTTGGTGGAGATTTTAATTTCTCTTGGGTTGCTTCCCCGATTAGTTCATGTGCTTCAACGTGGATGGAGAGACTGGTAGGTGAAGCTGGGTGCATTCCTCTGCTTGTCAAGATGCTTGAGGCTAAATCAAATAGTGTTAGCGAGGTTGCTACGCAAGCAATTTCAAGCTTGATGATCATTTCCCAGAATTGTAGAGAAGTTAAGAGGGATGATAAAAGTGTGACGAATCTAGTGCAACTGCGTGCTCGACCCAAGTCCACAGAACACTGCAAAAAAGTATGTAGTTTCCTGCATTGCATCTCTATCTTCTAGTAAGAAATGCAAGAAACTGATGATCTCATATAGAGCAATTGGAAAGAGGAAAACTAAAGAGATTGTTTAGTAGGAAATAGAGAAAATTGCAACTTTTATTATTATTATTATTTTTTGTTAGTGTTTATAATCGTTGTTTCATTGTCTATATGAAATGAAGTAGTTGATGATATGAACCAAATGCACAAGCTTTCTAATCTATGCAATCAATGTTCTGTTATCTGTGGAATTATCGCTATTAGATTTTTGCTTTCAGTTTCAGGTCCACATAAACTTGTAATGAGACCCTAGTAATTACATACTCATTTATCTCCTAAAAGTTCACTTGAGATTGCTGCCAAAATGCTATTAAATCAAACTTTGTGTACAGACATGTAATTACTCATCTCGATGGGGTCGGAGATGGGGGGGAGGCTAGGGGAGACGAGATGAAGGAACTCGGTGGGGAGATGAACTGCGTGGCTGAGAATGACGACGACCTCGAAAATGGGTTGGAGATGAGGTCGGAGATGGAGTAGAGGGTAGTCACTACGGGGTAGGAGAGATGGAAGGGAGGGGATGGGTAGTCACTGCAGGGGCAAGGCTGTGAATTAAAAAAATTAAAGAATGCTACAGTAGCCGCTCCACGTCAAGTAGGAAACCAAAATGGGACCAATTAACGGTGTCCCTAGCATCAAATCTATTCTCATATGTTCTTCTCCTGGTCCATTCAAAGTAAATGAAAATGAAGAAGTACATTGATCTCAATTACAGTCCAAGCTATCGTCCTCTATAGTGTCTGCACATCCATTTTCCTTCCCCAAATCGACCTTGAGCAAAACGAAGAATAATTTTTTCCATCCAAGTTGCCTCCATCTGCTTATCAAGAGAGCTTTTAGATCTATGTTTTATCATCTCCTCCTATTTTTGTTTTCTTTTAATGTTTGGGAAAAATTAATTAAATGGTATAGGAAAACCTTGACAATATCCTCTCATGTCCAAAGCGAAAAATTCCATCAAAAAGTTGTCACACACGTACTAGCAGTTTTGAGATTTAGGTTCATATTTTTCTGGTTTTAAACATTGGAGATAGAACTAATAGAAGAGGGCTGTGATGGGGATTCCATTTTTGTAGTCTTCCTTTGGCTTCTGCCATGGCTTCCACAAAGGGCTCCTCATCACCCATTTTTGCAAATCTTTATAGGATCTTCCTTATGGCTTCTACCATGGCTTCCACATGATCGAAATACTCTGATACCAAATTGATCACACATTGAAGAGAAAAGCACTACACCTATTTGAAGAAATGCTACAGAGAGACTTTTGACAACGCAAAATTCATTTCATTATTGGATAATTCCTCAGTACAATGGTACAATATTTATAGGCTTTTTGAGCCTATATTTCAGATAGTAAATTCTAGAGAATATTTACAAAATGTGCTCGTATTTTGTTATGGAAAATATTCGAGAATCTTCTACATTATTCCAGCATGTTTATTATGTAATTCTGTTGAGAGTTTGTTGCAGAAACTTCTTTGGATGCTGAGTCACTATGTGCTCTATTATCCCCCCTTGCTTCAAGTAGTATAGGAAGTATGGTAAGACTTGAATGTAGCAATGAGAAACAGGCAGTAGACAAAGGCTTTGTAAGAATATCAGCCAGTTTGTCATGACTAGAGATAAAGGACACATTGAGTGTTTTGGCTGCCACATGGTCCCTCACAAAATGAAAATCTAGGTCCATATGCTTTGTTCTAGAATGCAAAACAAGGTTCACAGAAAGATAAGTAGCACCTAGGTTGTCACAATGTAAAGTATGATGATTAGTAAGAAAAACTCCTAATTCCTTTAATAAGGATTGTAACCATAGTAGTTCACAGGCTGTATTTGCCACTGACTTGTATTCAACCTCAGTTGAGGAACGTGCAATCGTAGGTTGCTTCTTTGAGCCCTAGGAAATCAAGTGTGAACCAAAAAAAATGCAAAAACTACCGGTGGACTTCCGGTCATCAAGGCAGCCAGCCCAATTAGCATAAGAGAAAGCAGTAAGTTTACAAGACGAAGTAGGAGAGAAATGTAAGCAAAAGAAGCTGTGAAACAAAGATACCGAAGTATTCATTTTACAGCTTGCCAATGGGGAAGACGGGGACAGTGCATAAACTGAGAGACTTTGTTTACGGCAAAGGAAATATCAGGCCTTGTGAAGGCAAGACATTGGATCCTCAAAGGAAGAGCCTTCAAGTGCATAGAGCTTAGTTGAAGTAGACATACGTGTAGACACAGGCTTTGAATTGTGCATATTCGTGTGTAAGAGTAAGTTAGAAATTTAACGTGATTGAGAAAGAGATAAACTAGCAGAGGTGCGAGACACTTGGATTCCTAAGAAATAATGTAACATGCCAAGATCTTTTACCAGGAATGTAGTGCGAAGTGCAGTGTATAAATGAACAGATGATATCATCGACGTAAACTAATGCATAAACAGATGTTGAAGCAGATGTATAAATGAACAATGAGGAATCGAAAACAGAGGCATAGAAACCCAAAGCAATTAATTTCAAGCTTAGTTTTGAAAACCAAGCCAATTGGGCTTGTTTAAGCCCATAAATGGAATTTTTGAGTTTACACAAATGATGAGGAAAGTCAAGATTTACAAAATTACAAACTCTACTGGTTGTTGCATAAAGACGTCCTCCTCCGAGTCGTCATGAAGAAAGGCGTTCTGAACATCGAGCTGATGCAGGGGCCAGTGACGAGAAACAACAATGGAGAGCAACAACCGAATCATTATTGGTTTGACAACCGCGCTAAAGGTCTTAGAGTAATCAAGACCAGCCTGCTAATGAAACCCTTTAGCAACCAGTCGAGCTTTTCGTCACTCTAGGGTGTCATCAGCATGTCTCTTGGTCTTGAGAACCCATTTCGAGCCAAGAAGATTCTGACTAGGGTGTGGAGGGACAACGGTCCAAGTTTGTTTGTGGAGAAGGGTGTCAAATTCGCTGGCCATGGCAGCACGCCAAGCAGGAAATTTGGAGGCCTCTGTGTATGTGGAGGGTTCTTCGGGAATGGACTTTGATTCAGTAAGATGAGAGATAGATTTTGGAGGGGGCCAATGTACGGTATCGTCGAAACGACGTAGATGACAATGGATGTTTGTTTTTGAGCGGGTGACCATGGGATGAACCGAGGGAGAAGATGAAATGGAGTTAGGTTCAGATAGAATCGGTGATGAAATATGAGATAAGGTGGGTATTGTGCTTGACTAAGGAGATGAGGCAATGACAAAGGGTGACAGTGTTGGTAAGGGAGATGGGATATTAGGGTTTGATGGGGAAGAAGATGACTTGGGACAATGAAGGGAGAACTCGGGAGCTGAAGTGGGTAAGTTGGATGTAATGGATTGATGGGCTGATGATGTTGGGCCGAAAGAGGGAGATAAGGTTGAATGCTGAGAGGCAGTAGAGGGAGATAAAGTCTATTAAAAGAAGGGTAAGTTACTATCGGAAGAGATACTGGGTTGAGGGAGTGTATTGGGTTTAGAGGGAAATGTGTATAAGTCAGGATGGGCCAAGGGAGTTATGGAGGTCCGAGCAGTAGGTATAGAGGGACTTGTATTGACAATAAATGGAAAACAATTTTCGTCAAACCGAATGTCACGTGAAATATAAATACGTCCAGATGGAATGTGAAGACAATTGTACCCTTTATGATCAGATGTGTAGCCTAGGAAAGCACGAAGTTGAGAACGCATGTCCAGTTTATGAAGATTAAAGGGACACAAATTAGGCCAACAAGCGGAACCAAAAATGCGTAAGAAAAAATAATCAGGAGTTTGTTTGAAGAGTATTTGAAATGGAGAAATATTTTGCAAAATAGAAGTGGGCATGCGATTTATAAGGAAAACAGTAGTTTAAAAAGCATCAAACCAGTACCTGGTAGGAACAGAAGACTAAGCTATTAATCACAATCCTGTTTCTACAATATGGCGATGACGCCGTTCAATTGTATTGTTTTGAGCATGCGAATATGGACATGTAATTCGATGCGATATGCCAAAATTTTGGAGTACTTTTGGAAGGGGACAAAATTCACCCCTCCCCCCCTCGATCTATTCAAATTGCAATTATTTTGGAAGAAAATGTATTTGCAACATATTTAATAAAAGCTAGAAAAATAGTAGTAACATCAGATTTGACACGAAAAGGGAAAAACCAAATGTACTTACTAAAGTCATCAACAATAGACAAATAAAAACGATAACCACTAGAGGACAGCACAGGCGTTGGTCTCCAAACATCTAAAAATAAAAGTTGAAATGGTTGAGTGGATCGGGATGGTGACGATGGATATGGTAGTGCATGGGATTTTCTTTGGAGATAGGCGGAGCAAGGAGACAAGTTGTTTTTTGTATTAACTGGAAGTTGAAAATGCTGAATAGTAAATGAGGTAGTACATGGAGAGGGATGACCAAGACGGGAATGCCAGATTTGTGGAAAAATTATTTCACCAATAAGTGCTTGTTTGGGTGGAGAAGTCACAACCAAAGCATAAGATGGAAGCACATACAAGCCATCCTTAAAGGGACCCTGAAGAAGGACCTCTTGTGTGCATAAATCCTTCACAAGAAAACCAGATGAATTAAACTCAAAAGAAACAGAGTTATCGAGACAAAATTGACGAACATATAATAAATTGCGAGAAATTGAAGGAACATGAAATAAATGATGGAGAAGAAATTTTCTAGATGGAGTTGGAAGAATGCCAATGCCAGGATTTTGAATTGAAATGGATGAGCCATCTTCTATGCTGATTTGTTTAGTGCCTTGATACAAGTGGGAGTCCATATTCAAGTTTGAGAAATCAACTATAAAATTATTAGTGGCCGCTGTATCAGGAAAACAACTGTTGGAAGAATCAGGAAAGGGAGGGTAGGTCGTGTAGTTGGTTGAACAAGACTGTGGAGGAGGGGACTGATAAGTCTGATTAAAGTGATGGTAACAAGTAAAAATAGTGTGACCCATTTTATGACAAACCTGACACATCGGGTGAATTGGGGAAGGAGTTGTAAAGAAATTTGAGGAAGGAGAAGAACTAGGAGCACGACCTCCACCCTGACCTCGCTGAAAGCCACGACCACAGCTACGGTTTGGTGGTGTGGGTGAAGAGAAGGGCCAAAATGTAGTGGAATGTGCAGCCAGTGGACTACCAGAAAGAATCGATTAAGTTTGGTGGGCAAGTTAGGATTCGTGATTGAGGAGGTAACTGAAGATTTGTGACGAAGAAAGTGGATCTGGTCTGGTAGAGATAGACGTGACCAAAGATTCATAGTCAGAATCGAGGCCAGCCAAGAGGTAAATATTGAATTCAGAGAGGGGGGGGTGACTGGCAGCATGAAGAGAGGCAGAGAGTGCTTTGGCTTTATTGAAATAGTCAGAAATCGACTCAGAGCCCTTCTTGAGAGTGGCTAATTGAAGATGATTTTGCATAAGATGAGCATTTATTTGGGTAGAAAAAAGGCCATGAAGTGTCGTCCATACCTCCTTCGAGGTTGAATAGTCAAGAACATGGGCAAGAACACTGTCGGTGAGGTAAGAATTGAGGAGAGATAATCAATTGGTCTTGGAGAATCCATTTGTCATGATTGGGATTAGGCTTATCACTAATAACGGGTGGAGGATTGGGGCAGGAACCATCTACAAAACCATATAGTTGGTTACCCTTGAGAAACAATATTACTTGGGCTTTCCAGAGAAGGTAATTTGTAAAGGTAAGTTTGATGGTAATGAGGTGGGTAGCGGAGGAGGTGATGGTGGGAGTAGGTGAGGGAAGGTTCTGTGAGGCCATGGAGAATCGAGTAGATGAACTTGAGTCCTAAAGGCTCTGTGATACCATGAAGAGAAAATCACTACACCTATTTGAAGAAATGCTACAGAGAGATTTTTGACTATGCAGAATTCATTTCATTCTTGGATAATTCCTCAGTACAACAGTACAGTACTTATAGAATTTTTTAGCCTATTTTTCAGACAGTAAATTCTAGAGAATATTTACAAAATGTGCTTGTATTTTGTTATGGAAAATATTCAAGAATCTTCTACATTATTCCAGCATGTCTGTTGTGCAATTCTGTTGAGAGTTTGTTGCAGAAGCTTCTTTGGATGCTGAGTCACTATGTGCTCTATTACATACCAAGCTTTGTAATTGTAAAGAAAATAGAAACAAGGAAATGGTTGGTAGAAAGAACAAAATGGATGGAAAGACTCCAGGGTTTCACTCGAGGTCGATTTGGAGAAGGAAAATTGTAGCTCTAGATGGGGACAAGGGCTTCCTCCAGTGGGCGCGATTGTTTTGTTTGTTTGCTTCCAACATAGCTCGGGGACAGCTTCCTATAGGGGGAGTTTTATTTTGCTTTTCAAATCACTTAACACATGGCATATCCACATCCATTGGTAAGGATCAACAGTAATATTTATGGGGAATAACATTTTCCAAATTAAAATACTAACACGCCAAAAAATATTTAGAGGTTTTATAGCACTTTTGCCACGTGGGCTTTAGCCCATTCAATTGATGACGTGGCGACTAGTGTCTGTCATGTCATATTATTATAATTTTAATAAAGGAACGAAATCAAATTTGATTTAAAATTATATTCGTCTCCTTCGCCCTCCCATTCAGCTCCCACTTCCTCACTCTCTAAAGAAGTGGGTATACTATTGTCATAAAATCTGTCATCGATGCAGCTTTGATGAGGACCAAGAAGTCACCAACAAAGATGCTTCGAGATAAAAGTGCTTTTTTTTTCCTAACCCGTCTCCCTCTCTTTTCGACCCCTCTATCTTTCACACACTCCCTCTCTCAAATTATAGTGCTATATTTACAATGGTATTAACGATATGCAGCCACGAAATCCATCAAAGATCTCACTTACGACTTGCTTGATCTTGACATGTCTTCAAGGATGTCTTTGGGGTTGTTGCATTTTGTTAATTTTTGAGTTTTATGTTAGTATGTGTTGTGGGGTTTTTTATGTTATCATGTGTTGACCTAGTATGCCATAATTAAAGATTTTTAATAAAATTTATCTCGCTCTGCATGAGAAGGTTGTTTTCATTGAATATTTAGAGAGTAAGCTTTACATAGAAAGTGTTATGTAAGGAATGATTATAGAGGATTAACAGGAGAACTTGTGGTGGCAATGGCATGTCTTTGACTCAAGTGACATGGATTGGGTTAATTCTAACCTTCAGGGGTTGTCTAAGAGTGATTCAAAACAATTATAAAATCCAAAGTTTTTAGATCATAAATGTGAAGAAAAATAATTTAAAGAAAACTATGTAAAAATCATGGTGTGGGTTAGTATTCATGTGTGAGATGAATAGTACTTCTTAACTCAAGTTAAAAGCTTAACCATGGTTGCGAGGGAACCCTATGGCGTGTGATTCATTTTGGATTTAAGGAAAACCCATGGTATGGTGGTGTATGTGGGCTTCAATTAGAAGAATGAAATAAAAGACAAGGCTTTGGGCTTTAAGGATTGGGCTTTTGTTGGGACAAATGTGCAAGCCTTAGTTGTGGACTTTGGAGTGGGTTATTATATGGACCTTATGTCAAAATGTGTGGGGCCTATCCATGGACTCAAAGGCCTACTAGGTTGGGTCCTAATCTTAGGTCATTCTTAGGTTGGGCCGAATGCCTTCACTCTTACTAAGTTAGGCCCAATGGTTTTATGGCCTTTACATTGAGCCTATTTTCTAGAGTTCTCCAAGAAAGGCTTAAAACTTTATATCTCCTAAGTTGGGCTTAAGACTTTTTAATATCTTATCCTTAGCCCATCATATCCTTAGTGAATTAGGGCCCTAAAGTCATATGTCTATCATGTAGGGCTTAAAGTCTTATATCATCAAGTATGACCTAAAGTCTTATTTCTCCCAAGTTAGACCTAAGGTCTTTGTGTCTATCCTTAGCCCATCTCTTCTTATTAAATTAGGGCCCTTATTAAACCACTCTAGGACCTTCTCTAAATCCATCCAACATTTAACCCAATTGATTAGCCCATCAACATGTCTTGTGTCATTCCTCCATTAGCTTCTTGGAATCTTACCTCAAAATTATTAAAGTACTAAAATCTTCTAAAAATACTAACCAAATTGATAATGTAAGCTCCTTTGCCAACTCAAACACCAAAAAGTTCCTATCTTCAAAAATCACAACTTATACTAGCTAGGATCAAGGGTGCCAAAGCCAAGTCCTAAGGAGATTTTTAGGTGAGGTGTTACAATCACCCTCTTAGAAAACACCCTCGATTGCAAAACTCCATACATGTAGTTATGCATGTCGCGAGGTGTGGAATCACCCTTTTCCCAAGCACGTAAAACCTGTAATACCAGTCACACACTAGTTCACACTCATAATATAGATATTTGTCACATAGACATACATCGTCTGATGGACCAACATGGGATGTGCCACTCCACCATTCGAAATCGGGGAATCTGTCCCACCCGACCAACATGGTGCAAGTCAGCTCGCTTATATCTCAACACAGGTTGACTCTCACACAAAGATATACATGTTGCTTAAGGGAAACATCTACTCGGCCAACCAACTCAAAGACATCAACATGTGATATGTCCAGGAGATTTTGCATCCCAACTATTAGGTGAGACCGACACATACCACCCCACCCCAATCATTCACGGGGACTCTTTATACTTGTATGAAACTCGTGGTGATGTCTCATAGATATGCTTTGGGTAATTCTCCATACTCGATAACTGCTACAGACACAAAAATATTATACAAAAATAAACTCACAAATTGATGTGACTTCATGAGATCCGTTAGATCTACTTTACAATAAAAGTAACTTTACAATCTGACATAGAGATTGATCAGTTTACATATTTACTTTGTGTAATCTCATTGTAGCTAATGTATTTACCTAGACACTCACTTAGAGATTCCACCAAAAACAAGTGCATTTAAATCTTATGAAACATGAAGTAAAAATATTTGTAAATATAATGGCAAAATATTTATTATTCCATGATGGAGGCTCTCGGGTTTGATGTGTACTTTGATGAAATTGTTGATTTAATTCTTAGATCTAGTTAGAACTTGAATGTGAAGTATATGGTTGTATTAGTGCTTAATGTATTTCATGAAAATCAAGGATCTAGTCACTTTGTTTTTAAGTCCAAAAGTATGCATGCTCGGTTTCTACATTTTGAAGCCGACCGAGTGTTCTATATTGTGTTTTGTGATTTTTAGTTGATTAGTCAAGCATGCTAACACTTAGGTTTTGAATGATGAACATGTTAGGGAAGTTAATAATGGACTGTTGGAGTCTTTGGAGTTGATATGAAAGTGGTAGGCCCAGAACATCAAGAGTTGGCGAAGTCGCATGTTAGGGTGTTAGATGGAGAAGTCGCAACAAAAGCATGAATTTAAGGCTATACATGAATCAGCAAAGAGGGATTTCTCATATTTGGGTTTTGTTATAAAAATCTCTGAGTTCATATTTTGGTTTAGGATGAAAGTTACATGATCAATGTAAATTTTAGTAAGTTTTGGATTCAATTTGCAAAATCCTTATTTTTAAGGGCAAATTTATAATTTTTCATAAATTGAGGGGTAACTTTGCAAATTTGACCCTAAGTTAGTAAGTTTAGTAATTATGAAGATTAAGTGAGATATTATAAACCTATTATGTATCTCAATTCAGCTTTTAGTCTATTACGCTTCACTAATGTTACTCTACATTTTTATAAGTTAGCTTCTAACTTACTCTTAGTATTTTACGTATGTAATGTGGTAAGAACTTTATATTCATGTTTATTATGCATATTATAATTGTTTATAGTATTCCATGCCATGTCACTTATTATTGTACATGATTATCTGTCACATGCCATGAATTCCATGTTATCGTACTGTTACATGTTATTCTGTTACATGCCATGAATGCCATGTCAAAAGCATTGAGTATGTCATGAAATTTTTCTAAGTCATGCATGAATCTTTTTATTTTATCACGATCTCAAGTGCTGGGATGTCAAATTATCTTACTGGAACTCGTTTGTATACTCTAGAGTGTTTCAACTGGATGTGGAATCTCCTAGGTTGATGAAGTACAATCAATAGGCTTTTAATGAGACCTAAGTAATTAGTTTTCGCAGCGAAGTCAGGCACTCAACACCGGTAGTACCAAATTAGATGTTTATAAGTTCAGTTATGATGACGTACTCAAAACTGGCATAGATGCTTGTATTGTGATGTAATACTGGCAGGATCACACGACTGTTGGAGAGTAGTGGAGCATTCGCAGTTCCCGTAATTAAACATATATATGTTAACAATGTCTCATGTTCAGGTAGTCATGCCATGTTCAAGTCAAGTAATATTATGTTCGTGTATATCCATGTTATTTTCAAGTCTTGTCACGCATGTTTAAGTCCATGTCATGTTGCATGCATGTCATATTACTGTTGTGCATTAGGGGTGCTACTGCCCCCCCCCCCTCCCCCCACATGGGGCGGGGGTGAGGATTTTTTCCCTACACTCCACCCTCGTCCATGTGGCGGCCGTTGCACGGGGTGCGGGGGTGGACCTCCATCCGTCCACCCTCGCCCTCCCCCCTCCGCACAGGGCCTTTGGCCCGGTTCAGCTATTTGGGCTCAAAATGGCCCAACAACTCATTCAAACCTGTTCTTGGGCCATTTTGGGCCTAGAATTTAAATAAAAAATAAATATATTGCAAAAAAGCAAAAAACAAATTATATGGATATTGGATAGAAAATATTAACTAATAACTATATACTAAGTTTCAATTAATACTATTAAGTATTAACTAATAATCATCACTGAGGCACTAAACTATTACAATTATACAAATTAAGAGAACAAATAAATTATTACAATATTACAAACTCATCTAAAAATAGTAAATATTACAAATTGTACTACTAACTATTGTAGAAACATTACAATTAATTGTAAATCAACAAATAAAACCTGAAATACTAATAAATTAAAAATAAAAGAAATTAGAATTATAAAGTTATAAACATGAAACAAAATTTGAAAATACATGCATATTGTGCAAACCATGGCAAATTGGCAATGGTGGGTCCAATACACACAAAGTCATACTGCATCGGAGGTAGCTGTAGACACCATTTCATGTATCACTATAAAAATTAAATTTGAAATTAATACCGATTAAATGAAAATAAGAAAATGAAATTCAAGTCCCACGATTACTAGATCCAGGCTGATCACCACCCTCCTCATTGACGTCGGCCTCCTCATAGTGAAGAACATCCGGAACATGAATTGGATTCCCTGTGATCTAATTATGCGTGCAAATCAAAACCTCCACAGTGGTGGGAGCTAATGAACTCTAGAATGAATCCAATACACACCCTCTGGTGCTAAATGTCGACTCTGAGGCTATGGTGCTAATAGAGAAGGCCAAAATACTACGAGTTGTCTCTCTAAGGACGAGATACTTCAAGGCATTAACTTTCCACCAACTTAATATATCAAAGTCTTGTGAAAATTTTTGAAGCTCCGCTGCCAAGTATCTATCTATCTCTGATTGAGCCTTCATAGAATTCTGGACGAAGGAGTTCTGCTCCAACCTCCCACCCTAATCCAATCTACGTCTTTTCCCAACCCCGGCTTCTGGAACTAGTGGGAAGTAGGTGTAGGTGCCGCAATATTACCACCTTGCAAAAGGGTAAACTCATCAAATAATCTACCAAGGGTTTCTCTAACCCTTGCTGCAATATGCTCCTCCCATGCTTGCCCGTACGTAATTCTCAATCCCTATACCATGCCATCCACCTTAAACCAAGGGTCAACAACAACTACATATAACAAAATATTAGCGCTAGTGAAATCTCCTCAATACTTGTCATACTTCATCCTCAAAATCAATGTCATCTATAACATATTCTTTCTCACCATCTTCATTTACAACGCCTCTGCAAATAGGACCTTTGCAAAGGGAGTCTCCTCTCTAGCTGGCGGTTGCGAACTAGAGGAGGCGAAATAGTTTGTTGGAGCTTTCCTGTCTTATCTAAGGTCAGGTACAATAGGTGAGGAGGGTAATCGAATGGAAGGCATCGAAGATCAGTGGAGGAAGCTCAGGTTAACGGAGGAAGAGGAGTGGTATTGGAAATAGATAACAGTTGTGGGGAAGAGATATCACGAAAGGGTGACAGAAGTCTCATTGGGAAGGTTTGCACAGACAGAGTAGTGGGGAAGGACCTCATTAGCAACACAATGGTGAAAATATGGAGGATTGGAAAAAAGGGCTATCTTCAAAGAAATAAATAAGAACATCTTTACTATTACGTTCGAGACCCATGCGAATATGCACCGTATTCTGGAGGGCAAGCCATGGACTTTTGATAATGCATTGTTCCAGGTGTGGCCATATGATGGTGGACTTCAGCCAGGAAAACTTATCTGCGATAAGGAAGAGTTTTGCTTGCAGATTCATGACTTACCCCTAGGTTGCATGTTAATGGAATGGGGGACTCAAATTGGAGGATCCGTGGGACGAGTCTTAAATGTGGACGTGGAAGAGGATGTAATCGGATGGGGGAGTTGCTTGAGGGTAAGGGTGGAGGTGACACTATATAAAGCCATTGCAAGAGGTCGCTTTATAAATTATCAGGGCTCTAAACATTGGGTCCATTTCTATTATGAGAATTTACCAAAGATTTACCTTCATTGCGGATGGATTCTCCATGGTGACGAGGGATGCACGATAGTCAGTGCGGACATAGGAGAAAAGGTAGGGTCAAAACCACAGTTCGGGTCGTGGCTTCGTGCAGAAAGAACATGGAAACGAAGGCACACATACTCTAGCAGTGGCAGAGGAGAGGGAGGGAGGGAAGAAGGTAAAGACAAGTTTGGGATGGACGTGGAGGCCACGACCAGCATCCCCAACCGAAGGCATACCAGAGAGGGGAAGGGAGCAAGGCCGAGCTAGCAGCTTGTTTCCTCAGTTTCAGAAGCCTGGAGATGTCCAAAGGGGAAGCACAGTAGCCGTGAGAAACAGAGAGCCGTTGTCAGAGCAATCAGAGGGAGGGGACGTAGCGGTTGGAACAGTTTTTTCCTCAGAATGGAGGGAGAAAATTCCACGGGATCTGCAGGGCAGTGTTGTGTTTTCGGCGAAAAACATTCGTGGGGCAAGGGTGATGGGCAGGAACATGTTTCTGAGACTCAAGCAAGTGATGGGCCTAATAGTGGGCCTAAAAACAATGCAGGCCTAGGTTCGAACAATAAGGGCCTCAATTCACTGGCCTTTCCTGCTCCAACGGCTATCAACCCAGGAATGGAACTTTAGGAGCAATTTGGCGTGGCTCAAAACACTCGAAGGCAGGGGGAGGGGTGAAATTGGAAGAGGTGTGCCTGTCTTCAACCGCCTACCAGAGGGGAAACAATATTAACTGCAAACCATGTGGATTCCCCCAGAAAGAAACGGCAAGCAAGTGACAAAAAGGTTAGTCCCTTTCCTCTAAAAAAAAGTAGGAGAACCCGAGCCGATGGTAAGAGGGTGGGTAGCAATAATCCTGTGGAGTCGGTGGAGGCTGCGAGTCAGCCCCGCCGGGACCAATGAAACTGCTGAGCTGGAACTGTCGGGGGCTTGGGAACCCCCGAATAGTTCAAAACCTTTGCTTGATTGTGAAGGAGAAGTCGCCCGATTTGGTTTTCATAATGAAGACCAAATTGTCTTATGTGAATGGTATGAAGGTGGTGCATTGTAGTTGAGGCGAGGGGAAGGAGCGGAGGACTAATGCTCATGTGGAACCAAGATAATTTAATTGATTTGGTAAACTACTCCCACCACCATATTAATGTCCTGGTAAATGATGAAAGGAGTGATTTCAAATGGTTACTATCTTGTTTTTTCAGCCATCCAAATGCAAGCCTAAGAACCTAGACTTGGAAGCTTTTATCCTCCTTCAAGCCTTTAAATGGGGGTTGGGGGGTTATAGGGGATTTTAATGAAATTTTATACAAGGAAGAGAAGGTGGGGGGGGGGGGGGGAGTCCTCGTAGTGAAAGGTTAATGAGCGTGTTTAGAGTGGTGATGGAGGAAGGAGATCTGACTGATTTGGGGTGGAAGGGGAATAAGTATACCTCGTGTAATCTCCATGAAGACGAGTCTTTCACCAAAGAACGGCTAGACCGAGCCATTGCCAATAGTGTTTGGAGGGCCAACCCAGAGTTCTCAGTTGAAACCCTTCCTGCTGGCTCTGGTCACAACCCAATTCTTCTGAGTTGTAGCAATAAAGAGCATCTATTGTGGAGGAATCATTGTTTTTTTAAGTACGAATCAGGTTGGAACAAGGAGGCAGGTTGCAGTGAAGTGGTTTCTGAGGCATGGAAGAGTAGAAAGGGGGGGGGGGGGGGTAAGTCAAATGGATAGTGTGTTGGGGAAGCTGGAAGCAACAAAGAAGGGTCATAAAATCTCGAACTTGAATGGGGCAGTTTTAGTTGGGAAATAAGAGTTAGCAGATGGTTTTAAGAACTTTTTCTCATCTATTTTCAAATCTGGTCAGCCAGACTCAGATTGTGTGGGTCAGTGCCTGATGGGGATTAATACTAGACTGCCAACAACAATGCGACAGCAGCTAGAGAAAGCTTTTACAGAGAAGGAGGTTGAAGTAGCACCAAGGCAAATGTCACCCTTCAAGTCACCTGGGCCTGATGGATTAAGTGCAGGGTTTTACCAAGAACACTGGAACTTAGTGGGGAATGAAGTGACACAGGCAGTTCTTGAATTTTTCAGAAAATGGAAGATGCCACAGGACCTAAACCATACCCTCTTAGTGTTAATTCCAAAGGTCACCTCCCCCAACTACATGCATGATTATAGGCCTATTTCTCTGTGCAACGTGATTTATAAACTTATTTCCAAAGTATTGGCTAATAGAATGAAAGGGATGCTGGAAAAAGTGATATTTTGTAACCAAAGTGCCTTCATCCCCAACAAGCTGATCATAGACAACATAATGGTGGCTTATGAGCTACTCCACACAATGAATTCTAAGCAGAACGGTAAAGAAGGCTCGATGGCAATCAAGCTAGATATGTCAAAAGCATATGACATAGTGGAATGGGTATTTCTTGAAGAAACGATGCTTAAGCTCGATTTTGGGAAAAAATGGACTGATTTAGTGATGGAGTGTGTAAGGACAGTTTCCTATGCAGTCATGATCAATGGGGAACTTGGAGAAACTTTCTTACCATCCAGAGGCTTACGTCAAGGTGACCCTTTGTCACCTTATTTGTTCTTAATTTATGCTAAGGGTCTTAGTTCTTTAATGTACAATGCAGAAATTAAGGGACTTATAAAGGGGGTGGCAGTAACAAGAGGTGGCCTGAGGATAAATCACCTCCTCTTTGCCGATGACTGTGTAATCTTCTGCATAGCAAGACTAGTGGAGTGGTATATTATCCGCAACATACTAATTCTTTATGAGAAAGCTTCAGGCCAAACTCTAAACAAGAAAAAAACTAGTGTGTTTTTTAGCTCAAACACTAGGGAGGAAGCTAAGGCCCTTATTTTGCAACAAGTGAATGGATCGAGATGCAATAATTATAACTGATACCTTGGTCTCCCAACTTTAGTTGGGAGATCCAAATACAACACTTTCAGAATGTTGAAGGAAAAGGTGTGGAAAAGAATTAACAGCTGGAAAACCAAACTTTTGTCTTTAGCTAGGAGAGAGATTCTTATCAAAAGTGTGCTACAGGCCATCCCATCTTACACCATGAGCGTGTTCAAGCTGCCTAGGCACCTTCTCAAAGAAATAGAAGCTATTTTGGCTAGATTCTGGTGGAGCAGTAAAGCAGAGGTGAAAGGTATTCATTGGAGATCATGGAGGGCATTGGGAGAGGTTAAAAATCAAGGGGGTTTGGGGTTTAGAGATCTCAGCAGTTTTAACAAGGCCCTTCTAGCAAAGCAAACTTGGAGAATGATCAAAGAGCCCAACTCTCTGGTTTCTCTAGTTTTTAAGCAGAAATATTTTCAGCATTGCGATCTTATGGAGGCTAAGATGAAAGGAGTTTCTTCGTTTAGTTGGAGGAGTCTATGGGCTAGTATGGAACTGATCAAGGAAGGGGCTGTATGGAGGGTTGGTAATGGCAATAGCATTAAGATTTGGAAGGACAAATGGCTGCCTAGCCCAGTGACTCATCAGATTCAGTCCCCCATCAAAATACTGGACACCGAGGCTAGAGTAAACGAATTGATAGAAAAGGGAAGATGCACTTGGAAGGAAGAACTGGTGACAACAACGTTTAATGAAGAGGAAGCAAAAATTATATGTTCCATGCCACTCAACAGCAGAAGCTCAAGTGACAAACTGATATGGGCGGGGTCAGTCAAAGGAATTTTCACTATTAAGAGTACCTATTTTCTGGAAATTGTGATCCTAAAGAGGAAAGTAGGAGAAACCTCATCTAGGGAGGAGAATCAAGAGATGTGGAGAGATATGTGGAAGCTTGAAGTTCCAGGCAAGGTTAAGATGCTTATCTGGAAGTGCCTTAATAATATTCTTCCTACAAAAGATAACCTTTTTAGGAAGAACATTAGTGAAAATAACCTCTGCCAGCTTTGTACAAGAGAAGTGCAAACAATAATACATGTAATGTGGGACTGCCCAGCTACAACAGATATATGGGGAGGAGAAACAGGCCAATTCTATAAATGGAATAGAGTCCATTCTGATTTCCAAATACTATGGGCTGAGATGAGGAACAAGCTGAGTAAAGAGAACTTAGAGCTGGCATCACTTATGTGCTACCAACTGTGGTTAAGGAGAAATGCATTTGTTTTCCAAAATCTGTTTATGCAGCCTGGCATACTGGCTAAGAAGGCCCAAGCAGATTTAAAACTCTTTAAAGAGACCAATCTGAATTGCTTAAAGAGTACAGAGGAGAATCATGAGAGAGGACCAACCCCAAGATGGATTCAACCCACTTGGCCCTTTTGTAAAGGCGAACTTTGATGCAGCTTTCGAAAAAGCCAAGGGTAGGATGGGCTTGGGAGTAATCATTAGAGACTCAGTAGGCAAGCTGCTAGTTGTGGTGACAGCCCCCAAGTATCATATATTGACTACTGCTCAAGCTGAAAGCACCGCTCTTCTTAGAGCTATGGTCATCTGTACTGAACTTGGGTTTAACCAAGTTTGTTTTGAAGGGGACGCCAAGGTGGTAGTTGATGCAGTAAATTCCAATACTGAAGATAATTCCTGGCTTGGACATATGACAGAAGACATGCAGTAGATGATGAAAAGGAATCAAGCATGGAGTCTTAAGTTTGTATTTAGGTCAGCAAACAAAGCTGCCCATACAGCAGCTCAGCTTGCTATTAGGGATGTTGGTGAAAAAATATGGTTCGAGAATGGCCCAGTTGAGTGCTGTAACTCTGTATTGGAGGAGGTTGCTATGCTTGATGTAATGTTACCTGTTTAATGAGAAACACGACATTACTTTCAAAAAAAAAAAAATCAATGTCATCTCCCGCAACCTAATGTGATCACCCGCGACCATATCATCTAATTCTTCTTTTACCCTATATATTTGTTGACAGAAATAATGCAATGTAGTGTACAAAGTTCCAGATAGCGTCGTGGTGACCTTGTAGAAAAGTCTAAAAAAATCTACGAAAATAGATTCAACTTCACAATCATCATCCATGGGCTTCCCCAATCCCCCGTGATCATAAAAATATTTTATATATTGGATGTCTTCATTACCCAATAATGCAAATGCCAACTTATATTCTTGGGTCACCTCCAACATAAAAAATGTTGAGTTCTATCGTGTAGGCATATCAGTACAAAGACCCTTCTTGGATTTTACGCCTGCAAACCTCACAGCAACTTTGAATCTCTCCATTCTTGAAGGAGAAGATCTCACCCATCTTACAATAGTCCTAACCCGATTAATCGAGTCATGAAGATTCCTTAAACTATCAGTGAAAAAAAGATTCAAAATATGTGTCGCACATCTCACATGCAAACATTCACCACTCATGATTGTCTTATTTGTCTCTTTAAGACAAACCTCAACTTCTCTTTTTTAGACCAATAATGATTTTTTTACATCCTTTGCCATTGTGGGAAAGAAGGAAGATTAAACCTTGGTTCCAAGTAGTGAGAATACGCTTGGAACTCTTTCCCATCAATAACTTGAAAAGGTAGCTCATCCATAAAGACCATATGAGCTAGGTACCTCCTATACTCATCGGGATCATACTTAATATACCCCCTCAACATTGCACCCCCACTACTCCCATCTGCCATTTTTTTAAGTCCAATCGCTAGCCTAGATTGGCTCCTCTCTTGTAATGATCTTAATATTAGAATTTTTTTGCATTGCTCTTCTAAGTGCATCTTTAATTGTGATGTATCATATTTCCTATAGTGACATCTATAAATTTTATCACAGTGGTTACATTTGGCTTGGGGGTTATTGGGGTTACCATCCTCTAGTTTGCTGAAATGAGACCAAACTATGGAAGCATGTTTCTTGCTGGGCTTGAGGCAGGACAAGGTTCCATAGGCGTAGGGGTAGGTGTTGGGCCAGGAGTAAGAAACCCTAGTAGGCATGTAGCCTCCTTTCTCAAACAAGATCTTGCCCTTTCCCAAGATAAGACATCTTCTCCTTCTCTTTTGCATGCATGACACATGGCAAAAAGCAAATCACCTTTCTCTATGGTTATCGTGCATGCCCTTTAGGCTTCCCTCAAGTTCCAACATTTCATGTATCTTCATTTTCCTTCTAGAAACTCTCTCCCATAGTGACAAGTGTCACCATACTATCACCTCACAAGAAAGCCTTCTTGCATGTATGACACATGGCAAAAGGGAATCCATTCCCTAGGGTAGGCGTGTACCCTAATTCCAATGGGCTCCAAAACCATAATTCCACTACAAGGCCGAATTCCTCATGGGCTTGGGCCTTCCTCTAGATCTCATATGCCTTTTATTCCAACCTAATTTCTCAATGGATAACTCCTCCTTTCTTGGCCCAAATTAACAATATATAATAAAGTGCCTAGAAAGTTTAGCAAAAATCTTGGTCGTCATAGTTAATGGTCTTAAAGTGGCGGATTGCTAACAAGTAGTCACCCAATTTAACATTGTATATTCTAACTAAAGCTACAGGGTAACTACGATGGCTATTGGTTTTCGTACTCAGGACTTGGGCGGGTCTAACTCTTCTTCCTTAGTAGTCACGCCAGCATCTACATCTAGATCAAAGTCTACGGTCCAAAGAATGAAACAATAGGTAAATTAGGTAGTTGTGACAAGATTGCTAAGGAGAAATAATACTAACGAAAATGCTATGAACACTTTCATGAAAAGACTAGACGGGCACGTATATGCGTGGTGAGGAATCACCCTCACTCTTACAGGTATGTGCATCCTCAAACGTGGCGAGAAATCACACTCTCAAATAACACATGTACATATATAGGCATGGTGAGGAATCACCCTCTCAGGAAGTGCCCTTTCTTTTGTGTGAAATACAGAAACACATTAATATTAATATGGCGATAAGTAATTTGTCTCAAATATAAGTATAAAATGTTGTAAAATCACTATTCGGCCTATTTCAACCATAGTAACATTCTTCCACCACATAGATATTCGTTATAGAGACTTCTCACACAGAGATACTTATTGCACTGGGGCTTCTTCTACCTGGCCAACCAACTTGAAGACAGCAACACATGATACGTTGGGAGATCCTACATCCCAACTATCTCGTGTAAAGCACATGGAAACGTTTTGCAGGAATGGTTTGGGGAATTCTCCATCCCGTCCCATAATTATAGATTCACGCTACCAACTTCTCACATAGAGATAGACATTCTCACACAAAGATATTGGGTTACCACACAAGGATTCAGAGTCATGTACTGAAAATAATTGATGCATTCAAACATTCAAAACATTGCAAATCAATGCATTAATATAGGCATAAACATAATGATTGAAATATTTATTCATACGTTTAGAATGGGGTAGAGAAATTTCAGAGATAATGCAATGCGTCTTACTCACATTCACCCACATTTCCCAGCACTGTCTTAGAAGCTAACCTACCTACCTACATGGAAAATCCTAATGTCGTCGCTCTCCTCCTCTTTGCTTTTCGAAGTAGTTAACTTCATGAGCTCTTTGGTGAATAAAGTCTCAAAGGTGAGATTGCATTCCACATCCAGGTCCTTTAAATAGGGTGAGATTGTCAAATGTCCTATTTTTACTCTAGATCTATGGTAAAGATTTTCTTTAATCCTTCCCTGCCATACTGTAGGATGACAGAGACAAACTGCCAAGCATGGTCTGCATGCTTGGTCATTGGGTTTTCCTCAAAAGAGGGTCTCAAACATGACTTGAGTCAAGCTACTACGTTTAGACGACATGACCCATCAAGCCTTCACACTCCATAGAGGTGTAAAACAAAATTTGGAAATCGGACCGAACCAGTCAAACCGGTTCGATTTTGGACCGGTCCGATCTGGAATAGGTTTCCATAATGGCAAAACTAGCTGGAACCGGTCTGGTTCCGATTCTAAGCTTTTTAGGCTTGGACCGAACTGGTTCTATATAATATATATTTTAAATTCTTTTTTAATATTATATATAATATTTTTTGTATTATATATAATTTTTATATATAATATATAATAATATAAATTAATTTAAAAATAAACTAAAATTGTAAAACTTTAAACTGAAATTGATAAATCACATCAATATTTTTTATCACTTAAAATCAGTTTAAAATTGAAAAATATCAAAAGATTTGAATTTATATACCAAAGTTGTAAATAAGATCACTAAAATATTATTTACTAAAAAAGAAAGAAAAACACTCAAATATTATTACCAAATTTTTATAACCTAATAAATTCTCAATATATTCTTTTCGATAAGTACATAATACATTAGTAAATTAGTAATACTTATATACATTAGTATATAATGTATATCAATTATAATTTACATTTTATGGCCTACTACTAATAGTCTAATACTATATTACTATTAGTAATCTACTTTAAGTTTATATGTAAATTAGTATATAAATCACTATACTCAATAATTACATATGAAATAATGATATAGTAATACTAATACTAATATACTATCACTATAGTCTATCAACAATATAGTTATAATTAATTAAAGTCGCTATAACTAATACTACTATACATACTAATACTAATAGTCTAATATAGACTATAGTTATACTTAGACTAATTGTCTAATATAGTTATACTAAATCACTATAACTAATACTAATATATACCTATACTAATAGCCTAATATTAGTACTATTATATAGTCTAATATATTAAAGCAGTTTTTCTTTATAAAAAAATATTTTAAAGCAGTTTTTTTCTTTAATTTTATAAACATATTTGTTTTACAAATTTGCATTTTATTAAAATCGGACCGGTAAAACCAGATGTACCAGTTTATGAGGGTAACCGGTGTATAATCGATTTTTGAAAATGCAAAACTGGTACATACCGGTTCGGTCATAAATTTTGTCCAAAATCGGACCGGACCGAACCGAACCAGTTACACTCCTAACCCTCCATCGCAAAACCACTCCAAATGTGACCCAACGGATGGAGTGGGGGTTCTACGTGCAGTGCTGCTACTTTTCTAAGCACTTCTATGTAATTACAGAAAGCTCCCTCACTTACTCAGTCTCTCCTAGACTGTTACTCGCCTTCGGTAACTCTTTGTCTTGTCATAGTTACGGGCCTCCATGGCTCCTCATACTAGCCTTCATGGTAAGTGGCTTTTTTGTGCTCACCTTTCATAATATGACACACTTATCTCCACCTCACTTTGGGACGCGTCAGTCGAGCATATGCAAAGTGCTTGCTTGCCCATATGTTGGACTTGCTGCATTTTGTAGTGCTTGCATTAATTCCTTAGACCATTGGAGTATTTCTCATATTCTCCTTCCATTCAGCTCCAGTAATGGTTTGTCTCCTTTCGAGTCTGGCGGTTCCTCACATCCTCCATCCATTGTTGTTTAGTCTCTCTTCTCTTCTTCTCACGTCGTTCTCCTAAGAATCATCGTATGATTTGGGAAAATGACGTTGAGTTGCGCTCCTAGCGGTTTTCTTCTCTTGCACCAATTTGTCTCCTAAAGCTAATTGACATTGAGTTGGGAAAATGATGGCCTATTTATAGTTGCGTCCATCCTCGTGTATTGTCCATCTTACCCCTATTTAATGTATTATAGCTTGAATAAATATGGGAACTACTCATGTGTCATCCGCTTGCTTTCTCATGTAAACTCATCATTTCTCGCATCTCCCCATTGCATTTTTACCGAGGTTATGAGCTTAGATGTCAATCTTTGTTCCTTTCTATATATCATGCATATCGGCCATTCTTCATATGTAAGATGTCGTTGTCATGGAACTAGATATGTTTCAATTACCTAGGCTTGGTTCCCGAAGTTTTTCCTAAGTGAGAAGATGTGGAACACATTTTCAATACCTTTGTGCCCATCAACTTTAGTAAACTCCTCCAAAACGGAGATTTAAACTTAGGGTCCCGATCTGATATTATAGTTTTAGGGACTCCATGTAACCTTACTACCTCCCTTATATACAACTGGGTGAGTTCGCTCAATGTGTCCGTGGTAGTGATCGGTAAGAAGTGGGCACGCTTGGTCAATCGGTCCACTACTACCCATATCGCATCCTTACCTGTAGGAGTTCGGGGTAACCCAACTACAAAATCCATAGCGATGTGTTCCCATTTCCATTCAAGAATGGCTAAAGGTTGCAAGTTTCCTACCGATCGTTGATGTTTAGCCTTTGCCCTTCTACAAGTATCACATTTTTACATGAAGTGGGTGATGTCCCTCTTCATCCCTTTCCACCAGTATCCCTTTTTGAGATCTCAATACATTTTCGTTCTTCCTGGATGCATGGCGTATGGTGAGGAATGGGCTTCTACCAAGAGTCCTTGTATAACTTTTGGTTTCGTTGGAATCACCTCCTGCCTTTTGAACAATAAAATTTCGTCACACCCAAGCTAAAATGGCTAGGTCTTTGCCTCTACCAATCTTTTGGATCTCCAATAGCTTCTGAACCTTCTCTTGTCAGTTTCGCAATTCTTCGAAACCATTTGTCCTTAATTGTGTTAGAGCGTTGAGAACCTCTCCTGGTGACCTGTTCTTCACCAATAGGTGTCTTATTTCTTCCAACCAGAAATCCACTTCCAAAGTTTCCCTTTTTTCCCTAATCTTTGACTTGCGACTTAGGGTATCAACAACCAAGTTAGCCTTGCCCATGTGGTACTTATTCTCACATTGGTAATCACTAATGGTCTCCAACCATCTTCATTGTCTCATGTTGAGGTTATTCTGCGTAAATAAATGTTTCAAGCTCTTGTGGTCTGTGTAGACCTCGCACCAGTTAGTCTAGATGAACTTAACATCCTTTCTCGTCAGTGCTATGAAAGGACTTGACAATATAGAAAATACTTCCACAAACCTACGATAATAACTAGCTAACCCTAAGAAACTTTACTGCTTCCACCTTGCTTGTTTCCAATCCATCACTGCTTCCACCTTGCTTGGGCCAACCATGATTCCCTCCTTGGAGACCATATGGCTTAGAAACTTTACTTCCTCCAACCAAAATTCACACTTGTTAAGTTTGGCATATAGTTGGTGGTTCTGGAGATTCCTTAGCACTGTCCTCAGGTGATTTATGTGCTACTCAACATTTCGGGAGTACACTAATATCATCTATAAACACTACCACAAATAAATCTAAGAATGGTTGGAATACCCTAGTCATGAGATCCATAAAAGCTGCTAGGGAATTTCCTAACCCAAAAGGCATTACATTGAAGTCATAGTGACCATACCAAGTCCAAAAGGCTGTCTTAGGTACATCACATTCCTTAATTCTCAATTGATGGTACCCAGATATGAGATCGATCTTAGAAAATATTGCAGCACTTTCTAGCTGATTGAATAAATCATCTATTGTAGGTAACGGGTACCTATTCGTAATACCTTGTTCAACTCCCAATAATCAATACACATCCTAAGAGTTTCATCTTTCTTCTTCACAAATAGTACCGGCACTCCCCAAGGCGAGATACTAGGTCTAATAAACCCTTTGACCAATAACTCCTACAATTGATTCTCCAATTCCTTCAACTATGTCGGGACCAACCTATAGGATGCTCTTGTGACAATCCCTAGTTCTAAGTTGATTGCGAACTCAATTTCCTAAAAGGGGGCATCCCTAGTAATTCCTAAAAAACTTATGGGAATTGTCTCACTAGTGGTATATCCTCCACCTCCTTACGCATCCCTTTCTTTGAGGGTAGATACACTTAGTAGGTCCCAACCCCTTTTATCAACTCCTTCTTAGGCTAAAGTGAGCTAATAACTTCGGGTATCGGGCATAATTTGCTTTCTTTAAAGACTCCTTTCAGGTTACATAGGGTGGGGCCTTAGGTAATGGACCAAGCTTCTTACACAAGTTTCCACCCCTTACAAGGCCATCCCCTTGGCTACCATGCCGCCTCATTTTCTGCCACAAATATTGCCATTTATAGCAAGTCAAACAAGCAACAAAATTAACCCCTCACCCACTCGGCAACAACAGCAGGACAACCCACTCCCATAAGCTTTTCATCCTCCTTTTCACAAGCAATTGTCACTCATCCAACCACCAAGTCAACCCTACATCTATAACCAATGAAACCTTTATTTGATTCCCCCACACTTGCAGTTTTTCATTCATTTTCTTGGGAGAAATCAGGATATAGCTAGAGGGAATTTTTTGGCAGCTTTGCTTCTTGAGTTTCCAACCTTTATTAGTTATTTTCCTTAGCTCCAATCTCTTAGATTTTGTTTAAGTTATGGGTCTTGAATGTGTAGGAGAGTATTGGTTATTTTTAATGGGAGTTTGGAGGTTGATTGTTGGTGTTAGTGTGACGATGGTTCGATTTTGAATGTAGGGCGATAAGCTTGGAAGTTTTTGTTATTGTGATGAGAAGTTGTGTAGATCTTGGTTTGATGAAGTGTTTACATGATTTTTATACAAGTTATGGTTTGATTCAAAGCATGTTAGGACTTTATAAAATGGTTTTGCATGATCTTTGAAGTGGTAGAAGCTGATTGGTTCAAAAATAGTTTTGTTGGGTTTAGTTTGTGATTTTAGTTTTAGGATCTTGATTCAATGGTTATGAGTTTTGTAAATTTATCTTTAAAACCTTGCTCTATGGATTAAGATTGGTTTTTTAAGGTTCTTAACTTAGGTCTTTGATTTGATTGTTGAAGAACATGCAAGTGTTTGATTTTAAGCATGAACTAGAGGCTCTCAGGTGTAAGGTTTGTTTTGCTGGATTATTTGCTATTTCATGCTAGATTTAATGCTTAAGATCAAGCTAGAACTTGAATTTGAGGTATATAGTTGTGTTATTTCAAAATTTATTTCACGAAAGACAAGGATCGAGTCACTGTGTTTTAGGCGTGGGCCTATTTCATGGTTTTTGCGTCTTAAGTCGGTCTATACACACATATACATGGACTAGGTCCAGTTTTATGGGATAAGTCATGCAACAATTCTAACGGGTCAATCGAGAACCTACAGAGTTAAACAAGGAAGAGAAGTGGTTAATAATCAAATGATCGCAGTGCTCTCCTTTCTTCCAATTGCCCTCATCATCCATCAATTTTGATATGCAATTCTTTTTCTTTCTTTAGGAAGCTTTAGCATGGAAGAATTTTGTATTATGGTCTCCTTTAGTTAACCAAACTGCTCTCGACCTTTGTTTCCACATTATCCCTTATCTATCCATCCATTTATGTACTTCTTCAGCAGCAACACAAACCTCACTAGCTTTTAAAATTGTTGGATCTTTCTCTTGTTCCAGAGTGAGCTTGTTTTTGGCTTCTTTCAGCTTGATCGACATGCACCTTACCAAAAGTTGCCTTATTCCACCTTTGTAATCTTGAACTGCAGCCAAAAATACAATTCATAACACCTTGCAAGCCACTACTAGGATCACCCTTGAGCCACTCATCCTTGATAATTTTTGAACATGCAACTTCCCCAAGCCACATAGCCTCAAATCTGAATGGCTTTGAACCACCCCTTCTAATGTTTGCCTCTATCCAAATTGGAAGATGATTAGAGTAAGATATAGAGCCATGAGTGACTGAAGCCCTATTAAACAGATTGCACCACGAGCTATTTCTGACAAACCTATTCAGCCTCTCAGAGATATGAATTGCATCATGTCTACCATTACACCAGGTATATCTTGGCCCACTAAATCCAAGATCTTTTAATTCACTATCCAGAAACATTTGTTGGAAATCATTGATTTGCTGATTTGGTTTGGCTTCCCCCCACCCCCATTTCTCTTCTGATGTTAAGATTTGATTGAAGTCTCCCATGACTAACAAAGCATTAGCAGGACCCCTATTCAATCTTCTTAACAAATTCAAAGTTTCTATTCTTCTTGCAATTTCAGGTTGGCCATAAACACCTGTTAAGAACCATTGTTTTGAATTTTTAGTTACCTTACCATCAATGTGAAAAGCTGAATAACTGAGGATAGATAATTGAACATCATTCTTCCATAGCATTGCTAGGCCTCCACTCCTACCCAAAGCTTCAACAATTAAACAACAGTTAAACTTTAATTGAACTCTACATAACTCCATCTTGGCATAATTAAGTTTTGTCTCTTGTAAGAACAAAACATCGGGGTCTTCTCTTCTGATAAGATCAGAAAAAGCATGAATACCAAGAGGGCTTGGGAGCCCTCGTGTATTCTAGCTTAAGACCTTCATTGATCTCAATGGGGCTGTGCACCAGCGTCCACCGATACTTGTTTGTTGTTGTCTTCCTCCTCCTCATTGATTTTTGCTTAAAGTTTCAGTCTCTTGGAAGTTCTAGGCACTTCCACAGAATCAGAGCAGATAGTCCTTTTAGATCTCCCTTGATCATTGATAGAAAGAGACTTATGAGACTAAGACCTTAAAACTCTTTTCCATTTTCGTGAGAGGGATGTATTATTGGGTCCTTCTGATTTTTCCCGCATGATCTTCCAACCAATATCATTTACAAAAGTCTCATTGGAAGAAATGACAAGGGATACATAGCAAATGAAGTACTCCAAGCAATGAAAGAGATGCACCCTTCTAAAGCTCCTGGACCTGATGGCATGCCACCTTTATTCTACCAAAAATTTTGGCCTGAGATTGGTAGTTCTATCACTTCTACTATGTTGAAAACTTTGAATTCTTGTGATTTTCCACAGTCTGTAAACCACACATACATCACTCTAGTTCCTAAGAAGAAATGTCCTCAAAGAGTTAGTGACTTTAGACCCATTAGCTTATGTAATGTCATATATAAGCTAATATCTATGGTCATTGCTAATAGGATCAAGGAAATATTACGTGTTGTCATCTCAGATTCCCAATCAGCTTTTTTACCTAGAAGACTCATTACTGATAATGTGCTTGTGGCCTATGAAGTACTTCATTTCTTGAGGAGGAAAAAGAAAGGAAAGAAAGGGTTTAGGGTTTATGTCCCTTAAGCTTGACATGAGTAAAACTTATGATAGGGTAGAACGGAGCTTCCTTGAAGCTGTTATGAGAAAGCTGGGTGTTCATGATAAACTAATACAACTTGTGATGAAGTGTGTTATGACCCATTCTTTCTCTGTGTTAATTAATGGCTCACCAACTGGTTTTATAATTCCTTTAAGAGGATTGAGGCAGGGAGACCCCATTTCTCCTTACCTATTCCTCTTGTGCACTGAAGGATTGGTTAGCTTATTGAAGGAGGCTAAGAGATCTAAATCTGTTCCTGGTATCCAGATCTATCGTGGGGCACCCAAGCTAAACCGTCTACTATTTGCAGATGATAGTCTGATTTTCTATGCTGCAGATGTGGATACGACTTCTAAACTACAATCTCTGTTGAATTAGTATTAAGTGGCTTCAGGGCAACATCTAAACGAAGAGAAAACATCAATGGTTTTCAATGCAAATGTAGATATGGATAAGAAGCAGACTATTATGAACCTGTGGAGCTCTTCTCAACTGCAACAATATGAAAAATATCTAGGGCTGCCTCCTTTGGTAGGCAGGTCTAAAATAAGTGTTTTTGCTGATATCAAGCATAAAGTCTGGCTAAAATTGCAAGGGTGGAAATGAGATATGTTTTCTCAAGGAGGAAGGGAGATTCTCCCCAAGGCTGTTGCTTTGGCAATTCCATCCTATGCCATGAGTTGTTTCAAGCTCTCAGCCAAGCTATGTAGTGAGATTGAGAGTATGATGGCCAGATATTGGTGGGGACAGAAAAAGGAGGAAAATAAAGTGCATTGGATAAGCTTGAAGAAAATGTGTCAATCAAAAGCTGTTGGAGGGATGGGGTTTAAGGATCTTAAGATCTTCAATATGGCTATGTTGGCAAAACAAGCTTGGATATTATTGCAGAATAAAGAGATTTTATTCCATAAGATAGATGTATGCTACTAGATTCTTTTCTGATGGAAACCTATTGGAAGCTTCTATTGGTGGAAACCCTTCCTATGCTTGGAGAGGTATATGGGAGGCAAGAAATTTGCTTGTGTAAGGTGGTAGATGGAATGTGGGAAATGGAAGATCAATTCACATCTTAAGAGATGCTTGGATTCATTGGATTCGAAATCCGAGTCATGTTCTATGTGTTGAAAGTAGTAATCAGAGGGAGGAGCAAGCTTGTCAACTGGAGGATCAGGTATCTTCTTTAATTGATCCTAGTACCAACTGGTGGGATTTGTCAAAAGTTAGAACTCTATTCAATCCAAGAATCTCAGATGTTGTTCTAAGACTGCATCCCAATGCCATAGGTGACATGGATAGGTGGATGTGGGAGCATAAAAAGTCAGGTAACTTCTCTATTAAAAGTGTCTATAGATTCTTTAACACATGTTTAGTGCCTGATTGTGGTGAGCCTTCGAATGGTGCTTTCATTAAGAAATTATGGAATGCTCTTTTGAATTTAAAAATCCCTCATAAGGTCAAAGTTTTTACTTGGAGAACATGCAATGAAAGTTTACCATCTATGGACAATCTTATTAATAGAAAGCTGGATATAAGTGGACAATGTTGTTTCTGTCAACACGAGATGGAAGACCTAACCAATGCTTTGTTGTTATGCCCCCTGTTCATGAGATTTGGGTTAAAAATTTGTTGTTTGACGACACAATTTCCATTTCAGTTCCTTCATTTCAACTGCAATGTTAATATTCTTTAAGGGTTCAATTGATGAATTAACAGATTTCTTCTTAATGGCTTGGGCTTTTGGTTTAGAAGGAATAAGATGGGTCCATGACCGGATTTCTTTACCAACACAAGAAGTCATTAGATTTGCTTTCTCAAAGAAGTTGAGGATAGATAATGTTGTGCATCAGAGGGGACTTCCTACTTCAAAAAATATGCAGTGTAGGTGGTCTCCACCTTCTCAGGATTCTCTCAAACTCAATATAGATGGGGCCCTATTTTTTGAGTTGAGTAAAGTAGAGCAGAATCTGTGCAGCTGGAACCAGAGCAAGTAGAAGCAGTGGCTTTGTTGAGAGAATTACAGCTTTGCTTAAATATTGGTATTTCTAAACTGATTGTTGAAAGTGATTGCTTGTTCTTGGTGGAGGAAGCTAACAAGGTGGCTGAATCAGATACTTCAATCAGATCAGTGGTTGCTGACATTAAAAATCTGATGCTAAGATTTCCTTATTGCACACTCCAACACAGGAACAGATCAACTAATGAGGCTACCCATCGACTTGCTAGATTTGCATGGTCCATTGAAGATATGAATATTTGGTGGAATAGTGTTCCTTCTTTCATTGAGAATGTAATTTTCATTGATCAACACTATTGTACACTATCTTAAGGTTTTATACCTTGATGAAATGAAGTTTTTTCCCTATAATAATAATAAATAAAAAAAAAAAGAAAAAAGAACAGCAATTCGAGGAGGGAGTAGCATCAGTTTCTTTTGGTAAACTCCAAACTCTTGGTTTATAAATTGTATTTCTCCGAGACAAATGGGAGTTAAAAATAAAAATAAAAATAAAATCCAGTCTCATCCTCTTTATTAAAACAAAATAGATCAACAATACAATAAATATAAAGTTGTATACTTTATATGAGCTATTGAATGAATTGTCCATAGCGAAAGGCATCCTGAAAGCAAGAGGAAGCATTAATATAGTTGAGGCAAGGTCTTCCACTTCCAGGTCTGCCTTCAAAGACAATGGCTAGTAATACCGAGAATGAATTAATATAAAACATTGAATATCGATGTTTCTAAATTAAATATTCTATATAATTCGAATATATGGGTTCGAATTTTTATAATTGACACTTGAACTAAACTTGATATTTTTCAATAAGGGGTTTCGATGACAAATATATATTAAGGTCCATTTAGGAATATAGATATAGGCACGAACTATACACACACAACGGCCCATTTGGAGGGACCAAAAAAAAAAAAAGACTTATATTTGGGCCTGGATCAGAGAGGTGGTACGTACACGCATGGGCCTACAAGTGAAATTATTTTGAGCACAAGTCCAACAATGATTACGCCTTGAATATTGTTATAAAAAATGTGTATTTATAAAATAATAATGCTACTATGCCTCTTCAATTTACTCCTTCATTTTGATCACTTATGTGAAATAGTTGGAAAATAAAGGATAATCAAAATCATTTACCGAATCACATCACATGCAAGTGATTATCATCATCGATCATCGTCATGATTCATCTTCCTAGTTGTAGAAATAAAGCATTATACTGAAAAATCATGTATATATATATAAAAATGAATCCCATTTATAATGAAACTAGAATTAATTCATATTCCATTTACAACCTCTCATGAGATGAAGAGTAGCAAAGCTTTTTATGTTATGGCCAGTGGCTGATCAGTTTTTGATGGGCATTTATTATGAATATTATGGTTAAAGTTGGATGTAATTAGTTGGAGATCATCAGGATGATCAACCCTTATCCTGCATAGAACTTTCCTGAGGATCTTGGACTCCCGTTATAAGAAAAATAGATATTTGTGATCATTTTTTTTGTAACAAAATGACTTATTTGAGATAAAAATAGATTAATTTTAATTAAAAATATTTATTTCGTTGAAAATAACTTATTACAAATAAATAAATTTTACATATATCCATGAATAACTTGTAATGTCTTTCACATGAATCGAGGGAATTGGAAAGAAAAATTTAGCTTCTGTTCTTTTGGATCATTAATTCAAGATCACTAACTTAGGGCTAGGCCATTGCCTAGGGCACCACCAGATGCAAGCTGGCCCCGCCCTATGCAAGAGGCTCTCAAAACTAAAAGTGATCATGAGATGTTTTTTCCTAAATTTTTTTAGAAGAAATATTATAAAAACTATTTCATTAAATAAGAATGTAAGTAATTTTTATATTTTTCAATGTGTTCAATGATCCATGATACTAAATCTAATATTTAATATAATGAATAATTTAAATTTTTAAAGAATTTTTAAATTTAAATTCAAAATTTTATTTAAAGATTTTAAATAAAGCCTCATTTAATTTAAAGTTTGAAAAAATATTCAATATAATAATTTATATTTTAGTGTATTATAATTTAAAATGACTGATCACTTAAATTTTAGCTTAGACCTTAATTTGTATTAAGCCTCCCCAATTTATATATATTGTGTAATATCTGAAAATTGAAGAAATAGATGAAATCGAGTCATGGAGATGAATTAGTTGCATATGTTTCGAAAGTTTGGTAAAAATATACATGAATTGGGAGATTCAATCCATGTCATGTTGAAGTTTTCAATTGTAAGGATTATCCACCTTATGCATCAACTTTTGAATTTAATGTCTCTAGCTACCTTTATGTAATCCGTGACTTATACTAATTGACGTGACTTTATGTAATTCGTTAGATCTACTTTACAATAAATATAACTTTATAATATATCTGACGAGCTACATCACAGCACATCAGTTTGCTGTAAGATTATCTTTGTGTAATTCATTTATGATCAGAGTATTTTCATATATATATATATATTTTATAAGTTATTTTCATATATATATATAGAGAGAGAGAGAGAGAGAGAGAATAATTAATAATTATATATACAATATTCAAATGTATAAACTTCCCACAAACATTTTATAAAAAAAGTTGACTCCACTATACAAAAAAGTGAAAATTTCTTTTTTTTCTTTTTTATTTGAGGCACACTTTTTTATAAAAGGCTTGTAAAAGACATGTACATTTAGGACTGGTTCCTTGCTAGCATTATTCACATATGTATATATGAAGAAAGGCCAGGCATGTACAGACCTAAGGAAAAGAATCTAATTAGGGGAGGCCGGCCCCTACCATCGTATCAAACCAACCATGCACAAAGGGAATCAAAAGGACAAAGTTGATCAAACAAATTATGCGATTCGTGGGTTCTTAATTCAGATTCCTTTGGAAATTATCCCATTTTGTTGTCGACTTTATATTACATTATTTTCTCATCTACTTTAAAGCTTTATGCCGTTTCATAATTTGGGCGGGCTTTTCTAGTACTGGTCGCGGGAACTCATGATCAGCGTTGTCAGCGATCTATCTAGATGATCGATATATCGGTATTATTAATGCCGACAAATTAAAGTACTTTAATTACAAACTAGATAATAGGAGGATTCAAATTATAAAATGTTTGTTAAAAAAACATTATAAGATCGATATATATTAACTTATAATGCATGCAGACATCATGAGATCAACGACATGGCATGCATGCATGCATTTGTCCTAATTGAGATCTCGACCGTACCGTTGTTGAATATTGCATGCATGCATGCATATTGCTATTATAAAAAAACTGCATATAAAAACTTGGCCCCGAAACTTTAATTGTTAATATTCGTCTAATTAATTAAGTCCAGTTGCTGTAAAATAATGAGAATGATAATAAGCATCTTTTCTTTTTTAAAAAAAAATGTTTAAATGGGAAAAATACTCTTTATTTCACTTTATTTTATTTTATTTCATCGACTTTTGTGACTCTTATACCCATACAAAGGTAGGATGTCACGTCGTCAACAAAAGATAAGTTTGTAATTTAAGCAAATTCCAAAAAATATAACTATTTAATTTTCCTCGTGCTGGTCAACCAGGGGGCCGGAAAGATTCTCGATTCTTTTTTTTTTTTTTTAAATAAATATTTATTATAATACAGAGATCTAAGGATTAAAGAGTAGTTTAGTCGGCCTTCGATTTTTGTGATCATCTACTGACGTACGTACAGAAAATTCTATATATATACTCAAAGAATTAATGGATGCTACTCATGATCATGCTACACTATATATTTTACATATTTTAAAATTATTTTTTATTATTTATTATTTATTATTTTATTTTATTCTTGTTAAATTAATTAAATTATTCTATTTATCATCTATATACCACATATTTATTATAAAAAAATAAATTTAAAATAAATATAATGTCATGTAATGTGTGAAGATGATAAGTATAATTATTCTAATGCTCGTTATCCTGTGTCGCGATATTTTGTGAAATCTGACATGGTATTTTTGTAAAACGTATAAAATCGAAGCACTCGAATATGGATACACGAGAGAAAAAAAAACCTTAAAAAATTCCAGCAGTACTCCATGCAATGCATTACGGATACACACACATTTTCATACTCTTACTTGAGTATCATGAATATATATTATAAGCTCATAAGATTCTATATTATTTTGGCTTCTGGGATTGAATCAAGCTTTGAAAAAGTGACCAATTAATCGACGTACTGCCATGCATTCAAAGACGTTCTATATTTTAGAATATTCATTTTTGTAGAATAAGATATGCGAATTATACCTTACTACTTGGGGTTGCAGATACGTACCATACTCCCTTTTTCTTTTTTTTTTTCTTGAAAACAATAGATCGAATAGAAAGAGCAGCTAGCCAGCGAGCAGATTATAACTTACTAAATTCCAACGAGTGCATGGCACAGGGATTGAACACCTCGAGGCTCGAGAGAGCAGATCAAAGATCTATAGTCAAAGCATTATGTAGCCTAAGAAAGCTTTATAACCAATCCCAAGGGAATCATCTCTCTTTTCATCTTTATCTCAGGCCCCTCAGAATCTCAATGTTCTCAAAATGCTTGACAGTGAAAAGAAATCAGTTCTCATTAATTGCCCGATGATAATCACTTTTGCGAAACTGCTTTGACAATATTCTTTTAGAATCCTTTTATCGAAACCATAAATCATGTAAGGGCCCTTCAATATATGGATGGGAATCAAACGCACACAAAGCAAAGGAGCATTTTCATGAAAAGAAAAGGGAAAGGACTTGAGTCATGTTTTATTCTCATCAGTCGTACACTCCTACTAATGGGAGCCAGAATTACCCAGAGTACTTAATTCCCAGGGATCAATATTGACAGTAAAGCAGAAGCTTTTTAAGCTAAAATTATGGAAGATCAGCTCAAACATGGAAAAAATTGCTTAAGATCGAACTTAAATCAACTGGGTCGACAAAGCTCATCAAGTGACAAATGCATGAAGACAATTCTGCAGAACTAGTGCGTGCTTTATCGGCCAGCCAGTTTCAACTTGGCAAAGCCATTGCCCGTCTGTTTATGCGGTCTTGTTAATGACGATACACGGTCTGTACGTCGGTATCCAACAGTAGTTATAAGCAGCTTTCAAATCGTGAAAGAAAAAGACAATCATGATTCATTAACTTAATATAATTTGAACTCTTTGTGGGACTGGATGTCTGCATGCGCTTCAACTAATGATTATGAAAATTAATAAATCAATGATCTGTTAGTAATTAAATTCATTCGAATTCCACACTGCCAGTTCAATTAATTCATGGGGTGAAATTAAAGCATCTTTTGAGTACTGAAGATAGCAAAGCATGCAATATCATTTGGAATGGAGCACGAGTTAGTATTTATATTATAATAAGTTTTATCAACACGTCATTAATTAGAAGCCATCAGCCATTAATTTGATCTACTGCATTGTACGAGATCGGAGGATTGCATTTTTTTTTGGCGGCATAATGACAATATATTAATTGTTCTATTAATCGTATATATAAAATTGCATGCACTTAATCAATTTGCCAGAGGACAATAAAGCAAACGAAGAACAGAGTATTTAAGAAAACTACTTATTTATGATTAGTTAATTCTAATAAAATGATTATTTATAATTAAAATTAATTATAAAAATTTTTTTAATTACAATAATTTAATCACAAAAACTCATTTTTCTTACCGCGAAACCTACGCAAAACACCCCGCGCGCATATGCCAATTTGAAAACAGGGAGAGATTTTTTAAGAAGAAAATACTCTAATTGTACAAAAATTATATAACTTATACTCCTACTAATTATTTATTTATTAATTAATTTTGGTTCAAGAAACCTGATCAGCAGAAGTGGCAAAAAACTGTTTAATCATTAAAAAAAGTTCGCTGTTTTTTAGGTTCGATCGATTCGATACGCCTTTCTTGAAACTGACGTAGTACTGCAGTATATGAGCATTAATAACACGTGTACGATCATGAATAAGTAGAAAAGACAGGAAACGTGATCAATTATTGGTCCACGTACGTTGCTATTCATAATCTAATAAATGTGAGAGGTAAAGTAGCTTTATTCTTGTTAAAATTGATTATGTTTGGACTGACCAATATTAGCTCCAATATTAAATTCTGGTCAAGAAAACCCATTAATTCCATTATCACGTGCCTCTCATCGGGCGTGTGTCTTGGCTCTCGTATGGTGACTTTAGGATCACTATTTTCATATAAGCATTAATTAATTATTACAAATTTTTTAAACTTTTAAACAAAATATAAAAAATAATTCATTTGTTTCAAGTCTCAAAACAAAAATTATATTAAAAAATTATATTATGACAATATTTTAGGTTTATAATATTTTTATTCAACTTTTTCTCTCTCTTTTTTCAAAACCCCATAAAACATTTTAACTCAAACCATTTTTAACTCATCTCATCTCAACTTAAACATCTCATATCAACTCACTATCCAAACCAGACCTTATGGTTCTCATAATACTCTATACACTATCTGCAATACCCATTCTTAGATATAATCTTACCCGTAAGTATTTTTTGGAATCTATCCAATAGCCAACATTTTTTAGGATGTTTAGGACATGCAAATAAATGATTTTACATTGTCGAAGTGTCATTCCTCTTTGAGAGAGAGATGAAACGGAGGTGTCGTCATCATGAGTGTGATTGGTAAATTAGTGTCATACGTCGTAAGGGCTTAGAGAACTGGAGAAGACTGTAAGAGAAATGAAGAATGTTTTAGAACTGGTTTGGATAGCAAAAGCCTATATATAAGTAATATTTCGTAAAACCATGGTACCAACATTTTGGATAAACGTTTTAACATTAATATATGTACATATACCCTTATAAGTTCTCTCCATACATCTTTTGATGAGAGGATGTCCTCACTTGATTTGAACATCCTAAATGAGAAGGTCAATAAGCCAACACGCAACTTGAGAAGTTAGTACTAAGCAATACCTTTGCAGCTACATATGTTTCATTGGTTTTGTATAATTTCCCATATGTATACAATACTTTTTATTCTATTGAAACATTCTTTTTTGTGGGTGCTCTTTTGTTGTTGTTTCACTTACAAGTATGTTTTTTCACTTATGTGTATATATTTTTCTTCATTTAAAATAAAGTCGTGCAAATAATAATCAAATAAATGTTCAATACTCAAATGTTATTCACATGAGAAATGAAGCATGGGATGGGTAGCTCATTGAAGATATAAAGAATATACTGCAGCAGAGGAAGTAGTGGACTGTTGATTTTATAAGAAGAGAAGGGAATGAATAGGCTCACCAATTGGCAAAGTTAGACTTAAAGTCTAATGAAGAACAATGCTGGATAGAGGAAGTTCCAACAACTGTGTACAATTTGATTGTAAAGAAAAAATATGTAACACATGAATAGTTGATGAAATGAATATATACATACATAGTTGAATTAAAAAAATAATACTCAAATGTTATATATATCTAGCTAGGTACGTTTGAACATGATTTGCTGCACTTAAAGCTAAAAATGGATAAAGCTTCACGAAAAGTTGAGTTCGAACATAATATTTTGACGTCCTAACATAAATATTAAAAGTTTTGCTAAACGTAAGCCAGTGTGTTAACATACTAATTATAAATAACTTTAAAGAAAATCAAAATATATACCAATCATTTTTTAGCATATAATTTGATGTGGAAAAAATAAAACTTAATTACAAACAGATTTTCTCAAATAATAATTGCCAATTCTTTTGTGACAATTAAAATAATCTTTAGTCAAAAAGAAAAACAATCACAAAAATCATTTGTAGTACTGTAGTGCATTAAAGAAAATAACTAAATTCATAATGCAGGACACAATTATTAATAAAAATTAGGCATATTAATATTACTCGATCGTAACTATGCACATTTGTTCGATCCCTTACAATATGTGTATGTATAAACATGATAGCCATTAGATACACATGAACATCCTTTCACATTTCATACATTAATAATTATCAGAGTACGGTCCTAATTAAAGAAGTCAAACATAGCATTAATAATGAAATACACAAATCTCAACTCAATTTCTTCTAGTTTACCTTCATTTTCTTCACCTATCATTTGATCGACACTGATTAAACATTTTCTTCTTGTCTAATAGGCCATGAAAGCGCAATCCCTACCCTCCATCACCTTTTTACTGTTTGTGGTGGTTGCAGAAGAGAGAGAGAGATCAGAGAGTGGTCCATGATTGTCAAAGAGGTCGTACTCTTTCTGGAGATTTTAAGGTCGAGGGTCATAGTTCTTGATGATGGTGTGCACCCTTACACTCTTAGCTAATTGCCCACATGCATCATCTTCTCTACATGGACCCAGCCAGTATTGTTAATCAGTGAGGGAATATTCAAATTTTCACATATTAGTCCTACAATTGATTTAGATTTAAAATAAAAAATATCACTATAAGAAAATTGTTTATTTATGACAAGTTAATTCTTACAAAAATGATTATTTTTAATTAAAATAAGTCTGTTTTCGTCATAAATAATCATTTTCGTCATAAATAATCCGTCACAAATAGTCATTTTTCTTGTAATGAATTAGATATAAAACAATGTTACTCTTCATCTTGAATTTTATCATCTTTATTAATACTCATACCGATTGATGTCATTTTCCAAGAAAGTACATAAGTTAAACTCACACAACATGAAACACGAAATATGATATATCAGTATCCGATTTGACTGGAGATAATAAAATTTCAATAACATTATATTTTATAGAAGTGGAATAGAAAAAAATTAATTCACTCTGGTTTTGAACCACGTATAATATCATGGGCTCAAAGCAATCTTCTGAAAGCAGTATCCTTTCTCCATCTATGTAGGTAGGTCGCGAATAGTAAAACTAGCCCCACTTTGAAAAAAGAAAAAGCCAATGTGTTTTATGAAAAGAAAAGCTTTATATAATTTATCATGTGTAATATCTTTGGCGCCTTTATCATGCCCACGACCCACACACATATATATATATACACATACCCATTTAGGTACATTAACATGACCTTAATTTTAAGTTATCATTCTTCCTCTCTCTATATATATATTGTACCACTTTGAGTTTTCTATCCTAGTTTCTTTGCATCTCTGTACCTCTTCGAGTTCTATCTTTGTGTCTATCTAAACCTTAATATCCGAATGCCGGAAAACATGAGTATATCAGTAAATGGACAATCCAAAGTCCCTCCCGGCTTCCGATTTCACCCAACAGAAGAGGAGCTCTTGCAGTATTACTTAAGGAAAAAGGTTTCTTATGAAAAGGTTGACCTCGATGTAATTCGTGATGTCGATCTCAATAACCTCGAGCCATGGGATATTCAAGGTAATGGCTAAAAACCTATTAATTTATCTTTATTTTCTTTTATATATACATGTCCCATTTCTTTCACAGCATTAATTTCTTAATTAATGATATATATGTTAACCTAGCTAGCTAGCTGAATCGTCGATCTGTTCAGCGGTGTTGGTGATTTTTATTTTGGCTATTTTTTGCTGCAGAGGTCTGCAAAATAGGCAGCACTCCTCAAAACGATTGGTACTTCTTTAGCCACAAAGATAAGAAATATCCCACTGGGACTCGCACCAATCGTGCAACTGCTGCCGGGTTCTGGAAGGCCACTGGCCGTGACAAAGTAATATACGGCAATTGCAGGCGTATTGGAATGAGGAAGACCTTGGTTTTCTACCAAGGCCGAGCCCCCCATGGGCTAAAATCTGATTGGATCATGCACGAGTATAGACTGGACGACAATGTCACCGACAGTACTAATGTAAGCCATTCTTCCTTAATTTTGTCATGGAAATATATAATATGAGCAAAGTCGATCTTAGCATTCTTAATATTTCAATTATACTGATAAATTTCATGGGCAATTTCTTGAAGATCTCCAATGCTGTAGGGGAGGCAGCTCAGGAGGAAGGATGGGTAGTGTGCCGTATATTCAAGAAGAAAAATCACCAGAAAACCCTAGACAGTATCCCTATTGGCTCGATCATCACTGCACAAACCAGAACCCTGATGTTTGACGATTCTTGTGATGGAGGGGGAGACTTGGAGCAAGTACTCAAAGACATGGGAAACTCCAGCAAGGAATTATTAGATCAGAAAGAAGGAAAACGAAGTGCAACATTTCTCCGTCCCATCGACACAGGCAAGAAAATTGGCTACCATGAGAGAGATTTCATGAAACTCCCATGCCTAGAGAGCCCAAACTCTAACAGCACTGATCAAAATCATAATTATCAGTTACCCATTTCTCCAGAGATTAATAATTTTACAGAAAATGATGATCAAGGCATAGTCGTCACCAATCATCTGCAGATGAGTGCCAGTACTGAACATCCCAACTCGGGTTATCAGCTGGTCGACTCAGCTGCCCTCACCAACTGGGCAGCCCTTGATAGGCTTGTAGCTTCTCAGCTCAATGGACAGGTGACAGAGGGTTCTAGGCAATTATCTTGCTTCCATGACCCCACCAATATGGCTTATTGCATCGATACTAATCTCCAATTTTCAACCCTTCGATCGTCATCATCATCTTCCAACAGATCATCCTACCATCCTAATTCCGGGCAGGACTACAACAACAGCGAGATAGATCTGTGGAGTTTTACTCAATCTTCGTCATCATTCTCATCCTCCGACTCACTATGCCACGTGCCAAACGTTCAGGTATAACAGAACAGAACATGAACCTTAATATTGAATGTATACATTATATATATATATATAATGTGTAATATTCGGACAATAAAGTACGTACGTACCTGATGATGAAGTCAGAGCTAGGCCAGCAGGCTTTTGTTTACCCGCAGTTTATAATTGTGATGTTAATGCTATTAGCTAGCGATTGAGCGATGTGTTGGGATAAAGAAAGCTGAACAAGTTTTAGATGGGATGCCATTGTCAGTCATTATTATCTTCTGTTAATCACTATGTCGACCATTATTTTTTCAAAATTCCATCTAGAAGCTGGCCTAGCTAGCTAGATAGCAATCTCTCTTGGTGGTTTTGATAAAATATAATATAATATTCTCTTTCTAACAGCAACTATATATATATATATATATATAAATCTTTGCCTTTTTTTTTTTTTTTTTGTCTCCTATCCTATGATGATCAATATGGTCGTTTACTTAATCATCATTTTTATCTTTTAAGTCACGTGGTTTGTCGGTTTGTTTGAGGAAAGGTACTACAAAGCTCATGTTTCGATCGGCAGCTCTCTGGTCCATAAAACTATACATGACTGCACATAACATGGCCTCCGCACAACATGGATAACTATCCAATTACACTCACGAGAGAGAGATATCATGGATTGTCCTGCTTGCTTTTTAACGAAGTCAAAAGAGAATCAAACAGAAAGTAGGCTTTTTATATAAAGAAATATTTTCTATATAATCTTAAAATATATAAATTTCACTAGTAACTCCTAGCTAGCTAGCTAGCTAGCTAGTAATTAGGAAGACAAGCAAGATGGCCGTTGATGGCAAAATTCACGGACTCGACTTGCTGTTATAATTCAAAGGAATGTTGTGTTGCACCTAACAATTACTCGACCCGGGAATGGAGACTAGCTAGACAGATAATCCATGTGAAAATTGCTAGCTTGAAGTACTTGCACATGATACATATTGATGTGATCTGATGATACTTTTTCAAAAATTTAATGTCTTTACTAATTAGTCCTGAGAAATTAAAGGCCAGCGTCTCCTTTTCTTCATCTTCTTTATGATCTATAGATTAGTACATGCGTATATATAGAGTATCCGAAGACTGAGATCAGCTAGATAAACTCCTCATGGTCCTACGCCATGTTACCTGCAGGAAAATAAAACATCTACGTACCTACGTACCCCTATCCAAACATCACTTCAAAGACAGACATAAGCTTCGAAGTGAATATATATATAGTGGTTAATATTATAATGAAGAAAATAGCTAGGATGATCTAGACTTGACACAAATATAATTTCTTCTATAGGATTATAAGATCATCCGAAGAAATTAGGTGGTTCATTTGTTCGGTACTGATCTTGATATAGACATTCTATAATGATTAATTGGCCATGGTAACTTGCACAGTGAATATTCTCTTATTCTTCATGAGCAGTATATTAAACATTTTTTTAACGTTATTGAGATGTACGATCTTTCAATAATTCACTTTTGGTAAATATTATGATCTTCAATATATCACTCTGTAATGAGTTGAAAAAAAAAACTCATTATGAATGTTACCACATAATGTCGAATCTCTTCGTTAGTTAGTAATGTTAAATATAAGAGAATTACTATAGATATAAAAAAATTATATAAAAATAAACTTACAGACTGATATGGTTTCATGAAATCTGTTAGATCAATTTTATAATTATAAAAATAACTTTACAATCTGACGTATCACATTAAGTCACGTCAGTTTATAAGTTTATTTTTATATAATAACTACAACAAAAAAGACTTTTTGGGACGACTTTCTTTTGGAACGAAATGAAAATCATCCCAACAAGTGAGATTTAGGGACAAATTTCATATTTCGTCCCAAAAAAATGACGGAAGAACGAAACCGTTTGAACGGGATAATTAGGGATGAAATATTTTGTCCTTAATAATGAAACCGTTCGAATGTAATGTTTTAACATTCGGACAATTAAATTTAACCGTTCAAACGTACATTTTGGCGCGTTAAATAATATTATTATAGCGAAAAATTGTTCTACCGTTTGAACGTACAATTTTCACCGTTCGAATGATTAATTAGCACTAATTAGCACTGTTCGAACATACATTTTGGCGCGTTAAGTATAATTATTATAGCAAGAAATTGATCTACCGTTTGAACGTACAATATTCAGCATTCGAGCATGGTTCAAATGGTGATCATATGTTTTTTTTAAGAGAATTATATTTATATTAACTAGATAATTCATAATTAAATATTGAATTTAAAAAACACTAAATATTGTCCATTCTAACAACAAATTTGTTAGAAAGTACTAAGACCCCAACTCTTTGCACACTTCCTCGACTGCAGCTAAGTGTTCCACTATCTGTGTCAATCTAGTACTGATGGTGACCTGAGTCGCAGACATGGGATCAAGCTTCGTACGTAACTCAGAGATGGTACCAGTAATCTCTGTATGAAACTCAGACACAGCACAACGGACCTCCATACGCACTGCATCGATCAATACTGATGTATGTGCTGATCGTTGCACGCACCACCTCGGCCATGTCCTCACGAGTAGTGTAGCGTATTGATGCCTCGGTTTGTCTGGATGTCCTAGCGGCCGATACTCCATGATCTCCCGGCTGGGCATCTCTCTGAGGATCAACCGGGTCTGGTCAACGAAGACACAATCTCGAGTGTCCCGTGCTGTGTGAGTGGGTGGTGCTATTGATTGGTCCCATCGGCTCTAGTTTACGCTTGGCAACATCAGGCACAACACCAGTAAATAGTAAAAATCAGGTGATCAGGATCCCGAATGGCAGTATATCCGTCGAAATGTACCGGGACTCTGATCGAATCCTATCGAATATATACTCCACCAGGTCGATAGGAATACCACAAATGACCCGTATCATAAATTTTATTCGGTCAATGCCAACTTCTGTCTTGTGCTGTCGAGGGTCAATATTGTTGGCAATTATCAAATTCAGGATCTTGAAGAAAGAAGATAGATCTGCCTGCTTGATGCTTTTCGTCCTATCATACGGGCTTGGGAGCATCTGGACCAACAACTAAATCCCTCACCTCATGATCAGCAAGGGTATCGACCTCATCTCTATAAAATGGTGCCTCCTCCTCAGCTGTCTCTGCCTCAGTTGAAGGATCAGACTCTCTAGGCACCATGTTTGGATATGCATCTTGCAGCCTAGGAATACCGAGATGCTCAGCGAGTCCGTCCCGTGAAAATACAACTGAAACTCCTTAGACAGAGATCTTGTATGCCCCTCCGTCATTTGGGCTGGCACCACCGAACTCTCTATAGAACTCAGAAGCAATGTTAATAAAGCAGACGGTCCCCCATGATTCCTTCCGCTCATCTAAGATAGGTCCCCAACCAGGATCACTAAAGACTGATGGCTGGGAATGACCCTCCCAAAAAAGACTCTAGAAGTCAGAAAGCTTCACTTGTCGCTCTAGTGAAACAGTCATCTCCCTGCCTGGACTAACACTAGTTTCAGCTAGATTCCGTTGCTTACATTCTGCCTTAGAAGAAGACATTTTAATCAACCTGAAATTTACAATTAAAAAGTTTATCAATACAACATTAACGATAAAAATATAATAAATAACTAATCACTAAATTACATACGAATAGTAATTTAATAAAGTGAGACAATGTGAGCAACAAAATTTTATAAAAATAATATCACATTAGTTAATATTAATTAGATTAATATTAATAGAAATTAAATATTTAACAAAATGTGATAAATTTTGGCATTAATTTAATTATAATATAATATCTATTCTCGTTAAGATTTAATAGAACTACAATATAGAATAAAAACATTGATTCACTAATATTACTAAAATTAATTATTCCGTTCGAACACTTAAAATGGTGTTCGAACGGTATGCAAACCTGTTTGGCTTGAATAACATTCGAACGTATAAAACAACATTCAAACGGTATATTACATGTTTGGTTAGTACCGTTCGAACGCCCTAACCAGCGTTTGAACGGTATGTGAATTTATCTCAGCGACTACGTTGAGTCGACTCAGCCATTGAAATCCATGGAATCCTTCGATTCCATCGATTTTTCAACAAACAAATACAAAGTGACTTAAATAAACCTTCCTACAATGGATTTAAGCAAATTTTTCAGTGAGTATTGATGGATAAATTTTTTATCCTAATTTAAATAAATAATCCATCAAAAACCTAAATTTAAACAATAAAATAGTTAAAAAAAAAAAATAGCATACTAGTGCTTAGATGAAGAGGCTTCGACTGGGTACTGTTCGCAGTGGCGACGGCGGCTTTAAATGGCGGAGATGGACGGTTCACTTGGAAAAAATGAAGTTTTGTTAATAGTTCGAACATCCGTGAAAATGACCGTCTGCGAGAACTTATTTATGAAATATCGTTCGAACGTGTATGTTATGTTCGAACATAGTTTAGCATCGTTCGAACGTAGACTATAAATCAATGTATTTACAATTAGAATACAAATATATAAGGATAGTTGTAAATTATATGTACTACTAAATCTTTAAATTAAAATACAAATAGTTATGATTTAATAATACTTAAATACTTAATTTTAAATTAATAAAATGAAGTTTGTAAATTAAAATACTACTAAATCTTTAAATTAAAATACAAATAGTTAAGATTTAATAATACTTAAATACTTAATTTTAAAATAATAAAAGTATTTAAATTAAAATACTATTAAATCTTTAAATTAAAATACAAATAGTTAGAATTTAATAATACTTAAATAATTAATTCTAAATTAATAAAATGAAGTTTGTAAATTAAAATACTACTAAATCTTTAAATTAAGATACAAATAGTTAAAATTTAATAATACTTAAATACTTAATTCTAAATTAATAAAATGAAATTTGTAAATTAAAATACTACTAAATCTTTAAACTAAATATAAATAGTTAGGATTTAATAACACTTAAATAGTTAATTTTAAATTAAAAAATACAAATATTTAAATTAAAATACTATTAAATCTTTAAATAATACCTACTAATTATGTTTTTGTTGTATTATTGTATAAATAATATGTTGTTATTGTTTGACATATGTTAGCATATATTGCATTGTTTGTTCATCAAAATAAACCTTAGATGCGTTCGAGAGTTATCAATCCGGATGAATGCTTGATTGATAACTCTTGAATTGTCCAGAGTGGACAGTTTGGGATTGTAAGATCATTCTCGCAAACTATTGAACTATATATGTTGTCGTCCAACATTATGATTTTGGTAGATTCATCCATTGTTCTCCGGATATGCAGTTTCGATGATGGTGCAACGACGTGTTAATCGTCAGTGCACACAACCAAACGAGCATATTTGGATAACGATAGGGAGATCTTGCCGAAATTTTATTGGACGTGACAAATAATAAATTGAACATTAATCATCATGCAGGCTCAAGATCTTTCTATCAACTCTCTAAGAAATTGGTATTGTTATTTTTTTTATTGGATATAGTTAATTATTTGGATGAATCATAATGACTTTATATCTTAACACATTTATTGTAGCAAGATTCAGATACAAATTATGATATGACAAAATTATATGCTGCATCGCACACTGATCGTAATGAAGAGTGGACTCATCCTGATACCCTTAAAAATTGTGTAAGTATTATAACCTGTTTCAATTAAATATATTAGAATATTTATGACGATATTAATTTTTTATCTTATATATGTCTAGGATAAAATGATTGCCCTACGTGTTGAATCTGCATCAGATCAAAATTTCTCAACAAGTGATATTGATATTTTTACACAAGTTCTGGGTCAACGTTCAGGATATTTGAGGGGTTTAGGTGGCTGTGTAAAGTCTTCTTCCTCTTTCTCTTCTTCTGTGAATGCATCTATGACTTCTATAGCGTTAGAGAATGCGAATTCCATAATCAAAGAATTGATTGCAAGGCAGCATGAGTTAGAGGCTCAATTGGCAAAACAAGCAGATATGGAGATGCGCCTCAAACAATATGAAGAACAACAAAAAGAGTTTAGAAGACAGATGCAACTCCAAATGCAGCAGCGTATGCAACAGTACGGGCTTCCAAGCAACTGATGGTTTTTTACGTACAAATTTTGGGATTATCTATTTATGTACGAACAATGCCAGTCTCACGGTTATTTATTTAGTTCGTACTTATTATAAAACTTTTGTGAGTATTAAATAGTTTATAATGTACTTTTTCAAATATTATGAATGTCTATTTGGTTTTTTATTATTGACTTTAAATAAAATAGTTATCGTTCAAACGACCAAATAACGTTCGAACGCTCATAGCGTTTGAACGTTAACATAATGTTCAAATGCAATTTATTTTCATAGTGTTCGAACGATCACACAACATTCGAACGTCATTTATTTCCATAGTGTTCGAACATAACTCATACCGTTTGAACCCATATACCGTTCAATCAGACCTTTTAACGTTTGAATGCAAAGCTAAATTCATACCGTTCGAAATATTTTGCAATCGTTCAAACACGTTACTACTGTTCGAACGTAAAAATGTTTTCGTTCGAACGATATTTTGGGACGAATTTCAACCGTGACAAAAGAAATTCCTGTTCGAACGTGTTCGAGCGGTTTCCTTCAATTTCGTCCTAAAAGATATGTTTTTAGACGAAATAATGATTTTCGTCCCAATATATCTTTTGGCACAGTGTTGTTGGAATGAGCTCGGGACAACTTTTTTTCATCCCAAAAAAATGGCTATAATTTTCGTCCCAAAAGAGCCTTTATGTTGTAGTGAATATCTTTGTAGCTAAAGTATCTTCTTAAATATAAAGTTAGGACGTACAAAGCAGGTATATATATATATATATATATATATATATATAAAATTATAAAACTATGAGGTTAATCGATCGTAAAATGAGGATAATTTTTTCCAATGGAATCCTTTTTTTTTTTTAATCAAATTCTCGTACTTAACACAAGTCTTGGGCTTAAATTTAGATCCGCTTTGACACTTACTAGCTACTACTTGATCGCTTATTGAAATATTCTTCAATTTATTTAAAAGGTAAAGTTTTCAAGGTTAGAAAGACAATAATTTTATTACCTATTTTATGCCTATATACTACAACAAATTTGCCCATTTCCCACAAGTTCTTTTTCGAAAACATACGCTGGTGCAAAATACGTATTGATGTTATAAACACCATTCGTGGAAAAAAAAAAAATCAACCTTTCATCACGAAATCACATTTGACGACCAAAAAGTCATTAGTAAAACTAACTTTTTGCGACAACTTCGTATCGCTGAAAATAAATCTACCGAATAAGACACTTAAATACCAGTGTTAGCGAGAATATACTAACTTTTTACTGTGACTTCTTGTCGCCACAAATAAGTATTATGTACAACACACTGGAAAAAAGTTATTTTTAACCTCCACCCTTGGATTAGAGTTAGAATGTAAGGCTTGGATAAAACCCTAATTCCCTCCCTTATTTCCTCTCTTCTCTCTCCGCCCTCCCTCCAAGCACCATCAACGCCCCCCCCCCCCCCCCCCCTAACGCCCCTCGTATATGCTTGCTTCTGTTTCGCTATTTGACTGCACACACCCCCCATCCTCTCCCTCGACCCCTCACTGCCTCAACGTTGCCATCTCTCTCCCTCTCATCCCACTTGGTTTCACTCTCCCTCTCTTAGATCTCTCTCACTTTCATTATCTTCTCTGTCTCTCTCTCTAAACTAGGGCTTCGCCACCGCCATCTTCCATGGCACGACACCATGGTCACGGACAGCTCCTCCACATCCCTCTCTCACTTTCTCCTGTACTGATCAACCCAACCACTTCTTCCTCTGTTGTTCGAAGTTGCGTTGCCGTTGCGTTGCCTCATGGCTATCTTCTTCATCACTTTGTGTCGCTCTGTCATCAACGTCAAGAATCAAAGTTAGTTTTTCTAGAGATGCATCGACTAATGGCTATATGGGTCAAAGAAACCGTGAGGTAGTTTGTAGTTTCCAAGGTTCGCTACTTGTAGTTTTCTTTCGCCATGGCTTCTAGATGCTATTAATCGCATTGGGGTAGGAGCTTTCAGTTAGAAAAATCTATTATGTGTCTTGGTTCTATAGGTAGATGGAAATAATCTATTATGTTTGATTCCCATTTTTTTACTGATAAAAAAAATCTCCTGCTATATGTCCTCCAGAAAAAATCTATGGTTGTAGGAAGAACCCACCTCTGATTACGATATATGTGGCTTTATTTGTTGTTTCCATTTTGTTTCGTCTTAGATGTCCTTATTTATCTCATGTATTTATCTCATTTACCTAAACTTTCGAGAAAATGATTTATTCGTGCATGTATTCATTAATGGTGCATAAGATATTTGATTGTATTCATTTACCAAAACGACTTAGGTTGTGTTTGGTTGCAAGACTCAGCTGAGCTCTGTCTAATTTTAAGTTAGTCTAATATCTAAACACCTAACTCTCAAATTACTAAACTCATCTCAACTCAAAACCTCTTTACATGTGGTACCTACAACCTTTTTCAACTTAACACATCTTTATACGTGGGATCTACAACCTTTTTCAACTTCCCATAAAAAATATTAAACTCATCTTAACATCTAAACACACTTTAAACTCAGTTTAGATGAACTCTATATAATTCTCTCTACTACTCAACTCATTACTACTCATAAAGAACTGAGATCAGCTGAGCTGAGCTCAACATCCAAATACATCCTTAATCTCCCTGCTCTAAACAACCCATTTCAACCTTTACAAGCTGATGATTTGGAATGTAAAACCATTAAACAACCTTTACATAATTTTACTTATAAAAAAATATATATGATTTGTAGTCTGTTTTATATGAGCCTATTTATACGGAAAGTTCAATCATTTTCATATTTTCTTTGTTTACGATGCTTACATGTAGATTCAAGGGTTTAACGAATTTTGTCCAAGAAAAAGCAAAACAAAAACTTGAAATCTGCTTTAATATTAGCTCTAAGATTGTATTTTCTTATTTAGTTCCAGCTTTGCCTAAGTAGTTTATCTAGCTAGGTCTGTTTTGCTCATAGTTTTTTGGTTTGTTTGGATGAGTTAGAGAGATAACTGGACATCAATATTTTCTAAATCTGATAATTAAAACTTTTAGCCGAGATATGATGCTGAAAAGTTAAAAGTTTGAATTTTTTGTTAAAAAAAGGAAACAAAGTTTGAACTCTTGCTTGAATAATGAATGTGTTTGATTTAAAATAAAAGGATGGGCAAATACAACACTGACTATTAGAGGAAGCAGTGGTGGTTTGTTTCCTATTATTTGTTTAATGCTTCATATTCTTTATTTTTTTTCCCAAACTCTTGGGACTTTATCTTTGTGTAAATTATAATGTCTTATTGTTTCTTCTCTGTTTGTGATCATTTGCTGGAGGCGGCATTTTTTATTTCTATACTCAGTATGCCCTCCTTGACCCATCTTTTGTGTTTTATCTGTGTAATTCGGCATACTTCCATGTAATACAGGTTTCAAAGTGACATGCTCAAATAAGAAACCTCCTTTAAAGAAGTCTCCTCTAAATTTTATAATATTTTTTAGATGTCACCATTTGATTCTTGACTGCTTCAATTATAGGGTCTACATTATTATTCTCTTCTCAAAAAACCCAAGTAGACATTCTACATTTGTTTAGGGGCTCTATCTAGCATGAAGCTAGAAATAGAGGATGGGATGCTTCTACCTACTTCAATGGAGCATAGCTTTGATCTATGGGTTTTTGAAAACCCCTGGAACATAAGTCTTGGTTCAATGGCATCATATCAGTTACAACTGCTATGTAATTTCGTTATGGTGCTTAATGCAGATAACTGGCCCTCTATTTTATTGGCAGCCTATCTACTCAGTATGCTTGGGCTTTTGTTGGTTTACGAGTGAGGGAAATGATCACTTCAAGCATCACTTATAATATGGGTCCCTTTTTTTTAGCATTGATTCTTTTGCTGAATCTAAACCCATATATATATATATATATATATAAATATATATATATATATATATTAAAGTTCGGTTTTGCTAGTTGAGTAATAGAGTCAATGGCTTAGTATTTGGCTTATTGTGAATGTGTTGTGTTGTGAACTGTGGATTCTGAATAGTGTCTGTGGTTTGCTTCATAAGATTTCATCGTATATTGTGCTGATATGTTATACTCTCTCCTGATTGAGCCTAACATTACATTTTTTAATCTAGTATTTTTTTTGTACGCTTATAACTGATCATTATAGTTTCTATATTACTTGATATTATAGCACAATAATTTTAGTTTTTTTTTTTAAATTGTTACTAGTGTCAATTTGAATCTCCAAGGTTTGTATATATTTTTTTAGCTTATATTACACATTGTTTTACGATTATTTTTGGCTCAGTCTTCTTCTTCTTTTTTTTTGGGCTTTTTCAATTATTATTTTTCTGAATTCTTTTAGTATTTGTCGCGAATACATCTCGTAGCAAATACTTTTCTTTTGCCAGAAGAAGTTTTGTCCACCAAATGTTCTAGTGGGTAATATTATACCTCTCGCAGTAATTGGTTATATTCCCACGAGCAATGATGAATGTAAACGTGCTTTTGCGGCTAGCTTAGTAGGCTATTGTCGCAGGACTTGTCGTGAGAATAGTCTAGTATTTTCCTCGACTTCGACTTTTTGTAGGATAAAATACTTTTTATGGCGACTTATCTTCCACAAGCCTTCCACGAATAAAATTGGTGGGAATAGAGTTTTTCTCATAAAAATGATGTTTTTTGCCACCAAAATCATTCATGGAAAAACATGTATTTCTCGTAGTATTGTATACATATATTTAGACATGATAGTATTGTATATGGGGACTACTACTTCCATCGAGAATTCTCACCGAACATATAAATTTTTTTTTTTGCTTTTTTTATTTAAATATTTTTTTAAACCCCTTAAATATTTTTTAAAAAAATTTACAAAATCATTTAAATTAAACTTCCTTAACTATTAAATAAAAAAAAAATACAATCAGTACCCTCTCTAGTATTCTCAATAAGACTAACATTTTTCATTATACATTTTGCTGTCCCGACATATTATTTCCAATAAACCATGATGACCGCTTTGAAAAGAAAAAGCAAAAACAAACAAACCATGTTGTCTTTGTCACGTCAACACAGCACACTAAAAAAAGAAAATCCAAAATATGTAGTCGTATTTCTAATGCTGATGATTATATATATATATATATATATATATATATATATATATATATATGAGAAATGATACTTATAGTTGTGATTGTGTAAGTGTTATATAGTCATTTTAAAAAAAATGAATAAATATGAGATCCACATAAAAAAAATTAATTTTTTATAAATAAATCTCATTTTTTTTTAAAATGATTACATGATATTTACGTATTTTACAATTATATATAATATTATTCTATAGATATTTAGAGGTAGGTAATAGGAAGGCCCACTAGTACAACTATTGCTCAAATTGTCTCCACGAATTAATAAAGCCAGAATCAACCTGAATATGCCAGATCTCCTCCACCAACCACGGCAGACCAAACTTCACGTACGTATGTTTTGTCGTCCTATTTGTTATCGCATGATAACGAACAAGAACTGGCCCCTGTTTTTAATTTCTTGTTCTTTCAAAATTTTCGAAGCTTCAGCTTTCAAAACGGGGGGGTATTCTGGACTTCGAGAAAAAAGTATGGATAAATCTCCATGCTTGTAACTACCACCATAACCCTTTCTTTACAACAAAATCTATGATTCCAAGGAGCGAGATCGTGGTGAGACCATCACAATGAGATTTTCTAAAATCTCAATAAGTGAAACTAAGACTAAGACTCAAATATACATGATGGAGGAAATGAAAATTACGCAAACATTTAATAGAAGAAAAAATGATAATTATGTATCATAGTTAACCAAATAGCTGTCAATGTCATCCAAAGGATTGCCCCGCAAAATACTATACTATTTAACAAGATTTTTTACGCAAGTTATTACACACCCAAAAATCTCGTTTTATTTCCAAAACATTCATTTTGTTAATATGTGCACTATGGTCTCCCCTATATGGACCATCTACACACTACTTAGCTCCCTTCGCCATACCCATGAGTAACAACCGTACGTGTGATTTTGTAACAAGCGATGCCCAGTTCTGCACCTGACGGGTTTGTAGCCAAATATCCTCTAGCCTCCAGAAGCAAAAGGGCAATGACGTTGACCCAAGAGCGTTACCATCTTGCCTGAACTTGTTGTCGCCCAGAGACAACTTAGAGGATCTCACTTAGTACTAAGCGATCTTGAGTGATCAGAGGAGCTCCATCGAAATAATGCCTCATCTTAAATTAGGGTCTTGACACTCACACACACCTTATATAAAGTCCATTTAATCCAAAAGGCTTTTTCTTCTTCTTGACTTTGGGGCGACTAGAGAAAGAGCTTCTTTAACCACCAGAAGGGAAAACTCAACTTTATCATTTGTACAGTGAGCCATAAGAGACAGTAAAATAATCATATTTATAGTGGATTTGCACCCCCAATAATCCGTGGACATAGGCCCTGTGAAGAACAATATAAATATGTGTGCCTTGCTCTCCATTTATATTTAATGTATTTAGCTTCTATTTACTGCAATGGATGTACGTACGGACACCATACCACAACTTTGGACCGCCATTATGTGCCCCAAACCCCTCCGATCAAGGCCTGGACTGTCACTCTGTACTAGAAATGACTCATTTTCCCTCTTCAGCCTATTCTTACAAAACAAACATAAACAATTGACGCCATCTGTAGGATCTCCCACTTCCAAAAGTAAAGGAGGATTTTCCGTCGTACGTAATCATCCCTGAACGAGCAAATGAAATTCCCCACAAATAAGTGGTCTCAACTCTACATCTACTATTTTTACAAATATTGTTGCAGAGAAATTAAAGGGAGAGTTTCCAGAGCCTAGGCATGCACTGTGCATTTAAAAAAAAAAAAAACACATTGTGCACTTAAAAATGCCCCAAGCACACCATACCAAGAAGAGTCTTGCCACATGCATTGTGCACTTAAAGTGCATTATGTGCACAATGCACTAAGCGACATCTCGACTATGCATGGCGTGCATAGTGCTATGCACAGTGTTGGCTGGGTGCACACCGTGTGTCGAAGAGGGTCATGGCTCATCCTACCATGGGGTGGCCACCTCATCGACTGTCGGCGAGCTTTATCTATGTCAGGGTGTTCCCCAACCACCCCCCACAGGGGCGGCGTCAACCTACAATCCACATGCATGGAATTGAACTTGGACGAGACCACTTGACTCGGCCCAGCCATGGCACGACAACTACGCCGACGGGCACCATGTGGACCATCAGCATCATTTGTCTCTGCTAGAGTGACTCCCCTCCCTGGCCCCCCCAACGGGAGCTACGTGATGCATGCAGCGGATACACATTGCTTGGAGTCCCTTCTACAGTGGCATTCGTAGGTCGGTGGGGGCCACCACCAGCTTCCTTCAGGACCACTAGTGATTTATGTTGCCGCCGGAGTGTACTACAACCCCTGTCCCCTCCTCGAGCGGTGCACGCAATAGGTGGGCGTAACTCCTCGCCACCCTTGCACATATTCGATAGTAGAGTAATCTCCTCGCCACGGTGGCCTGCTCAGCCACCTCCCTCAGCCATGAGAGTACCACGCCAGCTTTCTCACCACTACGAACACCTCCTAGCCCATGCACAACGGTCAAGCTCCTTACCTGCCCGGCCATGTCTCGCCTTGGAGGGAGAAACTCACTATCTTTCCTCGGCCACGAGCACCTCGCATGCAAAGAGGGGGGGTGGGGGACCTCAACCACTCTCTTCGACCATGGGCTTCTCGCCCACAAGGTTTGCCCCCTCACCACCCACATAGGTCACGAGCTTCTCACCCCTAGTGGTCTGCTCGACCACCTTCTTGGCATGGTGGTCTGCTCGAGCACCTCCTTGCCACAGTGATCTACTCAACCACAGCACACTCGACCATGGAAGCACCTCACCAACCTTCCTCAACCACAGCATGCTCGACTAGAAGCTGCCCGACCACTACATCTTGCCACCATAATAATTGCCCAGCCTTGCAACAAGTTGCCCCGCCACATCTCGCCACCGCGAAGTTGTACATAGCACGGCCCGCTGACTAACCCCAAGCCTGAAGCCTTGTGAAGAGTGAAGTCATAACCACATTGCTTGGCCCATGCAAACGTCGCCATCAACCACCGACGTGCATCGCCGACCACCAAGCCCAGTCATTAGTCGCCATACACAATGCATGTAGAGGATGTGCGTCATCGTGCATCCTGGAAGGCCACAAGGACATCTTCAGTGAAACAACGGGACCACCACTAGATACCACACTAACTGTCTTGGGTTTGCAAAGTCTCAAAATTGTAATTTGGATTATCTGTGCTTACCCGTTTGGATTTTTGTGGAAACTACCATCGGAGTATTGTAGTTGAGCTTTGTCTCCCACCGCAGCAGCGTGGTTGAGCTTTCTCTCCCATTGCTCAAGCATGGTGGAGTCATCTCCAGCCGGAGTAGTGTGGTCAAGCTATCTCTCCCACCGTAGCAGCGCGATTGAGCTCTGTCTCCCATCGGAGTAGCACGGTCGAGCTTTATCTCCCATTGTAGCAGTGATTAAGCTTTGTCTCTCGCCCCAGTAGCGTGGTCGATTTCAGATCCCCCTAGAGTAAGGCAATAAAGCTCTGTCTCCCACTATAGCAGTGTGGTTAAGCTTTGTCTCCCATCACGTCAGCGTGGTCGAGCCATCTCCTGTCCGAACAACATGGTGGATTTGAGATCCCCCTAAAGCAGCACGGTCGAGTTCAGTCTCCCCCCAGAGCAACGCGGTTGAGCTCTGTCTCCCGTCCCACTAGCGAAGTCGAGTCTTCTCCTCCCGCTAGCGCAGTGAAGTTCATTCTCCTGCCAGGGCAGTGCGGTTGAGTTTAGTCTCCCATCAGAGCAATGCAGTCGTGCCATGTCCCCTGCTGGATTATCGCAGTGGAGTTCAGGCTCCCAATGAAGCTGTGAGGTTGATCTTTGTCTCCCTTTGTACCAGCATGGTCGAGTCATCTCCTACCCTAGCAACGTGATCCATTTCAGATCCCCATGGAGTAGCGCAGTCGAGTTCAGCCTCTCGCTGTAGCAACGTAGTTGAGCCTTGTCTCCAATTGCACCAGCGCAGTCAATTCATTGCCTGCCCCAATAGCATGATGGAGCTCAATCTCCCATCGGTGCAGCGTGATCGAGCCCTGCCCCGCGCTAGAGTAGTGCAGTCGAGTCCAGTCTTCCTTTGGTGCAGTGCGATCGAGTCTAATTTATTGTTGGGGTAGCACGGTCAAGCCCTGTCTCCTATTGAAACAGCGCGGTCGAGTCCAATATCCTACCGAAGCAGCGTGGTCAAGCCCTCTCTCCAGTCAGAGTAGCACGGTCAAGCTCAATCTCTCGTTGCAATAATGCGATAGAGCTCTATCTCTCGTGGCAGCAACACGATCCAATCAATCTCTCTTCGCGCCTCTGCACCCAAATGGCACTTCAAAACATCAAACAACAACTCACATCTAGGGTGGAAGCCCACTGAACACCTGAAGGAAAACACACTCATTACTAACGAGCTCCATCTCTCACACCCAGCGCAGTCAATTATAGATCTCGTATGATTCGTAGTAGCTCAATCAAGCTCTATCTCCTGCCACAGGAGCGCGATCGAGCTCCATCTCTCGCACCCCGCAAGGTAGATTTTGGATCCTGCCCTGTCCGCAGCAGCGTGGTTGACCTCCATATCCCGCCAGAGCAATGCGGTCGAAGTCTATCTCCCGCCGCAGCAGCGCAATCAAGCTCTGACTCCCGCACCAAGTGCAGTCGATTCTAGGTCCCGTCTGGTTGTGTAGCAGTGCGATCGAGCTTCGTCTCCCTCCACAGAAGCACGATCTAGTTCCATCTTCAGCACCCAGCGTGGTCGATTTTAGATCCCTCTTGGTGCACAATAGTGAGGTCGAGCTTTGTCATCTACACCCAAGGTAGTAGATTTCATATCTTGGTTGGTCCACAACATTGTAGACGAGCTCTGTCTCTCGCACCCAGTGTGGTCGATTCTAGATCTTGCCTGGTCTGCAACAGTATGGTTGAGCTTTGTCTCCCACCACAATAGCGTGGTCGAGCTTTATCTCTCACACCCAGGGTGGTTGAGCTCCGTCTCCTGCTCCCAACGCGTTCGATTTTAGATTCCACTTGTTTCTCTTGGACGATGCTTCGCACTCACACCTCAGCGGCAACATCTTCTCCAACAAGTGTCGAGCAATTGGTTATCAAGTTAACGGTCGCCACCTTGTGTGGTTGATTCCAACTCTCGCCCAGCTCTCCAAACTGAGCCCATCACTTAGAAATCATCATCATTTCAGCAAGCGAAAGACCAATGACCAATGACCAAGGTTCAAAGTTTATTTTTTCTACATGTAGGTTGATTTGAATGAGCAAGAGGACCCTGAGAATCGTGCGGTAACTGGAAGGGATCAAATTCCCTAGCCCATATATAAAGCCCCAAATCCAGCCCATAAGGTGCCATCAGGAAGTGACAAGCAAAGGACAAGAGGGTTAACAAGAGCTAAGGAAGAAAAAATGTGTCAAGGGAAAAGAGAGGAGGTGACTGGAAAAGGGGAGAAAAAGGTGAAGCGACATAGAGCCAACTTTGTCACCAATCACTAACAGGGATTTAATAAAAGAGATATGAGATCAAAGACCTCGGGGGGGTTCTTGTTCTTCTGTATCATAAAAGAGATAATAAAAGGGTTAACATTTAGCTTTATCATTTGTACAGTGAGCCATAAGAGACCATGAAACACTACAAAATACTCTCATTTATAATATATTTGCACCCTGAACGACCCGTTGACGTAGGCCTTATGACGAACCATGTAGATCTTTGTATCATGCTCTCCATTTATATTTTCTGTATTTAGCTTCTATATACTGTAACTGATATACGTACGGACACCATACCACAACTCTGGACCACCATCGTGGGCCCTAAACCACTCTAATCAAGGCCTAAACTGTCACTATGGGCCGAAAATTACTCCTACCTTTTTAGCTTGTTCTTACAAAATAGACATCAACAAAGGGTAAAATCTCCATGTCATAATTTGCAACAGTAATTATGCAACAAAAATAATAAATTGAAAGTTAGTGATGGTTCTACATGAAAACTGCATGCAATCACAACTGCACAAATTATCCCAATGCTTCACACGGAACTCGGCCACATCACATAACTAAACAATCATCCCAATTCTTCACACAGTGCTCGGCCACATCACAAAATATACAATTCACAGTTCACGATTTCCACAATTTTCATCAACAAATATTTTCAAGGTTAGTCTGAGAGTGATTTACAACACAGAGGGAAAAACTATCTAGATGATCGTCGACGTCTCGAGCTCCGTAGCGTTCTCACCAGCTAGAGATACGATGGTCATTAGAGTGGCCATGGGTGTCTTGGGAAGAGAGAGAAATAGTGTGTGTGGATTGCGGATATAGAGAGAGAGAGAGAGAGAGAGAGAGAGAGAGAGAGAGAGAGAGAGAGAGAGAGAGAGAGAGAGAGAGAGAGTTGAGGAGCCTAGAGGGGAGACAGCGATGGTTGGCTGATGGCCAAACCAAGAGGAGGGAGAGGGAAAGGGAGAGTGTGAGACGTGACACAAAGAGAATACAAGGACAGAGAGTGATGGAGGAGAAAGTGAGAGGTGGTAGAGAAGGAGGGAAAACTGTCCGATGAGATGTGGTGGGAGTGGCAGGCGATAGAAAGATTTCTCAAAGAGCGAGATAGAGAGCGGGGAGACAGAGAGGGAAAAAGAGAGAGATTGTGAGAAAGAGGAAGTGTGGGGGTAGATAAATACCAAGAGAGGGAGGAGCTCGTCATGGTTGACGTCGGACGAACATGGCATGGTGGGGAGGCCACGACTAAGGTTTTCGAATCCATTTTGAGTTTCGTGTTAGAGAGATAGAGTGAGGGACTATCATAGATGGAGATGGAGATGGAGATTGAGGGGAGTTTCACCAGCAATCGTGGTGTTAGGGTGTGGTAGACGGTAGCAGTAGACAGCACAAATAGGAGAGAGAGAGAGAGAGAAGAGAAGAGAAGCGAAAAAGAGTGCGTGAGAGAAAAGAGATATCTGAGGGAGGGAGAGTGAAATCGAGAGATGAGAGACTGACAGAGAGAGTGAGAGGTCATGGGAGGGAGATGAGAAGTGGTCAGAGGGGGGTGTTTCGACCAATTTATAGGTCAAAGGGGTCTCATCACGAGTGACACAATCCATAGTCATGGGTGGCAAAGGAGGGTTGAGCCCGGCTGTGTGTGTGTAGTTGGTGTGTAGGGGTGGTGGGGGGGAGGGGCAGGGGCAGGGGAATGGCAGGGAGGGAGTAAAAGAAAGGGGACACCATTTTAGAGGGGTGGTCTGGGCTTCACAAATACACTACAGTTTATATACTGTTTATATGAGTAGTTCATGTGAATAATACATAAACAATATGTAAACAATGCATAAACATTACCTTGTGTCACAAATGCTTTTGATTAATGAAATATATAAGATGGAACTACGAGTTTGTAGTGAAGTCTTTAATTGTCTGATGTTCAAGTGGGTTGTGCAACAAAAGTTTATATGAACCTTTTCATGCACTACTTTTTATTTTTTTTTTCCTGAAAAATTTAAGAATGCCCCCTTAAACTACTACTCATAATCAACCCCGTAAGTTATTAATCTTGACAATCACCCTCCCAAACTATCAAAGAAAATACAATGTGCCCCATTTCCCCTTTTATAAGGATAAAATTACCCCTAAATTTTGTAAAAATGAAAAAAATGGAAAAATAACAGCCTTATGAAAATCCAATGGATTTAAAATAAATAAATCCTTTATAAGAAAATCAAGAAAAATATTTTCCCTTTTTATGTTTTTTTCCGAAAAAATATTTTACCATTTTTTTCATTTATAATTTATTATCGGGCGATTGCAAAAGTTGATATTTGTGAGCGTTAAATTCAAATTGGATGGTAGATTTTTTTTTTTTTTTTTTTTTTTGGGGGGGGGGGGGGGGAGAGATATTATTCTTTTTCATAAAGTTAAACAAAAGAAAAAAAATTAGCACCTTTGACTCTAGAGAGGCTGTTTCTTAGGACTAATCCTCTCACAGACATGTCTATTTTTTAGACTACTTCTAAGATTAGAGTCTAATCGCAGCCAATATTACAAAACACTCGAGCAATAGCAACATGCATTAGAACAACCAATCCAATAAAAACTTTGAAGCTTCATAGTCCTTTATATATATATATATATATATATATATATATATATATAAAAGAAGGCTTCAACATTCTAAGAACAGGAAAATTTCACATGCCATATTCAGAGTAAATCGTTTTAACTAAAACTAATAATAGCGGGAATAACTTAAGCCATGCTCGCCCTCACTTACACAGTAGAGGCATCCTCCCGCTATACTTAAGCTGAGTAATCATACTCACCCTTACTTGCGGCGATGAAGGAGGAAATGATTTGAGGCAATGTTCCCCTCCTTGCCCATACTTATGCGGTAGAGGCATCCTTTCGCTATACTTAAGTCGAGTAATCATACTCGCCCCCACTTACGTGGTAGAGGCATCTTCCTGCTAAACTTAAGTCGAGCAATCATGCTCACCCTCACTTACGCGGTAGAGCCATTCTCCCACTAGACTTAAGCCAAGTAATCGTACTCACCCTTACTCACATGGTGATGAAGGAGGAAACGATTCAAGGCAATGTTTCCCTCTTCGCCCGTACTTACGCGATAGAGGCATCCTCCTACTAAACCTAAGCCGAGCAATCATGCTCGCCCCTATTTATGCGGTAAAGGCATCCTCTTGCTAAACCTAAGCCGAAAAATCATGCTCACCATTATTTGCACAGTAGAGGCATTCTCCTGCTATACCTAAGCCAAGCAATCATGGTCGTCATTATTTGCACAGTAGAGGCATCCTCCCACTATACCTAAGCCGAGCAATCATGCACGCCAATATTTGTGCGGTAGAGGTACCCTCCCGCTATACTTAAACCGAGCAATCACACTTGGCCATACTTACACAGTATAGAAACCCTCACTTCGCGTGAAACCAAGTATTTCCGCTCACCCAATTAACATGGTAATCATTGAAGTAACAATATAACAATGTAGCATTTACTTTGAATTAAAATAATAGAAGGCACACCGCGTAGGCAACATATCATATTTCAAATATTTTTTTTACACAACCAACAGTCAAATCCTAACTAAAAGAAAAATTGAAGAAAAAGCATTAAGGATGATGTGCAGGGGGGAAAGGCATTCGACATCGTAGGCAACGCGGTCGGATCTAATAGATTTCCAGTCCAACCGATTCAGGTCTACATTTGGGTGAGCGAGCTAGTACTCCCTCAACTGCTTGATCCTAAGCTTGTACCCAAGACCCCACGCTCAGTTGTGAACGATGTAAGTAGCCCTTAGCTGAGACAAAAGAAGAAAGACTTCTTATCTGGAAGAAGCTAACTCATCATTTAATTCAATCACCTTGAGCTCCAAGTCAGACAGTTGCCTTTTATAAGATTCAAAAACCTCGCTCAACTATAAGTAACATTCATTGTGGCTCTTGAGCTCTCTCTTCACCTCTGCTAATTGAGTCTCGGCTTTAGCCTTCTCACCTTGGGCATATTTGGCTAGACGAGTGATATAATCAGCATTTCTCTGCCTAAGCTCCTTCGCATCCTTTTCTGCCTGCTGAGCCGACTAAGCAGACATTCTCGTTCCTCTCCTAGGGTCCTAGCCTCATGATGGCATCGACTCACCTCCTCCTGATATCTCTCCAAGTCCAACCGTAGAGCGCTAACTTGCTCACGAAGGGAAGCAACCTGGTCCTCGAGCAAATGGGAGTATGAGTCGACCCGAGAAAATCTTTCTACCATCTCTTCCTTTCCGGCACGAGCAACTAGAATAGCTCCATGAGCTCAACCAATAAAGGCATGCATCGACTAGTTCTCCTTTTCCAAATCCAGCTGACCCTTGATTAGAACACCGGCTTAATGGTCCACACCCTCGAAAGCTGGATGCATTAAAATAAAATGATGAAGAAGATCCAAATTTTCTAAGTCGGTTGCCGAGGAAGAAGGAGGGTCTTCTTTAGTAGATCTCAACTCGTCGGTAGTACTGACCTTGGCGCGAGCAGGAGGAACTTTAGCACAAGCCTTCTTTCCTTTCTCGTCCCCTACCACTGAGGATGATGGCCTCTTTTGCCCTCGAGGCAACACTGGGGCACCCAAAAACTAGCGAGCAAACAGATGCGCCCTACTAGGGGAAACAACAAACTTGTTAATATTAGCACTAGTCAAGAGGAATTTCGTCAAAGTCGAGCTGTCATTTTGCTCTACCCAAGCACATATCAAATGGAGACGCACCACCTCACAGTCGGACAGGATAATCTCGAAATTGCGGGCATTAGGAACAAGACCCCACGAAGCCCGAATTGGAAATTCACAACAACTGGCTTCACTTTGGGGAAATTCCCAACCCTCTCTAGAAACAAAGAAATACTTTAGTTGCCAATCCTTGGCATGGGAAAATTGGCAGTCAAGTTTAGCCACTTGATTATCAGAATGAGCCCGAAAACTACAAAGGTTTCCCTCCAAACATCAAACACCATGGATAAAGAGAAATTCACGAGCCGTTAGATTGGGCTATTCATCACCAATGGCCTCTAGAACTTGCCTCCAGGTAATGTAGCAAGCCATCAGTATCCTCCAAGCGTTAGGCACTAGTTGGACAGGGGCAAGCCCTAAGAAATCTAACACGTCTCGCACAATACGACAAAAGGGCAAACAGAGCCCCATAAGGAACATTATGGAGTATAAGGCCCTAGAAACGACCAGTCCCCTAACGTTAACTACCCCTATACGGTTCAGGCAAACTTAGGACCACCGAGTCAGGGACTCCTTAGCAATCCCTCAGTGGTGGCCTATGAAGACAGGATGTCAACTAGCCCCAACTTCTTCTATTCGAGGAGGAGAGTTGTAGGGTCGAGAGGAGCTGCCTCCCTGAGAAGCATTCTACCACGTATTATTAATTTTAGTGATGGTGTTGCTCGCCACTGGGTGAGGGCGAGTCGGGATGTGTGTTGCCTGCCACTAGGGGTCCAAGTCGAGATGTGTGTTGCCTGCCATTGGGTGTCCTAGTCGGGATGGTGTTGCCTAGGAAGGATGCAGTGGCGAGTCGGGATGGCCTTGACTGTGCATGGTGTCGGCTGCCGATGGCTACTCACATGTATGGCCGTCTTCGTAGGGGGTGGTCGGGGTCCATCCCTGTGGAGATAGAGGACGCCGGTGGTCCACTGGGTGGTTGAGTTGGGTAGCTTAGTCATGCCATGGCGGGATTGATCCGAGCGGTTTTTACCATGTGTAGGCCCGTGCACAAGGTGCATATGGCCGCACCACCTCCGTGGGGGGTGGTCGGGGAACATCCTGGTGGAAATAAAGGATGCCGGCAGTCCACATGGTGGCTTCCAGGGTACTTGTCGTGCCACGATTGGACGTGCACGGCACTTAAGTGCACAGTGTCATGCCTGACACATGTGCATGTGCATGTGTACAGTGTCTGCCCATGTCCTCACCTCTCTTTTTGCACAATGCTCTTCCAGCTCAAGTGGCCGGGTAATTCATCTGCCCAACCTGTTGGGTGCGTGTTTTACGCACTGTGCAATTTAGTGACAGTGTCGCCAATAAAAATAACAGTGGAGGAGTTGAAAATACTTATCTCGAGAAAAGTTTATATGCTCAGTCTGAGATGATTTAATGGGCCAAAAAACCATTCTTCTCCCACTTTCAATGTAGAAAATCAATTACATCCCACAGACAGTGCCAACTGTTAATGCCTAAAAATAGTACAACAGACCAGAAGGGGAGAAAGAGTCAATCTCGGTCTACTATGGCGATTCGGGCCTCAATCGGTGCTGTGTGGAGCCCCCGGTGATGGTCCGGTAAGGCTATATGGTGTTTGTGCGTTCATCTACGGCAGTGAGTAGTAAGTAAATGCAGATAAAGTAAAGAGAGAAAGATACACATATTTACATGGTTTAGAGTAATGCCTACGTCCACGGGATTTAAGGGAGGGGAGAATCCACTATAATAAGCTGGTTTTAGTCTCTCATAATCTCTCATCATCACTGTACAATGGAGATTGGAGTTCTATTTTCTGGATGTGTCTCTGTCGTTGTTGCTCTGGTCGTGAGGTTGAAGAAGCTGAAGGAGGAATCGAAGTCAGTCCCCAAAAATCATCTAGAAGAAGCCACGTGAAGTGGTCTGTTTCATCTCTTTATCCTCTGTCCCTTGCCTACTTTACGTCACATCTCCCCTCTTTTATGTCACATCTTTACTTTTTTCCCGACACATATCTCATTCTCAGCCTTTTGTCTCTTCCTTCACTCTTTCTTTCTACCCTCCTGAAGAGACCCTCCCTCTTGGGCTGGGCATAGAACCCATTATGGGCTTGTGATATTTTATCCCCTCCAAGCAAGATTTCCATCCCGTTAATGTCAAGGTATGAACACCAAGGCTGAAGTTAGAGTTGTGCTAGTTAGTTTAATTGAATCTATGTATAATTGGGAGTTGGCTAAAGGTAGTGCTAGAATTTGATCCACAGATAGTGGTAGATTGGTTCATGGGTAGATGAAACATTCATTGGGAAATGCTGGATTATAGTGATGATATTTTGGTTGTTCCAAATTGTAGGTAATGTTTCAACATGCTTACAAAGAGGTAAACTATACAAAGGAAAGAACAACTGGAGTTTAACATTTTCAATGATTCTAGGTTTCTCCCTCCTTTAAGTTCTTTAATTATTTTTTTTAATAGTTTGAAGTGTATATAGGATGGTTGCATAGGAATTTTGGTTTTATTGAGTACTCTGACGTGGTTCCACATGTGTTATTCCAAGTATAGAAGTGTCAAGTTGTATCAAGGATAATTCCAAGATCGTATTCCACAGGGACAATATGGTTCATGTAAACATTAAGTTTCTTTCATAAGAGAGGGCAATCAAAAAACTAAAGTAAAAAAGAAATGTTATAACTATTGTTATGCAATGATGAATTTTCAGCAATGTTGGGCTAAATGGAAAGTATCTATTTACGTTAGAATTGCTAAATGGGTGAGAATACAAATTCTGAGTTGGTTTTTGTGAAACTCTATTCCATTTCTAGCTGTAAAACTTGAAAGAAAAACAAAGAGATTAAAAATGGCTAGATTCAGAAGCACTCCAACAGAAGTATTGTGCAAAATGTGATTTAAAGGTCTAAGAGACAATTTATCAAACACATAAGCTTTAGGTTTCACCCACCTATTCATGGATTGTTGTTGAGTAATTCTCATACTCCTCTTTACTCAATCATTCACTCATTCAAATAGATAATGACAAGAAAATAAGACAATTCAAGTTCAGTTTATAGTTTATCCAAAATTCCGTAGGAAGTTGCAGAGCAAGTTTTGGTCAATGTAAGATGAAAAATTACGGAGTCTTATATTGCAATCAAGCATCAGTTGTGCCTTACGTCAATAACAAATCAAGACTAGAAGGAGAACGCCAAACTTCCACAGATATAGCATGCCTCACAAACAGTAAGATTATAAAAATGAAATCAATGGAAAAATAAGAAATCAACTCCATTCCAAATCTGGGTTACTCCCCAAAACTTAGGCTTCGGAGTTTAGCCTATCTTGTTCAAACTAAAACTATCAGTAAGCATCTTAGCATCTACAAATTAAGAATAAATGAACTGGGGCAAAAAATGGAGGAGAAAAGGGATTTCTCTCTTGCTTCTGTCTTTTTCAAGAGCCTCTCACAAAAATATCCCCTTTCTAAAAACACCCGCGCGACAAAAGCCACTGCTCTGGACGTGATTTTTTTCTTTTCTTTCCCATGGACCTCGCGTGCCTTCCAGCCGCAATGCCCTCTTCCATATCACTCCAACGCATGTCTCGTATCACTCCCAGCTGCAATTTCCGTATCACTCCAGGGACCACTCTCTTGCTTTTTTCTTGCAATTTTGTGTATCTCTCCCTTGTAATGTTTATTCACCCAATTGCTTTCCTCGCACATGCCCCTTCTAGACCACAGCATCTCTCCATCGTTCCACCATGCACAAGAGTGAGTCCTCCCAAAAAGTACCAATTAAGTTAGCAGCCTCTCTTCGAAAAATACCCTACAACAAATAAGATTAAGTGCTCAAAACTATAAGGGTAAAACTAGAATATTATACTTGATGTGGCTCAACAATGTAAGTGTTATGTGTATTCTTATTATAACCAGCTGCATTATGAATCTTTTTTAAGTGTAAAATATCAAGAATTATCAATTTACTCGAGTATTATAATCTACTGTATAATTAAGTGTTTAACTCATTTTTTGTTAAAAAATTTATTCACTTGAGCAACTCAATCATGCAATTTTAACATTTTATCATATTCCTTGGTAATTTCTTTCTTTTATTGTACTAATTAACATGAAGGTGTTTAGATATAACTACGGAATTCTTCGGTTCCAAGTGAGCAACGTTTAATTAACTATATTATAATATTAACTCTAATTTAATATTCTAAGTCTAATCAACTTTAGAAGATCTTGAGATCGGAGCTTTCTATTTCCTTGTAATCTTAGAGCGGATTTGTGTAAGATTTTAGAATATTCATCTACCTTTCTGAAACAAATTCCACTTTTTTAATTCAGTACTGCATGCGTTTGTAGCATCATATATCAATATGTTCCAAATATATCAAGATTAACTAGAAGTCATTGATTTCATGATCAAGATGGATCATCCAAGCTAAAATGGATCATCCGAATAGGTTTTTTTCTTCATACCATTATAATGGATCTCTTTTTTTTTTCTTTTTTTTTAATTGACATTATTCACTCCGTACTTTAATATCCTATAATCAAGGTTTCTCTTCCCTAAAGCAAGAGTTTTAATAAGATTTGGGTACCACCCATTTAAAAGAAAAAATGTTAAGTGGCAATGAACATTTAGATCCTCTATGTCTTCTAAGGGGAAGGACCAACCCGATCCATGTTGATGTTCCAGATAAGTGTGATTTTTATTACTCTTTTATTTATAAAAAGTGTCAGTTTTCCTTCAATACTATTGATTTTATTTTATTCCTACATATTTTTCTTTATTTTCTTGGATTTGAATGAATGAGAAGATTTAGTATGAAATGAGGGCATTTTGGTACAAAAGAAAAGACTATGGATCCAGACCGACGAGAGGCAATGAGATCTAAAGAGAGCCAATGAGATTTAGGTGAGGAGGCTCAATGGCGACCAGAATTGGCGACAAGAGTTAGGCGATGAGCTAGATATTTTACCTCCTGGGTGAGAAGACCTAGCGACAAGGCTCTAGACAGTTAGATTGAGCGACAAGGCTCTAGGCAGTTAGATTGAGCGACTAGTCTAATCGACCAACTTAAAAGACCAACCTAAATAATATTATGGGTAACAACTAGTAAAGGACTTGAAAGTAATTTTGATTAAGAAAAAGAGAAAGAAATCCACAAGAAGTCCAAGTCCGGAATACACTAGGAGACAGCCTGGACATGTTGGAGTGTTTTGATCATAACTTTCTACTCACATATACGATGGATGCGATTCTAGCTGTTTTGGAAAGCTTACTTAAAGGCTACAACTTTGTCTCTAATAAGGATTTCTAAATTATAACTCCTGGAGTTCGTATGAGGCTTCCAAAATTAGTCCTAAAAGCTAGACAATTTTTTAGGTGGAAATCATGAAAACATTAGGGTTTCTTTTTTACCCTATATAAGCATATCATTATCCGTTTATAAAAAACACTTTACTACTTGTTACGATTCTATTCATTTGCAAATATTTTATGCGAACAAATTTTTGGTGCCATTGCCAAGGATTAGTTATTTGTTATTGATATTAATACTAGTTAGATTTTTACTACTTTGGATTATATTTTTAAAAATTGGTTTAAATTAGATCACAGTTTGTTTTTCTTTTCAGGAATCAGAAGTGCATGCCCAATCTAAATCATTAGAGCATAGACTTTTCGATCTCGAGATTAAAATAACCTTACGTCGGATTGATAAAAAGAAAAATAAAGAGGTCACCGCATCTAAATTTAATGTGGCCGACTAGGAGCAAAAGGCGTTAAGAAATTATGCTCTGCCCACTGTCAATGGGGCGATATCTACTATAAGGCGACTAGCTATACAAGCCAATAATTTTGAGATCAAGCCGACCATCATTCAAATGATTCAACAAACCATCCAGTTTGGGGCTATCACAAGAGGATCCTAATGTCCATATTGTAAATTTTCTAGAAATTTGTGATACTTTTAAACACAATGGAGTGACAAATGATGCAATTCGATTGAGAATTTTTCCTTTCTCACTTAGAGAAAAAGCAAAAACTTGGTTGAACTCTTTGTCACGGCATCATCACCACCTAGGAGGAGTTAGCACAAAAATTCTTAGCAAAATATTTCTCTCAGGCCAAGACAGCGAAGTTAAGGAATGATATTACTACTTCCACCCAAATTGATGGTTAATCATTATATGAGGCATGGGAGAGATACAATGATTTATTGCGCAAGTGTCCACCTCACGACCTCCCAACTTGGTTCAAGTACAGACATTTTACAATAGTTTGGGACCCACCAATCGATCTATGGTTGATGTGGCCACAGGAGGAGCATTAATGAGTAAGACTCATGAAGCCGCATATGAACTTCTGGAAGAATTGGCGTCCAACAACTATCAATGGTCTGCACAGAGAGTAATGCCAAGAAAGACGACTGAAGTTTTTGAACTTGATTCTATTACCACATTAGTGGCTCAGTTGGCAAATCTATCACCACAACTAGGTAAGATGAACGTTAATGTTGTTCAAACTAATGTTGTTTGTGATCATTGCGTAAGAAATCATTCAAGTGTAGATTGCCAAGTGGGGAATCCGTTTGCCCAACCGAGTTATGAACAAGCCCATTACATGACCAATTTTCAACATCAAAACAATCCTTATTCAAACATGTTCAATCCTGGATGGAGAAATCACCCTAACTTTTCATGGAGTAATAACCAAGTGCCGACTAAACCACATCAACAATTTCCACAGCATGAGAAGAAACCGACACTTGAGGATATGATTATGCAATAAATGCAAAAGACTAATATGGTGATCCAAAACAACTTGGCTTCAATCCGCAATCTTGAGGCGCAATTGGTCAACTCTCAAACATGGTTACCGAGAGGATAGCAGAGAATTTATAGAGGAACACTGTGACCAATCTGAAGGAACGTGTCAAAACCATAACATTGAGAAGTGGACGGACATATGACCAACTGCAAATAGTAAGTACCGAGCGAGATGCAGAAGCTGCTGAAAACATGGAGTCTGAGATGAAGGAAGCCGAGTCCGAGGTAAAAGAAGCAGAGTAGGATGTGGTCGACCAGCAAATTGAGAAGACTAAGGAGAATAAAGGGGTTTCAAACCCAAGAAATCCAATGAGTTTATATCTGAAACTTATTATCTTTCAATTTATGATCCACCAATTCTTTTTCTGCAGAGATTAAGAAAAAATAATATTGATAATCAGTTCTCTAAATTTTTTAGTATATTTAAGCAACTGCATATTAATATTTCTCTCATTGAAACTTTAGAGCAAGTACCTATATATGCAAAAATTTTTTAAGGATATATTATCAAACAAGTGGAAGTTGGAAGAGCATGAGACGGTAATGCTGACCGAGGAGAGCAGTGCAATTTTATAAAAGAAGCTGCCGCCTAAGTTGAAAGATCCGAGGAGTTTCACGATCCCTTGTACTATAGGAAATTCATATTTTGATAAAGTTTTATAAAACTTAGGGGCAAGTATTAATCTAATGCCTCTCTCTGTTTTTAGGAAACTAGATCTTGGAGAAGGAAAGCCGACCACTATCTCTCTACAGTTGGCAGGCAGATCTATTAAATACCCAAGAGGACCCATTGAGGATGTATTCGTGAAAGTTGATAAGTTCATCTTCTCGACTGACTTCATTGTGCTTGATATGGAGGAGGATGAGGAGATCAGTTTGATACTAGGCCGATCTTTCCTTGCGACGAGGAGAACCTTAATTGATGTCTAGAAGGGAAAACTCATTTTGAGGGTTGGTGAGGAGCAGGTCACTGAACCCATCACTGAACCTCAATTTGCATGCACAAGATTTTAATAGAGAATAATTTTAAGCCAATCATCCAACCCCAGAGGAGACTGAACTCATCAATGCAAGAAGTGCTGCATAAAAGAAGTATAAAAGCTTTTAGATGTCGGGATCATTTATCCAATCCTAGATAGTGAATGATTAAGTCCAGTTCAAGTTGTCCCAAAGGAGGGATAACCGTGATAAAAAATGACAATAATGAACTCATACCGACGAGGACGGTCACAAGATGGCAAGTATGCACAGATTATCGAAGACTGAATGATGCAACTCGGAAAGACTATTTTCCCTTACATTTTATTGATAAAATGCTAGAAAGACTTGCCAACCACGCCTACTACTGTTTACTAGATGGATATTCCAGGTACAATCAAATAGCCATTACACCCGAGAATAAAGAGAAGACCACTTTCACCTGTCCTTATGCCACTTTTGCATATAGGTGCATGCCTTTTGGCCTTTGCAATACACCAACCACTTTCCAAAGATACATGATGTCCATCTTCTCGGACACGGTGGAAAAATTTTTAGAAGTCTTTACGGATGACTTCTCGGTTTTCGATCACTCTTTTGATAATTATTTATCTAATTTATCTTTGTTTTTGCAGAGATGCAATGAGACAAATCTTATTTTAAATTGGAAAAAATGCCACTTCATGGTCGAGAAGGGAATAATGTTCGGCCACTGCATTTCCTTCAAGGGAATTGAGGTCGACCGAGCAAAAATAGAAGTTATTGACAAACTTGCACTGCCAATGTCAAGGATGTGAGAAGTTTCTTGGTCACGCCTGGTTCTATCATCAGTTTATCAAGGATCTTTCCCAAATTATTAAACATCTTTGCAATCTGTTGGTTAAAGATACTTGATTTGATTTTTCTGATGAATGCTCGCATGCTTTTGAAACATTGAAAAAGAAATTAATTTTAGCACTTATCATTGTATCACCAGATTGGAATTTACCTTTTAAATTAATGTGTGATGCTAGCGATTATGCTATAGGGGCTGTTTTGAGGCAAAGAAAAGATAAAAATTTCATATTATTTATTATGCAAGTTAGACCTTAACAAAAGCTCAACTTAATGATACTACTACTGAAAAAGAATTGTAAGCGGTTGTGTTTGTCTTTGACAAATTTCATTCTTATTTGATAGGTTCAAAGGTGGTCGTCTACACCGATCATTCAGCTCTTAAATACAAGCTATCGAAGAATGATGTCAAGCGAAGACTGTTAAGATGGATTTTGCTATTACAAGAGTTCGATTTGGAAATAAAAGATAAGAAAGGTACCGATAATGTAATGGCCGACTACTTATCTCGTCTTGAGCATAAAGTGGCAGTTGGCAAGGAGGAATTTTCAATTAATGAGGCCTTCCAGGACAAGCAATTAATGGTTATACAAATTTTTTCATGGTATGCCGACATAGTAAATTATTTAGTGTCCATAATTCTACCGGCCGAGATGACATATCAACAAAAGAAGAAATCCTTCTCCGACTTGAAATATTATTTTTGAGATGAACCTTTTCTATATCGGCATTGCGCGGACTAGATAATTAGGAGATGAGTGCTCGAGGAGGAGATTGAGAGTATACTCAGACACTACCACTCATTAGAAGCGGGCGGCCACTTTGGTGGAGCAAAAACAACAGCGAAAGTTTTACAATGCGGCTTTTATTAGCCGACTATTTTTAACGACTTTTTAAACTTTGTTAATTTATGTGATCATTGTCAAAGGGTTGGCAACATTTCTAGGAAACATGAGACGCCTTCAAACAATATTTTAGTGATTGAATTATTTGATCTTTGGGGTATAGATTTCATGGGTTCTTTTCCATCCTCATATTCTAATAAATTTATTTTGGTGGCTATAGATTATGTCTCCAAATGGGTGGAAGCAGTCACCTTCCTGACCAATGATGCGAGGATCGTAGTGAATTTCCTACGGAAGAACATCTTTTCCCGATTCAACACTCTGAAGGCCATAATCAGTGATGGTGGGAAGCATTTTTGCAATCGCCAATTTGAAGTGCTACTGACTAAGTATGGCGTTACCAATCACGTGACAACATTATATCATCCTCAAACGAGCGGCCAGGTCAAGGTGTCTAACCGGGAGCTGAAGCGCATGCTAAAGAAGATCGTGAGTATCTCTCAGATAGACTGGGTGAGAAGGTTAGATGATGCGTTATGGGCTTATCGAACAACATTAAAAACACCGATCGGGATGTCATCTTATCATTTCTTTATGGAAAAGTCTGTCATCTACTCGTGAAGCTAGAACACAGAGGCTATTGGGCTACGAGGACACTAAACTTTGATTTACTTGCGGCTGGTAAGATGAGAATACTGCAAATCAACGAGATGGATGAGTTCCGCAATGATGCTTATGGGAATGCTTAGATTTACCAAGATAAAACTAAAAGATGGCATGACAAGCATATTCGAATAAGAGAATTCGAAGTCGAGCAAAAAGTTTTATTAATTAACTCAAGACTTCGACTATTCTGGAGAAAGTTGCACTCTCAGTAATCGGGACCATTTGTGGTGACTCGTGTATTTCCCTATGGGGCAGTTGAAGTCCATCACAAGACAAAATGGACATTTAAAGTAAATGGGCAGAGATTAAAACCCTATGTGGATGGAGACTTTAACTTGGAAAAGTCTTCCATCGATCTCTCCAGTGATAAATGATGAGAGGATAATGTCTAGCTATAGACTTTAAATAAAGCGCTTTTGAGACGCAACCCAAGTTTTTTATTTTTATTTTTTTTAAGTTTTTTTTTTTTTTGCTTAATTTTACTCTTTTACTTTCATTTCGCAGGAATGAAGAGGCCAGGGAGATCTCCAAGGAATACACGATTGCACCTTCAAGGAAAATATTCAATTGAAAAAAAAAAATCTGGGGAGCATCTCTTACCTTATCTTGTTTAGTTTTTCTTCCTCTTTCTCATTGAGGACAATGTGATATTTAAGTTTGGGGGAAAAGAAATTATTTTATTTATTTCAAAAATAATAATAAAATAATAATAATAATGATGATGATGATAATTAAAATATTATAGTTTGATGAATAAAAAGCCTATGATAAGAATATGATTGAAATTTATTATAGGTTTTAGGAAAAACTCTCATTGCTTAAGTCTAGTTGTTAATTCTTTACTTGATCTTGCTTAATTTGATATTGTCTTTATTCAATGAATGCTTATAATGATCATTAATCGTTTTGCATACCTAGAGAGATTTTATGTGAATTTGTGAATTTGTATGGTCTGAACTTACTCTAAAACTTGTTTGATTACACTCGAGACGAAATCCTAGATAGAATATTAAGGGAGAACTGATTAAGGCATTCTTTGGACCAATTGAGTTTTTCAAGCCTACCTGTTTATTATCTTTATCTCTAGCCACCTCTTTAAGATTTATTGAATTATATTTTGGCCTTATATTTTTTTTTCTTTCTTGTAAACCACATATTCCCTACCCTATTTGAGTTTAAACACTGATTTCCTTACATTTCAAGAAAATGAAGTTTACACAAAGTCACAGACTCATAAGAGCATAAAAGGTAAGAGAGGTAGAAGGCCTACAAGTAAAATTTAATTATAGCCATATTATCAAAATCATAAGTTTGGGGTGTGAAAAGTCAACTCATCTACTATGTGGCCGACAACAAAAGGCCAATGAGAGTCAGACACAAAAGCAGTCGAAAATGTATGGTTTATTTCAAAAAAAAAAAAAGATGTAACATGCTGAATAGAGGGGTAAAGAGAGAAATATTTGAAAGTACAATAAAGAGAGGTATGTTGAGAGATTCACAATGATTGAGAAAAGATGTTTATGTTAGAAGTGAGAATACTCTATTTGTTCTATTGGTGTTCAAACTTAAGTTTTCTTGCTTTGTTTGAATCCTACATTTCCTTTGTAGCCCTCACCCTAGCCTTACATTACAAGCTCAATAAATACCTATTGATCCCTAGTGATAGTTTCTATTCTACATTAGTGGAGAGTGATTTGAAAAGCAGGCTTATGGACTTTTTAGAGATCCATTATTTATTTACTTATTTGCATAAAACTATCCGTGAAGCTAATGATGAAGTGAGAATGATAGGTATGCATGAATGTGAGGATGGATAATGCGGTGAAATTGAGTTTTGAATTAACTTTCGAGACTTGATTGATCGTGAATGATTCATTTGAATTATAGACTTTAGGCAATCATTGAGGCAGTAAATTTTATGAATCAAACCAATGCTTGTTTTAATTGTTTTTCTTTTCTTCTTTGCTCGAGGGCGAGCAAAGCTTAAGTTTGGGGGTATTTGATAAGTGTTATTTTTATTACTTTTTTATTTATAAAAAGTGCCAGTTTTCCTTTAATACTATTGATTTTATTTTATTTCTACATATATATTTTTTTTATTTTCTTGGATTTGAGAGAATGAAAAGATTTAGTGTGAAATGAGGACATTTTGGTACAAAAGAAGAGACTACGGATCCATACCAACGAGAGGCAACAAGATTTGAAGAGAGCCAAAGAGATTTTGGTGAGTAGACTCAATGGCCTCCAGAATTGTCAACAAGAGTGAAGCAATGAGCGAGATATTTTACCTCCTGGGTGAGAAGACTTGGTGACAAGGCTCTGGGCGGTTAGATTGAGTGGCTAGTTTAACTGACCAACCTAAACGACATCATGGGCAAAAACTAGCAAAGGGATTGAAAGTAATTTTGATCAAGAAAAATAGAAAGAAATCATAAAATGAATCCACAAGAAGTCCAAGTCCGGAATACACTGGGAGACAGTCTAGACATGCTAGAGTGTTTTGATCATAAATTTCTATTCACATATCCAATAGATACGATTCTAGATGGGTTGGAAAGCTGACTTAAAGGGCTACAACTTTATCTCTAATAAAGAGTTCTAAATTCTAACTCCTGGAGCACATATAAGGCTGCCAAAGAGTTAGACAATTTTTTAGGTGGAAATCATGAAAATATTAAGGCTTATTTTCTACCCTATATAAGAATATCATTAGCATGAAATTAAGGGATGAGGGTCTGAGTTTTAGAGTCCAATATTTCAAAGTTTACTCTGTAAGTTTCTTTCAAGGAGGCGAATTTGGGGAGCAAAGTCAAGAGCCGCGTGCTTTATCAACCGACTCGAACGAAAAACACTAGTTTTATTATTTTTCTTTTTAGTTTTATTATGAACTAATTTTATTTTCTAGAATTTTAATGTAGTGTAGCATTGAACACACAATTTATATTCTAAGTTATTTTATTTTTAATATTTCCATGATTGAGTGTTTATTCTGTTCTTAATGCTTGTAATTTTCTAGCTAATTATTTTTCGATCTATTGAATCATAATGAGATCGAAAGGTAATTTGTAATTAAAGTTCTATGATTAAGCACCATTAGTTGAGCGAAAATATAGATACTTTACCGTGATTATTGTGATTTTCAAGAAAAATCTAAAAAACTTAATGAGTCTTCAATTAGTTAAATTTACATAGAGATATAGAGTTATTAATTGGAGATATTTTTAGTATTGTTCGAGAGAAAATATTGAATAGTTAATGGATTTTTATTATCAACTTGGGATAATTGGAATTCTATAACAAGAAAGAATAAAATTGTGTGAGATTTGTTTGGTGAAATCAAACGCTCTAGATCTATTCTTATTATCTTTAAAAATCTAAATTTTAATACTCTTTTCTTCAGTTTAATTGAGATAATCTCTGTGGGTTCGACATCCTTCTTTTTAAAAAATATTTTACTACTTCTTACGATTTTATGCACTTATAAATATTTTATGCCAACAGCTCCCTTAGACTTTCAAAAGGTCAGCTTCCCTGAAATGAGCTCATTCATAATCAATTTAGACAAAATATAATATTTATTTTTTCATTCTAAAATCCGGTAGAAACTAATTATAATATTACAAGCCAAGCTAAAATATATCCACCTCAGAATTGTTTCACTCATTTTGGCATTCAAAAAGGTCCTCATGCATCACATCATCATGAGTCTATTTAAGCTGCAACGTACACATGAAATATGATCTCCAAAAATCTTCTTTGGATTAATCATATGATATATATATATATATATATATATATATATATTTGAAGTAGAAGAGTTCATATGTAGTCTGATATATATTTATTAACACGATGGTGAGGTTTTTCTTTAAGCCGACATAATGAAGGCTAGTATGTTTATTCTCCTTTAGGATACTAGCAAAGCAAACGGACTAGACAAAATCAAAATTAACTAATAAGAGAACAAAGAATCATATACACAAGGCATGCATATGAATTTTTTTTTCCAACCAAACTGCGTAGAATTTGATATATATATATATATATATATATATATATATATATATACACACACACACACACACACAAAAACATGCAAATTTAGAATTTAATTTAATACATTAAAAAATAAAAAACTAGAAACTATTATGAAATTGTGATGCTCTTGAATTTGATGGCGCCAGAAAGGAATATAAATCATAAAGGGAGTTTCAAATTTTATTACCTCATGTGTCATCACACCCACAACTGTACCAACTAGGGCTGCAACCCAACCCGTCCAATGCTATTTTAGGTCCGATCCGATCCGATCCGATCCAACCCGACCAGACCCGATGGCCAGCCAAGTCGAAATCGGTACTACCAACCCATGCATGCATTGTAACTCTACATCCCAAATTAAGCAACTCATTTTGGGTGAAGTTCTTATTATAAATTAAAAAAAAAGCAACTCATTTTGGGAGTACCCCATTAACTTTAACCACCATTTATGGTCGCCCTTTGGATTGGACTTTAGCCCAAAGATGATTAGTGAAAATTAGTTTTGATAGTTCACGTTAGAATAGTGAGATGAGATGATTTTAAATGAAAATTAAAAATTAAATAAAATATTATTTTTTAATATTATTATTGTTTTGAGATTTGAAAAAATTAAATTATTTATTATATTTTGTGTAAAATTTTAAAAAAAATTATAATGATAAAATAAAACTTTTTCTATATTCAAACAAAACCCAACTTAATTATTTCGCTGTAAAATGGTCAATAAACTGAAACAAATTTCGGTCAATAAAAAATCCAAGCCTTCATTACTGAAAGTAAGTTACATACACCTTGTTTATTTATTCGATTAATGAGGAATTACAGGTCTATTTATAGATAGACTAAGTCCCTTAGCAACAAGAATTTTCTAAGCGTTAGCTAATTCCGAAGTGAACCTTTGATTAATCGCCAAAAAGTGAAAACATTTCACAATGAGTAATCTTTAATCTTTGTTTTGATTACCGGAAATTAAATATTACTAAAAAATCTTTTAAGATAACCTAACGTTTAACAATACCATGTGGTACATAAGCTAGAGACTTTAAAAGTGACTAAAAGGAAACGGGAAATGTTATAACTATAAAGATTTTTTTATAAAAATAAACATATAATTAATTAAAGTAACGTGACATCAATGATATATTTGATCTATTTTATAATTAAAATAATTTTATAATATAATGTATAATATCAAGTCACATTAATTTATAAATTTATTTTAATAGAATTTTTTATTTAAAGTTAAAGTATTTCTACGGTAGTATTAGCAATGTAAATTTTAATATTCAATATAGTAAAATTCATATTGTGTATTTCTCTTTAAAAATGATAGAAAGTGAATATCGTGTCACTCTAAATTGTGTTGTGGGATTAGCCGACAGAATCTACGTATGTACGTAACAACCGACGACTTAATTGGCGAGTCACAGCTGACGCCCATATAAACTCATGCTCTCGAGACATAAAGTGGTTGTTGGCTACGAGTTTTCGGAGAGTCTACGTTGCTGTTTGATCTGTCATGATTTATGCAGACATAACCTAATGGGGACAGCTAAAGCAGCTCCAATTTTACTGAATGAATCACGGTAGGTAATATGGGACCTGTGGGGGCCATACGACGCAAGCAAAGGTGTTTACATCTGGAAAAATAGGGCACATTCAACAAATATAAATTATATTTTGCTGATTAATCCATCTCTTTTTAAAAAAGGACAAGTTAATGAGAGATTTGAATAGTAAATTGGATTGAAAGATAAATTTTAAAATAAAATAATTTTTTATTTTTATTTTTAAAAAAATACTAAATATACGGATAAAAAACATAATGTTGCTTGCATACTGACATGGTAAGTGACTTGTCAGCTTTGTTTTTGAATTTTATATAAATAGCACAGAAACAAAGGAATTAACTGAATCAAAAGAAATCTGTACGAGTGCTTCAAGAAAAGGAAGGAAAGCCTTGACGAAGAAAGAAAACAAATGGATTCGAGTGCTTACCTACTGCAAGCACTGTCACGTAGCAGTGCATGCTGGGAAGCATGTTTTTATTTCGTACAAGTAGCAGCTATCTTATTTTTATTTTAAAATTTTAAAAAATTAAATTATTTATTATATTTAATTTAAAATTTTAAAAAATTATAATGATTAAATAAATAAGATGAGATAAATTAAGATCAACTTTAAATCCAAACAATCCATCATAATCATTTCTCGAAAAAAATGTTGTTCTACCTTGTGTTGACAAGGCGAATATATTAGGACATATTTCTCTTATTTGCCAACTTCCCGGCAACATGAAAACATGAGATTTTATTCCAAAGTGGAGACCAAAGTTTTAAACATCGTACGGTCAAAATATATCATACCGAAATAATAACTAGCATAGAAGAGGTCTACATTTTGTATTGGGTTAAATATCGGCCGTTTCGGACGGTATTGGCTGATTTCCAATGTTTCAACCGGTATGTAAAACCCAGTAACGTGAATTGTGATATCAGTGGATGACAATTTTATAAATAAACTTGTTGACAAAGGCTTTCCGTAAAGATGAAATCAAAAGGAGGGGCTTTTCCGATTTTTAATTTTTTCAAAACCTCAACTACTCAGACCACCTCTCTCTCTCTCTCTCCACATACCATTTCTATTAGGCTCACGAAAGAGATGATTTACATCACATTTCAGAATCTATATGGGTCATTAAATTTAAAAATCAAATTAAATACTATATGGGTCATTAAAAATACGTTGGATTGGCAATTGTTAGTTGCTATTTAATTGAATTGATTCTATTGATGGGAAGATCTCAAGCATATTATAACTTGGTAGTTGATTGAATTAGATTCTATTAAAATTATTGATAACTTTGTATCGAAAAGTATTATTAAGCTTTTTTTTTTATATATCTATTATTTTTGGAATATAATATATATAATTTATTTATATATAGACTATTCTAAAACGATACCGGTATCAAAATATTTCATTCTAATGTCTCGACTAAAACAGTCACCGAAATGATATTCAAAACATTGGTAGTGACACCCTTACCCTACAATGTACACGTGATAGGTAAGGGTTCTAGATATTTATCTATTCGGATTTTATTTTTGTAAAGATAAATCACGTTTGGTCTGCACGTAAATATCACACAAGATGATTTTTTTTTTTTTGAAGGGAAATCATATCTCTCATTTCATTATAACAAAGAAGAAATGAATGGAGGAACCTCCTCCATAGTTACAATGAAATCTGAAATAGAAAGAGCATTTTTTGCTAACAAATGTGCAATGTTATTACCATGTCTCCTAACATGAGAAAAATCACATTTAGCAAAGCAACTAGATAACTCTCTGGCCTCACTCACGAACATACTTGCACTGGACCAAACCTCAGCAGTAGCCTTGAGATTATTAATAACCTGCAGGGAATCACCTTCGAAGATGACTTGTCCAAGGCCAAGCTCAATGCCAAACTTAATGGCCTGCAGTGCACCATAAGACTCAGCAAGAAGAGGATCAGGGTACATGTGTTTGTTGTGCCTTAAGGTAGCCACAATGTGACCCTCACAGTCCCTAACACAGATGCCAATACCAATCAGCCCTTTAAACTTATCAATAGCCCCATCCCAGTTGATTTTATACCAGTTGAAAGGAGGAGGATTCCAGACCTCTGATGAAGGGCTACCTGAATTGATTCTGCACAAAACTCTTTGCTCTTCCTCTCTTAGCAATTCTATGGTGTGGTTGGCCTCTCTAACCAGAGTGTTAGGGTGAGAGAAATCTCTGTTGAAGATAAAATTGTTTCTTCTCCACCATATTCTTTTGGCTACGATTATAAATTCTTGTAAAACATCAGGGGCCATGGAAACAATAATGGCTTCAACTAGATGCAGCATTGAAGATTGAGGGAGGTAACACTTTTGGAGCTTTATTGAACGTTGACTCCAGACATCTCGAGCAGCTTCACACCCCCAAAGAACATGAACAATAGTTTCCTCTTCCAAATTGCAGATGGGACATAAAGGATGATCAACAATTCTTTTCTAAAATAACTTGGACTGAGTTGGGAGTGCATCAAGACATACTCTCCACAAGAAGACCTTTTCACTAGGGGGGACATTAGAGTGCCAAATTTGCTGCCAAACCTTCTTAAATTGGCCATAAGAAGAAGACTGACCTTGATTTGCGAAATCCCTCTCCTTCATCATATGATATGCACTTCTCACAGAGAAGCAGCCTGTGTGAGTACCCTTCCAAATGAGTTTATCCTTGCTATTCAAAGAGCTGATGGGGATTCGAATAATAGCTTCTGCTTCAGCATCATCAAAAATCTGATTCACAAGTTCTCTTTTCCAGGATTTGGAGTTTGAGTCGATTAATTCAGCAACTTTGGCCCTTCTATCCAATACTTTGACATCACTTAGGACCATGTTATGGTGGGAAGTTTGTAACCATTTATCTTGCCAAATGTTGATGTTTTCACCCGTTCCCACCCTCCAAACAAACCCTTCAAAGATGACTGGTCTGGCTGCAATAAAGCTTCTCCAAATAAAGGAAGGGCTAGCACCCAACTTAGCTGATTGGAAGTCAGAATGTTTGAAGTATTTAGCTTTCAAAACCTTGGCTGCCAAAGAGTGTGGATTTTGAGTAAGTCTCCAACATTGCTTAGCAAGCATAGCTTTGTTGAAATATTCAAGATCCCTAAAGCCCATACCACCTGCATCTTTAGCCTTGCCCAATTTGCTCCAAGAAACCCAGTGAATTTTATTCCCTTTCTGTTGTTGACCCCACCAATAGTTCTGAAGAACACTATTAATAGCTTTCAAAAGAGAGTTGGGAAGCTTAAATACACTCATGGTATAAGTAGGAAGTGCTTGTACCACGGCTTTGATAAAAATCTCTCTTCCTGCTTGAGATAAGAGCTTCACTGCATAACTACTTATCTTCATTCGAACTTTGTCTAAAATTCCTTGAAAAGCCTTGTGTTTTCCTCTGCCAACAACTGAAGGTAATCCCAAATAGTTCTCATATGGCAAAGCTGATTTCATACCAGCAATCTCAAGAATGTATGATTGAGTCACCCTCTAAGTATTCTTGCTGAAAATAATAGAAGTTTTCTCAATGTTGAGTCTTTGTCCAGAGGCATCTTCATATACTTTAAGCAAACCAAAAAGCCTGCCCCATTCAAGAGCATTGGCCTTACAGAAGATTAGACTGTCATCTGCCAAAAAAAGGTGAGAAACCCTTAACTGCCCTCTGCCCACTGGAACACCATGGATCAGCCCCCTCTCTTCAGCTTTTCCTATCAGATTGCTCAAGGCCTCAACACATAAAATGAATAAATAGGATGAGAGAGGGTCTCCTTGCCTAATGCCTCTAGATGGATGGAAAACCTCTTGAGGACAACCATTTACTAGAATAGCATAGGAAACAGTTTCCACACAGCCCATCACTAAGTCAATCCAGAGAGAGTTGAAACCCATTTTGCTTAGAACAGCTCTAAGGAAACCCCATTCGATTCTATCATATGCCTTGCTCATGTCAAGTTTCAAAGCCATGTATCCCTCTTTGCCTTTCAGTTTACACTTCATAGTATGCAAGGTTTCAAAAGCTACAATGACATTGTCAATGATTAACCTCTCGGGAATGAAAGCTGATTGATGATGAGAAATAATAAGAGGCAAGATCTTTTTAAGCCTGTTGGCTATAGCTTTTGAAATGACCTTATACAATACATTACAAAGAGAAATGGGCCTAAAATCAGACACTTTTAAAGGGATCTTCTTTTTTGGGATAAGAGTAAAGAAAGTGCTATTGATTTCAGCAATACTCTCTTTGGAATTGAGCACAAATAAAGCAGCTTCACAAACTTGAGAACCAACTATTGACCAATGTTGTTGATAGAAAGCAGCAGGGAAGCCATCGGGTCCTGGAGAGCTTAAACCATTCATCTGGAAGAGTGCTTCCTCAATCTCCTTGGGAGAATAAGGCTTGATCAGCATAGAGTTCATGTCACCAGTTACTCGAGGGGCCATATTCTCCAAGCAAAAATCAACATTAGTAGGCTGAGAAGAAGTAAAAAGATCCTGGAAAAAGGTTTGGAAGAGAGAACTAATGCCTACCTTTGATATCACCTCTTGATTCTGATCATTCAAGAGGCGGGTGATGAGGTTTGTCTTCTTTCTCTGAGTTGCACATTGATGAAAAAATTTTGTATTCCTGTCACCCTCTCTTAACCATCTTTGTTTGGCTCTTTGTTTCCATTTCACATTCTCTGCATCTAAGATTCCATCCAACTCTTTTTGAAGCTGTTTAATATTCTCAGTCAAAAACCCTGTGTTACTGATTTGCAGATCAGATAACTGAGCCATCTTAGTATTAAGGTCTCTTTTGCAATTTCCCCTTCTGTTTCTACTCATAGGAGCAGCTTATCCTTGCAATGCCTCAAACCTTCTGCAACAAAATTGAGTTTATTATTAGACATTCTAGGCTTATTCCATGCCTCCTCCAAGATGTTATGACACTCCCCATTGAGAGACCAACTCGCCTCAAATCTGAAAGGCTTGTTACATTTGAGTGAATCCATGACTTGTTTCTCCATAGTCACAAAGATGGGGCAATGATCTGAGCTCAGTGCTGGAAGAGTATGGACTTTATGGCTGGGAAACAGGTCCAACCAAGAGTTATTGCCAAAAGCACGATCAAGCCTTTCCTTAGTAAAGGATGCACCATGTCTACCATTAGACCAAGTAAATTTGTTGCCAACAAAACCAAGGTCACTCAGACCACATAACTCCACAGTGTCTCTAAAAGATTCCATCTGACTAAAAGCTCTCACTGCACCACCACTTTTATCACCAATAAAAAGAATTTCGTTGAAATCTCCTAAACAAAGCCACCCCAAAGAATGTACAGGGTTGATAGCTTGAAGTAAGTTCCAACTAGATTGTCTCCTGGCAGTCACTGGTGAACCATAGAAGCCTGTCAAAAGCCAGTCCTCCCTTTCCTTTGCCCCCTTGACCATAAGAGATATATGGTTTTGTGAGTAAGAGTGAACTTCAGCTTCAACATCATTTTTCCAAAGAAAAGTTAATCCACCACTAAAACCCTTGCAATCAATAACAAAACTGTTGTCAAACTTTATTAACCTTTTCACACATTCCACCTTATGCCTCTTGCACTTTGTCTCCATCAAGAAAACAAAGGATGGGAGCTCAGACTGCACCATAAGATGCAAGTCATTAACTGTCCGAGGGTTCCCAAGCCCTCGGCAGTTCCAGCTAATGCAACTCATGATGATTGGTGGGGCTGGGATCCAGCCACCACCATCTCATGATTTGAAGAGTCCATGTCAACCATGTCCTCAAATTTTGGTTTTTTAGCCTGTGAAAAGCCTTCATCTCCCTCTGAACAGAAACCACCTCTCTTATTGCTGATGATAGGAGTCACCTCCCTACCTTCAGAGACAAATAACAGATCAGCATAGCACTTCTCTCTGGCTCTTCTTTTCCAAGAGGCTCTCTTTTTGGAAGCTACCAAAACCTGGGCCTGATCCGTGAAGAATTGGTCAAGAGAATTAATCTGGGCCTTCAGATCAGAATTAGGCACATAATTCTTTAAGGAACTGTCTCTATTGGATGGACCAGGCCTAGGTGGACTTTTCTGCTGAACTTCCCTTGTAAGGGTAGGATCTTCCTTTAAAGTTGGAAGACCCGAGTCTCCTTCCAAATCCATAAAAGTGACATTTACTTTAGGGAGCTGAGTGTCAGTAGCCATGAGAGGCTCCACTAAATATGCACTAGTTTCCTTAGTTGGCTGCAAGAATACACAGTTTTCCTGAATTGGATCACTGGTATTAATTGGATCCTTAAAACCCTCCTTAGAAACTGTCTTTCCTAAATTGACTTCATCCCCAACCTTCTCATCGTTCCTCCATGAATGATCTGCACCACTAGATTGCTGAGATGAATCATGACCATATCTTTTCTGATTTATATCACCCTCTTTTGCTGTGGGAGCCCGTAACCAAACCCCATATTGATTCTGTGGAGGGGCCTTTGATGAGTATTGACAAGACTTGCCATGGTGTCTGATAACCCCACATTTTAAGCAAAAGGTAGGGAGTCTTTCATATTTAAACTGCACCCATGTTTTCCTGCCATTGAAAGTTAAGAACAAACCCCTCATGAGGGCCTTGGTTATATCCATTTCAACTCTGATTCTCATGAACTTTCCCCATCCTATCCCTCGATCATCAGAATGGACTTTCAACACTTTCCCTACATTTTTGCCAATCTGTTTACCCACCTCTTCTGTCATAGTGCCGAGAGGCATGTTATGCACTTGGAGCCAAAACTCCTCCCTAGTAAACTGTATATCATTGACAGGCATATTACCTTCAAACGCATGTAGACATAGTAACCATCTATCAAAAGACCAAGGGAGCCCTTTGATCACACATTGTCTGTCCTCATCCTTATTGAACTCGATCAAAAAACTATTCTCCCCAACTTCAGTGAATTGTACCCAACCTTCACTTTTCCAGACTTTGATCATAGTGTTTCTAAAAGCTTCCTTATTGATAGGTTTCTCTGCAATGATCATTCCTAACAAACAGAATTTGCCTTGATGCATTGCCATCTCCATGGTATCAGATGGTAGAACCATCTCAGTACTCTCCTGTTCTGTAAGCTTGAAGTTCTTCCATTGCCTTGTCAACTCTTCCGCCATAACACTCTCTTCAACTAGGTACACCCAGCCAAAGAGACGCTCCTCTGTCTAGAGAGAAAAAAAAAAACCCCACCTCCTAAGAGAGAGGACCTCATAGTTTTGTATCACAAGACGATTTATATACACTGACGTAACTTTATTTTATACATGAGATTTATTTTATAATAAAAAAAAAATTTACAATCTTATGGATTTCCGTAAACCCCCCTAATAAAGGTGAAATTTGTGTTTAGACCAAACATTTCTCTTTTATAAGTTTCTAACTCAATTTATATATATATATATATATATATATATATATATTTACAGATCACAGAGATATATTGTCCATGAACTCCACAAAATTTAAATGATATCTACAGAAATTTTACAGTAAGATTCATTTGCTGTATGTATATGTACTTATAACACCTGTGAAATGTAAATCTAATGAAGGAAATTTCTCACTTCGAGTGTGAGAAAGCTTTCCGAGAGAATGAGAGGAATAGGAAAGAAAATTTGTTTACTACTTTCTGGGTAACTAAACAGAGAAAGCCTCTGACTCAATACATAGCAGGTGACCCTTCATGGGCCGACATCGCATGAGGTTAAGTTATCCTAAGTAGTTAAAATAAGGGTCCAAGCCGATACAGGCTATTCTAAGATAAGGGCCCGTAAGACCCTGGGCTGAACTATAAATATAAGGCTTAAACCTATACAAGGAAATAACATAATTGAAATAACATAACTGGCCCACGGCCCACGACACTAACTGAACTAAAGTGAAACTAAGTAGACTGCCACATCATGTCCTCTTTAGCTCTCAGAGATTTTCTGGATGATGTCTAAAGAATATCTTGGTAATTATAGTATAATTTTGAGATGTCAATTCTACATAAAGATAAATTAAAAGAATAACATAAGGAATAAAGAAAGTAAAGAAAAATATTAAATGATTAATAAAGAACAAAAATTAATTTTAAATGAAAATTAAAGTGAAACAAAATGACTAATGAAAAAAGTACTCAAATTTGATGAACAGTAAAGCGTCGGGACTCCCTTGCACAAATCTGATATTTTAATTATTCTTAATTCATTGAATAACTCAATTCTCAAAATTTTCAATCGGAAGATATATATTTATAAACTAAAATTAAACCAAATGTAACCCTTTGAAAAATCATTCATCACTTTAAAATACGTAAATTATTATTACTATTTAAAAAAATTCAACGACGATAATATACTCAGGAAGCGATATTGCAGTAAAGAATTAAATCAATATAGATAAATAATTGATCCAAACATAATCAAAGAGCTAATCCATTCAATAAAAAAAGCATGATTGAATTTATAAATAGAATAAATTCTATAATTATTCGGAGAAGAAAATATCAACAATAAATTGAGAATGATAAAACAAAAAAGTTTTACTAATTAAAAATCAAATATATAAATTAAAAATATCATCTAATGTACAAATTCATCCCTAGACCTACTTAAAAATTTAGCTATCCAATTGAACAAGAACAACAAAAACTCTAAAAACAAAAAAGCTAAAAAAAAAAAAAACTAGAATAATTTGAAAACTCTTACGTACGTGCCGTCAAATGGTTAAAGAGTCCCTTGTACGTTGGAAGTCTTGGTTACCATTTGAATTTGAATTTACTTCTATTGTTCACATGTTGTAGTCCCAACCACACATTAAATTTAAACCCGTATCCTCACCAATCCATATCTAAGTTTTCAAAAGTCCATCCGATGTTGAAAGAAAATGATCCTACTTGATTTTATCCACCTTAAATTCTATCCATATGTTTCCCACCTACCTACTTTCCTAAAATTCAGTATATTTGATTTTTTTTTTCTAATAATCAGTATATTTGAATTCACCCGTACCTCACCAACCTAATAATATCCTGGAGATCAAATCGTTCAGATAATAAAACTTGAAATAATGCACAACTTCCCAACAATCAGCCTTTCAAATTTTAGAACATCGCCTATTCAACTTCCTTTATGAATTAGGCTTTAGTAAGCTATGGGCTCTCATTTGAGTGGGCTTAGACCTCTCATCTTTTCTGAACTCTAAAATTAAATATAAAAATGTACTTAGAAACATTTTAAAATAAATAGAAACTAAATCCAAGAATATAAATTAATTCAAATAATATTTATTCATATTTTAGCATGTTAGTCCAATAATAGAGTATTTCGAGTGCACTTTCGTACACTCATCATTTCCTATCATCCTTGTCCTCTTTTCCTACATGCCAAGGTGTTACAAACCCCCTAAGAGCACCTTGCCCACAAGGTGAGGATAGGATTCTTTGAGCTGGTGATACGGCTCCCACGTCGCCTCCTCCACCTTATGTCCCTGCAAACGAATGAGGTCCCAGGTTGTGCTTGGTTGTCAACCTTGGTCAACCGGCTGCCCAACACCTTTTCAAGTTCTGGCTTCAAGACACCCATGGAGTCCACGGGTGGTAGCTTCAGTAAGACTGTGAACTTGGCTCCTATTTTCTTTTTAAGATGTGATATATTAAAGGTTGAACAAATCCTTGCAGTGGGTGGTAGATCTAACTTGTAGGCCATAGATCCCACCCTTTGGAGGATCTAGAAGGGGTTGTAGTACCTTGGGGACAACTTGAGGTCATGGCGGTGAGAGATGGATACCCTGTTGATAGGGCTAGAGGCGCAGGAATACCTAGTCACCGATCTGAAACTCTTGTTCCTTCCTTTTGAGATCTAAATATTTCTTCATATGCTCTTGTGCCTTGTGCAAATTGCATTTGAGAATCTATAGAATTTGGTCCCTTATTAGTAAGCTAACTTCCACAACTTCTAACCTAGTTGTGCCTTGTATGTAGTTGAGGAGCCTTGTTGAGGGGTACCCATACAAGGCTTCGAAGGGTGTGAGTTTAGTAGAATGGTGTTGAGTGGAGTTGTACCACCACTTACCAAGAGGGACCCAAATCAACCAGTCTTTGGGTCTGTCACCCGAGAAACACCATAGGTAGTTTTTTACCGCCTTGTTCACAACCTCTATCTCCCTATCTGTTTGAGGGTAGTAGGCAGTGCTCATGTCCATTTGCACCTTGTAGGATTAAAACTTCTCGCCAAAATCTACTTATGAATGTGTTGTCCCTATCTAAAACAATGGACAGGGGTAGGTCATGAAGCTTGAAAACATTCTTCAAAAACAACTCAACCACTATTTGTATTGTGTATGGGTGTTTAAGGGTAGCGAAATAGGCATATTTAGTAAGCCTTTCCACGACCACCCATAAGCTATTGAGTCTCAGAGAGTTAGGCAATCCTTCAAGAAAGTACATGCATGGTGATGTGAGTCCATGGTTGTTGTGCGACCGGAAGGGTTTGTAGTAACCCACTAGAAATGGTTTTATCAATTTTGAGCCTTTGACATAGATCACAACCCCTTATAAACCCTCTAACATCTCTCTTCAACCCAAGCTAATAAAACTCATTTCTAACCCTATGGATGGTCTTGTCACAACTCGAGTGGCCCCCCCAAGTGTCGTTGTGCATCAACTCTAACAACTTGGTCTTGAATGATTCTTGTGAAGGAATAAAAAGTCAGTTTTTATACAAAAGCAGCTGCCCCCTCATGGAATACACTGGTGCCAACTCATTGTTCTTGCACTGCCTTAAAAGCTAATGTAACAGAAAGTAAACATTTCTCTTCTACCTCCTTCTGAGATAGGTCATCAGCCACCCTATTCTCAATCCCCCTTTTATACTTTACCATAAAATCGTAACCCAATAACTTAGTGACCCATTTTGACTAAGCAGGAGTGCCTACCTTTTGATCCAACAAATATTTCAACTTTGCTAGTCAGTCCTTATTATAGAGGGTTTTCCTAGTAAATATGGTATCCATTTATGTACTATTGCCACAATTGCATACGACTCTTTCTTGTAATTTGACATCTCCTTAGTCCTCCCTTTTAATGACTGGCTGAAAAATGCCAAATGCCTCCCTTTGTGCATTAAAACAACCCCCATAGCAGAACCCGAAGCATCACATTCAATAATAAAAGAAGAAGAAAAATCTGGTAAGGCCAACACTGAGGGTTGCATCACCACTTCCTTTAATTGTGGAAAAGCAGACTTAGAATTTTCAGACCACACAAAATTGTGCTTTTTAAACATGTATGTAAGTGGGGCAACAATTCCTCCATAGCCTTTTATAGATCTCTTGTAAGATCCCATCAACCCAAGAAAATCCCTTAAAAGACTTTAATGAACTCAGCAGTGGCTAGTTTTTCATGGCTGCCAATTTTTTAGGATCTGCCCTAACACCTTCTATTGAAATCAAATGGCCAAGGTAGGCTATTTCTTGACATTCAAACATGCATTTGCTGCGTCTAGCATACAACTAGTGTTGTCTTAGAATGTCCAGGGTCATTTTCAAGTGTTCCCCATGCTCCTGCTCACTCTTGATATAAACTAGGATAAAATAAAAATACCAAGATAAATCTTCGAAGATAAAGCTTAAATACTTCGTTCATTAGGCTTTGAAAGGTGAAAAAGGTGTTGGTCAGCCCAAAGGGTATCACTAGAAATTCGTGGGTTCTAAAAGCTATCATCTTCTAGCTTGACCTTGATTTGGTGGTAACCCGATCGCAAGTCCAACTTTGAAAAAATCACAGCTCTATACAATTGATCCATTAACTCTTCTGCCATCGAAATGGGAAATTTATCATTGATGTGGCCTGAATTTGAAGTATGAACCATCTTCCTTCCTAACCAAAAGGAACGATAAGGAGTGAGGACTTTGGCTAGGCTGGAGAATTTCAAAGTTCAAAAGCTCCCTTATTATTTTTTCATTCTCCTCTTTCACGTAGTAAGGGTATCAGTACGGTCTTATGGAGATTGGTTTGGTACCTGGTGGCAAGTTAATAGAATGGTCTTTAGCTCAGGTAGGGGCAATCCTTTAGGTTCCTAGAATACATCTCATAGGATTGCAACAGGGCTTGAATAGTGGCTGAGTGTCCTTCCATTTCTTCATGCTCAGCTTCTGTTTCTACTTCAAGATCATGCAAAAACACCCATTCTTCTCTAATTTACTATCTTGATGTAGTGTCCCCTCATCGATTAATTTAGTTGGTGCTAAACCTTTCAGTGTCACAACCCTCTTTTGATAAACAACTTGCATGGTCAAATTCTCAAAATTCCATAAGATAAAGCCAAGTTCTCGGAGCCATCGAACCTTTAGAACCATGTCACAACCTGCAAGAATTAAAACATGAACATCCAAAGTAAACACCACCTCCTGTATTTTGACCTTCACCCCTTGTTTTTTCCCTTCACTACGGAGTAAACCACCATTAGCAATCCTCTCATTCACTATTTCAGGCATTACTCGCGAAAGGGTAACTCTTTTCACCACTACTGGGTCTAGAAAATTATGAGTAGACCCGATGTCAGTAGGGATAGTAACCCAAGTGGAGCCAATTGTTCCTTTGACCCTCATGGTCTTGGGGCTGTGAGACTCTATTAGAGCATGCAATGAGATATTGGGATTCAACCTAATAGTGTCTATTTCTCCCAATGTTTATGTTGGTTCCTTCTCGGGTTGGGCTTCTTCAAGTGTGCTCTCTTCATCATCTTCAATTAACACCTCCTCTAGTAAATACAATTTAAGGTTTTGATATTTATGCCTCGGGTTCCATTTAGTGTCACAATAGTAGCACAAGCATTTTTCTTTCCTTTCCTTCATTTGAGCTTAGTTGATTTTTTGGATAGGTAGGTTGGTTTTCTGTGGTGGACCTTTTAGCAGCCCAGGCTCGGCTAAATGGTAGTTGGGTGTTTTGTGGGATTTTTTGGCTAGGTTTAGGTTCTCTTTTTGAATCTTTGCAAGGCTATAGGCAATTGTTAATGTTGAGGGATTAAACATTCTCACAGGGGGTCTAATCACATCCCTTAACCCACTAAAGAAGCAACTTAATTTATAGGGTGGCTTTGGGAAAACTTAATTTATAGGGGTCGGAAAGCCCTCTTAATCTGTTTGACAAGGACTCAAACCTAGCCTTGCACTCTTCCACTATCCCTCCTTGCCTTAGTCTAGTTAGTGGCTCTATAGGATCATCATACGCATTAGGACCAAACCTCAGTAAAAGGGCATTAACTTGGGAGTCTCAATCAATAAGTTGACTGGATACTTCTAGGTCTTGAAACCAAATGAGGGCTTGACCCTCCATATGAAAGGAAGCTAACCAGATTCAGTGGTGTGTTACTGTGTTGTGAAAAGAGAAGAGTAGGTTTACCTTGTATAACCACCACATGGGGTCCTCCCCATGAAAAACTGGGAAGTCTAGCCTTACAGATCTGGTGTGTACCTCCCCACCTAGTTTGTTGCTCACTTCTTCCCTATTTTGCACTTCCGAGGATGAACCACCAGGACTGTATGTATTGTTCCTTTTCTGAATTTCTAGATTTAAGGCTGCCAACCGTTGCATGATAGTGCCATTTTGTCTATTCAGGGCCAACATCTCAGTCTCCAAGTTGTGATATTGATTTTCCAAGCTATGATATTGATTCTCCACTCTGTTATACTATGCATCAGTAGCTTTTTTTCTCAGCTGTCAAGCCCTCCTATAGCTGGTTTAGCCACGTACCCTCAGCAAATGGAAAAATTAAAAGTTTTCATAGAGACCGGTGTTTCACTTATACCAATTGTGACACAAAAAGAGGAAAGTTCCACTTTGAGGGTAAGAAAGCCTCTGAGAGAATGAGATGAAAAGGAAAGTAAACTTGTCTATTACTTTCTGGATAGCCAAATAGAGGAGCCTCTAGCTCAATACATAGTTGGTGATCCTTCATGGGCCGACGTCACATGAGGTTAAGTAACCCTAAGTAGTTAAAAAAAGGGGTCCAAGCCCATACTGGCTATTCTAAGATATGGGCCAGTAACACACTGAGCCAAACTATAAATAAAAGGCTTAAGCCTACACAAGGAAATAACATAACTGAGAAATAACATAACTCGCCCATGGCCCACTATACTAGTTGAACTAAAGTGAAATTAAGTAGACTGCTGTTGGACTTCGTCCTTCAACTTCCAAACATTTCCTATTATCCTTGTCCTCTTACCCTGCACGCCAAGGGTGTTAATAACTCTGTACTATGAACCTCATGGAAATTAATTGAAAGCATACATGCAAAAGAAATGGCATGTTAGGTGCAATATTTAACAATGTTGTACGATAAATCATTACAAATTACATTTGACTTCTATTAATAGAACTTGTAATGAGAATAAAAAACTTTCCAAAAATGGTGCAAGTTCTAAGCCTGGAATTTAGGACTCTAGGAGTTTTAAATCAAGGCTGTCATGATCTCCATTAAACCTAGGAAGTCACCTCAACTGAAACCACGCACGTCAAAAATAAAAACTTCAAGAATCTGTGGTTTTTTCATATGTTTTATAATATGTGGCATCCCATATGTGGTATGTTATGTATTGGCATGCATTACTTAAGAGTGAGACTTGGCCACTGTTGAAAATTATGCATAGTGCTAACCATCAAAAGAAGTGAATCAACTCGAAAGACAAAAGATATAAGGACCTCATCCTTCATTGCCAAAACCTTTTTTTCACTCGAATATTGATAGTAACAACCCGCTTAAAAAATCACTTTAGGACTTGAGTCTAGCACCTAAGATCCTAATTAGTTTAATATGTGATTATTTTATTTTTATTTTTATTTTTATTTTTAGAGTTTAAGTTTGCATGAGGTTCACACATTGGGTTTAGTTAGAATTATTAGAAGAATTTAGTATATTCTTTTTCATTTTTTTTTAGTATGACTACAAAGAGGCCAATAGTGGCATGATACATGGCATATGGATGAAGGCTAAGTGTTGGATGGATGTAGAAGTAGCCCAAGAGTGTTTTATTTAGGACCCTAGTTACCATGGATAAGATGGGTTAAGAATAGATACCAAAAGCCCTAGACTAAATTGGGAGTTATAAGGTTCTAGGTCTTTCTTGATAGACACTAGAAAATAGACCCAATGTAATGGGCATGAAGCCATTGGGCCTAACTTGGTAAGAGTAAAGGCCATTGGCCCAACTTAATGAAGACCTAAGATTGTGACCCAACCTAGTAGGCATTTGAGTCCATAGGTAAGCCCCACAAATTTGGACATAAGGTCCATATAATCACCCATACCAAAGTCCACTACCAAGGCTTACACAATGGCCCAACAAACCCAACCTATGAGGCCCAACAAGCCTTATCTTTTATTTCATCCTTTCAATTGAGGCCCACATACACCATACCATTGGTTTTCCTTAAACCCAAGATGAATCACACACCCTTAGTGTTCCTACCCAACCATGTTTAAGCTTCTAACTTGAGTTAAGAAGCACTATTCATCTCACACATGAATAATAACCTCAAAACCATGATTTTTGCATAATTTTCTTTAAATTATTTTTCTTCACATTCATGATCTGAGATTTTGGTTTTTATTATTAATTTTCATTGTTCGTAGACTAACCTAGAAGGTTAGGCTTGACCTAACACATGGCAATTGGAACCAAGCTATGTCAACGCCCAAAACAACCATCAATTGGCACCTTGGTGCATCACCATGTACACTTCATCAAACCAGCTCCTAACCCACGCCAGTTCCACCATATTTCAAATGTAATTGCACCATTCATGCCTCACCACATCACTCATGGACCAGACCTAGCAAGGGGCGAAATAATCCCAAGAAGCAAAAGCCAAAACCCAATTAATTCCTTTAGAGGTGTAGTTGAGTCCCAATCGAATGCCCTTAGTTTCTTCATGGATTTTCTGCTCCTTATTGAGCCACCTCCACACGCCACCACCCTTGCCAAAAAATCCCTAAGAGGTCCCTCAAAGCACTCAAAGGCTTGTTGACCATTTATTCTCCAAAGAAATGCCAAACCAATTGGCAATGGTAGTAGGTTTCACATGTCACTAAGCAACCACCTTCATTTTACTTCCTCCCATGACCTGCACATATATGACCACTTGGCAGCCAATCCAGCCTCCTTCCTTCACTTAGAAAAGCCATCAAAAGGATTTATCATACTTGCAAAACAAAGCCATGGAGATAGGACAAAAAGGTGGTGAAATCTAGCTAGCTTTGAAGACCCCTACCCAACGGCATCTAGTATGACCTCACATTGCAATCCTTTAATTTTTTTTTTTTGAATTTCAAAACCAAACTAGCCCTTGCACCCATAGCCTCATGATAGCACCTAAACTTGTAGAAATGATGAGAATTGGAACAGTATTCACCTGAATTTGCACCTCCATACTCCATCGCCCACCTACACCCAATCCCGAGCCTCACCTTCATCCAAACCCACACCCCTCACTCTCCATGAAGCCCTATAAATACCCCCCTTCACCCCTCACTTCCTCACACCACTATTCAAAGCTTTCCTCTAGATTTCTTGAGAGCCATTCCCTCTTAGTGTGAAATTAGAGAGAAATTGAGTGTGTTTGAAAGTTTTCTTGAAGTGAGTTGTGTTTGGGAGCTCAAAAGGCCACGCTTTTGTAAGTGATCTTGCCCCCATCTTTTTTTAAGTGTTAGAATGGCATGTTCGGTTTTAATTTATGGCATGAGAATGAGATTTTGGTTGAGTTTAATTAAGGTTTAGCACGAAAGATGCAAATTAGATCAGATTTGGTGTTTTGATGGAATAAATTGCTTTGGGTTGAATTTTTAGCCATGACATGTCTTGATATGCTTTTATATAATTCACAATGTCTTGTAATAATTTTTGAAGATTTAAATTTGAGGTAGAAAGCATGCCATGATAGGTTATAAATTCATATCTTGTGTTGATCATCAAACATGTTTTGGTTTTACTTTATTTATGAAGTTTTGATCAAATTGCCTAAACTTGAGTAATTAGCATTTAGAAAAGTCTTGTGATTAAAATGTATGGTTAATTAGGTTTTAAATATTTTTTTGGTAAGGATAAGTTAGAAACATCATGCATGTACCTAAGTTGAGGGTTTAGTGATAATTTGGCCCTAATCAGATGCTTAAGGGTTGGGATGAATTAGTATGACCTGAATCTAAGTTTTTAAATTGTCCCTAAGGTTATATTCATAGTTGCCACATGATGAAATTTGAACACACATACATCCATAGTGGTTTTAGACTTGAAATCACATATAGGCCCATTTAGATGCATGCTAAGGGTTGAATGATTTTGACGTAGTTGTGATTTGAATCTTACAATTATAAGGGCACAGATGATTTTAGAATATAGAAAATATTAGGTTTGTGAAATTTGCTGAATTTTGGGAATAAAATGTAAATAGTGAAAATTTAGGACCTTAGTGGCAATTTTGATAAGTATAAGGGCAGTTTTATAAATATTGCTTGTGGACCCTTTTGATTATGAACATATTTCTTAGTGGTGCCAATTCTAACTTAGAATAACTTTTATTTCAGTCACTCTAATTCTCTGAAACCTTCGAAAAGTTTGTAATTTAGCTTTTCTAACTTACTTTTAGATAATTTGTCTATGATTTTTGTATAAATATCACATTCATTATATAAATGTCATTTTGAGCATGAAACACCACCATGTTGTATGATACATTGAGTATTTAATTACTTGCTTACATGACATGTGAAATTTCTACAATTTTTTCATATCATATGAAACTGTCATTTTCACATGAAACATACTTTATGAGCACATGTCATGAAAAATAGTTTCAAGCATTGCATGAAAAGAAATTGTGTCATGACCCCAAAAGCCAGAATGGAAAATTATCCTAATGGAAGCCCTATGTCCACCCTGGAGTGAATAAGAATGGAGTGGAAACCTCTGGGTTGACCAAAAAGGTCAACAGGCTTCAAATGGATTCTTTTTAAAGAATGCAAGGGCAAAATCATTTATGGCACTTAACGTTGGTGGGTGCATATGTTAGGATGTTATGATTGAAATGTTATGTTACCAATACATTAAGAACGAGTCTGCAGACAATGTAGTTACAACATGAGTTGTACTATGATCACCGGCAAGTACTCACAGTGCATAATGGGGAGTTGTGATGATATCATACGTCATGATGTTATTGTTAATGATATTGTTGGCTTTATTAATAATGAAAATTTTTGTTTTTTAAAAGATGAATTGGAGAATGTTCTCTGTAAGAAAATGTACATCAATTTTTCTGCAAATGTTGAGAAATCTGAATGGGAGACAAATACTGATTTTCTGCATAGCATGCATCTTATGTTTATTATTTATCATGCATAACTATCTCTATGTAAGTTGGTAGTTTAACTTACTCTTATTTCAAGTAACTCATATCCTTGTGGACCCACTACCAGCCACTAGAATGGTAGAAGTTGTGTCAACACCAGTAGAGGACAAACAATATAGACCACTGGATATAGATGGTTGACGAGGAGTCGAATCTTGAGCGAAGGCTAGATTTAATTTTAAAGAATTGACTCTACATACTATAGAGCGAATAAGAGAGTTGATCTAACTATAGAACCAAGATTCAATATTTTGTATTAAGGAAATGCTATCCTTAAGTTTGAACTTATGATGGTTATTAATATTATTACGATATTTAATTCATTTTGGCATAAATTTTTATAATTCACCCTTATTCTGCTGCAGTTATTGCATATTAGGATGTACTGCATATTAACTGTCATGGGCGGGAGTATGTAACCATGTGTTACATGTGTCTCGACACTCAAAGTCTTTATTATTGCCCAAGTGGTGACATGGGGGCGTCACATTGATATCCCTTGTAGCTAATATAGATTGGACATTATTTTAGTTATATGTTATAAATGCCTTTATATATGGTGAGTTATTTTAGTTAGAGTCTTGTGGGTGTGCAAATTATAGAAACATTAGCATGGTTCGGAAGTTTTGTTTTGTTGTATTAGAGTTTGGTCTTCTCTGATACAGTATCATAAAGGGCTTACTAGCCTTTTAATAATTTTTATTTTGTTCTTTGCTTTTATTTTGTAGTTCTTATATAATAAATAAAAAAAGGTATCCTTGTGGCCCATCGGAGCCAATTTGGTGTACTGATGGAACTAATGTTGTTTTGTGATGACTAAGAGTACGATGGAGCCACCGGTAACGGTGGTTTCATGGCCCCATGATGGAGCTCCAAGAAGGGTCATTCGTAATGCCACTAGGAGGACTAGGTGTGCTGAGTTTAGAAGGGTGGCATTGGGGTGCATGCATGGCTTGGGTTATGGGTCATTGAGCTCCGAAGACAAGGTCAACTAGAAGAGGATCAAGTTGTTAGCCAATTCCTTGATTTTAGGGGTTGATTGGAAAATTCCTTGAATTTAGGGAAGGAGGCAAATCCCTTGATTTTAGGAGATTGGGCAGTTGCTAGAGAATTGATCGAATATCTCCTTCAAATTAGGGAGATTATCTATTTGTTAATTTGTTTGAGTTTGTTTAATTTATTTTAGGAGTTGTTGGGATTGTTTCCTTAATTTTAGAAATTTGACTTGTTTTGGGATTGTGATTTCAAATTTCAAATTTTAAAAGAAGTTGCTAGAGGGAATAAGTGGGGGAAGGCTAGCCGAACCCTAGTACTATTTATTTCGGGTTTGCATGTAATTGAGGCATTATGCTATTTTGAATAAAAGTGAAACTTATGCTTTGTCACCCTAATTTTTGAGAATTGAGTGCTAGCCCGAGTTAGTTTTAATTTTCACCATCATACCAATTGGATCTTGGTGTTGCCTTGAGGTAACCCTAGATTCAATCACCTAACATGCCACAAACACTTGAGTGAGAGTGAGACTTCCATCATCCCACCATGGGGTGTGTGAAACCCCGATTTAAAAATAGGACTTTGAAGTGATGTTTAGTTTTTATTTAGGCCTAAGTAATTATAGAATTAGTGGACCATGGACCCATGGTAGTTAAAACTTACTTGTTAGAAAACCTAAGAATGTTCCTTACACTTTGGAATGGTTAGAAGCCCAAGTCCATTTAGGATCATGTGATTTTTAGTTTTAAGGATTAAGGTGCCACTAGGCATCCAAGTGTAAGAATTTTTTAGAGTTTCAAAAGGAAAATCTTTAGGAAGAGAGGGAAATTATTTGGCTATGACACTTGCCATCCCTGTGTAGAGTGTCTTTTAAGGTTTTAAGGAAACTTCTATGAGAAGGATGAAGGGTGCTCGGTTTGGCTAGGGTTATGCCACTTGGTGCCCATGCTACATGTCCCTTAGATTTCCAATGGACAAAATGACTAGGGAGAGAAAGAGAGAGGTAGTTTCGGCAAGAAAATGTTACTTGGTGCCCATGCTCATGTGAGACTCTTATATTTCCAAGAGAGCAATGATAAAGGGAGATATAGGGAGATTTTGGCCAGTGCCACTTGGCACTCATTCAAGATGCCTCTTGGGTTCCCAAAGGAAGTAGTCATGAGGGAGATGAAGAGGGTGCTCGATTCTGGGTAGGGTCATGCCACTTGGCATTCATGCAAGGTATTCCTTAGAGATTCAAGACATCAATCATGAGAAGAAGGAAGAGTTGTGCTCAATTTGGCCAGGTCTCACCACATGGCATTCATGCAATGGTTCCTTGAGTTCTAAATAGAAAGAAATGAGGAAGGAAAAGAGACAGGACATTTCAGCAAGTGACATTTAGGGTCCCGAAATTTATAGGCAACAAACAAGGAGAGGGGGCAAGACACATGGCAAGCATAGATTGAGACTCTTAGTATTCCCAAGGCAAGCAATCATGAGAATAATGGAAGTGAGAGAATAGTGGGCGAGAGGGTATTTAATGGGAGGCATTTATGGCACTCAGTTACACTCATAAAGGAGAAACCAAATGGTCATTTTGGTTTCCATTAGAATTTCTTCACTCTCCCGTCCCTTACACTTTGCACATTTCCAAGGAAAAAGCCTAGGTGCTTATTCCATCAACACAAACATCATATACACCTAACTTGCTTCAAGATTTGGTGTTTTAGAAGCCAAGCATCTCGAGGAGCCCTAGCTAGGTAACGAAAACTACTTTCCCCACAGTTGTTTTCAAAGTTTCATGAGTCTTGGTTAGAGAGTCCACAAGGTGTAAAGTGCTTTTGCATATACCACTTGTTTGACCATTTTCTAAAGATGGTTTAGAAGCCGATTTGGTTTATTGCACACCTAGTAATATTTGGCCTATTGGGGTTTTGTCCATGTGACGGTGAAGCTTGGTGACAAATCTATTGTCATTTGGCCTCACTAGGGTTCTTGTCGTGTTTGTATATGTGTGAATAAGCCAAATGTATGATTAAAAGAAGAGATTGGAAGGGTTGATAAAACTCTTATGACCGAATAGGGCTGAGAGTTTTATTTTTTTTATTTTTTAAAAAAGAGCAGGAAAGTCACATGTCCAATAGTGATCTCCTCCCAATTTTATTAATAATGTCTTCTCTTATGGAGGAGGAATACCGTGGTAACAAGAAAGGCCCGTAGGAAAACCAACAGGACCGCAGCCAAGGAAAACAATCTATGACAATCTTATGACAAAAACAAAGGAAAATAGAAAAAACCACAAAAACCAGAGAAAAAAAAACCTAAACTCTTAGAGTTGGGAGACCTAAGAAGTCCAACTAGAACAGACCACAAAGAATCAACGGAAGAGCGTAATTATTAGAAATAGACCAAATCTGCACCTAAAGCCCCTTCCTTGGCTAACCAATCCTCCACCATATTACCTTCACGAAACACATGTAGAAACTGGCACTGAAGAGTATGAGTCAACCCAATAATTTCTTCCCAAAAATCCTCAAGGTACCACACACCACAACGCCCTCGCATCCACCAAGAAATAATCACCATGGAATCCATTTCTATAATCACATTAGAAATATTTAAAGAATTACAAATTCTCAAACTGAAGGAGCGCAAGAAGTTCCGCTTTGTTATTTGAACCATAACCAATAGGAGAGGCATAAGCCTTGACAAAACATCCTGACTCATTCCGAATAACCCCACCAGTACCACAAGGTCCCGGATTTCTAAGGCTACTATCATCTGTGTTCAGTTTATACCACCCAACGACGGCTTAATCCACTTAACCAATTTGCAACAAGGAGCTTTTGGCACGATCAGTGTGATCCGCAAGGCCTCCAAGGTCTTCTCATCCCGTTTAGACAAACACAAAGGATTTTTTGCCCCAACACAAAGGGAACCAAGGCAAACATATAGAATGAACAACAATTTCACGAGTTTCTCGAATACCTTTCATTCTTGCCAGACATCTTCGATTCCATAGTCTCCAAGTCCTAGAGTTTTGCATCCAAAATCTACCAAGAGGAATACCAAACAGAGTGCCAAAGAAAGACCAAACTTTGTGCGGAAATTCACCCTAAAAAAGAACATGGTTAATATTTTCAATATGGCCAACATTACAACAATCACATTTAGAAACAAGGAGAATACCAATAAGGCGCAAGCGTTCATCTACACTCAAAGCCATATGCCAAGCCCTCCAAAAATGAATAGACATTTTTAAGGAAAGACATTTATGCCAAATCCAATCATGCCAATCAAGGGGAGAACCTCTAATGAGAATACAATGCCAAGCAGATTTTGTAGAGAACATACCTGTCTCCATCGGAGTCCAAACAAGAACATCTTTTCCGGGCTTAGGCCCAGCCGGAAACGTTTGTATTCGCAGCTCATCTCAACTCATCTCACTACTATTCATTACTATTCAACAACTTTAACTCACAAATCTCACTACTATTCACAACTCATCCCATTACTATTCACAATCCATCTCAAGTCATCTTCGAATCCAAACGTCTCCTAAAATCTCATCCACCTTCTCCTGCCCAACTAAACTCTCCAGAAAATCCACATCCCAAGTATCCAACAATCTACACTCTTTAATTTTTAGCAAAGGTGAACCCACAAGCGGCATCTCATTAATGAGAGGACCATTATCCCTCCATTTATCATACCAGAAAAAAATCTCTCCCTCTCTACTCTTTCATTTTGAGTTATTCAGCAAACATGGAATACAATTAGCAACCATTCTCCAGAATCTTGTACCTTTCTTGTCTTCTACTAATGCCCAAGGCTTCAAACCCACATATTTAGCTTTGAAAAAATTGGCCCATAAAGAATTACCTTGTAGTAGATTCAAAACAAAACACGTGTAAAGCTTTTTGCATGTCATGGAGATGCCGTAACCCAAGACCACCTTCTTCCACAAGATTGCAAATATGTCTCCAAGCCACCCATTTCCTTTTCTCCTGCCCTCTAGATTCCCCCCAAAAGAAAGAGCTCATCAATCTATGAATCTTGTTAATAGTAGCTTGAGGGACCTGTAAAACAACAAAGAGGTGAATCGCCATGCTAGAAATAACATGTCTTAGTAGAACAAGTTTGCCGCCCATAGAAAGTAGCCTCATCTTCCACCCACTGATTTTTTGTCTAACTTTATTCACCATGCCTTCTAGATGACACTACTTAAGGCGCCCCACAATAATCGGCACACCTAGATATCTAAAAGGGAAGGTCCCCTCCATGAACCCAATACGAAGTAAAAGTCGATGCTTGCGCATGGGAGAAATATGCTTTGAACAATATAACTCTGATTTCTGAACATTGATAACCTGACTCGACCATCTCTCATATTGCATCAGGATGTTCTGAATAGGTCGGACCGATCTTTGGTTTCCATTAGAAAAAATCATAATGTCATCAACATACATTAAATGAGACACAACTGCTGTACCTCAGGCTTGATAAAACTGGCCAAAATTATTATCTCTCACACTGGCATGAATCATCCTGGAAAGTATCTCTTGCTAAATAATAAACAAATAAGGAGATAAATGATCCCCTTGATGAAGACCACGACCTCCCAGAAAGAAACCCTTGACCGTACTATTCATCATAACTGAGTACCATGGACTAGAAATGCAAGAATGCTCCAATTCACAAAATTCAAAAGAGAAGTGAGAGTTGCTAGTAAGCTAACTTTGGATCTTCTAAGTACTCAAGTTAGTGTGTAAGTTCAAGAACTTCTTTCAAATTAAGTTATAACATTTAGAACATATACTTTTCAACTTGCTTGATCGTCGGCATTATTATTTTAAAACAAAAGCTTTGTAAGTTAGCCTCTAACTTACTCTTCGATAATATGTTCGCGTCTATTAAGTTAACGTGGCATCTATGGTTGTTTTAAAATATTGGTTGGTTGGCATGATTTGTATTTGGCCATGTCATGCCATGTTGCTTAATTAATTGATAATAAAGTTTCTTGTTCATGATATGTGTTGTAATCGTTGTGAATATGTTTAAATGAATGTTCTAATTATTTCAAGTTGTTTGTATGTTGGAATCACTAAATATTGTGCCATGTTACATGTCATTCACATGCCATAATAAGATCACATGAAAAAGTTACATGTTATGTCTTTGCATCTAGAAGACTTTTGACACGACCCAATGCTAGGATGGAGGAATATCCTTGTGAAACTCCCATGTCCACTCTGGAGTGAGTGAAAATGGACTGGTATCTATGGGTTGATGAAGTACAGTCTACGAGCTTCGAAATGAACCAAATGGTTTTTAGAGCAAAGTCGTAGTGCCTAATAGTAGTGCATGTGAAAAGTGATAAGTACAGTGAAGGCGATACGAACCGCTGTATTGATTACAAGCTTTTGGTGAAGGCGAGTCAATCTACCAAGAGCAAAAGAGAGCTCATGGTGAAGGCGTTTCGAGAGACCTATGATGTGATACGATAATTAGCATATGTACACAATTGTGGGATGATTGTAAGGTATCCAAGTGAGTATTAGGATAAGAGTCTATGAATGAATATGAAAACGAATGATTACACTGTTTTATGTTATTGGAAATTGTTGTGTGTTTTTAAAAAAGGAATCTAAATGGGTGAAAAATACAGTTTATGAAATTGCATGTTCATGCTCATGCATTCATGTTCTTGTTTACCTTATGCATGCTTACATTATCTTTGTATATGTTTGTAACATAACTTGCTTGAATTTCTCAAAATCTCATTCTCATTGTGGTAGGAGTTATGACAGATTTAGAAGACAATTAGTGTGATTTCGCTTGGGATTTTATGGAACTTGAAGCTTCGGGACATTTAATATAAGGTCACATACTCTCGTTCATGACAGTTAAGAATACAATGCACCTAGTATGCTTCTAACAAAATGCAATAATCGCAATGGATAAATATATTTTAGCAATACATAATGTACCAGAATGCTAAATCCCAAAACATGATCATATTTTCTTAAATATTCACATATCCAAAAGTTATCCATTAAGTCTGTAATCAAAACATGTACTAGAGAAAACACTACATAAGTACAGACATAAAATACAACTGCAAGACTAAACACCAAGCTGTTCATGCAGCTCAACAATGATCACCAAAATATAATCCAAGAACTGGAGGATCGACTCCATATGCTCCTCGAGTGTCCTCTGTGACCTACTCGAGCTCGTCCAATTAGTCGTGTCCTGATCCCCTGTCCTCTGACACATCGTCTACCATTCCGGAGGATATGGTAGTTGGGACTACCAAGTGAGATTTATAAAATCTCAGCACATAAAACTCCTAAGCTACTAGCAGTATGAATAGGCATGTGTGACAATAATATGACATGTATGTTTCGTGACATGGATTTGCACATGCATGACATGACTTGAAAATTACATGGCATGCTTGCCCAAATAAAACATATTTAAACAAAACAGACTACCTTCACCCAAAGTATTGCATCAAAGGTATTCAAACAAAGCCGAACTGCCTACACCATGAATATTTTATTAGAGGTACTTAGACAAAGCAGAATGCCTCCACCATGAGCACCTTTTTCAAGTTTTTATTATAGATACTCTGACAAGCAGAAGGCTTTCGTCACAAGTACCCTATGCATATTTGACTCAAAAAATATTTTCTCAACGGACTCATATGGTTCATGGCATGTATTCATGCCATGTGACAGATATTGATGCTGGTTACAAATGACAACATGGCATGGCATAAATAGATAATCATGCAACATATATGATGAAATGGCATTCATGGCATGTAACAGATAGTCATGTAACAGAAATGATGGCATGGCATTCATAGCATGTAATAAATAATTATGTAACAAAAATGAGGACATGGGAATCATGGCATCTAACAAATAATCATGTAATAGAATAAGATGACGTAGCATGGCATATTATAAACAATTAAATAGGCATAAATGAGCATGAGTATAATCCATGAACTCTTACCATCGTACATACGTAAAAATACCATAAATAAGTTAGAAGCTAACGTATAGATTGTCACATAAAATGTAAGCGTAGCATAAAGAAAGGTAAGTTGAAATGATAGATGTTTTAGAGTTAGAATATCTCACTTATTCCTCATAAATATAAAACTTACCAATTTAAGGCCAAATTTGCAAAGCTACCCCTTAACTTTTGGGAAATTACAAATTTGCTCCTAAACTTAAAACAATTGCAAACGAACTCTAAAACTTATCAAAGTTTACATTCCTCAAAATTTACATTTTATCCAAATATGAGCTTAGAAATTTTAAAACCTAAACCCAAGTATGAAAACACTCCTTGGCCTATTCACTTAAAGGCTAAAATCCATAATTTTGTTGCTACTTGATCATTTAACACACTAACATACTTAAACCAAAATTACTAACTCACAAAATCACATCCTTAGTTCTAAAATCATGCCAAGACACTAAATCCTGCATTTCATAAAAATTTATATGCACCACTTTAAAGATTAACCCAAAATATCAAGATTAGGTCAAACCAAACCAAACCTAATCTTAATGTTCTTGGTCTAATATTTTCATATCAACTCCAAGGACTCCAAAAGCCAACATCTAACTCCTAAGATTTTTATGAATCAATTCTAGGTGATAGCATGCTTGACTAACTTCAAAAATCTCAAAACACAACAACTTAGAAACGATTTGCATGAAGTCATTGAAACCGAATATGCATGCTATTGACTTGAATCATAGTGTCTAGATCCTTGATTTTCATGTAATAAATCTTGAAAGAATGCAACCATATACCTCACATTCAAGTTTTAACTTAATCTAAGCATTAAATCTATCATTTTATAGCAAATAATCCATTAAAATAAACATCAAAGGCGAGAGCCTCTAAGTCATGCTTAAAATCATATCCTTGCATGTTCATCAACAATCCAACCAAGACCTAAGTCATAAATCTTCAAAAAATTCATTCCTAATCCATAGATCAAAGCTTTAAGAATAAGATTTATAAAAATAAAAGCCGTAAAATAAATATCCTAAGGTTAAAACAACAACTAAACCAAACAAAACTCATTTTGGACCAATCAGTTTCTATCACTCCATAGATCATGCAAAAAGACCATTTTATAAAAAACTAAAGTGCTTTGAATCAAACCATAAATTGAATAAAAATCATGTGAAAATTTCATAAAATTGAGATCTACACAACGTCTTATCAAAATATCACAAAAGTTCCAAGGTTCATCCACAATACCAAACCCTTCCACCATCAACACCAACTTGCATCCAACAAATTTCCAAACAAAATTAACCAATATACTCCCAAGTAAACTAGACTCATTAAACAAAATAGAAGAGGTTTGAGCCAAATAAATAACTTACAAATGGTTGGAGCAAGGAAGCAAAAGCTACCTAGATTTTTCTCTCTAGCTCTCTCTCTCAGTTTGCTCTTGAAAGGAAAAGGAACATTTTGCACAAGTGTGGGAGGCAATGAAGAGTGTGTGAGGTTTATAGGAGGGGTCTGACTTCATGGTTGAGTTATGACACAATAATGTGAAATTAAATTGTGAAAAGAAGAAGGAAAAGTTTATGGAAGTAAGGGCTTGATGGCTGCCAAGTGGGTGAAATGGGGTGGCTTCATGTTGTTAGTCTGACTTGCCATAAATGGGACTATTTGAGACTGAGCATGAGGTGGTATGGAAGCCAAGGCATGGCCTTGTAACTGGTGGAAGCTTGGTGAAACAACCTAGTTTCAGTAGGATTAAATGGCGACTAACCGAATGGACTCCATTTGGGGTTTCAGTTAGGGTTCGGTTCAATCCTAATTTTTCTTGGTCAAACGAAATCACCAAGGTGCAAGAGAGTGGATGACGGTGTAAAAATTTGTACTTGAGTGGTTGGTTTCTTGTGGAAGTAGCTTAACCAAGTGAGAAAACACTTGGTTACAAACCAAGTGCATGTCTAGGGTATGAGACATTTTAAGGTTTCGGTTTCCACAAGGGTTTGGGGTTTTTGTTTGCTTTCAAATATTTGGAGTTTTATTAGGGTTGAAACCCTCTTTTGTTTGGTCAAATAGTGTTTAGTTGGATGGAATAGTGAATGGTGTAAGAGATATGATGACAAGGCTTGATTTACAATCCATCACTTACACACTTCTACTCTTGACAAGTGTGCAATGGCTTACTAAGTAGATGGCTAGGATTGTGTCATGTGTCCAAAAAAGTTTTCTAGTCATCCTAAGTGAATTTGGATATCCTACATGGTGATTTGACAGCTATTTGAAACAGATGCCACGCAGCGCTCTCCCAAATGGTTACCATTCACCCAAAAAAATCTAAATTTTTTATTGCACTATAAAATCCTAAATATTCATATAAGTCTAATGGTGCAATTAATTTCATAAAATTATATTCCTAAGTGCCTCAATTAAATAAAAATGCTAAGGTCTAAAGAAATTTGTCTATTGAATTTCTTTCGGGTCGTTACAATTAGCCTAATGGATCCCTTGTCAAATATCATAAAAGATGAGTTCCCTTCAAGCCTGTTTTGAAGAAGTCGATTTCAACAAGGAAATCATTGTGCAATTATTAGAAGATTTTCAAAGGGACATATTAGGCCCATTGGACACTAGTGGTCAAAGAATGTCTCACAGTCGAATGGGCCTAATATGAAGCTGATAGTAGAGATCCAAGAGACCTTAGGACAATGCTTTTGACTATGTTCCACAAGACTACATTTTGATGATTTTAAAGGCCAAGTTTTGGGACCCTACTTTTGTAAGGATGTTTAAACTATGACATGTTTGGGATTAATAGATTATGTTTTGGTATCAAGTTCATAGCTCAAGCCCTTATGTATTTATTTCTGCTGTGAGTTTATTCATACTGTTAGACACTTGCTAAGTCCATTGCATGTTAGTTTTCATGTATGAGGGGTATGTAATCTTGAGTATCATGTCTCGACGCTTCAATTTCCGTCGAATCTCAAGCAGGGTCTAGGAGTGTCACAGTGTGAATGCATTTTTTGGTAGTTTTCGACATAGGTGGCAGTGGCTGAGTTCATTGTTGTTGTCTATGCTCGACAGTGTCTTGGTTTCTCAACCTGAATGTCCTATACTAGTTCTAGTTTATTATGAACCAAAATTAGGTCCACTACTCCGTTGTGCTCAAATGGAATCTCATACTCTTGATGTTTTTCCTATTTTCACAATTCTCTCATGCGAAGTTAGATGGTGCTAACTACCTCCAATGGCTATCTGAGATGGTTTCCATACTGAGAAGTCAGCATGAGATGATGGGCATTTTGGATAGTTCTAAATCATGCCCTCACGCTTTCATTGTTGATGACCAAGGCTGAAATTACTAGATTGATCCAACCAGAATCTTTGACAATCTCCAAACTTGGCTTCTTCTCCTGAAACATCCCATGGTTGAAACCTTTGAGAAATATCTCAATACAGCCACAACACAAAAATTCTTTCTCTTAGTCCAAGAAGTTGCTCCTTTAGTACACGATTAAGCGAGCATCATTTTCTCCTAGTCTTTCACACATTTAACTTCTTGGCACACACGTTTATCTCACTCTCGCTCTTCTAGCACTCGTAAATCCATCTTATAGACTTGATGGTTAATTTTCATCGTTATCACTTTATTAGAAAATCACGACAAAGTTAGAAAATCACTCTATTGATATTACAATAGAGCCTTGTCACGACAGGTTGTTGAATGGCTTATCCTCGGTTTGGAGTGACTGTAATCCTTATCCCTTTGTTGGAACTCAAAATTCTATCTTTAAAACAGTTTGGCTAAGTATTACATAACCATCTAAAACCACTTCAAGTTTATCAACATCTACTCAACACTTTGACTAACGAGTTTAAGCCAACCAAAAAAACAAATAAAGACAATGAGATCCTAATGCAACACATACTACTTGGTGAAAAAGGAAAAAAACGCTTCTTAAGTGGATCAACATAGCTCTATATGAGTCTGTTCTATCCATTTTTGTCTAACTATACACATCTCGTCAAGTGTGGAATAGAGCTGTACAAGAAACCGTTAAACTGGCCGGAACCGACTCAGACCAGCTGCCGGAGCACGGAATCGGTCGAAATCGACAGAGAATCGGTCGGTTGGCGGCAGGAATTAAGCAAAATCAACGTCGGTCGGGTCGGCTCTGGTTCGACCCAGGGAAAAATCGCTGAACCCGCCAACATCAACTATGTTCCTTTTTTACAAATATACATATAAGAAACGACGCCGTTTCACTCAAATAAGTGAAACGACGTCATTTTGGGGACACAAGTTGTAAAAAAAATTAAGAATGCAATGACACCTTTTGGCTTAAGGCAAACGGCGCTGTTTTGGATTAGGGTAAAATACCCCTGCAAGCCTTCTTCCTCATTCTTCATTTCAAAACTTTTTTCCCTCACTCAGATTCTCCCCAACAGCAACCACCCCCCAGCCTCCCTCTTCGATGCAGCGATGCCAACTCCCTCTACAATGATGCGATGCCATCTCCTCTCCGATGTGGTGATGCCATTTCTCTTTCCCTCTCATCTCCCTCACGAGCTCTTAGAGCCTCTGTCAGCCTCTCAGGTCTCTGTCTCTCATCTCCCTTTCATCTCTCTCTCTCTCATGGAATAGTTGATGAAATCAACTTGATGCTTATTGCTTGGATCTATAAAGTTGATGTTTGTTGTTGAATCTGTATTGTTGAGTGTTGGAACCAATATTCACGCCGATGAACCGACGACAACCGGTCGAAACTACACCGGCTGGTTTTATCACTCTCCATCGACCGGTTACGGTAGGTTGCTCCACCAGTTTTTCACACATCAGTCGGCGTCGGTTTTGCCCAAAAACCGTGCCGAATGGGTCGATTTTCACCCCTAGTGTGGAATACATTGTTAATGAACCCTCATATAATTTAGAGAATTATTATTTTATTGTTAACATGGTTATTTCTTATTGTTGTTGTTGCTATTAATTTATGTATGGTTTTAAGTTATTATTTCATACTAGTTAGTTAGTTAGCCAATTATGATTAATTCAATTAGGGTTTTAGTTTAGGAAAGCCTAACTCAAGTTTGGATATTTTATTAGGCTTTAGTTTATTTTATTGAAGTTAAATAGAAAAAAATGGAGTAGGACCTTAAAGACTTTTAGGGTTTAAGTTAGTGGGTTTAGAGGTAGTGTGAGAGGGGTTAGCATTAGGGTAGTGGTCCAAGCCATATTAAAAACAAGGACCTGAGGTTGAGCTCATGGCCCATGGCCCAATCCTACCCAAGACCCTTGTGATGGACCTAGCCAAGCGCACAAGTGAAAACACCCTAGACCATGACCCAGTTCACCATAACCCACCAAAATTCAATTGCGTTGCACCCCACAACTCCTCTCCAGCAAGTCAATCACCACCCACCGCCAACTACCCAGCCCTTTCGTGCACAACCGTATGTAAGGGTAAACCACACAACACAAACCCAATACGTAAGTCTCACCACCACAACCCACTAAAGCGCACAACCCTTTACCTTTTTCACCATGAAAATAGGTTGGTTCACCTACATCCTCAACCTCTTCCTCTAGCTCAAAACCTTGTAGGTCCCATATGATGTGAACTGTGAGTATAATATCTCTTTTTACCAACCAAAAATAGGGAAGGAAATTATTGGTCCCAACATTCATAAACCTCTTTGTCGTAGACTTAAACCTCCTCTCTCCAGGTATAAACCTTTCTCTCTCCCTCACCTTATATGTGTTTAGAATTAATATCAAGTGATGCTAAGGGAGGGACCGTATTTTGTGCATGTGGTAGTGAAGGTGCAGCCAGCATAGCGCCAAGTGAGTGTGCATAAGGAAAGAAGGTAGGCTTGGGTTGGACTTTTTGGAGACCTTTCAAGGATTGGGTTGGTCGAGTGAGTCCCTAAGAGAATTAAGGTAAGTTTTTTTAATGGGCACCATGTGTGTGTATATACAAGGGTTTGTGTTCCATGACAAGGAATTGTGTGTATGCACGAGGTGGTTGGCACCAAAACTATATGTACCTAAGTGACTCAAGAGCTAGCTATCATGGTGTTTTAACTCAAGTGCAAGAGTGTGGTTGGGTGGAAGTGTGTAACCGTGGGTGGGATGTGTGCACTAGCCATGTAAGAGACGTGCACAAATTAGGGGTCTTCCAAGTCTTGTGAGTATGTGCATGAGTGCTCATGTCTTATAAATATCAAGCAAAGTGGGGTAAAAGTATGTGTTATGGGTTTGGGCATAAGTGATGGGAAGTGCTAGGTGGTTGTGTAACAAAGAATGGTGAGATTGTACCTTGGAATTCATTATTTTATTTGGATGATTCTAGGTTAAAAAAAATGATTGGTGATGTCTTGAGGTCATGTGATATGATTTAAGTGAGGAATAAAGGAAGAGGGCAAGTTGTAAGGAAATTAGGTTTAAAGGCCATGCCCATGGTTAGGGTGGAATTAATGGGGTTTTAGATGTCACGAGTAGCCTCTTTAGGCCTAGTTGCATGTCGCACAAGCATATTTCATTTAAGAGGATATTTGGGAAATGAGATAAGATGAGAATTTTGTAAATAGTAGTAAAATGGTTTGTGAATAGTAGTGAGATAGTTTGAGTTAATTATTTTTTGAATTTTGGAAAATGAGAGAGAAAATGTTAAATAAAAAATATTATATAGTTAAAATATTGTTAGAATATTATTTTTGTTTTGGAATTTGAAAATGTTGAATTGTTTCTCATTTTTTGTTTGAAAGTTTGGGAAAGTTGTCAAGATTAGTTTGAAAATATTTGTATTTGAGTGATGTTTGGGAAGAAAATGAGATGGGATGAGAATTATTACCAAGCATCCCCGTAGCTCGAGAAAACTCTTATCTGACTGTATAAAATATTATAGGTTTCATGTCACTTTGTGACACATGCTTTTAACTTATTATGCACAAGGATTGAGGGTAAGTAACTATGATCATACTTTTCCATATCATTTTATCTAATTTGGTTATAGTAATGTATATGTTCATAAAGATATATGTATACTTATAAACCATTCTTGGCAGCCCCTATTCATGAACCCTTATTATTAATGATGTGATGTATGTGATTGTGAAAATACATGATTGATGATGTGATTAAACAATATATGGTACAACTATATATTTGTAAATGAATGAAATGTAAGGTAAGGTAAGGTTAAAGAAAAAGAAAATAAAAGGAAAGGAATAACTATATGAGATTGTTGAGGCAAAATGATCTAGCCATGATAGTGAAGATGATACCATGAGGTTAAAGGGCATATTGCAATGCTAGAGTGCATCACTGGTGATGCACTTGGTGATGTCCATTCCTGAGGAGGGCTAGGTTCTAATCTGCTAGCCTCGAGTAAAGCCAAGACCGCAATGATCGCTACTCATAATACACAGGGTTAATAGTCTGCAATGGCTATCAAGGATATGAAGTTAAAGAATATCTATTTTTTGAGAGCTAAGATCATGTATGTTATGATGTGTAATGACCCGATCCTATATTACTAGGGATAAATTATGAATAATTTTATTAGGCTCAATAAATGAGTTAAAGCCTATAAGAGAGTTTATCGGATAAGTTATATTTATTTTAACCTAGAGTTAAGGCTTCATTAATTTTTTTTTTTTAAACTCCAAGCTCATGAGTGTTAAGACTCTAAACACTATTAGCATTCTAAATTCCTCTTCATAATAAAACCCCTAATTGATTTTCCTCTATAAACTACAACCATGGACGTCTCAAACTCCCACTAAAATTCACCCAATATAGCTCTCCTAATAAGACTACAACCCCACATTCATACTAGGTTAAGAGCCTTACCCACATTCATACTAGGTTAAGAGCCTTAACCTAACAGTATAAATATTCTCCCTTCTATTCATTATGGAACCTGAACTAGCAAGCACATCACGCAACACGCCCAGGCTCCCAAGTCCTCCACTGTGAGTCTTTTTCTTCACGCATCAAACCACTGTAGCACTGCACAACACCATTATTTTAATATTTCACAAACCACCTCTCCTCAGCCCGTCCAGCAGACCACCCACACGGCACCCACCCACGATCCCTTCCTCTCTCACGACAAACAACCTCCATGGACCACGTCGGGCACTACCCCTCAACCTTCACATGATTAAAAAAAAACTTTCTCCCCCATGCTGCAATATCCACATCCAAGCCGCTCCTCCCGTTGCCGTGATTAGAAATTTATGCAAATTACATGTTTATTTTTATAAGCGACTGATTACGTGCCAAAAATAGTGGATTAGTGCAACGAGGTAAGTAGCATGATCAAACCCTTACGCATATGTACGGTAAACGGCATGTCTTTTATAAAAAATATTATGCATGTACGCCCTCCATTGGAATCCTCTTTTTACGTACACAAGTCATGATAAAATTATGAAAATTCATGAATTTATGAGAAGATATATGCATTAAATCATTTAAAAAAAATCAAGATTTTATGAAAGGAGTTATGCATCTAAAGATTTATGAAAAAACATGATTGTATGTGAGAGTTATGCATTAAAATATTTATGAAAAGCCATGCATGATTTTATGTAAAGATTTATGCATCAAAATATTTATGAAAAATCATGATTTTATGTGAGGAAATATGTATCAATGAAATTTATGAAAGAATGTGATTTCATTTGAAATCTATGATATGATATGACAAGTATGCATTCAATTTCTTTGAAATCTATGATATGAGAAGTATGCAAGTATGAATAATAAAATATGTAACGGCCTATGTTATGATATGAAGACGGTACATTATGGGTATATTGCATTGTCAGGTCGTACATGCTAGTAGTGCACCCAGTATGTCTTCCTTATGTATGAATTCCACAACCCATGGCCATGGGCATAATCAGAATTTACTTAGATTCGCTAAACCTAACTCACGAGGGTCAATAGTGGGTGTCGGCCTATGATAAATGAAAGATAAGTTCATGTTCATGTTCATTGTATTTACGTATGTATTTATGAGTATGCAATTTTTTCAAGAAACCTTATGTTTATTATGTTTACTGTATGATGCGTTGCTTATTGAGTATTCGACTCATTTTGTATATTTTTATGTTTTTAAACCACATCAGGTGATGAAATTTATGTGAATGAGACTGTAGGACAAGACTTGACCTAGGGAGGCAAGGCAGAGGCCTAGATAGTTTATGTCATGTTCAGTTTATGATTTAAGGTTTAAAAAAATTATTTTGATAAGCACATGAGATTTTAATATTTATTTTTTAAATGAGTGCTTCCACAGACTCTATTCTGGATTTTAAGTATTTAATAAAGTTTGTTTTATTTATGGAATCTTCCGCATCTAGCATGTCATTAAAAACAAATTTTTTCAGTCAAGTTTAGTAACACGCTATCTTTCCAAAAATTATAAAAAAATATCTTTATTGGGGAGCGGGTGTTACATGATGATAATGTTGATTGAGACTATTTGATGTTTGACTGAAATCCTAGACTACTATTATGTTTACTGTATGATGTAGTTCATACTGAGAATTCGACTTATTTATGTTTTTATGTGTCTAACCCAGGTGATGATGATTATAAGGATGTTGCACGAAGACACTGAGGCTTGAGGAATTTGAGATATTATTTGCTTTCTTTTTCAATACTGAGTGATTGTAACACAACTTTTAGACTCTTTTCAATAAGTGCTACTAAAAACTATTTCTCATATATTTTCTTTCAATAAAGTACTTTGTTTTTTTAATTTCATATCGAAATCTTTTATACCTAGTGCAATGGAAGTAGCTAAGTCTCTTGTTTCCTTCAACTTTGAATTATTTGTACAAAAGCAAGTCTTTTATTCGTCAACAAATATCCTCCTCACAACAACTCTCAAAGCTTTCACTAGAAATGGCCAAAATCATATAACAACTCTCGATTCCCTCTAAGGAATGGAACCTACAAACCCTCTAGAAACACTCCATTAAGGCTCCAATGAGATTTGTGGCAAGTTAAACCACCAAGCCTTAGATTGTTTTCATTGTATGGACCACTCCTATCAAGGCCGTCATCCCCCTCCATAATTAGTTGCAATGGTAGCATAATGCAGCCAAGGATTTGGTAGCCAACCATGGTATTCTGATAGTGGGGCTAATGCCCACATAACAAATCAACTTGAAGATCTCACCGTTCAAAAGCCTTATCAAGGTCATGAAGCAATTGTTGTTGTTATGTAGCTAGACTCAAAATTCAAAACAATGTCTCCTCTACCCTCTTACACTCCTCATTCCAACTTAAATATAGAAGCTTTGTGCATATAGTAATTGTCACTTTATACTTACCTCCACCTATTTCCTTGTGAAGCACAATTGGACCCAGGCAACACTCTTAGAAGGCAAGTTGAGAATAGCTTGTACCCTTTGTAGTTCTAAAGACTCTCATCTAGAAACAATAATCTATTCATTGTTCTTTCACAGGCGGAAGCCACAGTTCTTACGTGGCATTTCAGATTAGGACACCCTTCTCTTATACTTGTCACTTGTGTAATAAAAGACTTTGTTTCACCTCTTACACGTGATTAGGGGTGTAACTGGTCCGGTTGGGTCCGATTTTGGACATATTTTTGAACCAAACTGGTATATACCAGTTTTGAGATTTGAAAAAATGATACCACACCAATTACACCTATAAACTAGTACTTCCAATTTTACTAATTCAAGTCCGGTTTAGTCCAGTTTTTCGGTATATTATATCATATATATAATATAGTATATTATAGTATATAATAATATAGTGATAATATATTGTAGTATATTATACTATATATTATAATTGTATTATAGACTATAATGATATAAGATTTTACAATTTAATATTATATTAATTAGTAATTTATCATATAATATAAAATTATTTTATATATAATTATATATATTATATATAAAATTTATACAATATAAAAATCATATAAAAAATATTTTATACAATATAAAAAATTAAAAAATATATATGAACCGGTCCGGTCCGGTATTAGAAAAAGGAAAATCGGAACTGGACTGATTTTGACCCATTTTGAGAAAAATGAAATCGGAACCAGATCGAACCAAACCCACCGGTTCTGTCCAGTTTACTAGTTCACCAGTTTTTTTTCACCCCTACACGTGATGTTGCCCACAATGAGTTTTTCTATGATTTTTGCAAATTTTGGGATTGCAAACTTGGGAACGGTAAAATGTTACCTTTAGTCCACAAGGATCACACATTCTCCTTTAGAATTGATCCATATTAACCTATCGACTTTTCCCATTAGCTCAACTGGATGTTGCAAATACTACATTATGTTGATAGATGATTTCTCATATTATACATAGTTGTAGCCCCTTCAATCCAAAAAGCTGCAACATATGAACATTTAATCAAGTTCAAGACACTTATTGAAAACTGATTTGGCCCAAAATCCTATAGCCTAAAGTGGATGGTGGTAGGTAGTTACCTTCGTTTGATTTTAATCTTTTTTTTACCCAACATGGTATAGTTCATAGAAATTCCTGCTCTCATACTTCCCACCAGAATGGTCTTGTAGAAATGAAACTCAAACATATACTTGAAACTGGGGTTACCCTTCTTGCTCACTTAGGTTTTTTTTATAAATACTGGGTTAATGCTTTCCTTACCTTAGCCCAAAACACATTATATAAACATACAATTATATAAATATATATATTTACACATATATATAATCGTTACCAAAATGACATTGTGGGGGGTTTAGTAAAACCTAACCCCCCCCTCCCACAGTTTCTCTTCTCCCTTTCTCTTTCCTCTCTACGTTGCTGCCCTTTCCGACCCTTTCTCCCTCTCGCAATTGTCGTGTCGACGCAGCCCACGTCCTCTTCTTCTCATCCTCCTCATCTTCCTCAGTTCTCCTAAGACCTTAGACACTTTCTCCCTGAGTCCCTCTCATAATCGTCGTTGGCCCATGGCCGTGGTTTTACTAGGTTAGATTTTTTTGTGGATTTTGTTCATTGTTGTAGATGTTTTGTGGATTTTGTATTTTTGTTATGAATTTTCTATTTTCTTTGATTTTTCTTTTTAGTTTTTATGGCTGTGACATCAGTGTGTAGGCAACAGATGGAGGGCGGATGGACCAAGGTCCACCCCCCCTTCCCACCCTAGCACATGGATGGGGGCTCCCCCTAAGATCAAACCCTCCCCTCCCCCCCGGGGGCCACATCCATACAGGGGCAGGGTGCGGGAAGGGGGCAACCCCACCCCATAGGGAGTAAGTAGAACCCCTAGTAGAATATGTGTCAAGGAACGAAAGAGCATCGGACCCTAAATTGGACGACGTTGATTCTCCAGCTTTTGGACATCATTTTAGAGTTAATAATTGAGTTGCATGAGCAGCTTGGCATCTAGAATAGTTTTTCTGTTTATCTGTAACTAAGGATTTCCAACTCCAGTACTATGTTCATTTTGTTTCCAAACTCGTTGGGCCAATGATGTAACTTTTGATTATGTGAATATAAATGGAATGTAATGATATTTTGGGATTGGCATTTTGGTACAATATTGTTGATAAAAAAAAATTTATCTGCTACGTTTACTGCATACTATTAATAACACGCTAGATGCATTACACCTTAACTATTATAAACGGGGTATGTAATCTTATGTTGCACTTCTCGACGCTTCAATGTTCATCGAATTGCAATCAGAGTTTGGGAGTGTCACACTTAAAGTAGGATCAACACTTTCACACATCCCACCCAATTGCTCCTTAACCTGACAAACTTGTTACCAACATTCATTTGATGTGACATATAAAGAACCAAAAATAGTACAAGTTATACCATAAAAAAGTCTAAAAAATTCAACAAAGACCTTAACATTTTTCCAATTCATATCTTTAGGCTGCCCTAACCTCCCACTCCCTTCCTCCTCATCAAAGTGATGAACATTTTGAATGTCCTCATCTCCCATGGCCTCAAACGCCTTTCTATATTGTTCAGTCATTTCTAACATAAAAGAAATTGAGTTCCATCTTATAGGAACATCAAGGCATAATGTCTTAAAACATCAATACCTCACTTTTAGGCCCATAGCATTAACAAAGTCTTGAATTTCTCAAGTATAGCCGGTGAATAATTCACAAACCAGACTGCATATCTTTCTTTTGCAACTGACTCATGTACATCTTTTAAGTTGTCAATCACAAGAAGTAAGGGTGTGTGCAAAACACCACACATGTAAACACTCACCACCCAAGATGGACAACCTTTCCTCTTTAACCTAATTCTTCAAATACTCAAGTCTATATCATTAGAAAATGCATTATCCACTACCTGTTAAAACACAAGTAACTGTTAAAACTTGCTCCAAACCCCACTACCTTTTCTGGACTCAACCATCTTCCCAATTGTATCACCTTCGTTATTGGAAATTAGACGAGATTTAAAAAAAAAAAAATTGTGTAACTTCCAATCATTATCAACAAAATGTGCAATAAGACATATATAGTTCAAATTTTGGACAGATATCCATGTGTCAGTGGTGAGGCAAACTCTTTGACCCTTCAATAAATTCTTCAACAAATCATTCTCAAGCACATATATTTTAAGCACATCTTTCACAACCTCGTGGTAAGATGGAATGTTAAATCTAGGCTCCAAGTTCTTAGAGAAGACTTGGAACCTTTCACCCTCCACAAATTTAAATGGTGGCTCAACAATTATGATCATACGTGTTAGAGACCTACATCTATCTGGGTCAAACCTCACAAACACTTTCAAGGTGCTACCCCTACTACTCCCATCCATAGCCTTTTTAAGTCTTATCCCCAATCGATTTCAATTTTTATCATATACGATACGTCTTATAGGACTCTTCTTGCATTGATTTAGTATATGTTTTTTTATTTATGTAGTGCCATGTCGTTTATAGTGATAACTATAAACAACACTACAGTAGTTACAGTTTTTTTGTGGGTCATCATGATCACTATTCTCTAATCTGGTAAATGGTCCCACAATATGGAGGCCTTTTTTTTGTTTAGTGAACCCATGAATGTTTAGGTAGGGGTAGATGTAGGGGTCGTAACACTAGTACTAGTGTTTGAACTATTTGAGCTTAGAGAAGTGACATGATCACCAAAACTATCACAGTTACTACTATCCATTTCAAAATATCAAACACCTAACATAATACAGAAAATCAACCACATAAACTAAAATTCATACAAAGCCACAAAAACCAACAAAGTGAGTTATAAATGATATTAAGGCTTATGTAATGCCCTGAAAGAAATTCAATAGAAGGAATTTCTTTGGACTCCAGGAATTCCATGAAAAACTATGAGGATTTCATGGATGGAGCAATTGATTAGGTTTTAATCTGTTAGCATAGTCAAATTATGATATGCTAAGGGGACATATTGCCTTTTTTTCTTTTTTGAGGCACCTAGGATCATAATTATATGAAACAGATTACACCATTAGACTCGTATAAAGTTTTAAGATTTTATGGTGCAATAAAATTTTTCAAGTTTTCCAAGTGAAAAATAGGCCAACTGGAGAGCGCCACGACACCAAACTACCGTCACATCGCCATGTAGGGTGTCCAAATTAGCCTAAGATCACTAGGGAATCTCATTGGACATATGGCACCATCACAACCCTCTATTTAGAATACACTTTACACTTGTCAAGTGAAGTATAGTTGTGTAAGGAGGATTGAGTGAAAATCAAGCAACCTACATGCTCTCTTAGACCCATCACACTATTCCAACCACCTAAGTACACCCATGGTCGGCTCCCAAAGAGGGTTTGAGACCCCAAACCCCAAATTGGATGCCACTCGATCTGACCTTTCTTGCTTCCTTCTTGGAGTGAAGCTCATCCTACAAGTAACAATCACCTCAAATACTTTCTCTTACACTCCCATCCACTCTCTTACACCTTGGTACCCTCCCTTGACCAACCCCAATTGGGTTTGAACTTGAAACCCTAAAGAGAGGCAATCAGGTGTGATGTTTTTTGTTTCAGCCAAATACATCCCAACCACTTGGTTTTTCCTACAAGCAACCCTCCCTTGAATGACCACTCTCTTGAACAACCTTGTACCTTATGGTCAGCCCAATAGTGTACTGGAAACTCAAGCCACAACACTCCACCTCGCACACACACTCAGCAAGCACAAAGCCAAAGCTGACCAAGGCTTCACCAAGTTTGCAAGCAAGCCTTCCATCATCATCATAACCTATCATCAACCACCCAATTCAGCCCCTTTGTCTCTTCTTCTATAGCCCCCATGCCATTCTCTTCATTTCTCACACACAAGACTTTCACACTTTGTTTTCTTGTAAGCTACCCTAGTGTAAGTATTGAGGGAGATTGGTGCTAAGTTTTCTCTTGGTCATTCAAAGATTGTAAGTATATTTTCTACTTCAAGCTCTTTTATTTTATGATGCTTTGAGTCTTGAGCTTGTTAGTAGTATGTTAGTTATTTTTTTTTCAAAGTTTGATGGTTGAATCTTGATAGTTGGTATTGAGGTTCTCAGTTTGAGCATCGTTGGTGTGCCTTGGAAGTTTTGATGAAGTGTTGTGTAATCCTAAGTGTTTCGATTCTCTAGTGTGGTAATTTGATGACTATTCAAATCCTTCGTTGGATTTATGGCATATGAGGTCTTAATAGAAAGATTTGCATGCTCCTCTAGGGTGTTAGAAACCGAAACCTTAAAGCATGGAGTTATTTGTCTAAGTTTGTCCTTTAAACTCTAGAAAACTTGAATCAATAGCTTGATCCCATAAACTCTTTTTCATAAAGATTGAGTCCGTTATTTGAGTTGGATTTTTAGCCTTATAACTAGGGTTTTGGATTTAGCTTTTTATGAACATGCAAATATATGAATTTTTATGCAAGCTTTGAAAATTTTGACTTGTTATGTTATATTGAAAATGGTTCTAAGACCAAGATAGAACATGAATATGAGATGTATAGATGTGTTATTTCAAGAAAAATATGCATGCAACTTAGGGATTTAGTCACTTTATTCAAAGCCGAGTATGAACATGTTTCGGGTCCTAGGGTTGGTGTGCAAGCTGATTTTTCAACTCTTGAAAAAAATCATTTTTGTTGCTTATTCATGCATAATATCAACTAAGATTCAGTGTTTAACATGTTAGAGGTTTATTTGGAGTCCTTAGTGTCAAACTTCAAATGAAAGGCCAAAGACACCATGTTAAGGTTCGGTTTGGCCTATTCTTATTGTTTTGTGTTGATTCTTTCAAATGACATGTTTATGGCCTTGGAAAAATATATGATTAGAGTCTTGGCATATTACTAAACTAGGAATTGGATGTTAGTTAGTTTGTTAATTTTGGATTTTGCAATAAATAGTGTGCATAAGACCAAAAAATCAAACCAAGTGAAAAACTAGGGCTAGATGTTTCAGCCATGTGAGGTTTTTATACTAGATGTGATTTTTTGTTGATGGAATTAGAATGAAAAATCCATTAAGTATGTAAAATATTTGTAAAGTTTGAGACCCATTTGTAAATTTTGAAAGTTTAGGGGCTTATTTGCAAAATCCCAAGAGTTAAGGGGAAATTTTGCAATTAATGTCCTAGAATTAGTAAGTTCTGATTTTAGCATGCTCTATGTTGTTACGCACAAGCAACTATAAGTTAGCTTCTAACTTGTAGTGTATTATAGTATGTAAGATGGTAAGATTTATGCAAGTAAATCCATGTTATAATCATGGTTTATTTTATATTGAAATGTTTATACCATGCCATGTTGCCATATATTTCAAACATGAATATCTGTCATATAACATGAACACATGTCATAAAGCATACGAGTCTATCATGAAACATTTTTCTAATTAGTCAAGCATGAGCTGTTAAGTTTTATCACGACGCCAAATGCTAGGATGGGAGATTATCCTAGTGGAACTCTCTTGTCCACTCTGAAGTGAATAAAATGGATTGGAATCCTCGGAGTTGACAAAGAACCGTCAATCAAACTTCAAATAGATCCAAAAGATTCCGGAGAAAAATCAAAGGCACCAAACGCTAGTGGGTGCCAAACATGACTTAAGACAAGGAATTACCATGAGGTAAAACTTTCATGACGTACTCGTAGCTGGTGCAAGGACCTGTGATGTAATGTGGTATCAGTAAGAGCGCACAATTGATAAGGAACTATGGAGTGTCTATATCATGTAAGAACAAGAATAAGAAGGAATGGCATCTGTCTACGAAAGTAAGCATGTCACGAATTATGAAAAACTCTGATGTCATTAAGTTATGTTTTGCATAAGCCAGTCAATGTCTATCGCACATACATGTCATATTTATTGTCGTGCATACTTAATATACTATTAGTAGTTTAAGAGTATAACTTGCTGAGAATTATAAATTTTATCGTGGTAGTCCAAAATACCATTCCTCCCGGAATGGTAGAAGTTGTGCCAAGACTCAATGGAGCACCGAGTCCCCAGTTGGATGACGTCAAGTGGATCAAGGACGAGCCTTGAAGAGCTAATGGAGATGATACTCCAATTTTTGGATGTTGTTTTGACTCTAATAGGTGAGCTGCATGAGCAGCTTGGACTATAGAATAGATTTCTTTATGTATGTAACTAAGGAGTTTCAACTCCAGTATAATGTTTAATTGTTTTGAAGACTTGTTGGATGAATGATGATACTTTTGGATATGTATGAATGAAACGTAAGGTTATTTTTGGATTTAGTACTCTAGTACAATGAATGTTGGTCAAAAAATAATAATCTGTTGCGTTTACTGCATATTCTTATAAACATGTTAGGTACATTGCATCTTATCTATCATAAACAGGGGTATATAATCTCGTGGTGCATGTATCGACGCTTCAATCTCTGTCAAATCCTAAGCGGAGTTTGGGGGCATCATAGTTTTAATCCAAAACCCTAAATTAGGTTAGGATTTCATATTGAACTCCTAACTTCATATAGGGTTTAGGGATTCAATCTGAAACCCTAATCTAATATGGGCATGAGGTCCTTAATAGGGTTTACGGGTAAGACTTGAGAAATTCAAGCATTTGTTGATGATGTGGGTCTCCAATGTAAAAAGATGTTGTGCCTTGATATCCCTTCAAAATGCAACTCAAGTTTTCTTATGTTAGAAATAGCCAAATAATATAGAAAGACCTTTGACGCTTGGGAAATGAGCACATGCAAAATATTCATCACTTTGATGAGGAGGAAGGGATTGGGAGGTTAGGGCCGTCCAAAGATGCAGATTAGGAAAATTTCAAGTTCTTTGTTGAATGTTTGAGGCTTTTCCATGATATCACCTGCACCAATTTTTGTTCTTTATATGTCATATCAAATGAATATTGGCAACAAATTTATCAAGTTAAGATGTAGTTGGATGAGATGTGAAGTTCAAATATGAGAAATGATGGGAAGATTTGAGTAAGATCAACATTTTGTATATGTTGTTATTGTTTTTACCCGTGCTACAAGATTGATGGAATTCTGTATGGGTTGGAAAGTATTAGTGGTAAGGGATTGGTAGATCAACTTTTGTTAAGGGTTAAGAATACCCTCAATTGCCTTATTCAAGAGACTCAGTACCAAGGTTCCATCATCCACCACTACTTCGCCTCCTACCGATGCCAAGAAGAGAAGAAATCATAAGTAGGGTATGTGGTTTGGCGATATATACAAACAGAAGAAGAATTTAGACAGCCAAATGGACTTGAAAATTATTTTTCAGCAAAGCTACACCTATACATGGAGGAGTATGATATTTTAGGTTAGTGGAAGATAAATGCCATCAAATATCCTATTCTCGAGGAGATAGCTCGTGGTATCTTAGTCATCCATATTTCTATAGTAGCCTCAAAGTTTGCCTTTAGCACTGGAAATGCATATTAGATCCATTTAAGAGTTCATTGTCTTCTATCACTGTGGAGACTTCACTTAAAGATGGATCAAAGAGAAGCCTATTAAGGTTCAAGAGGTGGTAGACTTTGTGGACAACTACGAGCTGGAGGACGATCAAGATGGAAATGGTAATTACTTTTGATTAATTATTTGTTGTAAAATGTTTTATGTTTCATATTAGAATTTAATTTTGATTTCAATTAGTGTAGGATCAAGTTCGGAAAAAGAGGCTCAATCTAATTTGGATGCGCATTGACACACTCATGGTTTGTTAATTTATTCCTTGGATAATTTTTTTTATTTACTTACATTTTTAATTAAATTTCCTTTATTTTTTAGATATCATATTCTTATTTTCATTCATTCTTTTATGCTTTTTTTTTCCAGGTTCTATATGGTTCTTAACTTTTTGCATAATGCATCTTGGACTCTTGGTGGCATGATGCCTTGGAGGGACTATTTGTAACAATTTTTTCATTCTTAGAGTACTCAAACTATTTTAATATTTTTGGATTTTTATTTATAAACTTTATTTAGGGATTGAGATTATTTTTAGATTAATTTGTAATAATTTAGATGTAAACTTTATTTATATTTAGATTGAAAATGTATATCTTTTTTACGTGGGCTTAAGGCCATTTTGGGTGGGTTATAAAGCAAGTTATGGTTTCAAAAATGAATTCTAGGCTCAATGGGTCAATGGCCCATTGAGATCCATAGGTGGCCAGACAATCTGTGGGCCAATCTGCCCGCTCGTCCAGATGAGCGGGCCCACTCACCCACATATAATGGGGCTAGGTAGTAGGATAAAAAATAGGTCCTCTGCCTGGATGAGTGCCGGGGCTGAGATGGCCACCTGCCTACCTGCATAGAGTAGCTCGCAAGCCTACTTATGGAATAGATGACACAGATAGTTCTGATGCTAATTGTGATGCCTCCAACCTTCGCTTGGAATGAAACGAATATTTAGAGCGTCGAGACATGTAACACAGGGTTACATACCCTCATACATGACAGTTAGTATGCAATGCATCCTATAAGTGCAACTAACAAAATGCAATATTCGCAATGGATTAAGGGTGAAAATAAAACTTATGCTAGAATAATTAAAAACATCTCAATTCATTAGTGATCATCATAAGTTCAAATCAAATAATAGCATAATCTTAGTATAGCTAAACTTAAGAAGTCTCCAAAGCTAGATCAACCACTTCTGTAATACCCTAGTCCTACTATGTAGGTCCTTACGTCATTTTATTAATTCTTTAAGTTAAATATTTTGAGATAAAGATATTTATTACTTTTAATTACTTTATTTTAAGATGAGTATGTTTTATTTTAAAATATGATTTTTTTTTAAATAAATCAAGGGTATTATTTTTAAGACTTTGAAATATTTTCCCTTGAGCCCTTTAATCTTATTCATTTAAGAAATGACCCAATTATTCTCTACCATTAGATTGGTAGGTGAAAAGCATCCTTGAGGTGGATAGATCTCCACCATCCATTTGGTTCCTTGTGTTGGAAGGAGGAAACAAAGATTAAAATGTCATTTTCCCTCCTCCAAGCTTACGTAGGAAGCAACCAAAAAGAAGAAAACAAAAACAAAAATTATCCTAAGGCATTCTACTTCTACCTGTCGGTCTACACCCAAGAAAGAAAAAGAAAAGTTTTCATATTCTTCTCCAAGCTAAAGTCGATCCTCTCTTATTCTCCTTTATTTTCATCTTCAAGAAACCAAGTTTCCCTCATCTTCTTCAAGCTTTGTGACTCCATAGCAATGTTTTGAATACCGTACCAGACGCCGTACCGGTCAAGGCACTAGAATGAAATATTTCGATACCAGTACCGTTTCGGGATAACATTTCGGGATAGTCGATATATAAATAAATTATATATCGAAATTATATTCCAAAATAATAATCTATATATAAATAAATTAAATATAAATTCATATATATATAAATTATAAATAGTCTAGTCTGAATTGGGGGTTAGAAAATAAACTTGTAGTTTGAAAAAAAAAATGGCCAAAATATCAGAATTGAGGCCGGTACAGGCCGAAATTGAGGCCGGTACGTTCGTTATCCGCCGGTATTTTGGCCGGTACGGAATAGATATAGTACATGTACCGGTCAAACAACCAGTACGAAAAATTTCGACCGTACGGCCGGTACGATACAAAATTCACAACACTGCTCCATAGCAAGCGAAGAAGAAAAATATTTTTCTCTCATCCTCTTCAAACTGTATGAGAACACTCCCTCCATGCCCATTTTCAGTTTTGCCTCAAAACTTGGAACCAAAGCTTGTTTTCATCTTCAAAATGGTGAAATCTTGAAGGTAATAGACTTTTAATTTATTCCCTAGTATGATTTACATGTGGGTTTCGAGTTTCACCATTTTCTTACCCATACTGTTTCGATTTTGGGGTTAAAACAGTTCTATCATTTTGGCTCTTCATCAACATGGCTATACCACTATTCAATCCACCGTCTTGCCTCTTGAAAGGAGCTAAGAACTTAAGGTAAAATTTTTAATTTGACTCATTTGTTTTTAGTGTGATTTTGGAAGCCAATTAAGTTGTTTTAGCTTGTGTTTTGATGTAGTTAATTTCCTATGTTGCAAATAAATGTGTATACCCTGTTTTTGGCCCAAACCGAATGGTATTATAGTTGTTTTGGTATGTATTTTCCTTTATTTCAAAGATACTATGTTGTTATTAAACTTGGTTTAATCATATGTGATAATTAAAGTGATTTTAAATTATATATGTTGGTATCATGTGCCTTGTATTGAGGTTTGGTTGGTAATCTATTTTTAGGATGCTAGAGGTTTGGTTTAAAGGTTTTGCTTGGTTCTATAATTTTATATCTTGCTCTTTAAAAGTATTAAGTGGGTAAAGCATAAGCTTAAGTGTTTAAAGGTTTTAAAGTTGCTTAATGGGTAACTTTGCTATACTTTATGCTATGTTTAATTTTAATGGGATATGCTAGTTAAACTAGAAAATATTGCTTATGTGAATAGATTATAGCTCGGTTAGTTTAGATATAAGAGATTAATTGTGCATAATATATTATGATATGCAAAGCTGTCCAAGTATTCCCAAGTCCATATCATGTCATGTCTTAATGTAAAAATAGCTCATTTATGTTGTCCCTCAATTGGTTAAATTCTACCTAATCCAAGAGTCCAAAATGTTGATAAGCTATCCTTTTTATAATGAGGGACTACAAGTTGATTTAAAGGGCATGTTTCCTAAACTTGTTCAGCCTACTTGAGATGCCTAAATCTATTTTAAAGTCTATTGTTGAGAATTTCTAAATTTTATCTCCTAATGTCCACAACCCAAAGTGAGCTTGAACTGAAGAGACCTTACTTGAAGCCTATGAATTCTTAACTACTCTTCATGTAAACTTTTAAAATAGACATTCCATGGACAGCTAGCATGTCTTAATATTTAAGTTATTTTTCTTATAAGTTGAGGTGAAAAGTAGTCATTTGGGTTAATGCTAAGCATGGAAGGGATGTTAGATCGCAATATCATGACTTTCTCTTTTAAATGGAGGGCTAAAGAATATTGTATGGGCATTAACACGATTATGTTATTTATTGAAATAGGACCTATATTGAAGTTGGAAGTATCGAGGAGAATAGAGTTAAGTAGCTATGACCATGTTTCTTACACCAAGTTCTCTTTATGAAAGAATGTTTCTCTCTTTTATTGCAAATGTTCTTCTAAAGAAAAGAGTAAATGAATATAATATGTACAAGCCCTTTCTTGATAGCCCTGTTAAGCACCCTATCGATTATAATTGTGTGTATGTGTATAAGTTAATGCATGCACATAGGTTCTAAGTCATGAGATTTCCATACATGCTCTCTCAATAAACTTATTGATTATTCCTATATGTAATATAGAATGAAAATGTATCTTATTCATAGGAATGCATGTGCATCGGAGTAAGAAAGGTGACGAAAATGTTTTGATTGCAAAGGAAAGGAAATGAATGTCTCATGCCTTATGCTCTAAGTGATTCTTTAAATGAGTTTTAAAATGTCCCTATGAACCGATGCTTTAAATGAGACAAAGAAAGTATTTTAAAATGTCCCTATGAACTCATGCTTTAAATAAGGCGAAGAAAGTATTTTAAAATGTCCCTATGAACTCATACTTTAAATGATGCGAATAAATTATTTTAAAATATCCATATGAACCGATGCTTTATAAATGCCATGAAAAATTATGTTTAAACTCATGCTTTTAAATGATGTTCTTCCATGAATGAATTGTTAAATGAAAATGACTGAAAAGAAATGACTGAAAGGACTGACATGAATGAATGAAAGAAATGAATGAATGAATGTTTTATTGTATGAAAATATGTAACGGACATATGAATGAGAAGGGTACTAAAGGAATGGGCAGATGGCAATGTCGGGTAAGTAGTACTGGTAGTGCACCAAGTGTTGCCTCCTGACTGAAAGGGATTCTCAACCTGTGGGCACGGGCGGAATCCAGGTCTAAAGGAAGACCGTTAACCCTAATACACGGGACGTAATAGTGTGTACAGACCAAAGAAACTGAAACATGAAAGTATAATTATTTCTTAAAATGTTTATGCATGAAATCATAGTTATTGCTTATTTCTTAAAATGTATATGCATGAAAGTATGGCTTATTACTTAAACTGTTTATGCATGAAAGCATTGTCACGATTAGCAAATGTTTATGTATGCATGTTTTCAAACGAAAAGATTATGTGATTAATAAGTTGACTGCATGGTGTACTGTTTATTGAATATTTTACTCACTTTTGTTTTAAATGTTTTAAACGTCGAGGTAATAACGAAAAGGCTGGGGAGCAAGGCATTACTACAAAGGGAGAGGCAGATGATTATGGATGATGGATTATGTTTATGGTCGAACATTTTATTCGACCTTATATGGATGATGGGTTATGTTTATGTATAGACGTTTTATGTTGGGATGGACTCTGAGAGTCTCTTATGGTTGAATGTTGAATAGCATGTATATCAGGTGTTCCCTTTATTAAATTAAAAGTTTAGAGTACACATGTGTCATGTTCATGATGATAGAAAAAAAAATGAAAGAAAGAAAAGGACAGGTATGTACGTCGTGATCCCGCCCTTCCCGGGGCGGGGTTGTGACAACTTCATGCGATCTAGAGCATGAAGGACTAGGGTTATAAACATTAAGATAAAATCTAATCTTTTCTCGAGATCTGGCTCCTCCTCAATCAGTTAGATCCACCGCTCCATCCAGTCCATCCTTCTCGAGTCCTGCCACAACTTCTATCATTCTGAATGTAGGTCCACAAGAGGTGAGATGTACTTGAAATTTCAGTAAGTTAAACAACTAACGTGCACAAAGATAAATTATGCATGAAGAATTATAAATATGAAATGCAAAAAATCAATATGTGTTTTCCATCCAGATTCCTTAACATTTTCAAAAAAATTGAGACACATATTTTCTTTTAGAGAATAGTTTTCACTTTGCTAGCAAAAATAATCATAACGTTTCAATATTATTGGCAATTCATATTTAATCATAATATCATAACATGTGGTATCATCACAATTCTCCATATGCATTGTGAGTACCTCTCGATGACCGTAGTACAACTCACGTTGAAACTACGTTATATGCAGACTAGTTCTCAATGCATTGGTAATATAATATAACATCATAACATCATAACATATACACCCACCAGCATTAGGTTTCATAACATTTGACTTTGCTCCGGTATTCTTTAAAAAGAACTCATTCGAAGCTTGTTGACTGTTCTTCGTCAATCTAGGGATTATCATTCCATTCTTAAGCACTCCAGAGTGGACAAAGGAGTTCCACTGGGATAATTTCTCATCCTAGCCTTTGGGATCGTGACAAAAATTATTTTCATACTATGTTGAAAAAAAATATTTCATGACATGTGCATATGTAGCAAGCTTTCGTGTGAAAAAAACATTTATAGATGCAACATGTTAAAATGGTGAAAATATCACATGTCATATAAGTATGCACTCAATTTATCATATAACATGATATTTTATGTTCAAAATGACAACTGAAACATGAATGTGGCATTTATCAACAAATCATAAATAATTTATCAAAGTGTAAGTTAAAGGCCAACTTATAAACTTCCTGAGTTTGAAAAGTCGTAGCGTCTAAAATAAAATTCATACTAAGTTAGGATTTGAACCTCTAAAGAAGATGTTCATAATCAAATGGATAAAAATAGATATTTACAAAAATACCCCTAACTTTCAAAAATTACCACTAAGGCCCTAAATTTTCACTATTTTGCAAACAAACCTCAAATTTCCAACTTCATGGGCCTCATATTTTTTATATTTTTGATATTTTTGATATCAACCCGTGGCATACACTCTAGTTGATATCTTAGTGTGTTTTCAACTATTGATCTCTATGAATGCATACTTATGTAATTTTCTTTAGTCACAAATAATTACTATAATCCCTAATGATATGATAAAAGGCCAATTCTTTAGTGAGCAAGTTCATCCCAACACTTAATCATGGCTAAAAACCTTAATCTTCATTAATCCTTCATTAATCAAGCTTAATGTTTCTAGTGTAAATCACAAATGCATGCTTTCAAAACTCACCCAAAATATCTATTTTTATTCTTATCCCAATTAGAACGTTTCTAAATGCTTAATCATCAAGCCCAAGTAGAATAATCAAACTTCATACCTTAATCACAAACTTACTTAAACCCATACATGTTTTGATGATCAACATAAAATAGAATTTAAAACCTATCATGTCAGGCTTCTATTCAAAAATCAAACTTTCCATGATCATTCTAAGACATTAATAAATCATATCAAAATATGCTAAGACATGTCATAGCCAAAATTTCCACTTAAAACAATTTAAACAGTTAAACCATTCTTAATGAACCCGGTTTTGAATTAAGTATGGTAACATTTTGTAAATTCATCCAAAAATTACTCCAACACTTAAAATCATAACTTGACATGTAAACTAAGATCTAGGGCAAGAAAACTTACAAATTTCATATCTCATTCAAGCTCCTAGCACAAGAACTCCCAAGAACTTCAAGAACACTCAAGCACTCACACACCTTTCGGTTTCTCTCAAAACTAAGGGGGAAGGTGGCTCTCAATGCCCAAGGGGGAGCTGGAGATGAGGTGTGGAGGAAATGAGGGGGCGGAGGGGATTTTTATAGGTGGCCAAGGGGATGGAGACATTGGCCTAAGTCCATGGGAATTGGATGACTTGGGTGGTGATGTAAGGAGCTAAATTTTCAACTTGCACTTCATCACCTTGTGTCACTTGTGAAAAACAAAATAGTGCCCTAAATCACCATGAATTCATCACTACAGGTGCTACATTGATCCTAAAGGTGCTGGTCAAGTCGTGGTGTAGAAGGAATAGAAGAAAAACCAACCATGGGGCTGACGGGTTCAAAGTGGTTTTCCTTGGGCAGTTTTGATCATAGCCTTGAGTCATCCTCTTGTCTCTTCTTCAAGGTTGATTTGAGCAGGTCATAAGTCACTTCGTGAAGGCTTTCTCAAGTGGCAGAAGGTGGAGGGTTGGCTTCCATGTGATCATGAAGATGCAGCTCAAAGAAAATGATGTAATGGAGGGTGGTTGCCGATTGGAGTGTTGCACAAAAGTCATTCGGTTTGGTGCCTTCTTTGGGTGTGAAAACTGTTCAAATTATCATGATGACCATGAGGGCCTTTTGAGGATTGGGTGGTGCTGGAGGTGGCATGGGGTGGTGGCTCAACCATGGGCAGAAGGGAGGTTGAAACTCAACTAATTCAGTTTCCATCCAACTAGTGTCCAAGGTGCATTCGGTTTGGGGCTTTGGTTTGATTTTTTAAATCAAATTTCATCCAAGGCTTGGTCTGGGTCTAAAGGGATCATATGAGGTGTTTAAAGACCATAGTGCCCTTGAGAAAAAGGCACAAAAGGATTGGGCTTAAGGGCAAAGCAGTCCATTGCACACAAAGGGCACACATGTATGGCAATTGGTGTAGTTTGGGTTTTGATATGTCATTTTTTCTAATGACATGTGTGGAGGTTTATCTAGAGTCCTAATATGATCTAAGAATGATGTAGTTGAATAATGAAACAAGAAGATTTTAGATCAAAAAGGTTAAAAAGATTAAGAAAGAAAATTAAGCTCTAAAACATGGTTTAAAGGTCACTAATCTTGGGTAAGGTGATTAATGGTCTTAACCCAATTTTAAAACTTAATTTGGGTACTTAGGATATGATATGGACTTGAGAAAACCCATGGTATGGTGTATTGGGCTTTCAAATTGAAGAGTAAAATAGAAGCAAAACAAGGCTTTGGGCCTTGTGGGCTTAAAAGGGCCATGAGTGTGGGTTATGGTCCAAAGGCTTTAGGGTTTGAGTGAATGGAGGCCTTGTTTCTAGATTTTGAGGGATTAAAAGAGGCTTCAAAATCTACAAAGATGGGGCTTGAAAGGCTTACATTGACCTAGTTGGGCCATAGGTCAAACATATACCAAGCTTGACCCAAAGGCCTTATGCCTTCCTCATATTTGGGCCAAGGCTATCCTACCAAGACTTGCATTCCTATGAGGCTTAGTTTAAGGCTTCTAAGGCTTGGCCCATAAATGTCCTAAGGTTTTAAAGGCCTTAATAGAATTACGAATGGGCTTGTTTTTCTAATCCTTCATGCTTAATAATAAATGACACTAAGTGTCATGGCCTAAATAAATCTAACTATCAACATTGAAGTAAATAAAATAAGCAAAAATAATAATATAATAATAATAGTAATAATTAAAATAATAAAAAAATATTTGAAGCCCAAAATCATAAGCTTAATCTAAGGTCGTTTAAAGATTAATCTTAATGGTTAATTAGGCAGGGTGTTACATTAAGTTTTGAGTGCCTTACACGTGAATTCTAAGGCCTCGTTTGTTTTTAGAGATGAGATCAGATGAGATTTTTTGAGATGTGTGAATAGTATTGAGATATGTTGAGTATAAATGAGATAAGATAAAATTGTGTTTGTTTACAGAGATGAGATGAGATTAGTTTGATTTTTTTTTAAGTATTTATAGTGGTGGGACCCACAACTAATTATATTATTTTCTATAATAAAATATTTCCAAAATATTGAAGACAGTGCATGAATAGTACCACCAAATGAAAAATAGTTTTCAATTTTCCTTTCCTGTGTTTTCCTGGTGTTGTTGTATAGTCTAATAATTGTACAAAACAGTAACAACAAGGACGAAGGTTCAGACGGCAGATTAGCTCTCTCCCTAACCGTACTAAACAACAATCAAGGAGAGGTTCATATCAGTTTTTTTCTTTTCTGTACAGTACAATTTATTAACAATAATAAATTAATGAGAGATGAAATGAGATACGATGAGATGAGATAAAAAATAGGTGTTTGTTTTTTTAGTTTCATCCCTAAAAGCAAACCAAGGCCTAAGTTGTATAGCAATTAGTCCTCTCTCTCTCCTAGAAAGGTGGGGTGTTTTCTCTCTACTGTTCTTCTAAACGTAGAGGTTTCTCTCTTGAACTTAGTTCAAAGAGCACACTGTTTTGATTGGTAGCAAGCTTCATTATTGAAATTCTATTCATGGCTGAAGAACTATCTAGCCTGACAGCATGTACAGGGGCCTATGTCTCACAGAGGAAGAGAAATAGGAAGTCTTCATTCCGACTGAGGAAGTTTTGATATCCATTGAAAAGAGTAAGAAGTGCTTGGCTACTCTTGTTGTAGCAGAAAAAAAGGTAAACAGAGGAGCATTTCGGTCTACTATGAGTAAGGTATGGAAAGTGGAGGGCCAGGTTTCTTTTAAGATTACTGGTTTCAACAAATTTCTGGTTGAGTTTCAAAGTACCATGGAAAAGGCTCAAGTTTTATCGGGACAACCCTGGTCTTTTGATAGGTCTTTGGTGTGTTTGTTTGACTGTGAAGGTTGTTTGGCTCCCAAGGATATTTCCTTCAACAAAGAACCATTCTGGCTACAGCTTCATGATTTGCCTTTTGATGGTATGAATAAAACCATGGGGAAAGGTTGGGTGCAGCTACGGGTATTGTTTTATCAGTGGATGTAGATGCTAGTGGAATGGCCTGGGGCAGCTTCCTTAGGGTTAAAGTGTTACTTGACATCTCTAAACCCCTTACTCGTGGTCGGTTTATTAACATGGGAGAGAAACATTTCTAGATTCCTTTCAAGTATGAAAGGCTGCCTTTGTTCTACTTCCATTGCAATGCCATTAAACATGATGGTCCTTCATGCCCAAGCTCTCCTTTGGGTGGCAAATTACGTGAAGGAGCTGCATCCCAGTACAAATCATGGCTAAGGGCTAGTTCACAGATGAGAAGTTCTCAAACTTTCAGCAAAAATGGGTATTTTGAAAATTTAGGGAGTTGGCGCCAAAACAAACCTGAGGATAGCAAGAACGATGATGGTGGGATGGGACATAATGCTCCTGGAAACTCTACTATAGCTTTTGAGCAAGCAGACCTTGGGAGTTCTAACAATAACCAGGGAAGAGGACCTTTACTGTAAAGGGCAATAAGTACACTTCTAAAGGTCATTCTGACCTTCCTCTTCAAGCAAGCTCTGATAGCCTCGAGACCTCCCCCCACTTGGCTGAAGTGCACTCAAAGGATCCCTTGATCTCTAACGTGGATTTGTCAAACCAATGCGCCTTCTACGATCAAGTTGGCCTTGGTACATCCAGTCCTATCAGAGATATTCCTCAGGTTAGCTCCCCATCCCATAACTCCCCCATCAAAAACTTTATTTCTGGCAGCTCTAAAGGGACTAGAGGGTTGGGGCTTAAGGGAATGAATGGCTCACCTGATTCACTTATGTGTTATACTAATGAACCTAAACATAGGAAAAGGCCTGGTGAAGGGTGTCATGGGCCCATCATGACAAGGAAGAGAGCAAAGCAAGCTAGGTTGGCAGAGGCTAGTTTTCAACCCTGCCAATCCCCAGGAAACACTTAGCTTGGAACTACCGAGGGCTTGGGAACCCTTGAACAGTTCAAGCCCTCAGACAGTTCGAGAGCTTCACCTAATGGTGAAGGAGAAGAGCCCGGATGTAATATTTCTTAGTGAAACCAAATGTAAGAGGGAAATGATTGAGATCGTTTGGAACAAGTTGAACTTTGACCATAGTTTTACTGTTGATTGTATTGGAAGGGATGGTGGTCTAGCCATCCTTTGGAAGAAGGAGGTGGATGCTAGTTTGGAGTCCTATTCCAACCATCACATTTCTATCTCGATCTTCTCTGATGTCTTGGACAAGAGATAGACTCTAACAGGTTTTTATGGGCAATCTGTTACTGCAAAAAGAAGTAAAAGCGGGGACCTACTTAGATTAATCCGGATTAATCTAACCTTTTTGTTGTAGTGTTGGGAAGATGGTTTTAAGATATTGCAAATAACCTTTTTATTTAGTTTGTTGTCAATGCAAGTCAAGGGGCAGTTTTGTTACATGTAAGTGTTAGCTGGTTTATAAAATGTGTTTTTGTAATTGATACACTGTTTTGTCTATTATTGAAGATGGAAAAACTACATAGGGTCAATCTAACTCCTCATATGCTCTCAAGAAAAACTCAGCCAAACCTACAGGTATTATCCTATGTAGTTGTAATGTACGTAGGCATATTTGGTAGAATTGTATGGATTAATTTTTAGACATGAAACACGTCCTATTATACATAAAAAGTTAAACAGTGGTGTGTTGCAGTAGATGATTATCAAAAAGTTTGGAATTTCCTTGTATAGGTTGATAGCCATAACTAGTAGATGATTATAGTTTGGTATTGGTTAAAGCAGATTCGTACACTAATCTCAGTAATTTGTGTTTCCAATTTTGCAGCTCAATTAAATTATAATAATGATCATCACACCAGTTACAATTGGTGAATCAAAAGTCCTCGATCATTACATGGATAGTAATGGACCAAGTCTCCATGCATGCATGCTTGAATTTATAAGAAGAATGTTTCATCCAGGAAGGTGTTTCAGATATGACTAAATTATATGTATTTGGAAACTCTTGGATTGTATTTATGTAATCAATGGAACTCTTGTTGTCCATGTAAATGCAAGAATCTTACTGGTACATGAAACTTATGTAAGTACTATATACATGTTGGTGACTTTAATGACACCATTATAACGGCAATATATATATATATATATATATACATATATGTATGTATGTTGGTTGATTAATTCATGCTTTGATCTGGACTTAGGAGGATACGAGAAAGCTGCTTAATCAAAAGTAGATAATTTTTTCACAACTTGCCATACAGGTCTCTGCAGTGAAATAATGTAAATGATCAATTGAATATTCATAATAATTAGTGATTGAATTGGTTAATGTTAAGCGGAGCATTTTACCCAATTAACTACAATAAAACAAACACAAAAAAGTAACTCAAATACTCCTGACCTAAAATTCTCGTGACAAAAAAATTAATATTATTCATCATTTATATGGCAAGAAATACAGTATTTTTAGTAATAAAACTATACATGGGTAATAATTATTATTGACATTATTGTATGTTCCAAGAAATACCTTTTCCTGACCTTGTTTGCATGTAAGGATAAAACCATTTACTAACCAACTAAGTTCATCGCAAGAAAACAATTATGTGCATCCAAACTGTATAACAAATGACTTTTTTCGACAAGTCTATTTCTCGCAATAACATATTTCCAACGGAATATATATGTAGCAAGTACTTGAAATTCATGTGAATTAGTTGTAGCACAATAGACAAAACGCACGAGACATGTTTGTCGAAAAATGTAAATTGTGACAACATAAAATGGTATTCTTGGCAAAGTTTTTTTGTCAGAAGTAAGTATTTCTCGCTATATATTTTAGTTACTAAAAACCTCTTCCGTTGAAAAAATGTACAGTGTGATCATTTTTTTCTCACGAAAATTATATATTTGTCACCATCGAATACGGTCGAAAATAATTGTTATTCCGACGAAATACATGCTCGTAGCTTTAATCACTTTAGGTTGCGACGCAATTCTGAGGAGTCAGCTACGATCACATTTGGCAGGTAACACTTTATTCTGGCACAAAAATGCCTTAATTGCAACGAAATCATCGGCGGGAAAAATCACTATCTGTTGTAGTGTCCACTCAAAAATTTAGAATCCCTGGTTGTGCATGGGGGATTTTAATGAAATTCTGTACCAAGATGAACAATTTGGCTCATATGCACGACCCTTTAAGCAAATGGAGGATTTCAGATTGGCTCTAATGGACTATAATCTTGTGGACATTGGATTCATAGGATCTAAATTTACCTGGAATAACAGAAGGGAGGGGTTTGAATTTACTAAGTCTAGATTGGATAGGACCTTGGTTAATGATGAGTGGCTAAATCCGTTTGAATTCAATTATGCTTTTGTTTTGCCAGGACAGTGTTCAGATGACAACCCTCTCTTCATCCAATGCTCGAATTTTGCTCAATCAGAAGCTCCTAAGTAGAATGTGTTTAGATATGAAGTTGCCTGGGGCAAAAGAGAGGGATGTATTGAGCTCATTCAACGGGGATTCAATGGGTTCCATCATTGCCTCATTATGTTCATCTATGCCATTGAACCCTAATCCTCTTCTAGGGGAAGCAGTAGCTGCACGTAGAGCCACTTCCTTATGTGCTGAGTTGGGGCTACACCAAATCATCTTAGAAGGTGACTCTCTTGTTGTGGTGAAGGTTGTTCAACACAAAGAAGATAGTTGGAGTTCCACTGGTATTGTTATCAGAGACATCAAGCTCATGCTTTCTAAGACCCGTAACTGGTCTATTCAATATGTCCCTAGGTAAGTTAATGTTATTTCCCATTATTTGGCAAAGTTTGCTTTCAATTGCTCATAAGATTGTTTACTTATTGAGGATTATCCTCCTTGTATCCAGTATCTACGTTAATGAATAAAGTCTATTCCTTTAAAAAAAAATAAGTTGTATGGCAATTGTCTCATTAAAAAAAAAAATCCTATATGGAGATGGGTGAAGTGATTTAATTATGAAAGTTAGAGATCTATGAAGGCTTGGATGTTTTGACCCAACATTATTCGTCATTTTTTTCTAATGAAAACGAGGGGTACATTATAATTTGAAAGGATTATTCGCGACATAGTATAATTTTTTTTACAACTCTTTTTTTTTATAAAAAAAAAAAACTATACAAAATTTAAAATACAAGTAAAATATTTTTGAAACAAAATATCATCTCCATTATTAAAGTCCACCATCAAGTCATTCTTAGTCGACCTCCCCATCTCAAAAGGCCTATTTCTTCACAAGTTTCTCTCCAACCAGCACAATTATTCCAATATACTCAGATCTATTTTTTAGATTATGATCCACGATTTACGCCATAGAAGAAAAAAATAAATATGTAGGGAAGTCAGTCTTTATTTATGAAATGGTACAATTATTCAAGTCAGAAATCAGGACAAGAATAATTATTATTACTGTTTCAACTGATGGATCAAGATAAAATTACTTTCGGCCACTATTATCATATTATTGTTCAGGTTTTACTATTTTCACTAATACATTAAGATAAAAAGAAAAAAAAAATCAGTGACCATTATTATATTATTGTACTTTTATTAGTTTTTATTATTTTGATCAGGTGCAATTATGGAATGCCTTATTAAGATGCTTAAAAAATATCATCTTTATTATAAAATGACTTAAATTTCTTTAAAAGTAAAAGAAAAATCTTACTCATCATGTAACATCCGGACCCAATCAAGCTCAATTATTTATTTATTTTTTTGTTTTAATTTTTTGTTTTTTTTTTAATCTATTTTTTTTTCACACGTTAACTTCTGTTCGTTTTATTCTTTCTATCTATTTTCTTTTTCCCCCTAACTCTTCCTCTCGTCCACAACATGCATGCACACACACGACTCAGCCTGTCATATGCACACACGTCTCTCTTATCTCTAGAGTTTTCGCATCATATTTATACGCACACAATAACCATGCGTAGAGAACGCCTTCGTTACGTTCACTGCCGCCGCTAGCAACTCCTTCCCACACAAACAGCAACCCACTTCCACCGTAAACGACCATCACCCAAGGCCCAAAGCCTCACCATAGCCACTTCTTTTCATCAATGTGAGACCTTCTCCTCAGCGCAACCGTGCAACACCCAATCACTGGCCAAGCCCGTAGCGCAACACAGGTTGACTCTCCGTGACGCCGTTGCCCTGCCACATGAACTCACAGACAGCAACTCCTATGTGCAACAATGCACCACCCCCTAGCCGTCCTCACCACCACGGAAAGCCAACCACCATTGCCCAGCCATTGAAAGAGGAACACACGGCATACTCTGTTTTAGCTCCCGAAAACAGAGCATCAACAGCTCAGTGTTATTTCTCGTCCGGAGCCACCACGCGTCGCCACCGTACAACTCTATCTTCTTCTCGGTATTATCTTCTTTCTCATGTCGTGATCACTCTCTCTCCGTTCCCCCGTCATTTTCTCTTTTGTTTATCATTCTCTCATTCTCTCTCAGCACTCTCTCACTCCCTCTCGGTTACTCTCTCTCTTTCTTTCTCTCGTGCTCAGCCCAACTCAACGGCATCTTCGCCCCACTCCTGCTCCTCAGCCGCGCCACCACTGTCCCTCCAGCCAGCCCCGTCGCTCCTCACTCCTCGACGCGTGCCTCAGTTTCCCTTGGGTAAGTTCCTGTCGCCGCATGTGTTAAATCCTGTGTTATTTGTCTGGTATATGCTTATAAGTTATATATACGTACTTTATATATATGGAAAGTTTTATCCTAGATTGGGTACTTACTAGTTTTGACCTAATATATATATATATATATATATATATATATATATAAGGTAGGTTTAACCTAATGTTTTCGGGTGAGAAGTTTTATTTTTTTAAGGTTTATGTTTAAATGAGTTTTGCTTTAAGTTTCAATAAATATTATATTTATATTTTAATAATATTGTTAATTAAAGGAAGTAAACCTATTTTTTGTAAGAGATGAGTTTTTCATGACTTATTTTATGGAAATTTTAGTAACCAATATGTTCTTTTTATTTATAAAACGTTGCTGGTATTTTAAATATTTTGAATATTAATTTTTTTTTTAGTTTTATATTTATTTTAATACTTGCTTGATTTAATTCTTATTTGGTACGAATTCAATTAAGTGGATATTGATGGTTTGGGGAAAATGAGGGTATTTGGGAAATTATGAGAATTTTAGGTTTTGAGGAATTAAATAGATTATTTTAGAAGTTTAGGATTAAATATCAAAATATGAGATTAATTGAAAATTTACGAGAATTTGTGATTATTTTATAGGTGACGATTAATTACTGTTCGACATTTTGAAGGAAATTTCGAAAAAGCTAAGTCCAAGTAAGCGGGGTTCTTATGCTAGGTTTTGCATTAAAATAAAATGAGTTGAGGTTGACTTTTTGAAAAATATACATATTTGGTTATGAAAAGAAATTTGAACTACCTCAGTTATTTGTTTTGCATTATTCATGAGATTCTGTTTAAGAATAAAGTATTTTCTATCATGACTGGTGTAGATATGAACTTATTTTTGACATTCTATTTCTGATTTATGTAAAAAGAGCGAATATGAAAATTTGTGCATAATTATGTAAATATGCTTTGGATTTGCTTTGATTGCGAAGATGATACAATTTTGTTCAGTACTCTATTTGGATAAGATGTGATTTCTGAAAACTTTTGGCATGACTCTTTGATTCTGAATTTGATTCTGTTTCCGCTCTGTTCAGTTATGGCCCTGCCACTGGTTATAATATTGGATACGGCCCAACCATGGGTTATAATAGTGGATACGGCCCAACCACGAGTTATAGTAGTGGATACGACCCTACCACGGGTTATAGTAGTGGTCTCTGTTTTGAGTGCACACATTGGTAACAGAGTGATTTATGTTCTGCTTGGCTATCCGTAGATGCACAACCCTACCACGTGGGTTATACATGGCTTTTGTTCTGATATGATGTTCTGATGATGATGATGATCATTTATGTTATGTCAAAGAATATTTTTGAATGAAATTATTTCTAAATTTTCGCTCTGATATTTTGATAACATGTTTTGCTTCCGCACTCTGAAAATGAAAATGTTTTATTCTGCATTCTGATTTCTGTAAATGCTCATATTTACACACTGATATATGTTCTCTACTTACTGAGTTGTTGATAACTCACTCCTTATCTCTATATATTTTTCAGATAATTTTGATGGTTCAGCTGGAGAACAAGAGTAGGAAGTTTTAGCAAGATGTGATGATCAAAGTAGAATAAGTGCCTGAGGGTACAAGTGCTTATTTGAGAGTTGTAGTTAGTAAACTGATTTTATTTTTCAGGTATTTTGATTTGATGAGTTAAGGATAATTTCGAGTTTTTGAGATATTTTAATTTATGTTATTGAGATTTTCTTTATTGTCCTCATGGAGGAACTTAGATATTTGGATTGATTAAATGGATTAATATTTTATGGAATTTTTTAGATTTTATAGTTGTATTATTTAAGTTAATTTTAGATATTAAGAGTTAACTCTCCGGACCTCCGAGAATGGGGTGTTACACATCATCCTCACATTATACTTCATATATAAATTTTTTATTTTTTATTTTTTATTAAATGTATAGTATATGAATAATGAGTAGAATAAATCAATTAATATAAAAAGAATAAAACAAAAAAGTTAAAAAATATAAAAATAAATATGATATATGAGCGTGTAAGGATGATGGATAGGAGAGCTAAAATTAAAATGAGTTGGTATAAAGTGGCACGGTTTGCGTAGGGGTGTAAACTTTCTCGGGGCTAAACCCATCCGCTCTGTATCCTGGCGGCTGCCTCTCGTAGTCGCATTCCCAAACATAGGGAATGATGAAAACCCCATTTGGAGGTCTCGCGTTCGTCGTATAAAATACATCCCTCGAGTCTTTCTGTCTCTCGCTCTCTCCACAGAGACCCCCAAAAGCAAAAACCAAATCCTTAACCCCACTGGTATGGTATGCAAAACTCTCACTTTCTATATTCCTGTCATTCTCGGCATTCAATTTTATTTGCCAAAAATCACCCCTTATATATATTCTTGGTTTTGCTTCTGATCATTTTCATTGCTCAAATCCTACAAATCTCTCCCATTTCTACCTCCTCATTTTTTGTCTCAGAAAATAATATCAATTTGTGGGTTTTATTCGCCCCTCTAGCTTCATAACCCCTTCATTTCTATGTCTGCTTTGGATTTGATATCTCATCTCTTATATGTGAGTATTCTTTCTCGACGATAGGGCTCAAGATTTATTTTGTTGCACTTTGGAAGATCTTTAATCACGGTTCCTTGTATTTGTATGAGTACTTTTAACACCCCCCCCCCCCCAAAGAAAAAAAAAAAAGCTTAACGATGGGTTAGTCCCATCGATGCAAAGGCATTTAGGTCATCTTTTTTTAATATGTCTAATTGCATTAGTTTTTAGGATTTGGGCATCTCAAGAACACTTCTATCTTTTTGCTGAGCTTTTCTCGTTGTTTATTTTGAGAAATTATATAGGAACGAAGGAGACAAATATTTCTTCGAATCTTGTCTATGTTAGAGTTAGTTTACTGTCACGTACCTGCTGCTTCTCCATCAACCCAGTAACTAAACTGATGATCAAGAACAATCAAGAAACTCAAGAATTCAAGATGAAACCCAAGAAACCATTTATCATTTCTTGGAAGAGATTTTGGAGTAATCTCTCAAACTCCAAAAACAATTCACACTTTAACATCCAAAAAACTGAATTCAGAATACACTACAATCATCCTTCTATACCTACGGCTACTCTCATTACACGCATCGTTTCATTCTAAAATTACTGCTAAAACGGCGTCGCATCTAGTAAAAACATTGCTGCCTGTGTTAAGCTTCCACGCGAGTTGTAACAGAAAATAACAGAAAGCAACTGCCTTTGGCATCAAAACAGTGCGTGGAGGAGCTTTAATGAAACGGTGCGTGGAAGCTGAATGCAGGCAGCAATGTTTTTACTAGATTCGATGTCATTTTAGCTGTAATTTTAGAATGAAACGATGTGTGTAATGAGAGTAGCTGTAGGTATAAAAGGATGATTGTAGTGTATTCTAAATTCAGTTTTTTGGATGTTAAAGTGTGAATTGTTTTTGGAGTTTGAGAGATTACTTGAAAATCTCTTCCAAGAAATGATAAATGGTTTCTTGGGTTTCATCTTGAATTCTTGAGTTTCTTGATTGTTCTTGATTATCAATTTAGTTATTGGGTTGGTGGAGAAGCAGCAGGTACGTGACATTTACATATAGCTTTTTGTGCACGCAATTGATCAACATTTTTGGACAAAAAGTGGGAGGTTGGAGTTGCAGTTCTTGCAGCCAAAGGGTTCACACGACTCGTGTACCATCGTGGCACTATGTATCATATCTTACATCCATCCTTTACGTCCTTTTTGGACAGTGCGTGGAGGCTACCATGAAATCCCTTTTTGAGTACAAAAGGCTCTTTCCCTCGATTTCTCCTTGCTTCTCACCATTTTCATTATCATGAAAATTCTTATTTGTTCATTGTATCCTCCGTCAATACCATCTGTGCCTGTTGATATTTTGTGCTGATTAGTAATTGGATGACAAAGCATAGGGCCTGAAGGCGAGATATGGCAGAAGGCACGGAAGTTGAAGAGCGGGTGGATCTTGATGAGGAGAATTACATGGAAGAGATGGACGACGATGCTGAAGAACAGATAGATGAAGATGTTGAAGAACAATTAGATGATGATGGAGTAGATGGAGGTGAGTATGAAAATGTTGAAGAGAATGTTGAAGAAGTACATGAGGACTCTGTAACTGAGCCTAGTGGGAAAGACCAATCACCAGAAGCAGATAGAAGCCACATTGCCTCAGAATCCATTGAAGATGAAGAAAAGCCGGCTGCTTCTGTTGACAATGATGAGAAGGAGAAGCATGCTGAACTTCTTGCCCTTCCTCCCCATGGGTCTGAAGTTTTCATTGGTGGACTTCCCCGTGATGCCCAGGAAGAAGATTTGAGGAATCTCTGTGAGCCAATAGGCGAAATTCTTGAGGTTGGAACTGCACCCACTATTGCTTGCTAAATCTTTTTTTCTCCTCTTTCCATTGGTATTGCAAGGTTTTATTCTATTATTGTTGTTCAGGTAAGACTGATGAAAGATAAGGAAACTGGTGATGCCAAGGGTTATGCTTTCATAGCATTTAAAACAAAAGAGGTTGCACAAAAGGCCATTGAAGATATACATAACAAAGAATTCAAGGTAATCATGGTGCTTATTTTAGAGAGTACTATCTTCTTGTTAGACTATTGCTGCTTGGCGGTATTATTTGATATCTTTTATTACTGCAGGGTAAAAATTTAAGGTGTTCGTTATCTGAAACTAAGCATAGATTATTCATTGGTAATGTTCCTAAGAGCTTAACTGAGGATGAGTTTAGAAAATTCATTGAGGAGGCTGGTCCTGGAGTTGAAAACATTGAACTTATAAGGGTAGGTTTCAAATTGAATATTGCTTTGACGATACTACAACATTTGATGGTTGTGAATGCTTAACTTGTGGGCAACATTGCTGTGGCTATTTGCAGGATCCTCAAAATCCAAGCCGAAATCGTGGTTTTGCTTTTGTGTTATATTACAATAATGCTTGTGCCGATTACTCAAGGCAGAAAATGCTAAGCTCAAATTTTAAGTTGGATGGCAATACCCCAACTGTCACCTGGGCTGATCCGAAGAGTGCACCTGATCATTCAGCTGCTTCTCAGGTAAATAAGTTACTGTGGAACAATATGAGTCCTTACAAAATATACTTATTAACTTCAAACTGGAATTAAAATGGTCAATGTTTATCGTCATGTGGTTCCCATCCCTTTTGTTTTTTGAAGAGGGAAGGGGGGATTATTAGTTATTATTATTTATTTGATTTTCTCCAATCTAAATTTGGAGAAGCAATTTGTTGTCCTGCACAATGATGTTGGGGATGACATTGGCTGTACTTAATCAAAGATTGAACCTCCAAGGGAGTGCACAATCTGTAGTGAGCACTAGATTTATAATTTATTAGTGTGAAAGTCAATCTTCCTCTCTTTCTCTCTAGACGCACTCACACACACAACCATTGATATAAATCTATAAAAACTGTGGAGAAAGAATTATGAACTATAAGAAAAATGTATTATTCTGTTTGACCACAGAACTTATTAAATCGACCACTCCAGGCTGATTCCTGCAAATTCAAAACTCTCTTTCTTATATTCTGTTTTAGAACCATGATTCTGTTCTTTTTTTGGTCTTGTATGAAAATATGAGAGAATTACTTAAGGTATATTAACTTTTTCATCTTTGTATTCGGTTAGAATGGTAGAAACATTCTTACCGATGAGATGAGATGAGATGAAAAATTACATCTATTAATCTTGTATACATTAATGTTTTAGAACCATTAATCTTGTCTATGTCCAGTATACTTAGTTACTTCTATTGATATATATAAGATTTTTACTTTAAAAAAGAAAAAAGAAAAAAGAATGGTAGAAACATTAAGGCCTTGTTTGGTTACACAAATGAGATGAAAAATCTATAAATATTAGCGAGATAGTTTGTGAATAGTAGTGAAATGATTTGAGTTAAAATGTTTTATGTGGTTTTGGGAAATGAGATAAAAAATTGAATAAAAATATTATAAAGTTAAAAATATTGTTAGAATATAATTTTTTAATATTATTTTTATTTTGAGATTTGAAAAAGTTGAATTATTTTTTGTATTTTGTTTGGAAGTTTGGAAAAGCTGTAATGATTAGGTAATGATTAGATGAAAAAGTTGAAAAGTTGAAAAATTGAAATTAAAAAGTGTTTGTGTTTGAATGGTGTTTAGATGTTGAGATGAGATGAGATGGGTTGAGACCATCTGTAAAACCAAACGGGGCCAAGGATACTAGTATGGAATCTTATTCTTTATTTGGTTGAACATAATTTTTTTATTTTTTTAGTTTTTTATTTTTTTATTTTTATGTCGGAGAACCTTTCCAAGGCAGGGCTCTTCGGACCCACCCCTGCAGAGTAAATCCCGGTCCCGTGCACCGCACTCTCGGAAGTTTCCCTATACAGAACTGGTTAAATCTCTGACTTTTCACCAGGGGGTGTGGCCCCTAGAGATTGTTTGCACCCAAGGGGACCTGGGGGGAGCATACCCCCAAGCCCAAGGCCTTTACCACTTAAGCCAACCCCTAGGGGTTAGAATAATTAGTAGAGAAATGAGTATTTTGTATTGGATTTTCAAATTGAAAGGTATTTATCTTCTTCTTAAACAAGCCTATTCTAGCCAAAATAAAAATGTGGACATTTGAGATCACATACATGAATTGCATTCTTAGTGAAGCTATTTGGATTCAGACCATATTCTTATTGAAGCCAGTTAATGGGTACATATTTTTTTAGCATTGTATATATATATTTTTTTATCAACATTTAAATACTTGATCAAAATTTTTTTGAATCACGCGACTCGATGAATCTTTCCTTTCATGATTCCAAATTTTAAATTGAGACTTTTTTTCATGTATGAAAATGTGAAAAGCTGAGAGTATATTTATAACACTCTAATTGAAGGCTCAAACCATATGGCCTATACTCCAAAATGACTAGTCAATTATACAATTAGAGTCTCATTAGAACCTTATAAAGAGTAAGAATTTCTCATTCCTAAGCAATGTGGGATCTCATACACGATTTACCCTTATCCTTATCATATGGAGGTATCACAATGTTAAGTTTCTCATCCTAGTGTTTGGTATTTGGTAGGAAGTGTAGAAAAATTGTAGGATAAACATGTATAATTCTATTTCATTTATTTGAAGAGAAAAATGAGTATTGTCTTAAATTTGTGACCATGCACAAAATATCATTACCATGACCTTATAACTTCAGGATATTTATCATCTTGGTAAATGAGAATATTCGAGGCCAGATATGGACATTTGATATGACATAGATAAATTGTATTCTTATTTAAGTTATTTGGATTTATATCATATTTTATTGAAGCCAGTATTTAAATACATATATTCTATTAACTAGCTTTAATACTGCTTCATTAACTAGTTAATAAGTCCACATTGTACCTATCAAAATTAAATGCACATTCTAAACTCATTTATACATGAGTTTAGATGTCCGAATTACATTGTAGATGTTATATTTTTTGGGAAGATAATTGTAGAAGTTTCTTGGGAAAATAGTTGTAGAAGTTCCTCAGGTTTGATCTCTTTTCAAACTGAGCTCTAGGGTTAAAGAAGTTTCACAATGACTTCTAGGTTACGTCCCATATACCAAAATGCTCCCTCCATCCAAACGCCATTGGTTCAGTGATCAAAAACAATGTCATGCCACATCACAACCAATCATAGTATACGTGTCATATATATTCATGGTAAGCTTTGAAAAAAATAAGAAATATGAATTGTCAACATGTCATGTCAGCAGAAACATATAAAATAAATTACAAATATTAAAAAAAATCAACTAAATTAGAAAATAAAAATACATCAAATTTTAACCAAAATAAACTTCAAAATGTTAAAGAAATCATAAACTAAGTTTTGTACAACAAACCAAAATAGTTAAAATTATCGAATAAAATTAGAAATATATATTTCAAAACTTCAAAAAAATTAAACAAAGAAAACTAAAAATGTAACAAAAGGCCACCCACAAGGGGTGGCTAGTTGCAAGTCACAAAAAGCCACCATAGGGTGGCCCTTGGTTGCTGCTCATGAGCAAGGTAGCCCCTTTTTTGTTTTTCTTCTATTTTTTTTTTAATTTCTTTTCTCTATTTTTTTTCAATTTTTATTATGTCTTTTAAGGTCTTTAATATCTTTTCTAATTTTATTTTATAATTTTAACTATTGTGGTTTTTTTCTTTAAATTTAGTTTATTGTTTTTTTTTTTGTTTTAAGTTGAAATTTTTTTATGTTTTTATTTGCTAATTTTGTTAATCTTTTTAAGATTTTTCAATTCATTATATTTGTTGTATATTTTGTATTTTTAAGGTTTTTAATGCTTTTATATTTTATGCTGACTTGGCATGTTGACTGCATTTTTTAATTTGTAAAAACTGATTGTGTATATATATGACATGTTCCATCTATGGTTGGCTATGACGTGACAAATTGTGTTTTCTATCACTAGATTAATAGAGTTTGGATTAAGGGATCTTTTTTGGTTTACAAATCTAATACCAGGGATCTTTGTGAAACTTTTTAACTATAGAAATCATTTTGAAAAAAGGTTAGCCCTCGTAGGCCCTGTATGGTAATTTGCCTTGTTTTTTTTTTGTTAGTATTGAAATGCCTGATTCAAAATTTCATGAATCACACATTTTAACAAATTAATCATTGCTTGATTCTGAATCCGAATTGAAGGGATGCAAATAACCTTTCATGAATCACACATTTTAACAAATTAATCATTGCTTGATTCCAAATCCGAATTGAAGGGATGCAAATAACCTAAGGGCTCTTTAGGATTGTCTAGTAGAATGTTTTGGTTGCATGTGACACCATGCCAATACCCTTAAGTTATTAACACCGCCCAATAGGGAGGTTTCTAATTTCTCCCTCTTGGGCAATGTTCATTAGGGGCTCTCTATTATGGGCTAGGTGTTTTCTCTTATATACACTTAGTGTACTTGGTTACGCCTATTAATATTAATACATTTTTACTTATAAAAAAAAAGTTATTTATAACCAGTGACTTTGACTGACCTAGTTGGCCTTGGTGTTAAGTTTCAGACAGTGACTAGGTGTCTTGATTTTAAGTATCATGTAAGGGTGTTTCATTGTGATACCTCATATGATAAGAATAAAGGTAGGTGGTATATAGGATCTCACATTGCTTAGAAATGAGAAGTTCTTACTCTTTATAAAAGGTTTCATTAGGGCTTCATTTGTATCATTGATTAATCATTTTGGAATATAGATCATGTGGTTTGGGCCTTCTATTAGGGCGTTACAAATGGTATTAGAGCCTATCCCAACCAGAAATGTGGGACTTGAGCCATGCCACCTCTAACGGACACGCCCGACTAGTTCGTCGGGAATTTAAGGGGGGGAAATTGTGATACCCCATTTGATAAAGATAAGGGTATGTGGTATATGAGATCCTGCATTGCTTGGGAATGAGAAGTTCTTACTCTTTATAAGACTCCAATTGTATCATTAACTAGTCATTTTGGAATATAGACCATGTGGCTTGGGCTTTCCATTGGGGCGTTACATTCATGTACATGAAGGATTATGTTTCAATGATATTCTCCAAACTGTATGTTTGATGGACGTAATGTTACTCAAGCTTCTGTGAAATTTTTTTGTTGTATTAGCCCGTGTAAGCTTTTTGTTGTCTTGGCCCATGTAAGCTTTTATTTTTCTTAAATTGCATGCTCTTTGGTTACAAAAAATCTACTCAACCTCCTACTATTCATACAACCTCCACACTCCACATTATTTTTAATTTTTATTATTTTTTTCTTTTATTAAATATTTATTATATAAATAATGAATAAATAATTTAAAATAATTTAAAAAGAATAAACTCAAAAAAAAATTAAAAAAAATATTTAAAATTTAAAAAATTTAAAAAAGTGTAGAGTGTGGAGTGTGGTGGAGGTTGTGTAGCAAAGCTCCTTTGGTTAATAATCATTAATCACTTCTATTTTTCTGTTCAAGTTATAGATGAGTGCTACATGTACTTTTGTGTAAAATTTATGGAGATTGAATTCCTCCATTCGGTACTTATACCTAACAAATATGAGCTTTCGGTCTTACAAAACTGTATGATTTATTTTGGCATTCAGGTTAAGGCTCTTTATGTCAAAAACATTCCCGAGAACACTAGCACTGAAAAAATGAAGGAACTATTTCAGCGCCATGGGGAGGTGACAAAAGTGGTCATGCCACCTGGCAAAGCTGGTGGCAAACGGGACTTTGGTTTCATCCATTATGCTGAGAGGTCAAGTGCGTTGAAGGCTGTTAAAGATACAGAGAAATATGAAATTGATGGTACATTTCCAACACATATATGACTGATGTTTGGTTACATTGAGATTTCTGTCTTTGAATGTACATGTGTATAGTTGATTCTACTTGAAGACATGATGATCAGGGTCAATTTTTCTTGGGTCGATCCCAAGAACTTCCAAGAAAGCTTCAATTAAAGATAAAATAAAAGAAATGGCTAATTTAGACTTTTGAATCTATAGGCAATATAGGTATATGTTCAAACATCAATGTGAATATAATTGACGGGCTTATTACATCATACTTATATTTTTATTTGGTTCTTACATCATTTTTTTATCTTTTTTTATAAGTAAAAATATTATATATATCAATGGGAGTAACCAAGTACAATGGATGTATATAAGAAAACACTTAGCCCATACTAGAGAGCTCCTAATGACCCAAAAAGCCCGTGTAAAACTACCCAAAATACATCAAGCTCGAGTTGGAATAAAGCACCCCTCCCCAACCCCAACCCATTGATTCCTGTAGACTAATACTCTACCCGAAACACCCTATATGAGAACGTCTTCATAATACCCTCCCTCTAGTCTTCCCTCAACTTGAGTTATTGCCCTTAGCATCGTAGTTGATTTCCCAAGAAAGGCGCTTCAACTCTCTACTTTTCTTAAAGCTTGATTTGGTATCACGAGAGTGGCTCGCCTCAATCGCAGTGAGTACTGCTTTAAATTAGTCTTCACATCCTCCATGTGAGAGTCCTCAATATGCTGGATCTCATTAACCTTTTGCAAAATCCAATCCGATGATGATCCAACTATATTGTTTAATGGAGGAAGAGATACCAAGGGGACAACATCTTCCCTTGACATAGTTCCCAACGGAACACTAGGTCCTAAACATTTACCCTCGCAAGGCACCAACGACAAACCCTTATACAAATCCCTTGCCTCCTCAACAACTCCATTGGTATTCTCCATTGGAGATTTTGGATAGGCAGCAAGTCCCTTCACCTCTGGCGACCCTGTATGCGCTACTTCAACGAACCCTACATCTCCTTCAGATGTGGGTTCGGGATTGACCCAGAGTGCAACACAGACTATCGGTCTTTCCTATATCACCTGTGGCGAAGGGCATTCCATTAAGGATGTCTCAACCCCTATACCCGACGTAGAACCCACTTCAAATAACTCAGTTTTCCTTTTGACCTACCACACTCTCTTGGATCTAGGTATATGGACAGGGTCGAATCCAATTTTCCGTTTTCCTTTATCTGAGCTTAAAGGATTCGGGCCTATCTTAGGCTTGTTTCTTACAACCATGTTGCCTCCAATTGATGATGGTAAGTCTATTTTTGAAGACAAGAAAGCGATCGTTGCCTTTAACTCGACAAGATGGGCTTCCATCTCCTTTAAAGTTTTGTGCATCTCAACAAGCTGGTTTTGGGCTTGCGTGATCTGCAGACCACTTACACAGTTCCCCACACTCTGAGTCACCGAAGCTTGACTCGTCTTCAAAGCTGCTGCATATGATTGCCTCGCCAAGTTGATGTTCTCATGATCGAATGTCCTCTTCTGGCTTTCCTTCCCGGAAAAAAGCATATTCATAGCTCTGCGTAATATAACAGCAAACTTCTCCCAGACCTAACCTTCAAACCCTTCAGGAATGACTGCAACACTCCGTTGGCATCCACCATATTTGGTGACAGTTAGATATCTTCTTATTTTTTTATATATATAAGTAGATTGCCTCGCCAAGTTGATGTTCTCATGATCGAATGTCCTCTTCTGGCTTTCCTTCCCGGAAAAAAGCATATTCATAGCTCTGCGTAATATAACAGCAAACTTCTCCCAGACCTAACCTTCAAACCCTTCAGGAATGATTGCAACACTCCGTTGGCATCCACCATATTTGGTGACAGTTAGATATCTTCTTATTTTTTTATATATATAAGTAGTGACAGTTAGATATCTACCATGTACATTGGAGCATCATTGAGCCACAAATGCTTTGTTCCCTTCACGTAAATGTTTTGAGAATTCCAAATTTCTCCCCACCTGTAATACTACTTCCACCGTGGCCACCAGCCATCCTATACCACTATGCCCCATAGCTAACGACCTCCAAACCCTTCTGGTCCTCTCCACAATTTTCATTGAGGACCTCCATTCTTCTAGTAAAACTCAAAAGCCTTTGATTCCACCCAAAAAACACCACCTAACCTATATTAATTTCAAAGCTTCAATATCAAATGCAAGTGCTTCCCCAACTTCATTCCTGACAAATGTTCATGTAGAGATACAAGCACAACACAAGACAAATCTGGTGCACTGAAAAATATGGCTGGCTTGGTGCCGGAGTTACCAGATCTACACCGGCAAAACTGAAGCAGCCAAAAAATACGATCGCCGGAGGAAGACCAACGTCGAAGGGCCCTTAAAGGGTTTGCCAGAGCCCGTCGACCTTGTTTGTGGCAGTGGAAATGGGGGGAGCACAAGATCGACGGAAATATTGCCTCTGTAAAAAAATGAAGGAAAGGATTTTGTGAAAAAAAAACCAGGTCGCCGGAGAGAGGACCTATGCCAAAGGGCCCTCGAAGAAGTTGCCGGGGCCCGTCGACCTTGTCTATGCTGGCGGTGAGTTGTCACTCGCCGGTCTAGGGTGGGTGGCTGCGTTGTTTAGGGACTCTAGGTTTTTCTCTCTACTAGGTTTTCTATCGGCAGAAGAATCCTAAGAGAAAATGTTCTTACATCATGCATTTCTAGATGAAGAATGCAATGCTTTTTCATCATTTTGACTTATGAATGGAATGATTAGATCTAATGCCTGTCTCACAGTTCTAGTATTTGCTGTTAGAGTTTATTCTTTTCAGGGAAAATTATACTTACACCCTTAAACTACTACGGTTTTGCACTTTACACCCCAAATTACAAAGACTTACATATTGCATCCTCAAAATACTAAAATTGACACTATGCACCGTCCCTTAAGATTTGACCATCAAAATTGTGTTACGTCACATATTTTTCATTAATCTAAACGGTTAGGATTAAACGGGGGTCCAAAATTTTTAGTTTTGCATAGTTTGAGATATAATGTGCAGTTTTGGTACTTTGGGCTGCAAAGTACAAGACCCATGATAGTTTGAGGGTGCAAAATGTATTTATCCTTTCTTTTCAAAAAGTTGAAATCCAGCAACTTCTATTACTATGTTTAACTGTTTCCAAGCTGATGACTGTGATGAGAAACTACAACTTAAGGAACCTTTACAGATTGAAGTTCGTTTAAGGTGATGTTTGGATGTAAAGATAGTTTTATGAATAGTGTAAAAGTATTTATAAATAGTTGTAAAATCTATTATAGAGGATGTTTTAGAGTTTAAAAAAATGGTAAATTTTTAATGTTTTTGGATGATATAACAAGTAAATTGGAAAAAAAAAGTGTACCAAAAAAACACAGCCACCTCGGGGTGGCTTCTGTATTTTATTATGTTTTCATATGCATTTTTGGGAATGAATGTATCTTTGACTCAAAAATCATCTCCCCACGTTGGAGGGATTTTAACTTCCAAACATTGCCTAAATTTTGGAGGAATGAAAATGTCGTAGTCATTTTGGCTGAGGTATTTATGTTAATGTCAAAGAACTAATGAAGACTGCTTTCATTAACTCCATATTCATTTATTTCTTAATTAGATGTTATTTTGTCCAATGAAAAATCTGAGTTAGTTGATGAACAGGGCTAAGAAGGTTTTCTTTTTTCTTCCCTTTTTTTTTTTTTTTCTGTGTATCTGTTATTCCACCAGTAATTTGTTCAATGGGATTTGAACTGCAGGCCAATTGTTGGAGGTTGTACTTGCTAAACCTCAGACTGATAAAAAATTTGATGGTGCGTATCCCTATAATGCTGCGCCTCATCCAAACCATCTTCCACATTCTGGTTATGGTGGTTTTGCCGGTAATCAATATGGGTCAGTAGGGGCTGGATATGGTGTCGCCACTGGTTTCCAGCAGGTATTTGCATGTATTTGTATGCATGTTCTCACATAGTCAATGTACTAGTCGAAACCATCTCATGGATTTTTACACTTGAACAGCCAATGATATATGGTAGGGGTCCAATGCCAGCAGGAATGCACATGGTTCCAATGGTATTACCAGATGGTCGCATCGGCTATGTTCTGTAAGTTACCATTAATTTATTTTGCAAGTGATTTTTCTTTCTAAGTTTTGTTATCATTTAAAGATTAAGATTTTAAACAACCTTTTTTGACTTTTGTAGTCAGCAGCCTGGCGTACAGATACCTCCTCCTCGGCCTCGTAGAATTGATCGGAACAATCCTTCAAGTGGACCGCCGGCTCGAGCAGGAGGTAGTGGCAGTGATGAAGGCAATCGGGGCAGGAGATACCGACCCTATTAGTGGTCGAGGACCCTGCAAACCGTGTTGTTGTTTTGGGAAAGCAAACATGTGTTAAATGAAACAAAATAACATCCCCAACCCTCTCTGGCATAAAGCAAAAACCAAAGAAAAAGAATGTAGAATTTAGAAGTGAAATGTCCTACAAATGTTGGAGCCCAAGTCCCATTAGGTGATAATTAACGGTATGAGTATTTAACTCTCATCTTTTCTGCGTGTAATAGGATTTCTTTGCATTTTTTGTTGATACTTTTGACGTCAGAGCTATAGAGACATGCTACCATTATGCATCAATGTCCGACTTTATTTTTAATGCGGTTTCTTAATTTTATGGCAGCTACACTAGGATTAGGAGCTTGTCAAATGTGATAGTGACGAGCTTGGTAATAGAAACTCCGGTGCATGGTCCACAATGCTTTGGACTTTCTAAAGTTGACAGCGGGAAAGTTTAAGGATCATGTCCCGTACCTTCCCAACTGCTAAACAGGGAATCACTCACTGAAACCCTGATGAAAATAAATAGCCTAAGAGAAAATTTACAAAAAGAAAGCAGACAAATTGATGTGTTTAAATTGTAAAATTATTTTTATTGTAAGATAGAATGGCATGAAGTTTGTTTTTTTTTTTTTGGAAGGTAGAACAAACTTTATTCATTCATAACGGGACTTTATAATTTTGATCTGAAACATATAGAACACAAGCTAACTATTGCTTTTAAAGCTTTCCAATACACAAATTTCTTTGGTTTGTGCATGTGACTCATGCACCGCTCCATTCAATGAGATTTTTGATCGGCACTTTGGGAATCTTGCAGGGGGTGTGTGGTGGTCGCCTGGCTTCGGAGAATAATAGATCTACATTTTGCCTTACTGCGAACGAAAAAGTAAACAAAACTAAAAAAATAAAAGAAAAACTAGGGAGAAGAGGGAGGAGAGATGAGGGAGGGAGGAGTCAAAGCTCCAGCCCCTCTTCTCTGGTCTGAGATTCTTTTTTTTGGAAGGGGGGGGGGGGTGGTTTGGGGGGAGAAAAGGGAAAAGAGAGAGAGCTGAATGGCATGAAGTTGGTCCTGCAACAAACATTCTCAAATAAAGAACAGAGAGAACTACAACAAAAAGAACTTCATAAGCCGAGGTGTCTCTTTGACGGAGTTGTAGACCAAACATTTTCTCAAATAAACAGAGGTCATTGAGTTTTTTTAACTAATGAAAACTGATCATCTTTTTTACGACGCCGCTAACATAGACAAGAAACTTGGTTGATAATAAAAATTCTAGAATTTTAGGATTAAAGTCTAAAGATTGCGTATTCATCATCCCTTTATAAATCGGCCATGGTAATATTGTCAAAGCCGCTGGCTAGTCTTTCCACACTTCTGCCAAAAAGGGTAGATACTAGATAGTGAGCAGGGGAATTTTATTATGGCTTGTGAAGACAATTTCCACTTTCTAAGATTGATATGAGTAGTTTGAAATAAAAAAGGAATTAGAAAAAGAGGAGAGAATATTATATGCTACATTTTTATTAGGGATAAAGCCCAATCATGGTTCTTTAACAAATTAAAGTCTTGCCAAAAGCAAAGAGAAGATAATATAAAGTTGTAATTCAACAAGGACACAAGGCTCAAAGAGAAGAGTATGTACTCATAATATTATATAGTTGGTTTCACTTCCTTAAAATCTATAGAAGTAAGTTTTATGCTATGTTTGAATGTTGAGTTTTTTATAAATAGTAGTAAGTTGAGATGGTAGAATGAGTTTTGTGAGGTTCACTTAAGATGAGTTTCAACGTGTTTAGATGTTAAGATGAGTTTAGATGTATTTATGAGAAGTTGAAAAAGGTTGTGAACTTCTTGTGTAAAGAAGTATTGAATTGAAAAAAGTTGTAGATCCTACTTGTAAAGAGGTCTTGGTCTTGAGTTGAAATAAATTTAATAACTTGAGAGTTAAGTATTTAGATGTTAGATTTAGTTTAAATTTACACTGAATTGAATTGAATTCAGATGATTTTAACAACTAAACGAAGCCTTAATTTCGAACCTGTGTTTTTTGTTATTGTTATTTTCTGCATTTATTTTACCGTGCAAGTCACAGATGGACACCATGTGCACAATAACTATGGGTCATCTCTGTTCTCACTTTATCATATGATTAAAAAGAATATGATATCTTGTACTAAAGATAATATTATATAGTCGATTTCACTCCGAGGTAAGTTTTAGTATCGAATTATCACATAAATCATTGCGTCTTTTGATATATGTCTACATACAACTAGTGAATAATAAAATTAAATATATAAATGGAGAAATAAACTTAAAAAAGGAAAATTGACTCCAAATTTGGGCAAAAGATTGGGTGAACAAACCTTGCCTACAAGTCCCAATCAAGCTGTGGATGGAATCAATTAAAGCCGTTGATAAAGCTACCACTAGCATGTATAGGGAATGTGACAAAAATGCATGCCAACATTGACCCATAGCCACAAATTAAGCAGAGGTTCGGACTATATATAGGGTAGATATATCAAACAAATTATACTAAATAATTAAAATAGCCAAACTACACGTCTTCTTCACCAGAGTACGTTAAACGACAACGTCATAGCAAAGGGCTCTCTTCGTCTTGGCCACTAATTAAGCGTACGTGTCGTGATTGCTCGCATGCAGTTGGAGGTGGTCAAATTTAGAATTTCTCAATAAGTTTGTCTCTATTTTATTTTCTAAAATGGAGAAAAAATAGTTGGCCACTCGAAGACTAATAAATGTTATGTAATTCATTTACGCCTCTCATGACATCTAACAATTTTTTTTTTTTAAAAAAAAAAAAAACTCAAACAAAGAATAAATAAAAATTTTGAATTCGAGAATTTTGAATCGAGAATTTTGAATCGAGTCGAGCTCGATCGGTAAATCAAATACCGGTTTGGCTCAACTCGATTACAACTCTTGAAGAAACCATCATGACATTCCACTTAAATCACAATTTGATCTCAAAGAGAATCAAAATTACTGTAAGATGCATGGGGCTCGTTCCCACAAGTTCGCCCCTACCATTTGAGCTACCAACGGATGGATTACAATTCGAAATTAAGGAGTGAAGTTGAATATTAATCTGACTGGTTTAGTTAAATAAGTTGAATTAGAATTGACTTATACACAGCACGATTCCAATTTGACACGACGCAAATCCATACAACAAGACATTGTCATTCCTACATTCTCAATAAGATATATATATATATATATATATTTTTTTTTTATATATATTCAATATTCAATGCACTTACCGACTATATAACTACCTATCTAATTGTGAGATGTATACAAGATTGCACTCTCGTGCAGCAATCATGAGTACCAGTACTGTATCTATTTATAATAAGGTCACGTAACGATTTAATATTATTACATAAGAATATATAGAAGAGTATTTTAGTAAATATTTGCATGTTATTATATCATATATAATTGATCGTACAAATAAAAAAGGAAAATATTATTTTATATCGTAGATTTTATTATTTTAAATCATATTAATTCATATTTCATACAAATTAATATGATTAAAAACAATACAACTCGTACTAAAATAGCAATATTCTTCTCAAATATAAGGGTAGGAAAAAAAAAAAAAAAAAAACCACACATACAGTCATATTGCAGCTCCCACATGGGCACATGGAGTACTGTACCTCGGCCTCCACGCAGAGCTGCGCCACACGTACAGTGATATATCCTACCCAACAGGAACCTTAACCGGGTAGATATCAATGGAGTCTACCCAGGGGTTACCTCGGCTGTCGCCCACCGGAATCGGCCTCAGCGCCCTCCAAACTGCGCTGTTACACTTGAATCCCGAGCCGAAAGCAATTTGCCAGACTCGATCACCGGATGAAACACGGCCCTTCGCCTCCGTATAAGCCAGCTCGTACCACAACGAGCTACTCGACGTGTTTCCGAAGCGGTGCAGGGTCATCCTTGACGGCTCTAAGTGCCACTCACTCAGCTGCAAGTTCTTCTCCAACTCGTCCAACACCCCTCTTCCGCCTGCATGTATGCAGAAATGTTCGAAAGCCAGCTTGAAGTTCGGTATGTATGGCTTTACCTTCGCTTTCAGGATCTTCTTCCTCACCAGCGTAACGAAGAAGATGAATTGCTCGGAAAATGGCAGAACCAGAGGACCCAGGGTCGTGATATTCGTTTTCAATGCTTCTCCGGCCACCGCCATTAATTCTCGAGCGAGGGAAACCCCGACAAGTCCTTTATCATCCTCTCTCTGGTAGACACAGTTGTAATTTTGGTCGTCTGCGCCTTTGTGGGTTCGAACCGTGTGGATGAGCTCATACTTAGATCGGCCCCGATCCTGTGCCCTGTTCGATAAGAGCACTGCCGCGCCCCCCATGCGGAAGATGCAGTTACTTAACAACATCGACCGGTCGTTGCCGAAGTACCAGTTGAGAGTGATGTTTTCGGTGCTTACAACGAGGGCGTACGTGTTGGGGTTTGCATTAAGAAGATCTTTTGCGAGGTCGATCGAAATAAGGCCGGCACTGCAACCCATGCCGCCAAGGTTGTAGGACTTAATGTCGGTTCGGAGCTTGTAATGGTTGACAATCATGGAGGACAGAGATGGGGTTGGATTGAACAAGCTACAGTTAACAACAAGGATTCCGACGTCTTTTGCTCTAATGCCAGTTTTTTCAAAAAGCGCATCCAATGCTCCGAACATGACAGCCTCAGCCTCGGATCGGGCCTCTTCCATGCTTAATTTTGGGGGTCTGGACGTAATTCCTTTTGGCAGATATGTCTCGTCGCCAAGACCCGACCTGACCGTTATTCGTCTCTGAAACTGGAGACTCTCCTCCTGGAATGCTCCACTATCTTCACTCATCTTCAAGAAAAAATCGCCGGTCACTTTCCGTTCGTTGTCCGGCTTGTAACATGCAAAGTCTACGAGATAAACGGGCTTGGAACGCTTGGCTCGATAGATGCAAAAAAGGATGAGAAACAAAGCAGAAGCAGCCGATTTCGTGCCTGCATTAACGAGGTCATCGAACACAACCCTCCGGTTTATCCATAACTCAGAAACTCCGTCCAGCTTTAAACCAGTGACCTGAAGCAATAAGGAAAAGGCCAGAGGCAAAATCATAACGAACATCAGAATAGTGGCAGGGGTGCATGAGTACCCATAGCCTAATTTGACGTACTTGAGCTTCACGGACTGTAAGAAATCCGGCAAACGTCGCCGGATTTTGATAACAGCCGAGGACGAGTCTTTAAACGCCATTTCCGCAGTTAGTCTCTCGTTATCCATCTCTATGCTATTCATAATCTAAATTTTCAGTAGTAGTGAACAATTTGCTTGTTCTTTTGGGTTCTTGAACAAAGTCGGTGGGGGAAGCTGAGCTATCTTAACCCTCCAAAGAAAAAGGATATATATATATACACATATACACGTATACACACACACGCTGAATTGAAAGCAGAACCCTACACGTACGGTTTGTTGCGTGAGAGATCTGAACCTGAAATGAATACTGAGGAGCTGGAATAAGGAAGACAGCTATGCTTGGAATAATTTAATATATATTGACTGAAAGCTTGTGGTGATGGTCTATCACTCTATTCTCTTGAATCAATGGGATCGAGGTAGTTCGAAGAATGGATAGATATGTAGCTCAACAACCCTACGTTATTTAACATGGTACGTAGTAAATATTCAAAAATTTAAATCAAAATCTGGTTTGTGAATTGTTGTTCCCTTTGGAATGTCGAGATGTTTTTTTTTTTTTTCTTTTTGGGGCAAGTAGTTTTTTTATCTTGGAAATAGTCTGCATGGGTAGGTACTGTTTCACATGCAAATTTTAAGTAAAGGAATTCCATTGGAATTAGGGGATAATTGAAGAATATGTTGGGAATTAAGGGGTTAATATGTGAGGAAGAAAATAAATTGGTGGGTGGCGTAGGTGGCCGTCCATCAAGGAACAATAAATGTTATATGGTAGCTGCTAACTGCTAACTTCTAACCTTTCACAAATCCAAGACTCTAGCTAGCTATAATACGGTAGCTGCTAACTGCTAACCTCTAACCTTTCAAAAATCCAATGCACTACGTGTACGTACACAGAAAATAGTATATATTATGTCGTCGAGTTCACATTTATAATACGAAAAATTATAAATAAACATCACCTTCTATAATATTTTACACAAGAAAAATGTTATTTTATTCATTTAATTTATATTTATATTTTGATATTTTATGTATTTTTATTTTTTTATTTATTTAATATAATTAAGAAAATAATTATTAGTGTATTGATATTTTTTATATTTTTTAAAAATATTTTAAAATGCTAAATAAAATAAATAAAAAATTAAATAAAAATAAAAAAATCAATTTAACTTAGCGGTCAAATAGAACGGTACTACTTAAGCAACTGAATAGTACTTGATCTCTTTACATAATAATATTTTAAAATAAAGAGTATTTTTTATTTTATAATATATACTATAAAATATGTCATAAAATTTATTGGGTGGATATTATTTATTACTCGTACAATATTGACCAAAAGATTCAACATTGGACAGTACAAAATGGGATTCGCCCGGACTGTAGAGATTTCGTGAGTTTGGTTTCAAAGTCGCAAAATAAAGAGAACGGACGTTCTTTAAAAACACCGGAGGACTACGATGACTTTTGCAGTATATTCAAAGGATCTAATAAATCTCTACAGTCCGGGCGAATTCCAAAACAAAATTTCTATTTATGAACCGTCATTTTCACTGTTGATAGGATTAGATTTGAATATTTAATATTTTAAATTTTACGAATTAAATACTGTTAGGTAACTGGGCCTCCGCTTCTCCACCCTTTTCTCCTACCATTTATCTACTTTATATTTCTTTTACTTTATTTTATTTTATTTTCTTCAATATGACCTTTTAGATATGACGTCTTTTATAGTTAAAAAGAGATAAGTGTATTATCTTTACAGGTCATCACAAATTTTAAAGTCTATTAAAATTAGTCTAAAATATAATCTTCTTTTTTTTTCATCTATTTGTACTGTTTTTCTTTTTAATTTCCTTATTGTTAATTTAAAAAAAAAATCGTCTCTTAAACTTTTATCTGTAAAGGTTGAGTTATCTCTTTCTATGAAATATGAGGTTGAATTTTTGTTTAGATATAGAGTGTTGTCACTTAGACGTTTATATATAAAGAATATCAGCAATAATAAAAATCAGACTAGTCATAAAAAGAAATAATATACTGGTAGAGCTCCATATATATTATTTTAATTTATAATGTCATGTTTAATATGAAGACATCCTAGAATGTATCTGGTCATAAATGTAAGTTTCTTTTATGAATAAATGATGAAAAATCAATTTTTCTTAAAAAAAAAAAGGTAACTAGGTTTGAAGAATATGTTATTTACATCCGCTTCCATGTAGAAGAACTCGTGCTGTTTTAGTTTTTGAGTTTGAGAGTTTAACCAATTCTTTTAACTATCTAAGTTTTCATTTAATAAAAGTGATTCAAGCATCTAAAAATTGAAAATATTTTTTTTTTTTTATGGAAAAAAAAAACCTAAATTGAAGATTTTATTGAAAAGTTTATGCAAGTAACGTATATTTAATAAAGGAATCATAAACAACTTCTCATTACTGTAACTTCTTAACAAAATTCTACAGTTAAAAGCTTTATAATAAAGGTTCTATTTACTAATAATAATAAATATTGTTATATTATTTTCCTTTAACTTATAATAAATCAGGTCTTTTCCAGTGCTTAAAATCGTCGTAAATATTCTAAATAATCACTGCAATTGATCATTTTTTATGATTTCTAATTCACTGCATGTTCGAAGAAATTGAAGTGTCATTTCTAATCAATTTTAGCAATTGACGAAAATTGTCACAAAAAATTATTATTTTCGACAATTTTTTTTTCATCACAACTGTCCAAAAAATCAATGGAAATAGCCTTTTCATTTTCCCCTAAATCGTTGAGAAAACTCCATTGCGGTGATATACATCATCGCAAAATGTTAGAAAATCACCGCAAATGACTCAATATGTTCCCAACAATTTTCAATTATCGTCCCCATTATGTATTTCCAGTGGGTAATTGTCGCCGAAAATGACTATTTGCGACGATTAAGTATCGCCACCAGTGTTGTTAATACCGTACCGGCCGGTATTTCCATATCGGCTACTGGGCCAGTACAGGTACTATATGTATTTCGTACCGGTCGAAATACCAGTCGTATCGGCTTGTATTTCGACCTGTACCGGCCGATATTTCGACCTATATTTTTTTTCATTTTTTCAACCTATAAGCTCATTTTTTTACTCCCAATTCAAGCTAGACTATTTATAATTTATATATATATATGTATTTATATATAATTTATTCATATATAGACTATTATTTTAGAATATAATTTATATATATAATTTATTCATATATCGACTATCCCGAAACGGTACCGGTATCGAAATATTTCGTTCCAGTACCTTGACCGGTACAACATCCGGTACGGTATTCAAAACATTGATCACCGCACATAACTAAAATTGCCGAAAAAAATTACTTGAGGCGAAATTTACTCGCCGCAAAAGAGTTTTCCAGAAAATTAAAAAAAATGCACAAAAAATATAATATACATCCAAATTATATGTTCTTGCTAAAAAAAGCAACTGCACAAGTGGGAAGCATAAAACCAGACTTACAAATTATCTAAAAGCCAGTGGGTAAAATATCTGAGTGTAAAAAATGATTTTTAAGAAACCAAGTCAAATAACAAATAATTCATAACTCAAAAATGTTAGCAAGAGTATAAATGATTGTATTCATCAAAGAAGAGTGATGACAGATGGGAATAGTAGTATCAGAAACTAAGCATGCATTTAATAGTCCATGTTTAAGTAAAGAACTGGAGGAAACACTTACCACTTGCATGTATAGTCATTCTATTTCTGGTAATAAATATTTAACTCAAAAATCTGATGGAAGTGCTTCCAATGAACATAGTACGTGGTGGCAAATTCATCACTGGCAATTTATTTGGTAGAGTTGTGACAAATTTGTTGAACTACTGCAATGACTTGGAGAAAAGTGAAAAACGAAGAAGTGAAGAGCAATGTGCACTTTGTGTCTCAATCTAAGAAAACCCCAGGAATTTACAGTTTGTATTCAGGGATCTCTGGAAATGGAATATAGGTAAACAATGAAACTTTCTACAATGAATTATTCTTTTGTATTCTCAATAAGAAATTTGTTGAAAATTTAACAATATCATAATTATCTGGAAAATATGACACTGAGATTTGTTTTTTCAACACTCAAAGAACTGAGAACTGAGAATTTTCTATTGAATACATAAATAGGAACACTAAAAAACTACCTGCATTAGAACTAAAACATCCAATGGGTCATTGTCTTCACACAATGTGTGAGGAATGAGACCATAGTTATGAGGATATACTACTAATGAATACAAAATACGATCAACTTGAGCCATTGATGCAGATGGTAAGATCAATCTGATGGAAGATATCTAATCAAAGTACAAGGTAGCAAAATGCAAGAACTAAGATTCTCCCAGAATATAAGTATAACTCAAAAACCATTCCAAAGATCTTACAGTCCTCATTTAGCAGAAACACCCAAAAAAGCATTTGGACTGGAAGCATTTTGAACCAATCTTTTCTAGTTAAGTATGCTTCAACGCAACGCCGAAAGAATATACTTTTCAGACTAGCACTAAAATCTTCCATTTAAGAGGACGAAATGGTCAATACCTTTAATTAGTCCTATCTTCTTGTCAAGCTCATATTTCACCTTACTTCCCTTTGTGATCTCAACAACCTGTATCATTCCAATTAGTAATACAACAAAGAGATACATTAGAAAATGTGCACTTGAAGAAAACAAGTTACAATTTAAAAGTTGAAAATTGAAAATTCTTGCTAGATGAGAGAAAGTACTGGAAATTTAAGAAGGCTGAGAAAAGTTGGCAGCTGGGAAATGGAGTCTAACTGATGTGTGTATATATATACATATATATATAAACTAAAACCTCTAGATTTAAATGTCTAGGCTAGCTTTAAATTGAGTTGAGCTCGATTCTATATATGCCAGCTAGTTGATGGTCTTGAGCTATCATGTGGCTCATAATCGAGGATTGTTATACAAAAGCAAGATCAGATCCCTCATTGGGTAGACACTTCGGTTATTATCCAATTCTTCTAGGTCATTAATTCATGTCATGCCTTTCAATCATATATCCTTCAAACAACATGATTTTAAATTATACATAGAAACCTCACCTCTGTCACGGAAATATAAATCAAGTCTGATCTGACGACTGACTTTATATCCTGTATTGATGAAGAAAAGAAGAACATCAAACGTTTGGAACTGCTTTGTTAAAAGTGTCATTAATAGGGTCATTAATAGCATTACTTGTTATACTGGAACTGCTTAATGTCACACTTAACATTAAAGCTTTATGTGAATGATACGGCAAGGGATTTAGTTTATTTTTGTAACTATTTTTAATTAGGGACATGTGTCAGTACAGGATATTTTTTCATTATTGGTTGAGTCCGCATTCTGTACAGTTTTTTTTTTCCCTTGTCATATATATATGATTCACTCACTTCATGTACCTTAAAAAATGAAAAGATTAAAAAAAATGATAAACTAAAGAAGAAAAATAATAAGAAAATAAAAGAGAGTTATGGATTCTTACCGCGGTTTGTCTGTGCTAAAATAAAAGAGAGTTATTAATAAGCGATTATATAGAAGTTACATAGTACCTTAGAAATCAACTAAACATCAAAGCGATTATATATAATGTGGAACATGATTTTATGTATGTCAGTATCACAGCCTATCTATAGAGAGAGATAAAAACCTCACCTTTGTATAGCCAAAATAGTTCCTTAGTCCTGGGGCTGTTTTGACAAAAATGAAAAAAACAAGGAATAACGTTAGTGTTTGGAAACTTCAATCGATATTATTTAAGTACTTGTTATTATTTATAGCTACTATTCTCTTGAGTAGCTAAAATATATTGGGACAACTTAGTCAATGTCTCAAAGCAATCATTGAAATTTAGGTGAAGAAATTACGGTGATAAGAAACTTCAAGAAAAGAGCCATGACAAATATTAATGTATCCAATTTCTATAATACCTTAATTTGCAAGTAAGGAGAACACAGACAATGAAAACACCTAATGTACCTGATCGCATTCTTGAGCTGCTCAATAGAATATTAGCCACCGAAGAGATCCTCGTGATAGCTACATGAGTAGGACGTAGCCATGGCCATAATCATACATACCAGAATTTTTACTAGGTCGACACCAGCAGCCTACAACAAAAATAGCCCAGATTTTAAATCAATACTAACTTTCTGTCACAGTGGCATAAATATGAAAATACTTTCGATACAAGAAAGTAGTGCGACATTTAAATATAAGTTCTATCATCCATGATGCCCAAACTATCCAAGAGTATGAGCACTCTTTGTAATAAACTCTAACATGAGGAACTAGAGGAAAAAACTATAGCAGCAAGTTAATATAGTCGAGAAGAAACTCTTTGTGCATGGAAAACATCTCAGACATCCTAAATATATATATATAGCTCCAAAAGGAAAAAAATTACAAACTCCAAAGAAATAATACCATGGTTTGAACCATATGCACGTACGATCACCACCACTGTTGCCTGCATGCCATGGACAGTAAAAACACAGCATACACGTGTGTGTATATATATATATATATATGTATATAGAAGGGTAAAATATCCTATATTACTATTTTGGTTCTTACAATTAATCTCTCTAAATTTGTAATGTTTCTAATCACATCCCCAAGCAGTATAAATCTGATCCATCCATAGGCAATTATCTACATCATAGCCTAACAGATATATTTTTTGCACATTAAGTAAAAAATGCATAGTGAAGAGTAATCAATAATCTAAATAATCAAGTTCTGTACTTTAGAATCAGATGAGTAGTATCATCAAGGCTGTAAAAGCATATGCAATAATCTAAATATAAATTACTAATTAGTACTTCCAAGGTTGGATTTGTTGTCAGTTTTGACTCCTCACATTCTACTCAGATCAATTGGGCCCCTATTTCATCAATAAAATACAAATTTACTATTTGCAAATAGCCCACTATATAGAATGTGAGGAGGGAGGAAACAACCACTTAGAATCCCGTAGCACTAGAAGAATACCACAGCTTTAAAGCCATAATGATACTATTGGATTAGAGCCGATATAAAAAACAGCGAAGGGGAAAAACCAACGGCTCAAGAAAAGCAACCAAACAAAATGCATAGTGTAGAAGCCAAACAACTAGTGAGATGCATCACCCGAAACTTCCACAATGACCATAGTTCTTCAACAACACTAGTAGATCCACAGCAATTCCAAAACTTCCCCAGAAATTATCATTACAGAATAGGCAAGTAGACGAGTACAAGCCATCTTCCACAACAAACCCAACGTCCAGTCAAAGCAATGCAAGAATAAATCCTAAAGCAACTTCTACCAATCAAGAACACAAGAATAAATCCTAAACCAAAGAAAGTCGCAACGTTCAACTTGAAATGCAAATTTTTTTTAATGAATCAATAAAGAATTCCCAAAAATTTTGCATTTAAAAAACCCAGACTCTGTTTCTAACAACAACTTTAAACGCTTCCATAGGACAAAGCTGAACACAAATAAGCGAATGACAACAACCCACAATATAAACTTGGGCAAAATAAAGAGAGTGCAGAGAATGGTGACAGTTTATTCCGAAAAAAAAAAAACACAAAAAAAAAAAGAGAGAGAGAGACCTCCAGAGCGTGTTTGTATCGCTTGACCTTGCGTGGAGGAGAAGGGGGCTTCGACGGAGGACTGGCGAACGGCGCCCCTAGCGGCGGCGATGTAGAGAAATCCGACAGAGAGAGAGAGGTGAGGCCAGATTCGGGTGGAAAAGGAAGAGATCGACGGGGGGCTGGGGGAGAACGAGGGGGTGGCCGTCGAGGTGAATGGTAGTGGCATGGTGGGGTCGTGCGCGGCGGAGTGGGGGGAGACGGGAGGGAAATGACAAAGGGAAAACGAACGGGTGAATTAAATTTTATTATTTTTTGCGGCGACATAATATCACCGCAATTAATAAAAAATCGCCGCAAATACAAATTCCTCATTTTCAGCGGAGCAAAAATTGTTGGTACTCCTCATTTGCAGCGACAAAAATTCGCAATTTTCGACACAATAGTTTTTTGCAGCAAAAAAAAAAGTCATCACAAAAACTTAACATTGAATTCTTCCTCAGAATTTTTCAAATTCAGCAGCGAATTTAAAAATCTATTTGCCGCGATTTGTTTTTTACGGCGATCTAAAAATTGCTGAAAAATACCTTTTTTTTCTTATAGTGGTTCAAGTTTGGACTAAAAGATTATATATCTATCTTTTCCAAGCAATTAGACATGAAAGAGTCTATCCTTGGTCCCAATTAAATCTGGACAGGCTCTGAATATGAAATAAGATTTTGCTATTTTTTCAGTAAAATAAGATTTTGCTCAATTAAATGAATAGAGTAAAGTAAAAGTAATAAATTAAGATGATATTTTATATAAAAAAAACACTCCACGAATCCGAAAGAGAGTTAGTTACAATATGCATTTAGATTAAGTATGGCTTAATCAGCGGGATATGATAGAGATATAGAAATCATGTATAACCCAAGGTACCTAAAGAAAAATAGGCGGGCAAGGGAACTTAATTTTCTGGAAATTTGTATGCTAGCTGGAGTTTGGTTGCCATGATCAGAATGGTCAACTCTTCAAGAGCTAGAATGATTAATTAGATCAAGATATATCAATTTATGAATTTATTTTTATGTAATTATTTTGTAATTAAAGTATTTTATATTCATACTTTTTTGGAAAATTTTGATAATTATTAAGTGAATTTTGTGAGAGAAATAGAGAATTTTGATATATTTTTTAACTACGTTTTATATTAGAATTTGTAAAATTAAACTATAAAGTTGAAAAGTTATTTAAATATAATTTTTTAAAAATGAAATTTGTAGGAAGAATAAATAATAGATGCGTAAATTTTATATGTTGTTCTGAACAATATATGAATAATAAAAACATTACTATTGTGCAACTGTGTATTACTTAGGACTTGTTTGGATACATAATTTAAAATCATCTCATCTCATCTCTTTATCTAAACATGTTGGAGTGTAGCATCTTCCATACAGAAAATATGGAGTTAAAATCCAAAAAAAGAAAGACCAAGACTAAAGTAGACAATATACATTAGTTAGTTATTTTCTATTTTTAGTATAAATAAATGTAAACACAAATGATCAATTCACTTGATTCATACAATATTTTTCATTTTAATAGTCTACATATGATATTTTCTGTTCTTCGTACTTTCCATTTTTCAGTTTATGAAACTCTTGATAAAACGAGCACTTACAATGAATTAGTACAGTAATTTTTATTTTAAATTTTGTAAAAGTTATTTTGATTTTTACATTTGAATAATATATATAATTGAACGAAAATTTAAATATTTAAAAAAAAAAAAAAAAAAGTAAACGAAACGTGCCCAATTGTGGAGCAGACAACTTACGGTGCTTTAATATTTCTTAACGCATAATCAAATGCATTTTGCGTAATTCCAACGCTACATAATTGCTTGTTAAAGGATCGGATAAGAATCTCTCTGTCTCTCGGTGTGTACCGTCACCCCCCTATGACGGAATAGAGTTATTAGCACCACCAAACAGCCAGGGAAACTAAGGAGACGTTTGGATTCGAAGATGATTTGAGATGAGCTGAGATGGATTGTGAATAGTAATGAGATGAGTTGTGAATAGTAGTGAGATTTATGAGTTAAAGTTGCTGAATAGTAGTGAGATGAGTTGAGATGAGCTGAGATCACTTACGAATCCAAACGAGTCCTAAAGCTGTTATTGCTCAATTAATTTCACTGACTTTTAGCAGTGTGCTTTGGGAGAAATTGAATTTAGTCATGCGAATTGAGTGGAAATAAAGGAACTTAAATCCATTGTCTTTATCATAGAATTTTAAAATATAAAGTTAAATAAAATATTATTAAAATATTATTTTTTAATATTATTATTATTATTTTAAAATTTAAAAAAATTAAATTATTTACTATATTATTCGTGAAAATTTATAAAAATTATAATAATAATATGAGATTAGATGAGTTGAGAGTATTTCTTGATCCCTCTCTATGAAATAATATTTAAAAAAAAAAAAAAAGAGTTAATATCTAAATGATTCACCAAGTAATTTACCATATTCTCAATCTTCTTATTAATGTTGATCATGACATTGTCCGGAAATCAATTTCTCCAACCTACTAACTAACTAAAAAAAGAATAGTTCAAAAAAAAAAAAAGAGGTTATGATTATCAAATAAACTAAAAAAAGAGTCCAAGCTAACCAGAAACCGATTCGTTGGGGACCACGGCATTGTATTACAATCCGCTAACGAGAAACCGATTCAATTAATGATCGTTATCTAACACAACGCATGCCTCCTGATGGAAGTGACCCCTCCTCATCTGTGCCCAATGAAATGACATAAATCTCAACCTTCGGTTGGAAACACGATTTGTATTCAGACTTTTGTTCACGATCGAACAATTAAATATTATTTATAAATTATTTCTTTATTATTTATAAGTGATCTAACATACTCTTGACGTCCAAACGAAAACTCTTTACAAATCACTGAAAGTGAAACTCCAGTCTAGATCTTGCTTGCAACATTCCATCTTCTAAACTATCTACTTATGAATTCATTTGTGGGTAGTGGAGGGCCTACTTTATTTGAAGGCCTACTTATGAAAAAAGTCCAGTATAAAAGACTCTTTGTTAACCAAAGGGAATTAGAGGGTTCAAGGCCCAACAAAGTCACACACACACCACACATCACCTTTCACGGGAAGATAGAGATTTCATGCAGATACGTGATCAGTTCGGTTACTGGGTAATGATCCACAACGATAAACTCTGCAGCAGATAGGCATCACGTTGGAATCTATATATACCAGGTAACCTTTGATAGTAAGGGATCGGTCTCTCTCTTTTGAATTCTAAATTGTTTGTTACACTTACTGACTTAAGCATCGGAGCTTTCTCAGGTGTATCATGCCGAAATTTCTTGTCATCACATAGGTGAACAGTTGCAGACTGGAAGTGAGACACGTCCTTTATAGTGGCGTCGTCTGTGAGATCTTCATTTCTCTTTATGTGGTTCTCACATGCCTACTATAACCCGTTCCTTAGTAAGCCGAGCGATGGATATGTTCCCAACATCCGTGGAGGCAAGACTAGTAGCAGCCGAAGAAAAACTTAAGCAGGCGTTGGAAGCCATGGAGATCCTGAAGAAGGAGAACAATAATTTGCGATGAAAGAATGCTAAAACTAGCAATACCACCATACCGCTCACAGTGAGCAAGGTGAGGGGGGGAGGTACCGTGTAATATGGAGTCAAACCTAGGACGAATAGAGAAGAAAAAAATGCATGATGATTTGAAAAAACTGGCAGGAAAGTATGAGGAGATGGTGAAGAAGATGGGGGGATCTTCCTTGGTGGAATGCTTGTTAAACTAAATAGATCTACTGTATAGCAAACGAATCATAGCCATGCCCCTCCCGCCAAAGTTCAAGGTATCCTAGGTAGACATGTATGATGGGTCCAAAGATCCAATAGACCATATGGAGGACTTCAAGGACCACATCACGCTCCACGGGTTTCCAGGTGAGATTGCATGCTAGGCTTTCCTTTTGACCCTAAGGGGAACAACAAGAGGATGGCTTGGGACCCTTAGGCCAAGGTCAATAGACAGTTTTTGAAGAATTGACTAAACAGTTCCTAACCCAGTTTATGCCCAGCAGGAGGCGCCAGTGCCCAGCCGCCTACCTGCTAAAGGTCAAGTAGAAAGAAGATGAAAACCTGAAGACCTACCTTACCCGCTTCAACAAAGCACGTTTGACAGTAGACGACAGAACGAAAAGATCACCATCGCCGCCCTCCTTGGCGAGATATGGCCACAGAGTCCCTTTATGGCAAATTGGCCAAACAGACTCCTTCCGCCATCAGGGAGTTCATGGATAGAGCATATGATTTCGTTAATGTTGAAGATACTCTCCAGGCCTTGGTGGATCCTCATAAGGTAGACAGCAAGGTCGAACGAAGAAGCAGGCAGGTCGATAGAAAAACCAGTGCAAGCCGGTAGGAGAAGAAGTGAGAAAAGCGGCCAGACTACGATCCTAGGCTGATACATAACAATTTGAACGTGCGAGAGGACGAGAAAGACAGGGAGGAATGGCTTTAGCTCAAGATAGGCAGTCGTTACTGCAAATACCACCAGACTGGGTCACACTGGACCGAAGACTACACGACTATGAAGAAGACAGTGACTGAGCTAGCAGGAATGGGGGAATTGGAACAAATGATTGCAAAACGTTCAAAACCTAGAAGGCACCAAGGAACAAGACAAGAAACTAGGAGGAGTAGTAGTCCTAAGCAACGGCAGAAGCTGCCAACAGGGTGCCCCCAAGAGGCGACAGGAACAGGGCGCCCATAGGAGAAATTTGGACAATACAAGGGGGCTTTGCAGGGGTGGCATATCCATATCTAGCCGGAAGGCTTATGCACAAAGGGCGAGATATGAAGAGGTATATGTAGCAAATAGAGCTCCCAAGCAACAAAAGCTTGGTGGTGATCGGATGGTAATATCTTTCGGGGAGGCAAATCGGGAAGAAGTATTGTACCCACACGATGATGCTTTGGTGATTACCCTTGTGATAGCCAACTATACGACCAGACAGGTACTAATCGACAACGAAAGTTCGACCAATATACTATTTTGGGAGGCGTTTGTCAAAATGGGTATCGACACCGGTAAACTAAGGCCCTCCCCAACACCATTGAAGGGTTTCTTCGGGGACACAATCCAGCCCATTGGAGCTATCACCCTTCCAGTGACCGCCGGGTCTGGAGCACGAACGGTGACCACCATGACTGATTTCTTGGTAGTGAAAGCTCCCTCTTCTTACAACGCCATATTGGGGAGACCAACACTCAACCATTTCAGGGCAATGACGTCCACATACCACCTCAAGATAAAGTTCACAACCGAAAACGGGGTGGGGGAGTAGTGAGGTGAGCAAGCTTTGGCACGGGAGTACATGCTGAAGTCAACGAACCGTTGGAGCTCGTAATGTTACATTCAGACCGCCCTGGAACTACTACACACATTGGGACACAAGTTCCGAAGTCAGAGAAGCCTTGAGGCAGTTGTTGATCGAACATAGGGATGTCTTCGCATGGAGCCACGAGAAAATGCCTGGCATAGATAATGACATCATTGAACACCGCTTGGGCGTGGATCATGCGCACAAGGCAATACGCCAGAAAAGAAGGTCGTTCAGCGCAGAGAAGTACGCTGCCATTAATGAAGAGGTAGAGAGTTTGCTCGCCGCTAGTTTCATCAAGGAAGCTCATTATCCATAACGGTTGTCTAAACGTGGTCTCGGTAAAAAAGGTGAATGGAAAGTAGAGAATGTGCGTAGACTTCATCAATTTGAATAAAGTTTGCCCAAAAGACAGTTTCCCTTTACCACACATCGACGTTATTGTGGATGCAATGACAGAACACCATATATTGAGCTTCATGGATGCTTACTCAAGATACAACCAAATACGGATGCGCGCATCAGATGAAGAGAAAAATTCGTTCATAAAAGATCGTGGGCTGTATTGCTACCAGATCATGCCATTTGGATTGAAGAATGCATGGGCAACCTACCAGAGGCTGGTCAATCGAATGTTTAAAGAGCAGATTGGAAAGTCTATGGAGGTTTACGTGGACGATCTGTTGATAAAAGGTAAAGAGCCCGCCCAGCACCTTTGCGATCTGCGAGTGGCGTTCGGGATTTTATGCCATTACAAGATGAGGCTGAACCTTGCAAAATGTGCTTTTGGGGTCGAGTCGGGGGAGTTCTTGGGATTCATCATGTCTGAAAGAGGAATCGAGGCTTCTCTAGAGAAGATAGAAGCCGTACTCAACATGAAGTTGTCAAGAAATCTGAACGAAACCCAGCGGTTGGCGAGCAGAGTAGCCGCCCTGGGTAGATTAATAGCCCGGTCAACAGACAAATGTCTCACATTTTTCCAAGTACTACGCAAGATGCATCCTTGGAATGAAGAGTGTGATGAGGCTTTATAAAAATTGAAGCAGCACCTGCCAGTCCACCACTCCTAAGGTAGCTAGAGAAAGGCGATGTGCTTTGTGCATACTTAGTAGTTTCCCCATATGTTGTGTCCGCCATCCTAGTAAAAAAGGAGGGGACTGCCTAGCATTACGTGTACTACATAAGTCAGGCTCTCAGAGGAGCAGAAGTAAGGTACCCTCGGATTGAGATGCTAACCTTCGCCTTGATAACAGCGGCCAGGAAACTCTGCCCATACTTTCAAGCCCACACAATAAGAGTGCTTACGGAAGCCCCATTAGCAACAATCCTGAGGAAACCAGACATCACGGGAAGGTTGATAGGATGGTCTATGGAACTGAGTGAGTTTGACATAAAATATGTGCCAAGAAAGGCGGTTAAGAGACAAGCATTGGCAGACTTTGTGGCGGAGTTCTCAAGTTTCCCCCAAGAAGACACGGTAGCCCTAATGGGAAAGCCAGGGGTACTTTTCGTGGATGGCTCATCCTGCTAGGCAGGTGGAGGCCTATGGATAAATTTGATGAGCCCCAACAGCCAAGAGCAATACATGGCAACCTGACATTCAAAGTAACAAAGAACGAAGCCGAATATGAAGCACTCGTGGCAGGACTTTCTATAGCCGCCAGGATAGGGGCAACTGAGATAGAGGCCAAGTCAAACACGCAGATAGTTGTTAATCAAGTTTTGGGCCTATACGCGACAAAGGGGGAAAATTTGAAAAAATATTTAGAACGAGTCTGTGAGGCACACAACCTTTTCTTGTATTTCAATATAACTCAGAAACCATGGGCAGACAATGAAGTGGCGGACAAGTTGGCATGAACAACATTGAGAATGGAAGAGGCACCTCTCCCATGGCAAGTTGAACGAAGAGTCATCAAGGTCCCAGCCATTGGGATAGAAGTGGGCACCATGGGTTCCAACATCCCAAAGTGGGCAAGCGAGGTGGTTGAGTACCTAGAGGAAGGGAAGTTACCAAAGGCAAAGGAGGAGGCAAGGAGGATAAGAAGGAAGGCGGCAAGATTCCTGCTCATCAATGGAGTTCTTTATAAAGGGGTTTCTCCGCCCCACTACTACGATGCATTTCCACAAAAGATGTGCAGTATGTATTGGCAGAAATACACGAAGGAATATGTGAAAACCATTTAGGTGGAAGAACTTTGGCCAGAAAGGCAGTAAGAGCAAGATACTACTGGCCCAACGCATTGAGGGACGCACGAGAATTCAGTAAAAGGTGCATCGAATGCCAGGCATATGCCCTAGTACCACACTCCCCTCTAGAGGAGTTAACATCTATGACAGCACCTTGGCCTTTTGCCCAATGGGGTGTGGATCTGGTTCGACCTTTCGCACCAGGAAGAGGCAGAGTAAAATTCATGATTGTGGCCATGGATTACTTCACAAAGTGGGCGGAGGCAGAACCACTGGTGTCTGTAACAAGCAAGACCATGATAAAGTTCTTGTGGAAAAATATTGTTTGCAGATTTGGGATCCCGCAGAGCATAGTGACAGACAACGGGCGTCAATTTGACTCCGACCATTTCAGAGAATGGTGTATGGAGTTGAAGATTAAGGTGAAGTACTCCTCACTAGGCCACTCGCAAACGAACAGACAAGCAGAAGCAACAAACAAGGCATTACTCTCGATCCTAAAGAAAAGGGTCACAGAGAAAAAGAGAGAATGAGCGGAGGAGCTACCAGGGGTGCTTTAGGCGTATAGAACATCGGTAAAGACTCTAACGGGGGAATCTGCATTCACGTTGGTGTATGGTTGCGAGGCGGTAGCCCCAGTCAAAGTAGGGCTTCCAAGCTATAGAACGAGTTACATCTCGACCGCCCAAAACGATAAAAAGATGGAGGAGTACCTCGACTTATTAAAGGAAGAAAGGGAAATAGTGGAAGACAGGATGTTGCAAGAAAAAGCTAAAGCTAATCAATACTTCAACAAGAGAGTAAGGCCTAGGACTTTTAAAGTAGGAGACCTGGTCTCAAAGAAAAGCGGGGTGACTACCCAAGGTGAAGGAAAAATGGGGCCCCGATGGGAAGGGCCTTACCTTGTGGTAGCTAACAACAGGCCTGGGTCGTACAGACTAAAAGACAGCCAAGGCAAGGAACTGCCACATCCATGGAACGCAGAGCACTTAAGGAAATTTTTTTAGTAGCATTTACAGTATTTCTATTTCTGTTAATTTCGTTTCTTCCATATTCACGTTATTACATTTATATCCATGACTGTGGGAGCATTTGCATTACCCTATAACTACTCACAATTTTTCGCACTTTCTTTGATTGGTAAATCCTTAGTAAAGATAAGCACAACTAGGGTGAGCACCAAAAGCAAAGCTTAGCAGCTTGTGGTGCCATGCAAAAGGGCGCGGAGGTCATCAGACCACGCCACCCCTAAACACTAAAAGCAAGCCTTAGCTGCTTGTGGTGCCATGCAAAAGGGTGCGGAGGTCATCAGACCGCGCCACCTCTAAACACCAAAAGCAAGCCTTAGTCGCTTGTGGTGCAATGCAAAAGGGCACGGAGGTCATCAGACCGCACCACCCCTAAACACCAAAAGCAAACCTTAGCAACTTGTGGTGCCATGCAAAAGGGCGCAGAGGTCTTCAGACCACGCCACCCCTCTCAAGAACTCTAGCAGTTTACAAGACCAAGGTTAAAAGAGCAAGCAACTCAAATAAAGTAGAAAGTCCGGAACCAAAGACATATAACAATGAAATTAACAAACATACATCATTGCAGGTTTTAGAACAAACCAAAGTCTATTATTAAACAAAATGAAGGTACATCAAAAGCAAAACACAAAAATTCCAAGGAAAAAATAGAGAGGCCAAGAAGCTAAGGAGCATCATCTGTCGGCGGTAGTGGAGGTATGCCTATAAAAGCATCAGGCATCTCATCTCGCCCAAACGTGTCAACCCGAAAACAGTTGTTTTCTTTGGGAAAGAATAAGCGCCAGTCCAAAGTTGCAAGGTTCGTAGCAGGATCTATCACAAGGCGAGCCCTGAGCCTTAGGATGCCAGAACCATAGCCGTAAGCAAAGGTGCGATCCCCGGTAGCAGGGACGCAAGCTAACTGACCGCGCAGGCATTCAATCTCAACCTAGGCAATAGCAAGCTCGTCTTTTTTAAGGGTCAGCTGCTGGTCCTTGACGATGGCAACCAAATTTTCCTTCCTAAGGTTCTCGTTTGAGTCACTGCAGTCATCCTTATACTTCTAATGGCGCTCTTGGAGATCTGCCAAAGCCCCTTGTGCCTCAGAAAGATTAAGGGTAGTAAAGCGGGCTTTCTTCAGGGAGGCTGCTAGCTGCTGGGATAACTCATGACCGTACTTCTGGGAACGAGTCAACTCTTCACGGGTCGAGTCTAAGTCCTTGCTACGAGCAAGAAGATCAGAGTTAAGGCGAACCAACTCAGGTTCAAAGCCTTTCTGAGCCTCAGAAAGTTGGGACCTCGCCGAGTCCCTTTCAGACTAGAGGAGCTTCAGGGCAAAGTCATCCTTGACTTTCACCTCTTGGGCAAGGCGCGCAGCTTCACGGAGCTAAAGGACTTCTTCCTCGTAAATCTCCAAGTCGCCTTGCAGCGAATGGGAGTAACCCTCCGACTGCTCGAGCAGTACTTCAAGCTTTTTCTTCTTCTCCACCAGGGCGTCTAGCTTAGCCCTATCAGCCTGCCACTTCTCGGAAGCACGCTTGGTGACATAGCACAACTTTCACAGCTCCTTGGCCTCCTCCTCTAGGCGGGCACAATCTGCCACAATCCACGCTACCAGATCATTAATGCTCTATAAAAGAAAGTGAAACAACCCAAGTAAGAAACTGCGTGGAAGCACAACAAGAAAAACAAACATGCCGCATGATACCTTAGAAAACCAGTCTTTTAAGTGGTTAACCATCTGAGCAATGGTTTTGACTTGGGCATTGGCAGAAGTAGAGGAGGCACCGCCACTGGCATCACCACCAATGATCTCCCTAGGGCTAGGAACAACCCTAAGCGAGGAAGCCTTTGCAAGCCTCAGGGTTGAATCTGCCACCCTCTCTGGTAGACCCCCGAGGCATATAGGTGGAAGGGGGGACTTGGCGTAGGCCAAGTCAGCCTCGATTAGGCGAGTATCTTCTTGCAAAAAATTGCCCCATTCCTCTTCGAAGAGGGAAACGGTGTCTCCCCCAAAGGATGGGGTACATAGGGGAGGAAAAGAGAGGCCTTCGCCACTGCCAACCAAGAAGGGATACTTCCCCCCAGAGACTATGACTGGCGGGGGGCTCTGGGGCTGATTGTTTTGCCCCTACCTTGACACGGACTACAGCAAGAGGATGTACACCCAATGGCGCCGCCCTAATTAGTAGCCATAACGCTCAAGTTTTCACGAACATCCCTAGCCGGGGAAGGAATGAGACCGCCTGCCATGGGTGGGCGAACCCCTATGCCTGTGACAACATCCAAGTTAAGAGCAGTCACGAACACAGCATCCAGCTCACCCTCCCACACCTAACCTTCAACATCTGGAAATTCAAATGTAAGGTTGGTTGCTAGTGGGTGTGCCGGCCGAGGGGCTCAACCTGGAAAGTGGCAGCCAAATCGAAAAGAGACATGCTAGCCAAACTTTCAACATCTCATAGGCCAGAAGAACGTGGTTGCGCAGAGGAACCGCAAGGTACTGGAAGTGCGGCAGTAATAGATGGGGTGGGTAGATGAGCCTGATAGCCCTCCGAGGGTGCAACAGTTTCCTCTAACTGTGGCATAGGGAGCACATCGGTGGCTAGCTACATAGGCGTCTGAGTCTGGGCACCTTCCAAGGGCGCCAAAGCTTTCAGAGTGACCTCTTTTTCTTTGACTTTTACCATCATTCTTTTTCTTGCTTCTTACTTCCCTATTCTCTTTACTTTCTTTCTTCTCAGATCTTTTCTTCTCCTTCTTTCCTTGCTCGGACTGGCCATCCTCCTTGTTTTTCTCGGAGGGTTTTCGTAAAGGAGTAGGAATTATATTTGAAATCATTAACGAACGCCCCTGAACATGGGAATGATTGGGGGACATCAGAAACCGGTCAATGTAATTAGGCATCAACAAAAAATCAATCCAAAGATCTTCAGGGTGGGCAGCAGCTCAAGAACGGACAATCTCAATTCGGGCCAGCTCCCTACGTGACAAAGGCGACATGGTTGCCCACAAACACTTATCATTAGGAAGAGGGCACCATATCGCCTTAACTGGAAAATCTCGAAATAGGGCTTCTTGGGCGGGAAAGTCCCAGCCCTAGCCAGTGATAAAGACAAACTTGGTTGTCCAAGCTTTGGCGTTAGAATACCAAGTTTCAAATCGGGCCAAAGTCTGCCCTTTATCTTTCTTGCGAAAGCTGGCAACATTGCCCTTGGTGGTTGGCCTCACGTTGTAGAAAGCCAAAAACTCTTGGGCAGTTAGGTTAGGGTAAAGATTCCCAAGAGGCTCCAAGACCATGTGGAAAACAATGCAGGCACAAAGATAAGCCCTCAATGCAAAAGGATGGAGCTGAGCGAACGCTATATCGAGTAAGTCCAAGATGTCGCGTAGGGGCGACAGAAGGGAAGTCTCAACCCATGGGACATCAGGGACGTGGTCAAAGTAACCTTGCCTGCAAAACCCTCATCATCACAGCACCCCGATGGGGGAACCTCCATCACTGCCTCCTCAGGGATGTGATATTCCTCTTAATCTCGAGAAGATGCTTCTTTTGAAGGGCTGAATGCCACCCATGCTAGTCAAAGGTCGTGCCCTCCGAGACTTGAAAAGGTTGTATAGAGCTGTCACCATGTTCAGCCATGAAAACTGGAAGGGAAAAGAAGCAAGACGACAGAATGGGTAAGAAACAAGAACAAGAAAGGAAGCACGGGCAAGAAAGGCACAAGGAGGAAAAATGAGCAGAGAGAAGGATGAAGAAGACATAGAAGAGGTATTTAAATAAGGGCGAATATGGAATGCCAGCAACCGTAGATATCATGGCCTAACACTGAAGCTAAAGAGTAACCGTCACACGAAAGCCCCCTCCTCTTTCGCCACATTAGTAGGAAATCATGGGAGCTCCTCGATTTTTGAAAAAGTGAAACGGCGCAGGAAGAGGAATATCAAAGACTGGTGGATACTCAATAGTTCATAGATGGGATGGGCTTGTCTCAACAATCATTTGCTTTCCTATGCGCCTTGCGCATACACAAGCCAGTGGTAAGCCATTAAAAGATTTAGGGCTGGAAACAAATAAGGGACCCATAACGAGGTTCACGACACTTATGAGGCAGCAAGATTTATCAACATGACTTCCCTATGCCATGGGGCGAAGAGAATTAGCGGGGTAGCTGGAGGGCCTATTTTAGTTAAGAGCCCATTTTGTGTTAAAAACCCAAATGAAAGAAGCCCAGTATAAAATGTTCTTTGTTAACCGAAGGGAATTAGAGAGTCCAAAGCCCAGCAAAGTCATGCACACACCACACGCCACCTTTCACGGGAAGATAAAGATTTCATGCAGATATGTGATCAGTTCGACTACTGGGTAATGATCCACACCAATAAACTCTGCGACAGATAGGCATCATGTTGGAATCTATATATACCAGGTAACCCTTGATAGTAAAGGATCGATCTCTCTCTTTTGAATTCTGAATTGTTTGTTACACTTACTAACTTAAGCATCAGAGTTTTCCCAGGCGTATCACGCCGAAACTTCTTGTCATCACACAGGTGAACGGTTGTAGCTGGAAATGAGACACGTCCTTTACAGGTAGAGTTCAAACTAATCACCGAAGTATGTTTTATGTTCATACACAACTTATTTGTTATTCTACAAGTTTACTGAGCTATTTCATTTAGACAAAATAGATTATCTATATTGTATCTTTGTAAGTTTAGTTTCATATTTTAACAAACATACATTGCCTATTTGTTAATATTTTGAAAAAAATTGTATGTACATATATCATAAGAGTGTAAGTACCATGTTTAGGAGAAACCAGAAATTTTTTTAGGACAAACTGCTATAAGCTGAATGGTTAGTTTCTCAAGCTATCTCAATGAAACAGATGTGCAAGATTATCAAATCAGATGCAATAACCAGGAAAAATAGAATTACAAAGTGGTCTCGGCCTGCAAATAATATTTTCAAATTGAATGTAGATGGAGCAATTTTTCATGAACAATGTGCAACAGGTGTGGGTTTAGTACTAAGAGATAGGAAGGGAGAGGTTCTTATGGCAGTGTCAAAGAAAGAATTGGTTGTGACAGATTCATATGAAGTAGAATTGTTTGCAGTCCTGAGAGGTATGCAATTTTGTCTTCCTATGGATATTCATGAATTCAGATTGAATGTGACTCAATATTGGTGGTTCAAGATATCCAAGCTCCAACTGATTCTTCATCTTTGATAGGGCATATACTTCAGGATGTTAAACAATTGATGCAAAGAATGTCTAAGTATTATATTCAACATGTATTTCGAGATGCCAATGTGGTGGCTCACAAGTTAACTAAACTAGCTTTGAATGTCCAGGATGTCAATGTTTGATGTGATAATATTCCTATTTCTATTAAACAACCTGTTTGGGTTGATAAATAGTTGTAATGTTTGCTGTTTAAAATGAAAAGTTTGTAATGTTTTCAATAATAAAAAAAAAGAATTAAGTACATAATTTCCACTAATTTCTTAAATAAATACTAGCCATTAACCCATGCAATCCGCAAGCATAATTAAAGTAATTAAAATAATAATAAGATGAGAAAACTAAAAGGGCAAGTAACGATAAATCAATAGCTATAATAAGATTAGGTATGGATAGTGAGTTGAGATGATAGTTGAAAGTTAAATAAAATATTGTTATAATATTATTTTTTAATATTATTATTATTTTAAGATTTAAAAAAGTTGAATTGTTTATTGTATTTTACATAAAAATTTAAAAAAATTATAATGGTGAGATAAAATGAAATAGATTGAGAGTGTTTCTCAATTCAAATTGAGCTTAAGATTAATAATCTTTTTTCTTTATTGAAAAAGTAAGATCAAAATGACTAGTAATGGAAAACTATTGCCCCTATAAGATGCCTACAAAATAGAGACTACTATAGGAAGAAAAAGTTTGTTTTCCCCTCTATTGAATTAGTAATTATAAATAGAAGGAAATCTTTTCGTCTTTAAACCGTTTTCCATCTTAAATTAAAAAAATGAAGCGGATATATTATAATAGTAGGAAAGACAACATAATAAATAAATAAATAAGTAGTGAAAGACTAACAACCCATTCACAACTTGTAAACAATTTTAAATATGATAATATTTTTTTATTAAATTTAAACACATCAAATCAAAAGTAAAAATAAAATAAAATTTAAAATTATTTTATTTTATTTTATTATATAATTGTATACAAATTATTATTTAGTGATAAGTTTATCATTTCTCAAAAAAGAATTTAACTTGGGAAGGATTGAGATAAGTCAATAAAGTAAAATAAAAAATAAAATAAAATGATAAAGTAACTTGATAAAATAGAGGATGCTTAAAAAATTATATAGGTAACAAACTCTTATTATAGATATAAAAATAATAATATAACCGAAATTATTCAAGTTTTTTTTTTGTTGAAGTTATTCGAGTTTATATGAGCCGGACCTAATTTTATAGGCGTTCTATTTTTAATATTCAATTATAATAATGTGTTCATGACCACTTCATCTAGTAAATGAATCGAGTCGAGTCGAATTTGAGTTTGACCAAGCAGATCTCGTGCAATTTGTTGAGTAGTTTTGTTTACTTTCAATCCTAGTTCCCATGGCTTGAGATTCTTTGCCTTTGGTATTGCTTTGCAAGAACCCATTCAGACTGAAAGTAGCGGACACATGCTGCTAGTTTCTCCAAAAGTGGATATCCGTCTGCTACTTTGTCCACAAATGCAATTTCAACACTCGACTCAAAGGCACAGTAGACTATGACCTGCTTGGACAATTAATCAGTGGAGTCAATGAAATAGTGTCCACACATGACAACACGCAGAGAGAGGGAGAGAAAGAGAGAGATTACTACTTCAGGCCATCAGTATATTCTTCACTGGTCCACATTATGTCTTTTAATCCAGACGAGAAACTTTTGTAGAACTGCCATATGACCAGAGCATTGATAACCAAATCAATAAATAGCAAAAACTTAGCTATTCAAATACTTTTTGCAACATTCTTCAATTTAGTTCAGACAGAAGAGAGGAAAAAGGTAATTATAGAAAACTCTTTCACATGCTTGTTTACTATAATTTTCACTTCTTAAAAGTTTAAAAACTCGAGAAAAATTAAGGCAATATCGTATTAGAAAAGTCCGTTTGGATAGTGAGATGAGATGAAATGAGATTAGTTGAGATAGTTTGTGAATAGTAGTGAGATTATTAGTTAAAATCAGATGAGATGAGATGAGGTGTTTCATCTCACCTCTGTATCCAAACGAGCCCGTGCAGCATTTACCATATATTTTTATATGATGAAACTTATCGATTCAAAAATTATTTTTGCTTCCACTGTTTTCCTAACCAAACTAAGCAAAGCTAAAAATATAGAAGTAGAAGAAAAGCTGGCATGCCTTGTGAAACTCCAATGTGTCGCCGCCAGTTTTTCGAAGCTCTACCATGTGCAAGGAAGGAGCTACCTCAAACACCTGAAGTTGAGAATACATCAATTGCACACAGTATTCTGATGTGGTACCATAAAACTTTTAAGCCGAAGAATAACTGCATACCTCAGTTGCAACAGCGAGGTGCCCATCTGGAATTGTTGGAAATTAAGAAACATGTGCATATAGGAATTTCTACAAAAAAAAAAAAGTGCATATAGGAATTTCTAAACAGAACTTACAGTTCAGAATGAAATAACTTGGACACAATACCACCTCAAACAAAGCAAATCCAATCAATATGAGCTTACCCAAAAGAAATTCAATCAATATGTCTAATGTGAGAATTATTACCTTGTAGTTTCTCTTGTGAACATTAAAGCCAAGAGGCTTTGCAGCTTCCTCAATTTTAGACATGATTTCATTTGCAGGATGCTGGGAAGTGAAACGGGTTTCTCGCTTCACAAGACCCTGTAGAGTTAAAATTTATAGAAACATAGTGAGGATCATTAAACATTGATAACAGATATCCATAATACATATAACATGAATCTGTACAGAAAGTGCCATCCACCTGGAAAAATTAAACTACCATGGTTCTGAGTTTCAGGATGATTTTGCCTGTGGTGAGATAAAATAGATTTCCACAATAGGTTTCCAAAAAGACAATGAAAAATCCCAAAGCACCAATATGATGCACCATTGATAATTCACTCTCCCGAAATTTTGAAGGGTGACACATCAATTCCAATGGTAATATGCATGACCAGAAAACAGAGAAATTTTACATACATACATACTGTCTGCTTCTCAAACAAATTTTCAAGACTAAAACCCCAGGACATAGATATAAGCTCAAAGGCATTCATGGATACAGGTCTCTCCTTTCTTTCTGTAACAAGATGTTCCTGCAGAATAAGCATACATAGAACAAAATTCAGGAGGAACTTGGCCTCATATTTATGTTTGCAGATGGACTACTTTGTTAGTTTATAATGCCATGGGAAGAAACCAAAAAACTTCAGTACTGAGATCCGAGCAATGGAACTAGGAAGGTGAACTAATTTTTATTAAAAGCCAGTAACTAGCACATTAACCGGACATCTTCACTTAGATAAATAAATGGAAAACAGGACCAAGAAGTCTTACCTCTGAGTCATTGAATACAGCATCTACATCATCAAGATTTACATTCTGCTGCTCCTCAGAGTATGCTGCCTTGTACCCTTTCTTAAACCATTCATCTTCCAAGATTTCAGGAATTGTTATCCGCTGACATATAGCACCACAATTTTAACAAAAATAATGAATGCTATGAATGCCGTATCTTAAACATTTCATATACCCTTATAAAAAAAAAAAAAACCATTTCATATACCCTTTGCTCACCTAACCTATCTACAATGTAATAAAATTTAAGTTGTGCTACACATAAGCCCCACACCCCTACACACTACTTAAATTCATATAATTTTACTTTTTTATCTTTATATTTCATATTTCAATTCAATATAAATTATGAGGGTAAAAAAGTAAAATTATATATTTTTAAGTGGTGTGCATAGTGTGAGGCTTATGTCTAGAATTTTTCATATAAAATTTAGGAAATGAGGGGATAGAAAGACGGTAAATAAATTTCTCATAAGAAAAGCTGTGGAGCTCACTGTAAGAGGGTTTGGATCAAGAATACGCTTTATCAGTTTCTTTGCACCAGTTGAAAAATATGATGGGAATGTGAAGTCAGCCTTGCAAATCTGAAGTTCAAAAGAATGTGACGATCAGACAAATGAGATTCTCACTGTTCAAACAGGGATACAAAATCTGGAAAGACTTACTTTTCTATACAAAACAGCGAGATTTGGTTCATCAAAAGGCAAGTACCCAGCCATAAGAACAAAGAGAATGACCCCACAAGACCAAATATCAAACGATGTACCATCATAACCTTTATCATTTAGCACCTAATACAACAGCATCACATGTCAGAAATCAAATACAGAGTTTCACTAATTCATTCTATTAGATTCATAAACTTGTAGGTAGATACCTCGGGAGCAACATAATTGGGGGTACCGCAGGTAGTATGAAGCAGCCCATCCTCCTGCAATAAGAGAAATTTAACTAGGGTCTTCATGATGTATAATGCTTATGCCCCCCATAAATCACCCATTCACCTTGGAAAAGTAACACGGTTTTCACTAACAAAAACAAATAAGTGAGCCCTATGTAATCTATACTGAAACATGTATGACTAAAGATAAAACAAATTCAAATTATCCTATATGAAAATATACAGGCTCATGAGAGCTTTCCACATTTTTTTCCACAAAATAACTAAGGAGTGGTCACAATATCGTAAAGAACTCAATACCACCATCCAAAACTCTAAAACTCAACTTGCTCACAGCTCTGGATGCGGCGACGAAATAAGTGATCAATTGACTCGGTAAAAGTAGGAAATATCTGAGCTAATTATGAGCTAATTATGAAAACTCTAAAATCTGTTTTAAAACTTAGCCTCATCACTAGTTTGAATGAGCTAATGAGGATTGAGTTAAAGCAATCCAATCCTTTGACAATGCAATTAAAGGAATATCAAAACCAAGTTGTTAAAGCAGTGCTACTAACATTAAACAGAATTTATCCAAAAGAATTCAAAGAGATCCACAGGTCTTCTTTGCTCTCCTCTGTAATCGAGAAGGCAATGACAGAAGCATATACAGGAAGACTGGCTCTGGAATTTCCTTATAAGCTTGAATTTCAATGCAAGTTCTAGTAAAGACAACGACAAATATTGACAACAGGGGACAACTCTTTTTAAATAAGTAACCAAGTAATTTGATCAAAGAAAGAGAGAGAAGGGTTCAAGAGCATGTATACAAGAAAGAAGGATCACATTTGAGTTCCTTCTATAGGCAAGAATGCAATGGGAGAAGCATATGAATTCAGAGCATAGTAATAGAGTGTGACCTTTAGGGGCACTATCAAGAGTTAAGTTTTTTCTATTCCTTTTCCCATATTTGCTAGCTTCACTAAAAGCAGCTATACAACATCAAAATATGTATCTTTTTCTGGTATTCGCATCCACAAATATTTATGAACTCAACCACACTCCACTTCTCAATCAAACCCAACCAACCCATCAAACGATTCCTCTCTTTTATGAGGAAAATTATTAGGTATTCCTAGAGTATGGATGGCGTGGTACTTATATCATATTACAACATGCCATGTAATTAAAGTTTCGTATGCAAGCATACTCATAAAAAAGAGAATCTTATGCAAGCATCAATTTTAGTTGGCATGCCATCCTATAATAGGATGGAAGTACCACGTGTTGGTACTCCGGGAGTTACTTGCTCCTTTTGCAACATGTTAATGTGACATATTCAAATAGGATCTGGTCCTTTATGATAAAGTTCCTGGTATTCATGAGATGTTCTTCTGTTAGATATCAGAGAACAAGGCTTTGACATGATTCGCCTAAAAGAGTTGGCAATTGCAGCTAAAGTGGAAACCCCCCAAAAGAGGCTAATGCAATGTATACTGCATTATGTCCACTTCTTTCAAAGGAAAAAGGAATGATGTATTAGAGGTTTCACAAAGTACAATGGGAAGAAGGATAGAAATTTTCACTCCAACCATAAGACACCCCTTCTTCCCCAAAAATTGAACCTGTGTTTGCGGGCATTTGTAACCACTTATAGATTAGAAGTGACTTCAAATATCTCAGCAGCTTTACTACAGGAAATAAAGCCTAACCCAAACAGTGAAAGCCAATGGAAAAGAAGTACACCTGTAGAATCTAGGGAATAGTGGAACACCACTTACCCGTACTTGCTGTGAGATCGCACTCAATCCAAAATCTGAAACTTTAAGGACACCATATGAGTCTAGAAGAAGATTTTCAGGCTGCAAATGATGCAGAACACTACATTAATGATCATTCACAACCTACTGAATCAATTACCTAAAAAAGATGAGATCATTTCTGAAAACACCCAGTAAGCATTATGTCGAAGCAGAAAGGTTAGGAAGTTTGTTAAACCTTCAAATCTCTGTGGTACACGCCTCTACTGTGGCAGTAATCCACAGCATTAATGAGCTGTTGGAAATATCTGCTGGCCTCATCCTTTTTAAGTCTCCTATGCTTGGCCTGAATGAGAGAACAAATAAGGGAATCTGTTGCGTAAATAGAAGGATACTAACCACTGGTTGGAACCAGTGATTACACATACACGAACCCAACATGAAACTTGTCAATATGACACCAATGCTAAAATCACGTGGGAGTTTTTCGTGAGCACACTCACATGAACAGTGACCGTGAACTGTGATTTTCCTCCCGTGATTTTAGCGGCTCTCGACCACAAAATATAAATACCATGGGATGCACATATAACATCATTCAATTATATAGTTCAATTTCTTACTATTTGGTCAAAGAGCTCGCCACCACCAACAAATTCAAGAACGATGTAGATCTTTGATTTGCTTGCCATAACCTATGCATGAGAACAGACGACATGAGTTCAAAAATATATGTTGAAACCATCTTCACCACCGTGCAACTCGGAGTGCATTGCACATTGACAACTCTTAGCTTATGATGCCCACAATAGAGTAGATGCATGTGTCTGAGCAATTTGTGTGCATGTGATTTTATATGCAAAAAGGGAAAATTGTGTTCTCCTTCCCAAATTCCCAATGCCTGATCTGTATGTTTAATGACAATGCAGAGAGAGTGTTTAAGCGCATTCTCCATTAATGGGTCAAGCATTAATGGAGAATGTGCTTAAACACTTTCTTAGAACATTCTTAGAACATCTGACCTAAATGCAATCCACATTGATGAAACCCACAACAAAAGTTTTCAGTTAGCCTCAGGTGGTTTTGGGGTGTGGGGGGGTGTTAAATTAAGCTAAAAGTTCCACCCAAGAAACTGCACTTTGCCACTTGATTGACATTTTACTTATAATTCTCCATTGCAAAAAAAAAAAAAAAAGAGAATTTGAGCCCAAGCCACTACATGATGGCTACACCTTAAAGTAAAGGTTAAACCTCAAAGTTCGAATTTCAGAAGTAAACCCATTTAAGAAAATTCTATCTACCAAATACGAACCCATTTATTTAATTAACAAATTCTTATTAAATCAGCAACTGTCCCAAAAAATCAAACTTAAATGAAGATGTGAATTTATTTAGTTAATTAGTACCCCAGCACTCCCTCTCACATGAGTTAGATTTTCTTTTAAGACACTGGCCCAACTTATAGAATATTTTCTTTTAAGGAGTTGAACACTTATTTTTCATCCATATCTTAACAAATGATACACTGCAACTTGTTGTTGGGGAAATCAACACAGCAAAATAAATAAAAGCGAAAATAAAAGAGCACATCCACGCACATAACACCAAGAATTTAACGTGGTTTGGCAACTGCCTATATCCACAGAAAAAAGTTTCACTAATAAATAGTGGAATATAAGAAAATATTACAGAGGAGGAGGATCACACTCCATTCAACTCAACTATCTTATTTTCTCTCAGAGCTCTCCTAGCTCTCTCTCTTTTCTCTTCTTCCTTGGTGTATCTGAGGCTCTCACTGGGAGCCTCAACTTATAGGCGAACATACTATCTCATCACTTGTATGAATGCATTCAACTTGCATTCAATTTGTAACTGCAAATGCAGTTACCTGCTGAGTAGCCATTGTGGACTGCTTGGCATGGACTTCAACAATTCTCCCTCTCCATGCCCATTTACCTAGATGCTATCCATTTCAGCTATGTCTCTGCATAGCTTAAATTTCTCACTTGTAACCACATTCATCAGCATGTCCGCTAGATTCTCTTTTGTATGGATCTTCACAAGGTTCAACAGTTGTTGCTTTGCGTCTCCAATGATAGCGGATATCAATATGCTTGGTGTGGGAATGGTACATTGAATTCTTGCTCAAGTCTAGAGCACTTTGACTATCACAATGTACCTTATAATCTTCTTGACTAACCCCTAGTTTTGGAGAAAACACTTCATCCACAACATCTATTTCCCAACTTCCGCTGTGGCAATGTACTATGCCTCTGTTGTAGATAAAGTAACACTTCTGCAATTTGGACTGCCAAGAGACAGCTCCTCTTGCAAAGGTGAAGATCGAAGTACATTTCCTACTATCCAGATCTCCTGTCAGATCTGAATCAGTATAGCCTTCCAAAACAGGTTTAGCTCCCCCAAAACACAAGCACATCTTCGATGTACATTTTAGGTACCTAAGAATCCACTTGACTGCTTTCCAATGATCATTTCCTGGATTTGAAAGGAATCTGCTCACCATGCCTACATCATGAGCAATATCTGGTCTGGTACAAACCATTGCATACATCAGGCTTCCTACTGCTGAAGAGTAGGGGACTGCTTCCATCTCTTCAATCTCTTTCTTTGAAGAGGGACATGAGCTCTTGCTCAACTTGAAGTGGTTAACTAGTGGAGTATTGACTGGCTTTGCATCTCCTATGTTGAAACGTTTGATTATTCGTTCAACATATTTTTGTTGTGATAGCCACAACCTTTTGGCTTTCCTATCACAAACAATCTTCATGCCCAAAATTTGTTGTGCTAGGTCTAAGTCCTTCATGTCAAAGACTTGGATAGTTCTTTCTTTAGTTTGTTAATCATAGACTTATTCTCACCAATGATTAACATATTATCAATGTAAAGGAGTATGACAAACTTGTCATTTTGGAATCTTCGAACATAGACACACTGATCTGCAACAAGTCTCTTGTAACTATGACTCATCATGAATGAGTCAAACTTCTTGTACCATTGTCTCGGCACTTGCTTGAGGCCATAGAGACTCTTCTTTAGCTTGCAGACTAAGTGATCTTTCCATGGAGCTTCAAACCCTTATAGTTGCTCCATATAGATTTCCTCCAAATCTCCATGGAGAAAGGCTGTCTTCACATCCATCTGTTCGAGTTCCAAATTCAAGCTGGCTACCAATCTGAGTATGACTCAGATTGACATCATCTTCACCATCGAAGAAAATATCTCGTCAAAGTCGTTTCCCTTCTTCTGCTGGAATCCGTTGATAACTAATTTGGCCTTGCGCTTCATTAGCTTTCCTTGGCCATCTTTCTTTAACTTGAACACCTATTTGTTATTTAGGGCTTTCTTTCCTTCAGGAAGTTTCACCAACTCATAGGTATGATTTTTCTACAAATAACTCATTTCTTCTTGCATTGCCTACACCCATAGGCTTCTATCAGCATGAGTTTGAACTTCTTGGAAGCTCTCCGGCTCCTCCTCATCAATAAGCAGAATATAGTCTGATTCTGGATATCTCATTGACGGAATCAGTAGGCGGCCTCTTGCCGATCTTCTTGGTTGAGCTTCATCAACCAAAGGAGGTTCATCACCATCTAACCCTTGTGGTGGTACACCAACTTCTGGTGGAGAGGGTTCTTGCTCCCCCTGCTCTACACCCTGAGCTTCTTCTTCTACTTCTGGATCTTGATCCTGTATATCCTCAAAATCTGTGGCGAATTGTAATGGTGTAGGATCTGGAGTATAGGAACTAGGCTCTACTGACATTGAGGAATCTTCAATTCCTATATTCTGGTTTTCATGGAACACAATGTCCTTACTTCTGACAATTGTCTTTGTCACTGGATCCCATAACTTGTATCCGAATTCTTCATCTCCATATCTAACAAAGATACATGGAGTTGACTTGACATCGAGCTTTTGTCTCAACTCTTTGGATACGTGTGAAAAGGCTTTACACCCAAACACTCTCAGTGAGAGTAAGAGACATCTTTTCCAGACTAAACTTTCTTAGGAACTTCAAATTTCAATGGTGCAGAAGGTGACCTGTTGATCAGATAACAGGCAGCACGAACAGCTTCACCCCAGAATGGCTTTGGCAACTTGGTCATACTGAGCATGCATCTTGTTCTTTCCATGACGGTCCGATTCATTCTTTCGGTTATACCATTGTGCTAAGGGGTATATGAGACTGTCTTCTCATGTCGAATACCGCGATCAGCGCAGTATGCAGCGAACCTTTTGAAAATATATTCTCCTTCATTGTCCGTTTGCAGACACTTCAACTTCTTCCCTGTCTCTCTTTCCACTAGGGTGTGGAAACTCTTGAAGTGCTCAAATGCCTGATCCTTTGATTTCAAAACATATACCCATACCTTTCGTGAAGCATCATCAATGAATGTTACGAAATATCTGTTACCTCTCAATAACTCTTCTTCCATTGGACCACATATATTAGAGTGTACCAGACTCAACAACTCTGATCTTCTCTCTGTAAAGGAATTAAACGAGACTCTATGTTGTTTGCCAAACAAACAGCACTCACAAGAGTTTAACGTTGTTCCTTTGGCAACTTTGATGAGTGTCTTCTTCACAAGCATATCCAACCCTTTCTCACCCATGTGTCCGAGTCTCTTGTGCCACAGATTCAGTGATGCCTCGTCTTCCACTGCATTGAGACTATCAGAACTGATCTTCACATAGGTCTTGTACAACGTACCTCAAATATGTCCTCGGACGACACAACCATGGCACATTGTGACAGATTCCAAGTGTCTTTGCTGAAGTAGCTGTCGTAGCCCTATTGATCAAGGGCTATTTTAGAAATTAGGTTGAGTCGAAGGTCAGGAATGTGTCGAACATTCTTCAATACCATGGTGCAACCAATGTTGGTTTATCTACACTTCGCCAACTCCAACGATCTTTGAGGAACTGGCTTTCCCCATCCTTACCGTACCAAAGTCTCATACTTTGTACGTAGTGAAAAATTCATTATGGGAAGTGGCGTGGTATGATGCTGTTGTGTCTACCACCCACTCAACATCGTGGCTTGCAACATGCAGACACGTCTCGTCATTGGTGGAGAGTATTGCCACATCTCCCTAAAGAGTGACGAGTTTCACCATCTTCTTTCTTCAGCTTACTGTTTTGACCTTGCTCCCTTAAAAACTTGTAGCAGTTTTTCCTCGTGTGGCCTTCTTTGCCACAATGGTAACACTTCATGTTATCTATCTGCTAGTTCCTGCTACTGCTAGACTTTCCATGTGGTTGAGACTTCCCTCTGTTTCTGCCTCCACTTCTCCCTCTATCATTATCTTGAGGCCTTTCTCTACTCTCGATGACAAGGGCATAAGATTGATTCATGTTCATCTCCTTTCGTCTAGCCTCCTCATTGAACAAGGCATCATTAACCATCGTCATGATAAGTTTACCATTTGGAGTAGAGTTACATAGGTAGACCACCAGTGTCTCCCAATTGTCTGGTAATGAACTGAGAATTAGCAGGGCTTGTTCTTCATCACTAAGATTCAACTTGATGGATCCGAGCTGGTTAACTAGGTTTTAAAACTCGATTGTGTACTCGGCAACAGAGGTCGCTCTTCAACTTCAAGTTAACAAGCCGTCTCAACAAGAGGGCCTTGTTTTGAGCAGTCTTAGCTTGATACATATCCTCCAAATTTTTCCAGAGGTTATATGCATCTGTCTCTTGGGCCACGTGGTGAAAGACACTATGGTTGATCCATTGCCTGATCTGACTGATAGTCTTCTTATGAATCTTTTTCCACACTTGATCCGTAAATTCATTTGGCTTCTTCCCTTCATTTTCCAAAGGGTCAGACAGATCTTTACAATTCAAGAGATCCTCCATCCGAGATCTCCAAAGACTGTAGTTTGAGGCAATCAGCTTTATCTTGACGCCTGATGCTAAATCCTCCATGGATTTAGACTGATTCTAAGTACAAAATGCAAGTATAGGATTTTTGAGGTGGAATATCACAAAACGGACAGCACCGTTGTGTCTGGAACGCCTGATTTTGTTGGAAACGAGTCTTGTTTCGTAAAAAAAAGACTCATATAGCACAAGGATGAGCAAAAGAACAAAACAGGAACTATGTCACTCGTGCAGCACGTGGGCGCGAAAAACGCGTAGGCACATGTGTGTCACGTGCTGAAACCTCTCTGGAGCGCGTGGGGCATGTGTATCTCACACAGTCGACTCTCCTTGGGTGCGTGTAGCGCATGCCGAGAGTGGCTCACTCTCCAATCTTCAGGCTGCGTGTGGGGCCAATCTCTGGTTTTCACCGCTTTTCTTGTCTCACTAGGACAAAGATAGTGGTATGCTCAAAATTGCAAACTGAGCAACACATTAAAAACAAGTTTTCCATAAAAACTCATTTTAACAATCACTCTAATACCACTTGTTGGGAAAATCAATACAGCAATACAGCAAAATGAATAAAAGCGAAAATAAAAGAGCACACTCATGCACACAGTGACACCAAGAACTTAACATGGTTCGACAATTGCCGTCCACAGAAAAGAGATTCACTAATAAATAGTAAAACACAAGAAAATATTACAGAGGAGGAGGATCACACTCCACTCAACTCAACTCTCTTATTTTATCTCAGAGCTCTCCTGGCTCTCTCTCTTTTCTCTTCTTCCTTGGTGTATCTAAGGCTCTCGCTGGGAGCCTCAATTTATAGGTGAACACATTATCTTCTCACCTGTATGAATGTATTCAATTTGCATTCAATTTGTAACTACAAATGCTTACCTGCTAAGCAACCATTGTGGACTGCTTGGCATGGACTTTAACACTTATATCTAGCAACAATTTTATTAACACGGTGGCAATATTGCAAAAGGAGTGGTAGTTTGAGGGGGTGAAGTGTAATTTTCCGCATATTTAACATTCTCATAATTATTACACCACAATATAGAATAGGAAAAAAATCAAAATAAGGGAAGAAATACAAGTAACTGCAGGTACCTCAAAAAGTTTAACAACATTTGGATGCTTGATCAGCTTCATTGTCGAAATTTCTCTTTTTAGCTGTGAAAATATGCATCAATGTTAAGATATAAAAATAAATAATAAAATCTACATTTTTCCATCAGATTAAACTTTTACGAGAAGTGGTGATTTCGCATGGTATCAGAGCAGATATCCTAAATTCGAACCCTAACTCTACACTCTACCCTATTTGATTAAATAAAAATGTTATTTGTACTTAAGAAAAACTTACAAAAAACTTATTTTTCCACATGTCAGTTATTGATATGCTGGAAATTATGAAATTTGAAAACAAAACTGACAAGATGAGTCTTGTAAGTAAAAGTGTAAATAAAAATTATAAGTATATATAACATTATTCTTGATTAAATATCCCACGTGTTGGGCTACCTATTGTGGGAGAGTTTAGCCCACATGTGGGGGGAGTGTTAAGATATAAAAATAAATAATAAAATCTATCTTTTTTCATTAATTTAAGTTTTTGGGACAAGTGTTGTTCAACAGTTAAAAATAACATCCTTTGTTCTGGGTTTAACAGTAATTAATCATATATACAATACAAGATTATTTTAACCTTGCGAAGCACGTAGAACATGAAAATAATAAATATTAAACAGGAAATGCCATTTTGCACCACCTTTTACAAGTGGATAATCAGTTGTAGGCTTCAAAAAAAAAAAAAAAAAGATAATCAGTTGTAGACCTTTCAAGAGCAACTATTGCCATCACGCATGCGCAATGTTGGGTTCCATGAGTGAGACGTGGCACTCAGCCGTAGACGCACATTGGCAAGCATGCGTGGTCCCACCATTACAAGACTGGCACGCGGATCACATTTACAACACCCAAATATGTAGTGTAAAGGTGTAAATCTTAACGTCTTGACTAATCATAATTCAATGGAAAATAGATAGAAAACGAACAATAAATTGTAGAAGTTTTTAGAGTAAGATAAAAGCTGTTACATGGTCAACCATCTTGTGACGGAGGACTTGGTTGCAGTCGAGGATTTTGATGGCAACGCAGTCACCAGTGTTGACGCGTGTCCTCGTCGCTGGTTTCTTCTTCAAGCTCATCTTCTCCCCCGCTACTCGATAAAAAAAAATCAACAAAAAACCGAATCTCCAGTGGATATCAAGGGGGAAGCTCCCGCTGGATATAGTTTCAGAACGCAATGCCCGAGGGAGATGTGCGCGTTTTTTAATATGATAAAAATGACACATGGAGAAGCCAGACTGGGACCCGCTGATTAATATGGCATGGCCCCCTGGTGCGGCTCCCCTCCCCACTCGCCTCTCAAAATTTATGCATCTTCCGTGGTCGGGAAATTCTATATTTAGAGTCTGTTTAGATATTAAACTGAATTGAATTGAGATGATAAAATATTATTAGAATATTATTTTATTATTATTATTATTATTTTAAAATTTTAAAAAGTTAAATTATTTATTATATTTTGTATTGAAATTTAAAAAATTTATAATGATAAGTTGATATGAATTTACTTTCCAAACAAAACATAATGTTATAAACAACTTGTTTGAAATATATATCAACGAATATAATTAAATATTACAAAAGCTAAAATAAAAATTAGTATTTTTCAAAATCAAATATTTTTCTTCATCTTATATTTTATTAATTTTAATTAGATTTGTTAATGAAACCACATTTTTAATGATTTATGTATAAAATAACTTAAACTGCATCATATCAAAAAGTGTTATGTTATGTTGCATTTCAAATAACACTACCCAAGTTTAGTATTGTTTTTATCTACTTAATATTATTTTAGATTATTTTTTTAGGAAAATTATACTTTGACACTTAAATTTGACATCTCATTTTGACACTTCCTTTATTTTAATTTTTTTTACTTAATGGTTAAGGAAGTAACTATTAGTGTATTGATATTTTTTTTATATTTTTTAAAAATATTTTAAAATGAAAAAAATATATAAATAAAAAAAATAAAAATGTCAATTTGGCCTAGTGGTCACTACTGCTCATTTTTTTAACTCTACAATTGAGTGCACATAAACTAATGACTTGGATTCAAGATACAAATAATGATAGATACATCATACAAACTCATTTTCACATTCATGTTATAAATGTGGGCAATTTTATAAAATGGTAATACTTTTATAACTATTCTAAAAGTTATTTTATAAAAAAAAATTCTTGATTTAAAATAATATTGTGAAAAGAGACATTCCAATTATGGCCATGATACTACCATAGAAAGTCTCCAACCAAAAAAGAGAAATGAGATTTTAAAGGCCCAAACTCGAATCGCCCTTCTTCAATTCAACCATCCAATGCAACATAAATGAAATAATGTTTGGATAAGAAATGATTCAAATATCAACAATTAAGTAAAGAGTCACACTAATTGTAGGGGTGGGCAAAAATTCTGACCACTCTGACTCCATTCGAGCTCCGACGTCACTCCACATAGCTCCGAGCTCCGACACAATTTAAAAAAAATTTGGTCTAACTAAAAGACGTCGTTCAGTTTGAACAGAACAACGTCGTTTTATTCACAAGGGGGTCCAAAACACAGGACCCCCTTCGTTTCGTTCTCACTTCTTCTCGCATAGGAACTCTCTCTCTCCTCTCAAGTTCTCATTATCCAACTCTTCTCTCCTTGTCTCCCTTCTCTCCCCATCGCCTGTACCGCTGCCAGCCATCTTAGAGGGAACTCCATTCGCCATTCTTTCTCGTAAGCCTTACATCTTATATTTTGTTAAAAGGGTTTAAATTGTTTGTTAATTGAATGATTTGGCTCGGTTTGGATACACATCTAATCTCATCTCATCATTACAATTTTCTCAAACTCCCACACAAAATATAATAAACAATTCAAAATTTTCAAATCTCAAAATATAAATAATATTAAAAATTTATATTTTAACAATATTTTATTCAATTTTCAACAAAACATCTCATCTCATCTAAACTGCATAACCAAACGAGGTTAGAGTTCGAAAATTGTTGAAGTTATTTGTGAAAATTGTTGTTTTTGTTGTTGATTTATTGTTTGAATGGGGGGATTTCTATTTTTAGGATTTTAGTCTTGAGATTTGTGGGGTTTTGTTTGAAAAAAATCGAGTGATGCCGTTCAAACAACGTCCGCTCATTGTTCGATCGAGTGTGGCTTGAACAATCTTCATACAGATTATTCGCTCAAGCGGACGTTCAGTTTTTGTGTTTTATTTCTTTTTAAAACCACAAACATGACTAGACACATATTTTTTTTCCTTTTCAATGTGTTTTCAATGTGTAGATAATTTTCATAACATGTTAAATGACGGTTGTTTGTTAATTATTTTAGATTATTTTCTTAGCAAATTATGGATATTTCACCATCTCGACGCGATTCTCTACAAAAGGATGAAGTACAACCGTTGGCATTATCGACAAGTACTTTGGGCCGTAGACCCCCATCTAGAGCCGTCAAGTGCCAATAGATCTAGAAGATGTTGATATGCTTAATGAGGAGGAGTTGATGAATGTTGAGACCGATCGACCAGCTCGACCTAGTAAAAAAAGGTCGTGGATATGAGAACATTTCACCAAAGTTTTTGGTGATCATGAGAACCTGCAGGCTCGTTGTCATTCCAAGAAGCGAGGCACATCGATATTAATAACACAACTTATGGGCTGCCAACGCTATAAGATACATAAAGGGTTGGAGGCAACTGATCAGGCGAAACTGACTTACAAGACTTCTACGGTCACTGATGTCACGAAGATTAAGAAGCTTTCAATCCTTCAATACAGTGAGAAGATGTTGAGGGATGTTCTTGTAGAGATGATCATCACTGATGAGATGTTTTTTACCACGGTTGACAAGGCAAGCTTCCATAAATTTATGCACACTTTAGACTCACGATTTCTCATACCTTCACGGTATACAGTGATGCGTGATTGTTTGAAGAGGTATGCCAAGAAGAATGCAATGATGAAGGAAATGTTTGTTGTCACTGGCCAGAGAGTGTCATTTATAACTGATACGTGGACCTCCATATAGAATGTGAGCTACATGATTATCACAACTCACTTTATTGACAGTGAGTGGACATCGCAGAAGTGGATTATCGACTTCAAATAAATTGTTAATCAGAAAAGTGCTTTGTATCACAGTTGACAATGCTAGTGTGACTGACACTGTCATTGATTGGTTCAGGCATAATACGACGATTAATGAGGATATCATTCGTGACCATCAGTTTATCCATGTTCTATGTTGTGCTCAAATCATCAATCTCATAGTTTCTAAGTGAAGGAGATTGATGATTCCATTACTAAAGTTCGGAACCTTGTGAGATATATAAGGGCTTCCCCCCAGCGGCTCCGCCAATTTAAAGCAATAGCCAAATAGCTTGAGATCCTATCTTCCAGTATGTTGCAAATGGATGTTTCAACTTAGAGTTAGTTGGGGTGAGAAGGGAGCTTGGTGCGTTGGACATAGTTGATTGGGCCAATGTCAGGTATTTTATTCAAATTTTGAAGTTATTTTATGACATAACTATGAGGATATCTGGGACAAAATATCCTACTGGGAACATGTACTTTGAGGAGCTCTCAGGACTTTTTGACCACTTGCAACAAAGTTGTGCTGACGGTGTGAGTTTGTTTAATTCCATTGCTATGAGGATGAAATATAAATATAATCTATATTGGAGGGATATTGAGAAGATAAATAGATTATTATTTATGGTTGCGATCCTTGACCCCCTGATATAGTTGGTGATTCCAGAATTTTGGATTAGAGACGTCCTCAATGACGAGGATGCTGATCAGTTGATATGAACCAACCCGTGGGAATGAAATCCCTTGAACCCACAATCAATTAAAAAACTCTCCAAGAAAGCCAAAATCAAGTCAATGGATGAAAAATCTAGACCCGATAAGAACTCGTTTCAGGAACTTAGATTATATTAAAATCTAGACACGTTGAAGAACCTATCTTAAGAACCCAGATTACAAAGGAGGAACGCTACGAATGTTGTAATTTACCTTTGATAAGTTCAAAATTTCAATTAAGAATGAGAGGAGTAAAACTCAACTCACAATGAATAAATTCATCAAAATTTCATAAACTATTTAACATGAGGCAACAAAGTGTATTTAAACTAAAACCTAATTAAAACCCTAGTCAAAATAATGCCCCATCTTCCAAAAATACCCCTGAGTGAACAGTGTTGCGGCTACAGTAACTTGGCTATAGTAACCTTTTGAAACCCTAGTTCCTAAAAAGTAACTTTCCAAATAAGCCCTTATCCAAAATACAAGACTTTCCCAAAAAATCCTAATTCATAAGAAATAAGACATAATTTCTGTTGCACTTTTCCATAGCTTGTATCATGTGGATGATTACTGGATCTCCTTCTTTCAAGCTCATCTTGAATATTTGGCTCTTGCTAGACTCGTCCCAATTGGATTGAACCAATCATTGCATTGCTTCCTTGATTTTCTTAGCTCTTAATCTTATAATTAGCCCATATGGAACTTGCAAAAGATCTTTAAGACTAGGCCCACTTTGGTTCTTATCATTCCATCTCTCCTCAAAAGGATTCGACCTTGAATCTCAACCTGGATCAAAGGAAAAAATGTTAGTAATATTGAAAATAGCATAAACATGATATTTACCTAAAAGATCCACTTTATATGCATTTTCATTAATTTTCTCAAGAATTTGAAAATGTTCATCCAAGCTACTCCTATCATCAACAAGCAAAAGCATCAAAGGTGCAGGATTAAGTGGATTAAAACCATAAACAATTTCAAACAGAGAATAAGATATAGTAGTATGCAAGGTTTTATATTCACACTCTAATAAGGGCAAATGATACTCCCGCAAACGTCATGTAATAATTCAATGAATGGCAAATGATACTCCCACAAATGTTCATGAAACACACTTAAATATTTCCTTACACCAAAATGACCACTCCAATTATATGCAAACTCAATGAATGACAAGTAATACTTCCACAAATGTTCATGCAACACATTAATGAATAACAAATTATGCTTCCACAAACGTTCATGCAATACGTCAATGAATGGCAAATGGTACTCCCACAAACGTTCATCCAACACATTGAAAGTCTTCCTTACACCAAAGGTATCCAACAAACCACCATGTCTATCACACACAAGCAACTTATGCATAAAGCTAGTAGGCATACAAAATCTATTACAAGTACCAATCTAGTTTATAGAACTTACCAAACTATGCTTTCTCACTTGTTCCATACACACTAGAAAAGTCATCATCGTTAGCATGCAATTATTTATCATATTCAAGTCTTAACAATTTTACATTTAAAATAAAGACAAAAACATACATTCCTGCTAAAGCATCAACCACAAAATTTTCCATACCTTGTGTGTATTTGAATACATGAGGAAATGTCTCAATGAATTGCACCCACTTGGCGTGCATTCTATTCAACTTACCTTATCCATTTAAGTGCGTTAATGACTCATGTTTTTCAAAGAAATATCGATTAGGAATTGTCGCACCTGATACAAAATCAAAGTAGTGCTCTATCTCCCTAATAGGTGGCAATCTACTAAACACACTGCTAGGAATCTTGACTTCATATCCCTACAACAAATAAACAACAACACTAGGAAAAGAGTCGTTAAATTCATTAATATAAAAGCTTGCCTTAGCATAAAGTCTCACTTTTGTTTTTCTGTTTCTCTTTGCAATCTCTCTTTCTTTTTCCTCTTGTGGCTCAACACTTTTTTCTTGACTCTCAGCCACTTCTCTATTTTCTTTTTCACTCTCCCTTTTTCTTAATGTTTCGGTCTCATTCTCTTTTTTTCTCTCACTCTTTTTTTCTTCATCTTTTTTTTTTGTATTCTCGATCTCACAATTAGTTTTCAACTCATTCTCTCTTTTTCTTGAGGTCTCAGTCTCAGTCTCTTCTTTTTTTTCTCTCATTTTTCTCTCTTTCTTCATTTCGGTCTCACTATTTTTTTTCCTCAATCTCACATTTACTCTTGTTTTTCAGCTCAATCTCACATTCACTCTTGCTTTTCAGCTCAATCTCACTTTTACTCTTGCTTTTTAGCTCAATCTCATTTTCACTTTTTCTTTTTTGATTACTCTCACTTTTACTCTTTATTTTTTTATCACTCTCATTTTCACTATTTATTTTTTGAGCAACTTCACTTTTCAGTTTCAATTGGTCCCCATGGACCAATGTTGGAGTTAAATGAGCAAGTTTGATTATTTTTCCATCATTTTCAAAACTATACATGTTCCTTAGCCCATCATGGATCACCTTCCTATCAATCTGCCACAGTTTTCCCAACAAAATATAGTCAGCATGCATAGGCACTACATCACAAAGGACCATATCCTGATATTTCCTAATTGAAAACGAAACTAGCACTTGCTTATTTACCCTTATCTCCCTACAATCACTCAACCACTGCAACATGTATGGTCTAGGGTGTTTCAAGCTAGGTAACTTCAATTTCTTAACTAAAGTGGTGCTAGCCAAATTAATACAACTCCTCAAATCAATGATCATACTACATACATTGTTGTTGATGTGGCATCTAGTATGAAAAATGTTCTCGCTCTATTGCTCTATATCATCCATCTTAACTTGTGTATTGAGTGCACGCTAACAAGAGAATTATTATACTTTTCTTTCTCATACCCATTTTCAACACTAGACTCATGTCGCCTCCAATCTCTCTTACCCTGTAGATTTCTAATTTCCGCATCTTGATGATCCATCATATCCCTTACTTCACCCAACACCAAGTTCAACCTCTCAAACTATTGTTGCATGGATTGCAATACAAATGAGGACTTATCTACCATTCCCTTAGGTGAATAGCCCCTCCGATGAGACATTGTAAAGAGTTGCACAAAAGAATGTTAATGGAAAACCTCACACACTCCCTTACATGTTTACACTCGAATAATGGCACTTTACTCGTGTTTCACTCTTAATTGACTTTTTTTCGATATTAGTCTCACACTCTCTTGTCTTTTACCTTAATAGTTTCCTCGCTCAAGTTCTTTAACAACTAGTTGAACTAAAATCAAGACAATACAACCTTGTATTATTCCAACTAGTAATAAAGATCTAAGAAACAAGAAACAAGGAATAAAATGACACGAGACTCAATAAATTTATACGAGAGAAAGAGTAATTATAAAACAAGATACCAACTAGAAAGATGTATTCAACCCATTTGATGATAAAGCTCAATCAATAAATGTATTTCTTTCTCTTTGTTGTAACTATGTAGCAACCTTTGAGTATGCTACATTTTCTTATCTTCCTCTTCTTTTTTTTTTTTTTGAATTTTCTTTTCTTTTTTCTTTTCTTCTCTCTAATTAAATCACAAACAACAATACTTAATTGTGAAAATCATGCAATTGAGTTCAAGCACACAAGAACTGACAATTAAATAGAAGAGAATCAATGGAACGACACTCCAAATAATTGACAAACTTAGAGATGCAGGAAACCCTAGAATTTTGAAACCCTAGGTGATGGAAACCCTAGGTGATGCCAATTTCAACAAAAGCCAAAAACCCTAATAATTTAAGCAGCCTACTTTTTATTTTTGTTTTTTGCAACCCTAGAACAAAGAAGCCCTAGAATTAAATTTAAAGATATAAGAATTAAAAGATAGAATTATACCTGATTGGAAACCTTATTTTGAATACCAAATGATATGAACTCGTGAGAATGAAATCCCTTAAATCCACAATCAATTTGAAAACTCCCCAAGAAAGCCAAAATCAAGTCAATGGATGGAGAATCTAGACCCGATGAGAACTCGTTTCAAGAACCTAGATTATATTAAAATCTAAACCCATTGAATAACTTGTCTCAAGAACCCAGATTACAAATGAGGAACGCCACGAAGGTTGTGATTTACCTTTGATAAGTTCAAAAGTTCAATTAAAAACAATAAGAGTAAAACTCAACTCACAATGAATAAATTCATCAAAATTTCATCAACTTCTTAACATGAGGCAACAAAATGTATTTAAACTAAAACCTAATTAAAACCCTAGCCAAAATAATGCCCCATCTTCCAAAAATACCCCTAAGTGAACAGTGCCGCGACTACAGTACGACGTTACAGTAACTCAGCTACAGTACCCTCTTGAAACCCTAGTTCCTAAAAAGTAACTTTCCAAATAAGCTATTGGCCAAAATACAAGGTCTTCCCAAAAACCCTAGTTCATAAGAAATAAGTCATAATTTCTGTTGCACTTTTTATAGCTTGTATAATGTGGATGATCACTGTATCTCCTTCTTTCAACCTCATCTTGAATATTTGGCTCTTGCTAGACTCGTCCCAATTGGATTGAACCAATCATTGCATTGCTTCCTTGATCTTCTTAGCTCTTGATCTTATAATTAGCTCATATGGAAGATGTCAAGGTACCTAGTGAAACATTTATGATATTAACTTGGTGAAATGTGAATTTTAGCAAGTTTCCAGTCCTTTCATAAATAGCCAGGAATATACTAGTCATTACTATCACTACGGTTGCCTTTGGTCGGCATTTAGCACCGGTGGTCGTGTCTTGGATGCTTATCAGAGTTCATGGTGTCTAGGGGTGTAAATTTAAACCGGGAAACCGGAAAACCGGTCCGGACCGGACCGAACCGGACCGGTTGGTCCGGTTTTGAACCGGTTCGGTCCGGAACCGGTTCCTATTTTATGAAAACCGGCCGGTTCCGGTCCGGTTCCGGTTCCGTAGTTTTTGGGACCGGACCGGACCGAACCGGACCGGTTGGAAAAAAAAAATATAAAAATTAATTTATATATTATACAAAATATTTATATATATAATATATAATTATATGTTAAATTTTTATATATAATATATATAATTATATATCATATATGAAAAAATTTTATATTATAATTTATAAATAATAACATAAAATGTTAATCTTAAATATGAACATTTGTAATTTATTTGATCATATGTTATTAATATAATTATATATAAGATAATGTTGTTATAATTTATAAAATAAAAGTTTAATCTTAAAGATAAAAATTTAATTGATCATATGCTTTAAGCATAATATATATATTAAATTTTTAATAACATTTTATAATAAGAATTAACACTTTATTATATGTTTTTTACATTTAAAAAAAACCGGAAAACCGGACCGGACCGGACCGGAAACCGGTAAAACCGGAAGTACCGGTTTAGGAGGGTAATCGGGGCGTAATCGGTTTTGAAAAATACAAAACCGGTACATACCGGTTCGGTCCTAGATTTTGTCCAAAACCGGACCGGACCGGACCGGTTACACCCCTAATGGTGTCCAACCACGGTAGAGGCCCTCGTTTGCACACAAAACTTGTTAAGTTCAATGCTCATTGGAGTAGATACTGTTAATGCCGAGAGCTATAGGCTTGAATGTGGTAACTTTATAGTTTTAAATAATTATTTATATAATTTTAATGTTTTCATTATTTAATTTATAATTTATATGATTTTGTAGACCTAGCTATGAACTCCAGACTAATTATGGATGACTGAGACAGATGCAATGTGGGATGGAGAATTGTCGCCCCTTTATTGTGAGAAATTCAATATCATGATTACCATAATGCAAAACTCGTCAAAGTTACATTATTTTATCTTTTTGTTTTTAATATTTTTTAACATGGATATTTGGGAACACAGAGAAAAAACACATCTAGAAAGTGATTATCTTATTAGCAAAGCAGAGTTGGATATTTGGGAACACAGAGAAGAAATACATCTGTCCCAATTGGCCAAGAAAAAGTGGTTGAAGGCAGGTGATCAAAATACTAGTTTTTTCCATGCTAGTGTTAATCAAAAGAGGAAAAAAGTTCTTTCCCAGATGATACTAGAAGATGGCAGTGTCTTGGGGACGCTGGAGCTTATACATGAGGGTGCGACCAATTATTTCTGGAATTTCCTCTCGATGCCGAATGTGGTGGAGTAGGGGAATTTATCATCGTTGATTGCAACAGAGATTTCCCAAGAGGAAAATATGGATCTTGTTCGGGCACCTTCTTGTGAGGAGTTGGCAACAACTTTAGCAACAATTCCAAAGGAAACTACACCTGGGCCAGACGGTTTTGGCTCTGCCTTTTACACTCATAGTTGGGAATTTGTCAAGGAGGACATTGTAGAGGCTGCGGAAGAATTTTTCTCAGGTAATCCTTTACCTCATTTTTATACTGCTTCTTATATTGTGCTGATTCCCAAGGTTGAGGAGTCGAAAAGTTTTGATAAATTCAGACCAATAAGCATTTGCTCGGTGGCTTACAAAATTTTCTCCAAAATTTTGGTCAAATGGTTGACTCGTTTTCTTCCTTGCTTGATTTCATTCAAACAAGGGGCCTTTATTTCAAGTATGAGTATTTTTGAGAATATCACTTCGGCACAGGAACTAGTGCACTCTTTGAACAAGAAAGTGAAAGGTGGGAATGTTATGCTAAAGATTGATATGACCAAGGTATATGACCGAGTTGATTGGTCCTTTTTAGAGAGTGTTCTAGACAGCTTTGTCTTTTCCTCTTCCGTTTGTAGGTTGGTGATGAATTGTGTGAGGTCACCCTAGTTCTCCATAGTGATGAATGAGACTTACAAGTGATTCTTCCAATCTGTTCGGGGCTTAAGGCAAGGGGATCCCCTGTTGTCGTATTTATTTATTATATAATGGAAGAGGTCCTATCTCAATTGTTACAAAAGGATTTTGTGGATGGAAGGATACGTTGTTTCTCTCTCTCATCTTGTGGGTTTACCATTGGTGTCACACCTTCTTTATGCAAATGATTTATTGATTTTTACAAATGGTGAGAGGAGATCAATGTGTCGTTTGGTCCAAACTTTGGAAATATATGCAAAGTGGTCAGGTCAGCTTATTAATAAAGAAAAGTCAGCTTTTTTCTTTTCGAAGCATATTATAATGTTAAGGCAAAGGAGTTTGATAAGGCTTACTGGTTTTGTTGAGGGGAATTTCCCCGTTACATATTTAGGCATTCCCCTTGTATCTGGTCAGTTAACCTCGAGAGATTTAGAGCCTCTTGTTCGGAAAATAAAAAATAAAATGGCAGGTTGAAAGATGAGATTACTCTCTCAAGGTGCTCGGCTTGTACTACTCATGCATGTTCTCACTTGCATGGCAACACATTTCTTAGCAGCTCTTCAGGTGCCAATGGTGGTTCTAAAAAAATTAAATTCTCACTTATCTACATTTCTTTGAGAAGAATTTAATGGTAAACCAAAAAAGAAATGGTGTGCTTGGGATCAGTTATGCAAACCTGTCTAGGAAGGTGGATTGGGCCTAAGAAATTTTTCAGAGGTACAGAGATCTCTACATATGAAATTTGTCTGGCGTCTATTAATTGCAGACACAATTTGGACAAAGTTCTTCCGAGCGAAATACTTAAGAATCAAACATGTGATGCCAGCCTAAGCGCGTCCCATAGCCTCCCATTTTTTGGAGGTCCATTGTCAGTGTAATTCCTGAAGTGGTTGAGAATATGGAAGTGAAAGTGAGGAATGAAGGTTCTTCCTTCTGGTTTGATAAATGGCTGGTTGATGGTCCTCTGTGTAGTAGGTATGAGGTTATCACTGAGGGGATTAAAATCCAGGATGTATGGATTAATGGATTGTGGGATGAAGATAATCTAGTGGAACTCATTGGTTTAGAATGTTCTGGCGAGATTACAAGAAAAATTATGGCTGGGCGAGAGAGGTCGGACGTCATGATCTGGAAACCTGTGGTAGATGGTTGTTTTTTGACGAGAAGTGCGTGGGATTTAATTCGGGTAAGGGGTGTCGAACGTCCAGAATTGGACTGGGTTTGGCATCCATTGCTGTCGAAAAAAATCTCGATGTGTATGTGGAAAGCAAGGTTTGGAGCATTACCGGTTGATGTTTGAATTCAAGCTCTAGCTATTCCCATGGTTTCACGTTGCGACAGTTGTGAGTTGGGTGAGGTGGAAACAATTGATCACGTGTTGCGATCGGGTAGTATTTCCAATCAAGTTTGGAACAAGACATCTATAGCTCGGGCATCAATTGTATGGAGGGTCACTCTTGGTGGGAAACAGTTCAGGGGTGGTTTGGTTATGCCAAAAAATCTAGCCATAGAGGCACACTCCTTGGCCTGTTACTGTCTATCATCACTTGGAGACTATGGTTTAGGAGGTGTAAAGTAAGGATGGAGGTGGTGCAGGGGTCGGACGTCTTAATCTAGAAACCTGTGGTAGATGGATGTTTCTCGACGAGAAGTGCATGGGATTTACTTCAGGTGAGGGGTGTCGAACGTCCGGAATTGGACTGGGTTTGGCATTAATTGTTGCCGGAAAAAATCTCGATGTGTATGTGGAAAGCAAGGTTTGGAGCATTACCGGTTGATGTTTGAATTCAGGATCTAGTCATTCCCATGGTTTCACGTTGCGACTGTTGTGAGTTGGGTGAGGTGGAAACAATTGATCACGTGTTGCGATCGGGTAGTATTGCCAATCAAGTTTGGAACAGGTCATCTGTAGCTCTGAACATCAGTTGTATGGAGGGTCGCTCTTGGTGGGAAACGGTTCCGGGGTGGTTTGGTTTTGCCAAAAAATCTAGCCATAGAGGCACACTCCTTGGTCTGTTACCATCTATCATCACTTGGAGACTATGGTTTAGGAGGTGTAAAGCAAGGATGGAGGTGGTGCAGGAGTCGACACAAGAGGTGTGGATTGCTATAAAGGTATTGCTTCGGAATTTATCTTCACTTTTGGTTCAACAATGGGAGATTTTCGTCACTAACCATGCCATTCTAATGGCTCTCGAGGTGCCTTTTATTAATTCACCAAGAAGGCCTCCGCGGTTAATTAGCTGGAAGAAACTGGCAAATGGATGGGTAAAATTGAACATTGATGGTAGTTGTTGTGAAAACTTGGGAAATTGTGGTGGAGGGGGTCTCATACGGGACCCGAATGAGAATTTTATATCGGCCTTCTCTTCTCATTTCGGTCATGGGACCAACAATGAAGCAGAACTACGTACCTTAATTGTGGGCATGGTTGTTTGTAAGGAAATGGGCTTTATGCATGTAGCGTTAGAATGCGATTCCAATTTGGTGGTTAATTGGTTAAAATGTCAAAGGTGTTTAGTTTGGTATTTATGAGACTTTTGGGAAGAGTTGTTAAATATTTTACGAGGACTACAAGTTACTATCGAGCATCAATCCAGAGAAGGTAATTCTCCGGCAGACGCCCTGGCCCATTTAGGCAAGTAGGGCCTTAACATGAGATTTAATTCTTTTGGATCTCTACCTAGGCAATTAAAAGGCATGATTCTGGTAGACAAGGTAGGTCTACCAAACATCCCTATCTAGTTCTTTTTTGGTTTTTTTTCTTAGGCCTGTTTAGTTTCGTTATGTTTACTTCTCTAGGCATGTTTAGATTTTGGTTCTTTTGGCATTTTTGTTAGTTTGATGCTTAAGTCGGGTAAAGCCCTGATGTCCTGGTTGTTATCACGATATTCTTTTGCCATAAGTGAGAGTTTATTAATAAATTTCGGACGGGACCGCTCGGCTTTTCAAGAAAAAAAAAAAAAGATGAGATGAAGACTTGGTTTGGAAAGTCCTCCCAACTAATCTCATCTCAATATCTAGATACTACAAATACAAATACTTTTCAATTTCAAATTATTAACTTTTTCATTTAATTATTACTTAATTATTATAATTTTTTCTAAGTTCTAAATAAAATATAAAAAACAAATCAATTTCTTCAATTTTAAAACAAAAATAATATTATAATAATATTTAATTTTATAATATTTTTATTCAATTTTTTTCCCTCAAAATCTATAAAACATATTAATTTAAAGTATTTTATTACTATTTACAAATTATTTTATTACTATTTACAGATTATTTGGCCTAGTTTAGAGTCATCTTATTTTATCTAATCAATACAACTTATCTAAACTTTAAAATAAAATATAATAAATAATTTAATTTTTTAAATCTCAAAATAAAAATAATATTAAAAAATAATATTATAATAATATTTTATTAACTTTCAACTCTTATCTTATCTTATCTAATCTCAACTCAATTTACTATCCAAATCTTTTTTAATTTTATCTTGTTATCTAAATGAGGTTAAAATGGGATGAGATGATTTAAAAAGGTTTGTCAAACCAAACATGATCTACAATAAAAATTAAGGTGCGATATGGATAATAAGATAAGATTAAATAATTTTAGATGAAAGTTAAAATTTAAATAAAATATTATTTTAAAATTTATAAAATTAAAATAATTATTATATTTTATTTAAAAATTTAAAAAAATTAAAAATATTATAACAATGAAATGAAATAAAAAAATACATTGTCCAATGAAGACCTAAGAGCATTCACATTGGCTTCTTCAAATAACATTTCATCTCTAAATTTAAATAACTTTATCAATAGTTGGCCCACATTGAATTAGCCAAACACTTTTCATCCTAAATATCAGCTACAGTAAATTCATCTTTTTTTCAAATATGAAAAGTACTATTTCACCTCCAAATACATTGTTTATTAATATTGGCTCTCTCTCCCGCATCTCATTTCTCTTTCTTATTCACTCTTCCTCTCCCGAGTATTGAAGATCGTTGGAATTGTTTTGATAATATTGATATCAATTTTGTTTATTGGATTGTGAAAATGAAAATGAATATAATTGTTAAAAATTATAGATGATTATAAGAGGTTATGAAAATATAATTAATTAAAAAATATATAAATAATAAATAATAATATTTTATTTATATAAAGTGTGTGATGACTAATTTAATGTAGATTTTAAATTTTGAATGATTAACTAAAAATGAAAAAATTACATATTAATTAAAATTTGAAGAGTAAAATAGCCAATCTAATGCCAATGCTATAAGAATAAGAATAGAGACAAAATGGAAAGAGACAAAATGGAGCGACCCTGTCGAGAAAAACTGAAAAACCCTCGTCCGACTCCAAAACATCTGCCTTTTCCTAATGCAAACACCTTACAGACACTGACCTGCTGACAAAAGGTACTCTTATGAATCTCTCTTTGGCTCCGATTTTTGAATATGGTAGTTCTGGGCGTCATTGATTTGGGTTTTTTATTTTTTTGGGTGGATTTACGATTGGGTTTGGGTTTTAGTTTCAAGATAAGAAAAAGGAACATAAAGATGCAGCAGCCACAGCAGATGATTCCTATGATGCCTTCATTCCCACCCACAAACATCACCACCGAGCAGATTCAAAAGGTGCTCTTGTCTACTTGCTTTGCTCTTTCGCTTGCGCCCTTTACGCTTAGAGACCTATTCGTGGTTTTTTTTTCTTTTTTTTTTTTTGGGTGGTTTGCATTTGATAGTTTTTATTTTCTCCCAATAGTGGGTTTTATGTGTTTTATTTTGAAAGGTTTTATGCTTTAGGTAGATGAGGTTTTGTCGCATTCTTAAGCTTAATTTTGTAGGAAAAGAATTTTATAGAGACAATAAATGTCAAAAGGATAGGTTTTTCTTTTGAATTAACCGGTTGATTGTAGCGTGCCATTTGTACCCTTTTTAATAGCTAAGATCTTCTGTGCATAACATATTTCGAGATTGAGTGCCTGATTCACATTAAGGAATTTAACTTTTAAGCTTACACTTCACTACATTTTTGGCAAATTCATTTCAATCGGAGGACACATAAGACTGGCAGGTTAGTATTAGTTTTTATCTTTGATAAGGAGAAGGGCACAAAAAGCCAGTACTTCTGAAGGGAAGGTACCTAGGGAATGAGTTATTTGTGTGGTTAGTCGCCAAAGGTTGTAATTGTTAATTTAATCTATCATTGTCAAACACTTATGATTCTTGGGACATATTTGTAGCAATCATCCCATTGCATTTAGTTTTATTGCCATGCCCCCTGTCATATGGTAAATGCAGCGTATTTTGTATCATGTGAATATAGTTTGGAAATTAAGCTTTTAATTTGAAAATGCTGAATATAGTTTTATTTATTTCTTAAAAGCTTTTTGTTTTAATGGTTTTATTTGATCACTTAGAACCCAATTGGTGCGCTTTTGCATTCTTTTTCCTATATCCTGTATGTTTAGGAGGCTTAGCGTTTCTTCTACTCTTGAAACTTCAATATATTGCTGTCTATTTTATTCAAATTCTATTTTTCACTACTTGTTCTCATCCAAATTGGAGTCGTATGTTGTAGTTTCTATGACTTCTAGATAAGTCTTTGTTAGATGGCTATCATAGGTCTTTCTTCTGTCCTTTTGTCAATATAAATCATGGATATATATATTTTTTTGATAAGTAATAATATTATATATATATATCAATAGGAGTAACCAAGTATACTAGACGTATACAAGAAAAACACCTAGCCCATACAAAAAAGCCCCTAATGACCCAAAAGCCCAAGAAAACCTACCCAAAATACACCAAGCCTGAATTGGAAAACTATTGATACACCTCCTCGACCCCATCCCCTACATCCCACTACGAGAACGTCTTCACAAAGCCCTCCCTTTAACTTTCCCTCGTCTTGAGCTAGCTCCCTTAGTATCGTAGTTGATTGCCCAATAAAGATTCTTTAACTCCCTGCTTTTCTTAAACTTAGATTTAGTTTCAAGCATGTGGCTCGCCTCGATTGCAGTGAGTAGTGCTTTAAATTAGTCTTCATATTCTCCCTGCTCTCCATATGAAAGTCCCAGGGTTTGTAGAAGCCCATTATCTTTATTCAAAATCCAATTCGCTGTTGAACCCGCTATATTGTTAATCGGAGGAAGAGAAACCAGGGGAACGACATTATCCCCAGCCAGAGTACTCGACTGCACTCCCGACTCTAAATCTTCTCCCACACGAGGCACCAATGACAAATCGATAATTTCCTTCTTGCCAAATGGTTGCTCGACAGGTATATGGTTGTTTTCCCCTCCTGTTACCATTATAGGTTCCTCCCCTCCATCAACATTTTGTGTATATGCTCCACCCCTCGACGATCCTTGCCGTGCCACTTTGTCTGACCCTACTGCTTCCTCAAGAGGGGAAGCACTACCTTTTGTTACCTCGTTTGCATCTTCTAAAAGAGGCTTGACTGTTTCTTCCAAAATACTCGAGAACTTGGAAGGACCTCCATCTTTAACTACAAATGAAACCCTGGACAGAAGGACCAACTACATCTATAACTGGTGCATGAGACCCTATAGCTCCCCCAGAAGGCATGGTGACACTGGCATGAACAAAGATGCCAGCGTCCAACGACCCTATTGTTGACACACCCTTTGCCTGCACACTTTTCGGCACACTTGCTGGCACACTTGTACCCACAACTAGGTCCAACCCCTTATCCACTTTAATCATTATATCTCTTAAATAATCCATAACTCCCTTCAATTGAGATTTGACATCCCACAAGACCCTTTCCAACTCTCCCAAAGTCACTTGAGGTCTTTTGTCTCCTACAAGTGCCTTGCCCTTTCTTTCTACCGTTGAGCTGGTCTCTGCCTGACTACCCGCCAGTGACTTCAACACTGCTGCGTACAAAGCACCTTTGATTGAGGAAGACCTTCCCACTATTTTCCCATCAACAAACTCTCCACTTCGAGAAGTGGCTTTGGATTCTGTGACACTTAGAATGGACTGCAGAAAGCCTTTCCATCCAATGCCATTTGTGCCCTCTGAAATTACCAACAAACCTTTCCTCCTTCCATTACGGAATTCGGATAGTTGCAAAAAACTGCCCCTTGCATTAACATGATGTCGAATGCTAAAAACTCCATTACCCATCCTTAGCTCTTTGAAGAAGAAACCTTCATGGTAGTTAAGGTCTAACCAATCCCCAATCCCCAAGCCCCTTAGCCAACCACGAAGCTGTCGTCCACCCTAGACACATGAACTTAGCTATCCTTTTGCTACGTTCTGAAATACGAAAGATATTTCCTCCCTTTTTTGTAAAAACAAAAGTTTTTGATTCCACTTTCAACCACCTCTCACCTTCCAACTAGGACAAAACCGCATCATGCTTTGTCGTCATTGTCAAATCCCACTGCAAATCTGTTCCTAGTGCTCCATACTGCTCCCACTTCATCCTAAGGTAAAACACATATCTGTTGGAGGCCCTGAGTTCACGGATTTTCTTGCAAAAAATCATTGAGATAATGGAGAACTTCCAATCACCGTAGGATGACGTCGGATGCCCACAATGTGGTTGCTAGAGTCCGTCGAAACAGTCGGAGGCCCCACAACGGAGACGACTGGGTCTGTCGATCAGTTCTATGATGGATTCAAAGTGCATAGCGACCGACGCCGACAAAAAAAAAAAAAAAAGTGTCCTTCGGCGAGGAACCAGTGCTGACGGCCCTCATTGAGGACGTCGAGGGCCGTCGGCCTCGTCTGTGACTATGGTGCCCCTCTCCAATCGATGGTGGGTGGGGGTGGCGGCGGGATAGGAAGGTTAGGGTTTCTCATGAATCACATCATGGATATTGTTTGTACATGACTTCTGATAGCTGGTTTTGGAACTGGGAGAATAGAAAGGTACAAGTGATTTGATGTGTTAGAAGTGACAAGAAATAAAATACACGTATTTGGTAGTGGATTGTTAACTAGAAAGTTGAAACCCAGTTAGGATATAGAAAGCCCAATTTGTTATGAATAGTCTTTATTTCTTGAATCTATTTCATCTAGCACCTAGTATTTTGTTAGGGTTGGTCTATACTTTTGAAGCTTGACTTATTGTGTTGCTTATTGCTTTTGAAGCAAGCCACTCTTGTTAGGGTTGGTCTATACTTTCAATTAAGGTGTCAAAGTGAATACCTAAATTGCCTTCTTGGAATGCCAGAGGTTTGAACGATGTTAACAAGCATCTCACAATTAAAAATCTCATTAAAGAAATTTAGGAAAATATCATTTCTTTTCAAGAGACTAAGCTGGATTTTATTTCTAGAAGTGTGCTCAAAAGTGGATTACTGTCGACATCTAGTGGGGCTTCTAGTGGAGTCTTGCTCATGGGACAAAAGGGTGGTGGAGTGTGTGGGGTAATATACAATGGCATGTTTTCGAGAATGTTGAAAATGGTTTTATTGGTCCTCTATGGTGTTTATGGGCATTATTGTGATCGCAAAGAAGTTTTTTGTGGGAGGAATTGGTTGGTTTGAGTGGTTTGTGGGAAGAATCATGGTGTATTTAGATGTCATTTCGGCATTATCTGTTTCCCTAATGAAAGATCAGGTGAAGCTCATTCCTATCTCGTATGGAGGCTTCCTCTAACTTTATTTTTGATCAAGCCTTTTGGATATTCCCTCAGGCGGAGGCATGGTCTAACAATTGGGATTCACCTTCTTGGTCTAGATCAATAGATTTTGTCTCCTCGGAGTGGGAAGCACATTTTCCAGATCCAAGTCAAAATAGGCTGCTCCTCTGACTTTTCTCTAATCATTTTCCAATTCTTTTTCTTGATTGTGGTGGTAATAGTACTTTAAGTTCGAGAATATGTGGTCAAAGGTTGGAGGCTTTGTTGATAGGGTTAATTAGTTTGGTCTTCCTACCATTTTCACTGTCCTCAAAGCGTCATTTTGGCTGGTAAACTTGAAGGTGGATGCCTTACTAGGTTCTTTAACCTATTGTATTCACCTAGTTTGAGACAAAGAGGTTAAAACAAGCTTCTTTGGGCCCATGTTCAACGTTTGTTCTTTCTACATGGCCCTATTCCTCATGATAAGAACCCCTTTGAGAGCTGCCTTTTTTGCTTGGACGGCTTCTTTCGGAAATATTCTCACCATGGATAATCCAAAGAAAAAAAAAGACATTGTTGTGATTGATTAGTGCATGTGTAAGATTGGGGAATCTGTTGATCATCTTTTACTCATTCCGAGATTTTTAGTGCTTTGTGTAGTGAGTTTTTGGTAGAGTTGGTTTGGCTTGGGCCATGCCCAAAAGAATAGCAGACCTTTTTGACTCTTGGAGTAGGTTAGGTGGCAGCACATAAGTTGCAACGGTGTAAAAGATGGTTCGTACTTACCTCATATGGTGTATTCGGAGAGAAAAGAATGATTTCTATATCTATTTCTCCTTTTAAATGACTGTTTCTCTTGTATATCCAATATACTTGGATTGGGCATTTTGTGTTGTTTAAGGAGGTTTTATTACTTATCAAAAGTTAACATTGATGGTGTAGATAACTGTTTACTGTGAAGATTTTAACATATTACCAGTTTTGAGTCATTACTAAAAGTAGCAGATGTGGTACTTGTAATTATATAGTATAGATAATTTGCTGGCAACATTGATAGATATCTTAAGGCTCTCTCAATTGTTCTTTTTTATTTATTTATTTATTTTTATTTTTTATTTTTAATTTTATAATTAAAATGAAAATTTTATTGATACGAATGAAGTAGGCTAAGCCCGTGTACACCGGAAGTATACGAAAGAACACCTAAATAAATTCTGCGAACCAGAAATTATAGATAGAAAATCATGAACACTAGTTCCATTAAGCATAGTGAAAGGTGATGTTTTGCAGGTCTTTAGTGAATTTTGCTCTTTTCAAAAGTTTGAAAATTCCCTTAAAGTGACGTTCATTGCTCTCATTCCCAAGAAGCATGGGGCTTCGATTATTGAGGATTTACGCCCTATAAGTCTGGTTAGTAGTGTGTACAAGATTATTTCGAAGGTGCTTGCTAACTGGTTAAGCCTTGTGTTGGAACATATCATTTCCAAGCCTTAGAACGCTTTTATTTGTGGGAGGCAAATTCTTGACTCGGTGCTTATTGCAAATGAGTATTTGGACCATAGATTGAGGGAGAGAGGTTTAGGTATTTTTGGCAAGCTTGACATGGAGAAGGCCTATGACCACGTAAACTGAGAATTTCTCTTATACCTGCTTGGGAGGTGTGGCTTTGGTGATAGATGGATTTCCTTGATACGTCATTGTATTTCTACTGCCCAGTTCTCAGTTCTAGTTAACGGTATACCTGCTAGTTTTTTTTATAGTTCTCGGGGCTTGTGGCAAAGAGATCCTTTTATCTCTTTTTTTGTCTGTTATAGTTATGGAGGCTCTTAGCCAAATGGTACAGGCCGCTGTTGGTGAAGGTTTCTTATTTGGTTTTTAGGTGGGTAATGGCATTGGTGGTTCTATTATCATCTCACACCTTTTATTTGCAGATGATACTCTACTCTTTTGTGAAGCGGATAGTAGCCAGATCCAAACTCTACGAGCACTGTTACTTTGCTTTGAAGTAGTGTCAGGGCTCAAGGTGAATCTTGGTAAGTCCGAGATCGTTCCAGTGGGTGCAGTCTCAAATATTCTCAAGCTAGCAAGCCTTTTGGATTGTAAGGTGTCTTCTTTGCCAATGAAATGCCTGGGCTTTCCATTGGGGGCAACCATTAAGGCTAGAGTCATATGGGGTGGTGGAGAAGATAGAGACAAGGTTGGCTGGTTGGAAACGAATGTATTTATCGAAAGGGGGTCACCTCACTCTTATTAAGTGCACCCTTACTAACCTTCCCACATATTTGTTATCTCTGTTTCCTATGCCTGCAGGGGTAGTGAACAAGATTGAGAAACTCTTTAGGGCGTTCTTATGGGGGGGCATGCGGAGGAGAAGAAATTCCATCTGGTTAGATGGAAGATAGTTTGTGCTCCAGTTGTGTATGGGGGGTTGGAAGTGTGTAACTTGAGAACTTTTAATAAAGCTTTACTGGGGAGCATGGGGACCGAATTTAAATTCCACTTTGTCAATTGGAGTAAGGTATGTTCCCCACTTCCCATGGGAGGGTTGGGTATTAGAAACCTAAAGATTTTCAATAGGGCATTACTTGGAAAATGGTTGTGGCGCTATAACACGGAATTGGAAGCCCTATGGAAATCAGTTAATTGACCACAAATATGGAAGCGTGTTGGGGGGGGGGGGGGGGGTTGGTGTAGTAGAGAGGTAAATGGGCCCCACAGATTGGGGACTTGGAAGTACATCAGTAGGGGACGGGAGGTGTTTGTTCGTCACACTAGAGTAGTGCTAGGAGATGGTTCTAGAATAAAATTCTGGAGTGATATATGGTGTGGAAACAATAGACTAAAAGATTTATTCCCCTCAGTTTTCAGGATTGCATGTTTGAAAGAAGCTCTAGTGGCGGACTTTATGGTGTTAACTGGAGATCTAGTACAATGGAACATTGTTCTTAGTAGGGCGGTTCAAGACTGGGAAGTTGGTAGCATTGAAGAGTTCTTTCAATTGTTGTATTCCGTGAAACCGAGCATCCAAAGAAATGACAAGTTGTGGTGGGTATCGACTGGTAAAGGCATATTTTCAGTTCGCTCATTCTTTAAGTCTCACATAGGCCCATAACATTCAGTTTCCATGGAAAATGATTTGGTGGAATAAGGCGCCTCCCAAAGCAACCTTTTTTGCATGGACAACTTAATTGGGAAAAATCTTGACAACGGATAATTTGCGAAGACGTGGGGTGATCATACTAGATTGGTGCTGCATGTGTAAGAAGAGTGGTGAAATGGTGGATCATCTTCTATTGCATTGTGATGTTGCTAGAGTGTTATGGGCTGGGGTGTTCAACATGGTAGAGATAGCTTGGGTTATGCCCACCACAGTGGAGGCACTCCTGGTTTGCTGGACCACTATAGGAGGTTTATCACAAATCAAAGCAGTGTGGAAAATGGTACCTATTTGTATTCCATGGTGCTTATGGCAAGAACGAAATAACAGGACGTTCAAAGACAATGAGAGATCTTTTGAGGATCTTAGATCTTTTTTTGTTAGAATGTTATTTGTATGGTCCATAGCTATAGACTTTAATGGCTTAAAGTTGGCTGAATTTCTTGTTTCCTCTTCTTCTTCTTCCTAGATAGGTGTTTTATCTTTGTATACCATCTTGTCTACTTTGGGCTATGCCTATTCTTTAATACAATCATTTATAAAAATAAATAAATAAATAAATAAATAAAGCTTTACTGGGGAAATGGCTATGGAGATATCATTTGGAGGGGGGATCATTATGGAAAGAAATTATTGACGCTAGATATGGAGTTGCTTGGGGTGGTTGGTGCTCCAACGAAGTGAGAGGGGGGGGGTATGGGGTGGAAGTTTATAAGGAGGGGGTGGCCTTGTTTTGAAAAATACATTCGATTTGTAGCCGGAGAGGGCAATCGAATCAATTTTTGGTGGGACGTGTGGTGTGGAGAACATCATTGGAAATGGCTTTTCCAGCGCTCTATCATATTGCAGCTGATAGGGAGGCTTCAGTGGCGGATATGCGGCTATTTTCTGATGGCGCTCATAAGTGGAATATACTTTTTAATAAGGATTTTCATGATTGGGAGTTATGTAGCGTATCAGATTTTTTCAGCCTACTATACTCCATAGGGACTCCTATGGCATAGTGTTATAGATTGAAGTGGAGGTCTAATAACCACAAGAAATGTACAGTTAAAGCGTTCTATAAAATTTTGTCAACACAGGATCATACTCCGTTCCCTTGGAAGAATATTTGGAGGTCTCGTGTGCCTTTTAAAATAGCCTTTTTTTTGTGTGGAATGCTGCTCTTGGGAAGATCTTGACCACGGACAATCTGAGGAAGAGGGGATGTATCGTGATGGATTGGTGTTATATGTATAAAAATAATGGAGAATCTGTGGATTATCTCTTACTGCATTGTAAGGTAACAAGGGTGTTGTGGGATGAGATCTTTCAAAGGGTTGATTTTGCTTGGGTTATGCCTTTGAGGGTGGTGGATTTGTTGGGTTGTTGGAGGAAGATGCAAGGTTGTCATCAAGTGGCAGCCGTGTGGAAGATGATCCCATTTTGTATCATGTGGTGTATTAGGTTGGAAAGGAATGCATGTTGCTTTGAAGACAAGGAACACACAATGGCGGAGCTGAAGAATTTTTTCTTCCACACTTTACTGCTTTGGTTTTCCGCCATTGTACTAAATGGGGACAATGTCCATGATTTCGTTTTTAATTTATCGCTCTTAGAATGTATTTAGGTGTTTTTCTGTATACTTCCTATGTATACGGGCTATGCCTACTTCATTCATATCAATAATATTTATCTCTTATAAAAAAAAAAAAAAAACTTTAGGATGGTTTCATCAAATAGGCATTAGAATGTTTGTTCTCATATGGGAACTTGTGTTTAACTTGTGTGTTGATTGAACTGCAATGTTAATTTGAGTACATTTTAAATTCCTACTTTGGGAAATCATATCATGGACACATGCTGATATACACAACAAGATTTTTATTTATCCAATAAAATTCTTTTAATGCTTTGTGCAGTACCTTGATGAGAACAAAAAATTGATTCTGGCAATATTGGACTATCAAAACCTTGGAAAACTTGCTGAATGTGCACAGTAAGTGACCCCCCTCTCTCTGTCTGATTGTGTGTTTATGCTATTACTAGGGATTCAATTGTTTTGTATTTCAGATTAAACTCCAGTTTTGGATTGTTTGAATTACCATTTTATCTAGTCTTCAGTTTCTTAGTTTTGAGCATTTTTCCATTGCTTTGTTGACAACTTAATTCTGACACTGTCAAGGGCTTCATGGAAGGCTTTTCTCCCATTTTATGTAATTATAAGATGGTCATACCTACTGCGGTAAAGTCTGGAAATAGAATCTGCTTTCGCATAGCAAAGTTATAAGGGTAAAAAATCTATTCTTCCCTTGGACGTGATAATTAGTTATATACTGTTTATACTGATGTTGATTGCATCAGGTGTTTTCACTCCAGGTGGAATATAATATTTATTGGAGCCTGAGCCCTTGAGTCATAAGAATGGTTTCACCTTAGCCACCAGTTGCTAAGGCCTTGTTTGGATACCAAAAATGTTTGTAATTGAGAATTTTGGGAATTTGTTTGAGATTAGGTTTTGAATAAAAGCATTTTTAAAAATAATCGTTGCATTGGAGTTTGTGGAATTCGATAAATAAAGTTGAAAAGTTGTTTGAATATTATTTTTCAAGATTATTTTTGTTTTGGACTTTGTAAAAGTTGTATTGATTTTTGTGTTTGAGTATTGATTAGGTAATATGATTAGATGAAAAGTTGAAAATTTGAAATAGAAAAGTTTTTGTGTTTGAGTAATGTTTGGGAATGCAGTCATAAAAAAAGTAGAGAAATCTTGAAATTTTTTTGAGAATTCTAAGGTTGCCAAACATGGATCTCCACCACACCACCAAATCCAGATAGACCTGCCAATCTCACTTCCATCTCAAGCTGAATCCGTTCAATTTCAGCCACTGCCACTACAAAAGTACTTTCAGCACCACTGTTACCACCCTGTGTCGAGGCATTCTTCAAAATGTTATACCTTTTTTTTTTTTCTCTGATGTATAAAATCTATTGAAAATCAGTTGTTTCCACTTGAAGTACAAAAAGTTTAGGTTGATTTGAAATGGAGTAGAGTTCTCTACATGAAAGGACAAGTTATCCTCTATTTAATGTGCTTTCTGTACTAAAACCTGTGATGGTTTTTGAGTTGTGGTTCTAATGCTGCTTACACTTATATGGAGCATGATTTGAAATGGTTGGCACCGATGCTACATATATTTTCTGATTATCAAAATCAAGTGCATGTGTTTCTGGATTGAGACTGAGGATCTGAATCCTTGAAGTCGGAGAAGAGGTTTTTTGCCTAGAGCCATAGCCCGACCAAAAGAAAAGCTACATGCCAAAGAAGAGGTCTTTTACCTGTCAATCCTGCATAAATGCTGGATTATAGCTGCCACAGCTCATGGCTTTTTGTTCATAAATTTGGGGAAAAAAATTGTTGGAATGTGGCAATTCTTTTACATTGTATGTGGAGGGGGGGTGCGATATACATTAAAATTTTGATGATTTAGGTACCAAGCTCAGCTTCAAAAGAATTTGATGTATTTAGCTGCAATTGCTGATGCACAACCACAAGCACCAGCAATGCCTCCCCAGGTGACTGTAGGCATGATTTTTATTTTATCAGTTCACCTAGCTGTGTCTTGCTCATAAGTATAGTAAACAATTGCAGATGTCCCCACACCCTGCAATGCAACAAGGGTATTACATGCAACACTCTCAAGCAGCCGCAATGGCTCAGCAGCCAGGTATTTTCCCCCCAAAGCTGCCATTACAATTTAATAACCCACATCAGATCCAGGATCCACAGCAGCAGCTACACCAGCAGCACCAACAGGCCATCCAAGGAATGGGTCTCAGAGCTGGAGGGGCCAACAATGGCTTGCATGCCATGCACAATGAGACTACCCATGGAGGTGGCAGCAGTGGTGGTCCACCTGTTGCAGGCCCAAATGACGTAAGGGGAGGAAGCAAGCAAGATGGCTCTGAGGCTGGGACAGCTGGAGCTGATGGCCATGGAAGCTCAACGGCTGGGCATGGCAGTGGTAATGGAGAATCTTCTTACTTAAAGGGGTTGGAGGAAGGGAAGTAACGTGTTCTTATTGGCCATCCCACATGAATACATGTGGCTGTTGATAGTAGGTCTCTTAGAGTAGAAGTGGTATGCTCTGATAATCTTTGTTAGGTAGAGTGAAGTGCAGGAAGTTTCACTTGTTCTAGTTTTGAATAGATTAGGTTGGTGAAATTGTAGGGTAAGAGCCCTGTCATGGATGAATTCTGCCCACAAATGAAACATGTGGTTAGACAAGACAATCTTAGTCAGAAACGGAAGATAGGTTGAAGCATGTAGCCTCGCATACCTATCTCCTTGTAATAACTTACAATATATGCAGGATTTTCCAGACTTCTGATCTCATACAAGTTTTATTTCTACTATTTTTCTCGTTATATTGGATCTGTAGAAAACACACAAGGTACTGACTTACAGATGCGCGGGGATTGTTTCGGAAGTACGATTGCATCATATTTAATGTTCTTGCTCGGTTGCTCTCTGGTTTTATTTATGATTGGGGTTGGCTCAAGTGGTAAGGGTCTTGGTTTTGGTGGTTTGCTACTTCTAGGTTAAGACTCAAATCCTTGGGTGCAAACAATTATTGGTGAAAAGCTAATAGTTAATTGATTTGTGTGATGGAACTCATTGCACGGGTTTGGACTTTAACTTGGTAAAAGATATATTGTGCTTGCAGTCTTTGGGATTACTCATAAAAATTTGACAACTAGGGCGTAGAATCTTCAAATTCCATGAGGTGTAGTATTAAAGTTGGCGATTAACTGGTTAGGGATGTGTTTGCTCAAGGCCGGGAATTGACATAGGAGGCAAATGGGGGAGAATCTTAGAGACAAAGTGTGACGTCTCCAACCTCCGCTTGGGATTGAATGAAGACGCGTCGGGATATGTAATACAAAGTTACATACTCCCGTACATGACAATTAGTATGCAACACAGTCTATAGGTGCAACTAGCATAATGCAATATTCGCAGCGGATTAAGAGTGAAAATATATGCCAAAATAATTAAAAACATCCCAATTCATTAATGATCATCATAAGTTTAAACCAAATAGCAGCATAATCTTAGTACAACTTATCATCATAAAAGGTCTCCATAGCTAGATCAACTGCTTCATGTGCTCTAGAGCATGAAGGATTAGTGCTATAAATATAAGGATAATGTCTAGTCTTTTCTTGTGGTCTGTCTCCTCCTCATTAGTTGGATCTATGCTTCCATACAGTCCGTCCTCCTCGAGTCCTGACACAATTTTTATAATTCTGAGTGGAATGATAGTGGGTCCACAAGGGATGAGATTTACTTGAAATCTCAATAAGTTAAACAACCAATGTGCACAAAGATAAATTATGAATGAAGAATGATAAATATAAAATGCATGAAATGCGAAAAATTAGTGTTTGTCACTCATCATCCAGATTCCTCAATATTTTCAGAAAAACTAAGACATTTTCGTACAGAGAACATTTTTCACTTTACTGGCAAAAATAATCATAACGTTTCATCATTATTAGCAATTTATATTTAATTATAATATCACAACGTGTGGTATCATTATAGTTCTCCATATGCACTGTGAGTACTTGTTGGTGACCGTAATACAATTCACATTGAAACTGTGTTGTCTGCAGACTCGTTCTCAACGCATTGATAATATAACATAACATTATAACATGTATACCCACCAGCCTTAGGTGTCATAACATTTGACTTCGCTCCGGCGTTTTTTAAAAAGAACTCATTCGAAATCCGTTGACTGTTATTCGTCAACCTAGGGGTTACTATATTCTTAAACAAACCAGAGTGGACAGAAGAGTTCCACTAAGATAATTCTTCATCTTAGTCTTGGGGGTTGTGATAAAAATTATTTTTATGCAATGCTTGAACAAAATGTATTTCATGACGTGCATATGTAGTAAGCTTCAGGAAAAAATGACATTTATATATAATATGCTAAAAATGGTAAAAATTTCACATGTTATGTAAATATGTACTCAATGACCAATGTATCATATAACATGATATTTTATGCTCAAAATGACAATTATAACATGAATGTGATATTTATCAATAAATCATAAATAACTTATCAAGGTGCAAGTTAGGCCAACTTATGAACTTGCTGAGTTTGAAAGGTCGTAGCGGCTGAAATCAAATTCATATTAAGTTAGGATTTATTCCACTATGGAAGATGTTCATATCAAAGGCTTAAAAAATGAATATTTACAAAAATACCCCTAAACTCTAAAAAATTGTCCCTAAGGCTCAAAATTTTTCACTATTTGCAAATAAACCTCAAATTTAACGAAAATTCATGGACCTCATATTTTTTTTATATTTTAAAACCATCTGTACTCTTAGAATTGTAAAATTCAAAATGGAACTAGCTCAAACATTCCCAACGCGTGGCATGCACTCTAGTTGATGCCTTAGTATGATTTCAACTATTGATTCCTATGAATACATGCTTATGCAAATTTTCTTTAGTCACAAACAATCACTATAGTCCTTAATGATATGATAAAGGCCAATTCTTGGATGAGCAAGTTCATCCCAACACTTAATCATGGCTAAAAACCTTAATCTTCATTAATTCTCCATTAATCAAGTTAGATATTCCTAGTGTAAATCACCAAGGCAAGCTTTCAAAACTCACACAAAACATGTATTTTCATTCTTATCCCAATCAAAAGGTTTTCTAAATGCTTAATCACCAAGCCTTGGTGGAATAAATCAAATTTCATGCCTTAATCACAAACTTACTTAAAACCCATGCATGTTTTGATGATCAACACATGATAGAATTAAAACCTATCATTTCATGCTTTTAATCGGAAATCAAACCTTCCATTATCATTCTAAGACAATAATAAATCATATCAAAATATGCTAAGACATGCCATAGCTAAGATTTTCACTTAAAACAATTTAAACACTTAAACCATTCTTTATGAACCTAGTTTTGAATTAAGCATGGTACCCTCTTCTAAATTCATTCAAAAATCACTCCAACACTTAAAATCACAACTTGACATGTAAACTAAGATCTAGGGCAAGATGAATTACAAGTTTCGTAGCCCACTCAAGCTCCTAGCACAAGAACTCACAAGAACTTCAACAACACTCAAGCGCGCGCGCGCGCACACACACACACACACACACACACCTTTCAGTTTCTCTCAAAACTAAGGGGTAAGATGGCTCTCAATGTTCAAGGGGAGCTAGAGATGAGGTGTGGAGGAAGAGAGGGGGTGGAGGGGCTTTTTATAGGTGGCCAATGGGGTGGAGATGTTGGCCTAAGTCCATGGGGATTGGGTGATATGGGCGGTGGTGTAAGGAGCTGAATTTTCAACTTGCATTTCATCATCTTGTGTCACTTATTGTAGAGTGAATAGTGCCCTAAATCACCATGACTTCATCACTTCAGGTGTTACATTGATCCTAAGGGCGCTGGTCAGGTCGTGGTGCAGAAGGAAGAGAAGAAAAACCAACAAAAACCAAACATGAGGATGATGGGTTTAAGGTGGTTTTCTTGGGCAGTTTTGATCATAGCCTTGACTCAGCCTCTTGTCTGATCTTCATGGCTACTTTGTGCAGGTCATAAGCCATTCTTGGAAGGCTTTGCAGGTGAGGGAATGTTTTTGGTTGGCTGCCAAGTGATCATGAAGTGGTAACTCAAATGAAAGGGGTGAAGGGAAATGGTTGCCAAAATGGAGGTGGCTTGGATGCCTTCGGTTTGGTACCTTCTTTGGGTGGGAAAAATTCGTCAAAAGCTCATGATGACCATGAGGGCCTCTTGGGGATTGGGTGGTGATGGAGGTGGCATGGGGTGGGGTGGTGGCTCAGCCATGGGCAAAAGGGGAGTTGAAACTCAACCAACTCGGTTCCCATCCAACTAGTGTCCAAGGTGAATTCGGTTTTGGTGTTTTGAAACCAATTTCGTCCAAGGCTTGGTTTGGGTCTAAAGAGATCATATGAGGTGTTTAAAGAACATAGTGCCCTCGAAAAAAAGGCACAAAAAGATTGGGCTTAAGGGCAAAACAATCCATTGCACACAAAGGACACACACGTGTGTCGATTGGTGTAGTTTGGGATTTTGATGTCTTTTCTTTTAATGAAATTTGTGAGGGTTTACCTAGGGTCCTAATATAATCTAAGAATGATGTGATTGAATAATGAAACAAGAAAGTTTCGGATCAAAAAGGCTAAAAAGATTAAGAAAGAAAATTAAGCTCCAAAACGTGGTTTAAAGATCACTAATCATGGGTATGTTGATTAATGGTCTTAACCCAATTTCAAAACATAATTTGGGTACTTAGGGTATGTCATGGGCTTGAGGAAACTCATGGTATGGTGTATTGAGCTTCAAATTGAAGAGTGAATAGAGGCAAAACAAGGGTTTGGGCCTTGTGGGGCTTAAAAGGGCCATGAGTGTGGGTTCATGGGCTTTGGGTTTGAGTGGATTGGAGACCTTGTTTCCAGATTTTGCGGGATTAAGAGAGGCCTCAAGATCCACAAAAATGGGGCTTGAAAGGCTTATCTTGACATAATTGGGCCATGGGTTAAACCTATACAATGCTGGGCCCAAAAGGCCTTATGTCTTCCTCATACTTGGGCCAAGGCTATCCTACCAAGACTTGTACTCTTATGAGGCTTGGTTTTGCTTGGCCCATAAATGTCCTAAAGTTCTAAAGGCCCTAATAGGATTACCAATGAGCTTGCTTTTCTAATCCTTCATGCTTAATAATTAATGACACTAAGTACCATGGTCTAAATAAATCTAACTATCTCCATTGAAATAAATAAATAAAATAAACAAACAAAATAATATAATAATAATAGCAATAAAAATAAAATATATTTGAAGTCCCAAATCATAAACTTAATCTAAAGGCGTTTAAAGATTAATCTTAATGGTTAATTAGACGGGGCGTTACATCAATCCCCCTTAAAAAAAGATTTGGTCCTCAAAATATGGGTCAAAGTAAGACATGCATTAAAGAAAGGTTAAGTGTGACTCACCAACTATGCTATAGCTCAGGGCTTGATGGGGGTCTCTCATCACCATCCTCTAACATCTCATCCTGAGTGTGGTAATAAAACTCATCCTCCTCTGAATCATAGAATGTATTGACTCTCTCCTCATGAAGTCTACACTGCCTAAATTCCTCGTCCTCAAGTTAGGGGTCTCCCTCCTCATGGACACGAACGCGACTCAAGGAAGAGTCAGAAAGATCTGATGTGTCGAAGGGAGTGGGGTCAGGAATAAGAACTCCCGCTCGACCTGATGCTGCTTGGTTGCCTAGCTCGACTCTGGTTGAGCTGGCGTAACTGAGAGAGTCGATCTCATATAGCGTCTAAGCCATCTAATCCTAGTCTCTCACATCCATTGGACGGGGAAATAAGGTTGATGCTCCTCATGTGGCAGTGCTCTCCTTAAACGGATGTTCCCTCTCCTATCATGGTCGAGGATGTGAGTCCTATGGTATTCCAGCCTCTCTTGCTAAGTCCAAAATGTGTCGACCATAAGGTCTAGCCGTCTCCGTCGCTGCTCAGCTCTCAGTCTCCGAAGCCAACTGGAGGTCATATAAGTCTGACTGGCAATCCTACCATTACCGACCATGGTGCAACTGGAAATGACAGGAAAGAATGCGGGTCACATGGCGAAATAAAAATGGATGACATGCATGTACGAATGAAAGTGAATGCCATGGTGTGATGTCAAGCAATTCACAAGCCAAACCAATAGGGGTATTTGTTTCTCATATCGGTTTCCTTTTCCCACGTAGCTTCCTCAATATCATGATTCTGCCACAGAATCTTAACCAGAGGAATTTTTCGATTTCGAAGTTCCTTATCCTTCCAATCTGTGATCTAAATAGGAACTTCTTCATAAGTTAAGGTCGAGTTGGAGCGAAATATCCCTCGTATCTATAAACTGTTGGTATCTTCTTCTCGAAGCTCTTCTTAAGGGAAGATACATGGAAGACATTGTGAATTCCTTGGAAGTCAGTGGGAAGATCCAGCCTATAAGTGACTGCTCCTACTCTTTCCAGTATCTCATAGGGTCCTACATATCTTGGACTTAATTTTCCCTTCTTTCTAAACCGAAAGACTCTTTTCATGGGCGATACTTTAAGGTAAACCCAATTACCAACTTCAAACTCGAGGTTCCTTCTTCGACATTCGTCATAACTCTTTTGTCTATCTTGGGCAGCCTCCATCCTTTCCTTTATTAATTGAATTTGATCCTTCATTTCTTGAAGAATCTCAGTATAAAAGAGACCTGCATTTCCTTCCGTACAAAGCTTCGTATGATGCCATCTAAATGGTGGCCTGAAGCTATTATTGTAAGCAAACTCAATTAATGGCAAGGGTCTCTCCCAATCGTCCTTTTCTTGCAAAACACATGCCCTCAGCATGTCTTCCAAAGTCTGAATTATCTGCTTAGTTTGCCCATCAGTTTGAGGGTGATTGACACTACTGAATTTCAACTTGGTGCCTAGAGTGTCCTGAAGGCCTTGCCAGAAACGAGAGGTGAAACGCGTATCCCTATTTGATACAATCATTTTTGGAACTCTATGTAGTCGCACTATTTTTGATACAAATGGCTGAGTTAACTAGTCCATATGGTCAGTATTTTTCATTGACAAAAAGTGAGCACTTTTCGTTATGTGATTGACCACGACCCAAATAGACTTATTTCCTTTCGAAGTTCTTGCTAGTCCAATTACAAAGTCCATGGATATATCCTCCCATTTCCATTCTAGGATTGGAAGTGGCTGTAATTCACCAGCGGGTCTTTGATGCTCTGCCTTGATTGTTATACATCCTTGTGCTTCCTGGGTGAACCGTGTATGGAGTCTGATGTGCTTCTCTTAATATCTTATCCCTGATCTCCTGATCAGCTGGAATAACCTTTCGGTTTTGGTAGTGCAAAAATCCATCATCTCTGAGGGTGAATCCTTCTGGTCCTTCTTTCTTTTCTACCTTCTGCCTGATTTATGCCCATTTGGGATTCTCTATCTACTGCCTTTTCACCTCTTTCCATTCCATAGGCACAATTTCTTGTACTGTGGTTAGGGATGCCTTAGCAGGAGGATCCTTAATCAATAAACTTCTCATACTGTGTAGAAGGGGCTCTACTTCCAAGGCAGGGCCTGTGGGACCATCCTTTTGCGTCTTCCAACTCAGCGCATCAGCTACCACGTTAGCCTTGCCAAGGTGATACTTGATTTCACACTAGTAGTCACTAATAGTTTCCAACCACCTTCTCTGCCTCATATTTAAATTCTGCTAACTGAACAAGTACTTGATGCTCTTGTGATCAGTGCAGATTTCACATTTTGCACCATACAAGTAATGCCTCCAAATCTTTAAAATGAAAACTACGACTGCTAGTTCCAAGTCATGGGTGGGGTAGTTTTGTTCATGGTTCTTTAGTTGTTGTGAGGCATAGGCATCAACCCGCTCTTCTTGCATGAGTATGCATCCAAGTTCTGATTTGGATGCATCATTAAATATTATGTAAGGCTTATGGGGCTCAGGCAGGGCTAGTACTGGCATAGTTGTGAGCCTTTCCTTGAGTTCCACGAAACTCCACTCACACTTCTCTGTCCAAATATACTTAGCATTTTTCTTGGTTAGGGTAGTAAGGGGTCCTGACAGCTTGGAGAATCCTTTCACGAATTGCCGATAATAACTAGCTAATTCCAGGAAACTCCAAATCTTGTGCACATTAGTCAGACGCTCCCAATTCACCACAACTTCGACCTTACTAGGATCAACTGATACTCCTTGACTTGAGATTACGTGCCCTAAAAATTTTATCTCCTTGAGCCAAAACTCACATTCGCTGAATTTGGCGAAGAACCTTTATTTTTTCAGCCTTTCCAGTTCCATATGGAGACGCTGCTTGTGGTCTTCTTCACTCTACGAGTATATCAATATGTCATGGATGAATACAACAACAAAGTTATCTAGGTAGGGTCTGAATACTTTGTTCATCATATCCATGAATACGGCGAGGGCATTGGTTAGACCGAAAGGACATCACTAAGAATTCATAATGACCGTATCTAGTTCGAAACGCCGTTTAAGGGATATCCTTCTCCCTAATCTTGAGCTGATGGTAACCAGACCTTAAGTCTATCTTTGAAAATACTGATGCTCCTTGTAATTAATCTAACAGGTCATCAATACGTGGTAACAGGTACTTGTTCTTAACTGTTACTTTGTTCAATTCCCTATAATTAATGCACATCCCTAACGATCCATCCTTCTTCTTAACGAACAGAACTGGCGCACTCCAAGGTGATGAACTAGGTCGAATAAAGCCCATTTTTCAGAAGTTCTTTTATTTGCTCCTTCAATTCTTTTAGTTGTAACGATAATGGGCTTTATGGACAGGGGTTGCAGCAAGCTCTAGCTCTATAGTGAATTCTGTTTCTCTATCGAGGGGTAATCCTGGCAGATTGTCAGTGAAAAACTCAGGATATTCCTAAACTATAAGTATCCCTTGAATCTCCTTATTACAACCATAATCTTCCACTATGAATGCTAAGTAGGCCGTGACACCACTAGCGATGCACTCCTTGCTTGCAAGGTTGAAATTAGAGAGGGGGTAGCCTTCACATTCCCTCCTGTATGATAGATTTGCCCATCTAGGGCTGAATCGAAGATAATCTCCTTGTTCCAAAAATCTATCCTAGCACAGTGTTTGGATAACCAATCCATTCCTAGTATAATGTCGAACCCTAGTTGGTCGAAGATGATGAAGTCGACTTCCATCAATCTCTCTCTCAGGATTAATGGGCAGTTTTTCAACATGCAGGTACAGGTGATCATGCTCCCATCAGGAAGTGACACTACCATAGCTTGATGTAACATCTGGGTCGGTAGGTTTCATGTGCGTGCAAACGCCGCAGACACAAAAAACCTTGTAGTGCTGGAGTCAAACAAAGCACAAGCCGTGTATTCGTATAACGTGATTTTACCTAAGGTGTAATCAACTACTAAGTACTAAGGGCTTAAGAGGTGCCGTGGAGGGGCACAGTGGCGATGGAGTGATGGCACAGTGGCTGGAGACGGCAAATCTGGCCGTGAGGTAGAGGAACACCTGTGAGAGAGTGAAAGAGCATGGGAGAGTTATGTGGCTCGGCTGGGCATGGGGATGCCTAGGGGAGGTTGTCGGTGAGGGAGGAGGCTCCTGGTGGTGATGCGGTGGCCGTGGGAGGGGGAGCTCGGCCGTGGGTATTGAGAACCCGTGCGTTGGAGGAGCTGCGTGCGTGTGAGGGAGGGATATCGGCTTTGGTCAAGGGGAAGGTCAGGGGATGCTCGTGGTGGTGCTCAATGGCCACGTACGGTTGTGCAAGGGGGAGAGAAATGAATGAAACCCATTTTGGTTGGGTTACCGCAGGAGGAGAGAGGGAGAGAGAGCTGTGCGTGGGGGAGCTTGGTGGTGGCTAGCTTGGTTGCCGGCGTGAGGGGGAGTCACCGGTGGTGGCGGTTAGGCTGGGCGGCCACGACGGCGCCAAGCTGGAGGAGAAGAGAATTGAGTGAGAGGGAGAGGGGACGTGTGGCGTAAGTTGAGGGAGAGGGAGGACAGAGAGGGAAAAGGGAAAGTGAGGGAGAAAGAGAGAGGGGCCTAGGTTTTAATACTAACCTTTTACCTTGGGAACTTCAAAACGATCTAATGGTGAGGAATTAAAACACTGATTTAAAATGTGTAAACATTAACTTAACTAAAAGCACTGAGATGAATTAAGATATAATATTATTTAAACTAAACTTTAGTTTATAAAATAATATTCCTTCATTATTAATAAAATGATAAAGTCTTATTTAATATCTTTAAGAGGATAAAACTATCTAATTAATTAGAGTTTTCAACATAATTTAAATCTCATAATATTTTAAATAACTAAAATTTCCTACAATTATGATATTTTTGGAGCTCTTAAAAAATATTATAATTGTCTTACTTAAAATCAAGCTTAGTCAAATAACACTGGGAACATCCCATTTAAATACTCATGGTTTTAAAACACTAGGCTTACTTTAGAAATCACTTAATATCTTTAAAACACAGCCATCGAGATTCGACTTGCATAACGAGACTTGTAATCGAATTTGCTTACGCCTGAAAGAATGAGCGGGGTGTTACATGTCTGCACCTTGGTTACCATAGCCAAGGTATAACAACCTCTCAAACCATATCATTTCTTGGTCCCTTAGTTTGGCCAAGAACAAGAATCATGGGAATAGTTGAGGTCCAACTTGTTAGGTACAAATTATTTCTTTGATGTTTTATCTTCTTCAATATTGTCTTAGTTGCAATAGGATTATTTTGGGAATTCTCACCCCTCCTTTTGTACTCGGTTTCCTTTTAATAATACATTGCTCACTTAGAATGAGGAAAACTAGTTAGTTCATTCATTTGTCTCAACTTTAGATTTTGGAAAAATATAAGATTGAAACATATAAGAAATCAATAGAAATAGTCTTCTTAGTGTCATACTCAGTTGAGCCAATGTCTCGATGACAGACTCATAGTGCATGCACGCTTTTTTTTTAAAATGCAAATCACCCTTAAACTCCAGCTCAATTTACATCATCCATCAAACATTTGATTTTAACAAACCTCCTTTCAAACTACCAAACGACTTTTATCTACTCCACAAAATAACTTCACATAAATACCCTTGATAAAATAACTGCGCACTCATCTCCAGCTTTGTTTCTAGGTGTTAATTTCATATATCATTCCTGAATGCCATACCTCTTATTTCATTTTGCTCTACTTCCAATTTTTCTCTTCATTTTTCTATGTTTTCTTGCTTTTATAAACATCCTTTACCAGACTACGGCGTTAGGGCTTCAGTTATGGAGAACCCTTACTTGAACCCTAACCCCGAAATCTCAAAACACATGGAGCTGCCCGAATCATCCTCAAAATCATATGCGGCCATAGTTGGAGACTCCAATCACCTAGAGCTATCCTCAATCCCAACTGCACATATCTTGTTGCTGATTAAACAACCACACCTAAGAAAGGCAATCCAACAATCCATTTTACTCCTCTAGAGGTACAAAAGTTAGAAGCTCCTATTCAATATGCCCTAGTTGCTAGATTTTTTAAAGGGAGGCCTAAAAAGGATGCAATAAAACATCATATTCTTTGAAATGGAATCTTGAGCATACTGTGACTATTGGATTGATTGGCAGACGATTTGGCGAGAGCATGGATCAGGCTCTCATGTCAAGGAAGGCACCCTTCAAATGGACTAGGGTTTTCTCCCCTGAAAGGGAACCCTAATTGCTCTAGTTTGGATAAAATTCTTGTAACCCTCCCAACTTCCGCTTGGGATTTGAGGTGATTGAAGGGTCGGGACATACAAAACTGGATTACATACCCCTCATTTATGACAATTAACATGCAATGCACCTAACATATTTCTAGCAATATGAATAAGTCACATAAAAAAAAGCCTAAGTAAATCATCGTACCAAAAAAACTATTTATCCAAAAGTAATCATGTCTTCTAGAGTACCATACATTCATTTGGGTTTCAAACTTAACCCATCATCCAAAATCACAAAAGACCATTATAATGTATCATACTTTAAAGTTACAATTGTATTCATCTTCATCAAGCATTCCATAATATATGCCATCAGTAGTAGAATGAGTTCTACGTAGAGAATGATCAGATCTATACTGTTATCAAAAGTGAGTTCATCTTCAACTATCTTCAACCAAAAGGGCTTACGCTTTCCCATCCTGCTCAACCTCTTCCTACCTTGCTACAATTTTTACGATTCTAGGGTAGAAATAATAGTGGGGTTACCACAGTGAGATTCCTTGAAATCTTAGTAAGTTATATTACAAACATACATAGAGATAACATAAATATGATTAAGGTAAATATGATCATGTATGCATGGACATGGACTTATGTTTCATGAAAATGTATTTGTCTCCTATCTAGAATCTTTTGCGTCATTCATAGAGCTTTGGAACATCATAACATACATGAACGTCTTGCATCTTTGTTTAAACATACATGTGGTACCTCACGGCTCCCATAAACCACGTGTACCTACTGCTTGTCTTCACCACATGACGGTTGATGCCTTATGTGGCTTCGTCTTAAGAGACACTCAGGCTTCACAAAACTTTCTTCACCGTGAGTACTCTAGCGCACCCACCTGTGAAAGTGCTCATAGCTTTGCATTTGGACCCTTGCGATTCCACTCGAAGTCATTGTTTGCTCTTCGTAACATTCTTTTATTTTCTTCCTTTCTTTATGCATGGCAATGCATGGACATGTGACAATGATTGATAAGTGTTATTTTTATATGATTTTTATCACTCTTTTATTTATCAAAAGTGTAATTTTCCTTTCAATTCTATTGATGTTATTTTATTTCGACATATTTTTTTTCTATATTTTCTTAGATTTGAAGGAATGAGAAGATTTAGTGCAAAATGAGAGCATCTTAGTACAAAAGAAGAGACTATGGATCTAGACCGATGAAAGGTAGCGAGATCTGAAGAGAGCCGATGAGATTTGGGCGAGGAGTCTTGTCCCGTGGGCAGCAAAGAGATTTCTCGCACCCAAAGGCGAGAAGTCTTACCTCTCGATAGGTAAGGAAACTCGCGACCAGAAGGAGCGAAGATTTGGTGACAAGGCTCTAGGCGGTTAGATTGGGCGACTAGTCTAAACGATCAACTTAAAAGATCAACCTAAACGACATCGTGGGCAACAACTAGAAAAGGCGAGAGAATCTTTCATCTCGGTCGGGAGTCTTTCCACTTGATAGGCGAGGATAGGGTCATGTGGTCTTTGTGACCTCCACGCCAGTTATATTCAGCGCATACGGCATCTACCCGGTGGGATAATTCGTCCTGATCGGGATCAATCGATTGTTGACCACCAAATCTGAGTCCCACAATCAATCTACTGGCAACAAAATCCTCTCGAACTCCACAATTCAAGCCACATATCACTAAATCTTCCATTTCAGATCATCCCGTTATTCTTGGGGTAATTATTTTTGTTAACATTTATCTTTAGAAACAAATTTGTAGATCTTTAGGCAAGATTGTAGCCGCAGTTATCTTGTTTCCATATTCGAATTTCAACATCTATTTAATCTCGACTTGTGGGATGAATAGAAGGGAGTTCTGAATTGGAGTAGAGAGTTTTATGTTTTAGAGTATGAGCCTGAGTTTAGATTCCATAATTTATTCTTAAAGTGTTCTTTCGAGAAGGCGGAACTGGAGGGCAGAGGCGAGAGCCGCATGCTCCATCAACTGACTTCAATGAAGAATACCAGTTTTATTCTTTTTTTTTTTTTTTTTTAATTTCATTATGAACTAATTATATTTTCTAGAGCTTTGATGTAGCCTAGCATTGAACACACAATTTATATTCCATGTTATTTTATTTTCAATATTTTCATGATTGAATGTTTATTCCTTGTTCTTAATGCTTATAATTTTCTAGCTAACTATTGTTCGATCTTTTGGATTGTAATGAGACCGAGAGGTGATTTGTAATTAAAGCTGTAGGATTAAACACCATTAGTTGAGCGAAAGCAGAGATGCTTTACCGTGACTAGTGTGATTTTCAAGAAAAATCCAAAGAACTTAATGAGTCTCCAATTAGTTAAATTCACATAGAGATATTGAGTTATTAATTGGAGATATTTTTAATATTGTTCGATAGAAAATATTGAATAGTTAAGGGATTTTTATCATCAATTTGGGATAATTGGGATTTTATAAAAATGAAGAATAAATTGTGTGGGATTTGTTAGGTGAAGTCAAATGCTCTAGATCTATTCTTATTATTTTTAAAATCTTAATTTTAATATTCTTTTCTTCAGTTTAATTTAGATAAACCATTCTTCAAATTTCAGTTTTTCAAATAGTAATTAATTTAGTCAATTTCAATACTCAATAGCATAATATTCCCTGTGGCTTCAATATCCGTTTTCTTTAAAACACTTTACTATTTATTACGATTCTGTGCACTTGCAGATATATTTTTATGTGAACAAGTTTTTAGCGTTGTTGCTAGGGAATTGTTATTTGTTATTGATATTGATACCAGCTAGATTTTTACTACTTTAGATTTTATTTTATTTATTTATTTTTATTTTAAAAAAGAACAAGGCATACAATAAAGAGAAGAAGAAAGAGGTCACTGCCTCCAAATTTAATATGGCCGACCAGGAGTATAAGGCGTTCAGAGATTATGTTATTACCACATTGGTGGCGCAGATGGCAAATCTATCACAACAAATAGGTAAGATGAACGTTAATGCTATCCAAACTAATGTTGTTTGTGATCATTGCGCAGGAAATCATTCAAGAGTAGATTGCCAAGTGGGGAATCCTATTGCCCAACCGAGTTACAAACAAGCCCATTACGTGTCCAATTTTCAACATCAAAATAATCCTTATTCAAACACGTTCAATCCCGGATGGAGAAATCACCCTAATTTTTCATGGAACAATAACCAAGTGCTGGCTAGACCACTTCAACAGTTTCCATAGCAAGAGAAGAAGCCGACACTTGAAGATATGATCATGCAGTATATGCAAAAGACTGATATGGTGATTCAAAACAGCTCGGCTTCAATCTGAGATCTTGAGGCACAAATTGCTCAGCTCTCAAACATGCTTACCGAGAGGACAACAGGAACTTTACCGAGCAACACTGTGACCAATCCGAAGGAACATGTCAAAGCCATAACATTGAAAAGTGGGCGGACATATGACTAGTCGGTAAATACCGAGCGAGATGTAGAAGCTGTCGAAAATGTGGAGTCCGAGAAGAAGAAAACCGAGTACGAGGTGAAAGAAGCAGATCGGGATGCGACCGTCTAACAAGATGAGAAGACTAAAGAGAATAAAGAGGGTGCAAAACCCAAGAAATCCAGGGAGTTTATTTCTGAAACTTATCCTCATTTAATTTATGATCCACCAATTCCTTTCCCGCAGAGATTAAGAAAAAATGAGATTGATAATCAGTTCTGTCTACAGTTGGCGACCGAGGAGAGCAGTGCAATTGTACAAAAGAAGTTGCCGCCTAAGGAACTAGGTATTAGAGAAGCAAAGCCGACCACCATCTCTCTACAGTTGGCAACCGAGGAGAGCAGTGCAATTGTACAAAAGAAGTTGCCACCTAAGGAACTAGGTTTTGGAGAAGTAAAGCCGACCACTATCTCTCTACAGTTGGTGGACAAATCCATTAAATACCCAAGAGGACTCATTGAGGATGTACTGGTGAAAGTTGATAAGTTCATCTTCCCGACCGACTTCATTGTACTTGATATGGAGGAGAACAAGGAGATCCATTTGATATTGGGCTGACCTTTCATTGCGATGGGGAGAACTTTAATTGATGTCCAGAAAGAGAAACTCATTTGGAGGGTCGATGAGGAGCAGGTCACTTATGATGTATTTAAATTTATGGAATTCCCTTTCGAGGTACATTATTGTTTTCAAATAAGCGGCTGAGACGTGATCATGGTCGACGAGACTTATGGAGTTGAATTCCCAAAGCTACCACGTAAGGAACCCCCAAATCTTGAACTTAACCCATTTTCAAATTTAAGGAACAAAGAGGCTGAGGACATCTCCAAGGGGTACACGGCTGCATCTTCAAGGAAAATATTCAATTGGAAGACCAAAAAAAAAAAATCAAGGGAGCTTCTCTTACCTTCTCTCATTCTTTACTTTAGTTTTTCTTCCTTTCTTCCCATTGATGACAATGCGATATTTAAGTTTGGGGGGAAAAGATATTATTTTATTTAAAATAATAATAATAATAATGATGATGATGATGATGATGATGATGATGATGATGATGATGATAGTATGGTTTGATGAATAATAAAAAGCCTATGCTAAGAATATAATTGAAATTGATAATAATTTTTAGGAAAAATTCTCATTACTTAAGTTTAGTTGTTAATTCTTTACTTGATCTTACTTAATTTGATATTCTCTATGTTTGAACGTAGGGTTTGAGAGCAACATAGGGTTTGCTGTATGGTGAACCCAACGGCGTTGTCGTCTTCCTCGGCGGTCCAGTCGTTTGTTGTTGCTAGGAATGTGAAGGAGTATGGAGCCATACAAGAGCCTATAAATTGCGTTGCTAGAGGTGGTTTACAAAAGGGATATGCAGGCATCATGGTTAATAGACCACAACCATTGCCGGCTATGGGAATTCCAGTTCGTGAGCCTAGATTTGTTGAGGGAGAGATGTTCTTTACGTTTTCTCAATCAGAAATCTTGAAATCGGCGGAACCATTTCAGTTTGCGATTGTTTTGAAATTCCACCGCCGTCGGCCTTCTCTTGATCATATTGGAGGTTTTATAAAAAATAGATGGGGTATTAAATCCATGCCAGTGGTTGGCCAATTACGTAATCCCTGTACTATACTGGTTCGATTGATAAATGAAGAAGATTTTGTGGCTGTTATGGCTAGGCAAAATTCTGATGTTGTTGGAGTTCCATATAAAGTTTTCCATTGGAACTTTGGGTTTAATGAAGATAATGAGTCTCCTTTGGTCCCTGTATGGATCATGTTACCAGGACTTCCTCTGAATTATTTTTAGTACTCCATGTTAAAAAGTTTTGGGGATGGTTTGGGACGTTTTCTAAAGTGTGATAATGCAACAATTTGTGTCACGAGACCGGAAGCAGCAAGAATTTGTGTGGAGATGGATGTATCGGTGCCTTTGAAATCTCACTTTTGGCTTGGTCCACCTGGGCTAGAGGCTAGTCATTACCAAGAAGTGATTTTTGAACATGTTCTGACATATTGCAATTGGTGTCGAAAGCAGGGCCATGTGGAAAACCAGTGCAAATCCAAGGAAAAGCATGTCATGAAGGGGAAGAAGAAAGTGGTAAAGGAAGAGAAAGGAAAAGGTGTGGAGAAAAAGGTGTGGAAATTGGTGGGTGAGAAAAAAGTGGAGGAGAAAATTCAGAATGCTGTAAAGGAAGTGGACGATAAATCAAAAGCAAGAAGGGTGGAAATTATGGAACGTATTCGGAACAAAAATAACTCGTAGAGTCAAGATTCTATGGAGGTGTTATTTGTTGATTCTAATGGTGATATAGCTTCAAAGAATCAGATTATTTTAGAAGATAATCCTATGGATCTTCTAGTGAGACAGTTGAATAATGATGGTGAGAAAGAAAAATGTGATGAAGGCATCCGTGACAATTTGATAGCACCGACTTCCAAATTGACTTGGTTTGAGTAGACTGAGAATATGGAGGATAATGATGGCACTGATAATTTTCTAGGAGAATGTTGTTCTCCCAGAAGTTCTTTAAAATTGATTGATAAAGCATTAGAATGTGAAGTATGCTACAACATTAAAGGGAAGGATGAGATGGGCGATGTTTGTTTGGATCATTCGATGAAGGTTCATTCGTTGTCAGATAAAGAAGATGAAGATGAGATTGAAGAGCTGGCAGCCAAATGTTATGATTCGGACAGTGAGATTGATGTCCCGAATAAACAATTTCGACGTGGAAAAAAGAAGAAACCTATTGTTGCTTTTGAACAAACAACACGTTCCAATAAACATTATTAATTGATGAATATTCTTGTATGGAATATTAGAGGGATTTGTTTGTTGAAGCCAAGTTTATGGCGTATTATTAAGAAATACCATCCATTGGTTGTTGCAGTGTTAGAACCTTTTGTTTCAGTTAATAAGTGTGCTCGTTGGGCACGTTCGTTACATCTTCCTAGTTTTTGTCATAATATGGAAGCTGGTGGAAAAGTTTGGCTATTATGGGTAGATGAAATTGATTTTCAATTACATTCGGTTATGGCACAAGCTTTATCGGGTTGGTTTTCCCATGGTAATTCTTGAGTTTTTGCTTCTTTTATTTATGCAAGTTGTTTCCAACAGCAACGACGCACCCTTTGGAATTATCTCAAGGATATTAATATTGTTGGTTTTCCTTGGTTTCTTGGCGAAGATTTTAATATTATTCATTTTGAAGGTGAGAAAATAGGCAGTATTTGCCGTTCATCCCGAGATCGTGATGAATTCAATAATTGTATTCAAGCTTGTAGTTTGGTTGATATTCTGTATTCGGGTAATCGGCTTTCTTGGTGTAATGGGAGGTTCGGGGGTGGAAGAATTTGGGCTCGCCTTGATAAAGTTATGGTGAACACAGTTTTTTGTCGACATTTTCTAATGGTTGAATGGAGTATCTTCCTCGTACGTCGTCTGATCATTGTCCCATGATTACTAATTTATTGCATGAGAGGCATGTTGGTCCTAAGCCATTTCATTTTCAAAAAACGTGGTGTTATCATGATGATTTTTTACCTGTGGTGCGTGATTGCTAGAGCCAAGATATTCAAGGATGTTCGATGGTGCAATTTAGTGGCAAGCTAAAAAAATTGAAACAAGTGTTGAAGAAGTGGAATATGGAGGTTTTCAGTAGAGTGGATGCTGATCTCAAGGTCATTGAAGAGGAACTAATGGTTCTTGAAAATAATGTTCAGTAGCATTATTCACAGGATATGGAATTTGAGCTTTTGAGATGCAAGCAAAAGCACATACAATATATGCATAGAGAAGAGATTATGGGTTGTAAAAAATCAAGAATAAAGTGGATTTGTGAAGGAAATGAAAACACGGCTTTCTTCCATGCTTCTCTTAGATGCAAAAAGAAATTTAAAGCATTGGAAAATATGGTTCTTGATGACGGTGGAGTGCTTGAATCAAGTGAAAATGCTCAGTATGCAAAGAACATATACCAATGTGTAAACATAAACGTTTTCAGAATTCAGAATGCAAAAAAAAATGTTTACCTTCAGAATGCATAAACAGAAACATTTACTTTCTGAATGCAAATATCAAAACATGTTACAAAAATATCAGAATGAAACTTTCAGAAAAACATTCTTATTAAAAAATCATTTGGCATATCAAAATCTGAAACCTCATCTTTATCAATCAGAACATTACATCGGAATAGATACCATGTTTAACTCCCGTGGTAAGGTTATAAATAAACCACCATTATAACTAGTGGAAGGGCCGTATCCACTATTATAACCCGTGGTTGGGCCATATACCATGTTTAACCCATCGTGGTAGGGTTATAAACCACAATTATAACCCGTGGATGTATCCACTATTATAACATGCGGTTGGGCCGTATTCACTATTATCACCCGTGGTTGGGCCGTATGCCACTATTATTACCTATGGCTGGGCCGTATCTACTATTATCACCCATGGTTGGGCCGTATACCATGTTTAACCCTTGTGGTAGGGTTATAAACCACAATTATAGCCCGTGGAAGGACTGTATCCACAATGATAACCCATGGTTGGGCCTTATCAAAACATAACAGAACCATCATAATCAAACTTTAATCAGAATACAAAATTAGAATCTCATGCCAAGGTTTTCTGATGCCACGTTATATCAAAAACCAAATACTGAACAGTTTCAGATAATTCCACATGTTCGAAATAAACAGAATCAAAAGATCTTCATTTATTCACAGCAAAACTTTTAGATCTCATGCATCAGAACATCTTTATTTCATCAAGACAAAACTTTCAAAAAGAAAGACTCATATTCGCTCTTTTTCAAATAAAAAACAGAATGCACAAAAATTAGCTCATGTCTACACCAATCATGAAAAAAATACTATTCTCTTTGTTACGGATCTCATAAGTAATGCAAAGCAAATAACTGAGGTTATTTTCACATTTATTTAAAAAATATATATATATATATATCATGCACATTTTCAAAAATCAACCTCAGTTCATTTTCTTTTTATGCAAAATCTAACATAGGAACCCCACTTACCTGGACTTCTTACTTTGTCTGAATTTTTCCACAATAGTGTCGAACGAATATCAATCGTCGCCTATAAAATAATCACGTAATTTTCATAAGTTTTTCGTTGAACACGTATTTCAATAGTTAACCTAAAATGCTAAAATAACCTATTTTAATTCCTCAAAACCTAAAATTCTCATAACCCTAAAATACCATCACTTCCCAAGTTCCTCAACATCCACTTAATTTCTCCATCTAATACCTTAAACTCTAAATGATTTTCTTACAAAAATAAAATAAAATACATATCTAAATATTTATTCAATTAAACTAAGATCCTTAAAAAAATGCATTTACACTTAATAATCACTTACCAAAAAATTCCCACTCAATGGCAAGTCCATTTATATATAAAAAAAAACCCGGCTTATGATATATGTTCCAATTTTAAAAAATTGAGGTAATGATGTCAAAACAAGTATTCTTCAAAGTTTACCTACTAAGGCAATATTGTTAAAAACATTTATACGTGTTTGAGGTACTTTACGTATAGTCACCCTAAAGGCTTGATGGCATTTTCTGTACATAAAGTTGACTCTTTGGTTATACTCAAAGACACCCATATTTGTGAAGAAACAGATGACTTATCAAAATCTGAAGTTGTGCAACATAGGGTCTTACTCACCAGAGAGTAAATAGCCAATCAGAGTGGCACTAGGATGAAGACGGCTTCCAGTTGATCGTGGCCTCTGTTGCTTGGTGGTAGGGCTATGAGGTGTGAACGAGAGAGAGTTAACGTGAGGGAAAAAGTGGTAGAGAGAAAAAGAGTAGGGGAAAAGGCTCTTCGTGGGCTTACCGAGAGGGACACGACGGACCTAGGTGCATGACCAGCATCTTCTGGAGGTTCCCACTTGAGGCTGAGCAGCTGGGCAGCGGCACTGTGGTTCACTATGGAGGAAAGCAGATACTCTGCTTTCAGTGGTGCAAAATAGAGGCTTGTGTGTGGCGTTTCCTGGACGTGGAGGTAGTGGCTGTTCCACGGTGGTCCCGTGGTTGATGCTAGGAGAAGTGGCTGCTGAGCTTCACGCGGTGGTGAGGACGGGCACTGAAGTTGGACGGTGGGAGGGGCATGCAATGCAATGCTGTGGTTGCTATCTCTATGGAAGTGCACGTGCTTCGTGGTTTAGGAGGGTAGAGGTTGATGGTTGTTTTGCTGTGGCGTCTTGTGTTTAGGAGGAAGAGAAAGTATGCAGGACATGTTGAAGGCGCATATATATAGAAACCAAAACTGATAAAAACCCTTGACAAACAAATGGGAGAGACGTGCATTAGTGCATGAGCATGAAGACGTGCATCGCATGGAGTCCAATCCTTGGTCCGATGGGCTTGGGCTTCTTGGGCCCATTTTAAAATCTTTGGCCCATGTCTCGGATATTGTATGAGTTAAAATAATTGAGCTGGTTAGATCAATCCAAAAATCTCTTTGGTTTGTTCGTAATACTTCTCATAGGTCGAGTATATTATAAATACTATTGGGCCTTCAACTCACATTCCAAACTAGCCTAACTCGTTCCAAATAAAATAAATTCTAGTTGATCCATAACAAAATATTAACCGAAAATAATCTAAATATCAAACCCAATAAAAGTCCATATTTGATCAAAATAAATATAGGGCCCATAACCTATTTCCAAAAATACTCGCTAGGCTTTTCCTCAATAAAAAAAAAAAGGAAAAATCAAACATGAGTTTTGCATTGAACCCGGGTGTTACGTATAACATGCTATGAATTTTCATCAATTTTCATATAAACATATTAAATACACTACGTAAAAGAGTCAGACCAAGATCTTTCCAGTAGTTTACCGCTCAGAATGCCTTTTCTACATTAAAACAACTTGTGAGCAACCAAATGACCATGAAAGTCAACACAAAAGATATTTGCAGAAACTAGACTCAAAGAGAAACAACTTTTGTGAAGGGAACATCGTGAAAAAATACTTACAAAAGCTTAAAAAAGGGTGAGCAATGTGACTCAGAAAAATTGTCTAAGATAACCTTTAGGTTTCTCTCCAAGAAAAGTGTTGGAAATGGATGAAATGAAAGGGAACTTAGACGCCTTCTTAGAAAAATGAGGGGTGATAAGAGGGAGAGAAAGCTAGACCTCAGTGCAGAGGGAGAGGTTGAGAGGAAGTGATCGAGAGGTTGAGGTTGTGAAAGAGGTGTTGACAGCAGCAGATATGAGCAGGGGAGCACGACGCTGCTTCACTTTCAAGTGGCTAGGCTAGGCTTCCTTGGGTAGTGATTCAGCTCACGGAGGGAGCCATGGATATGCATAGCGCACGTCATGGACAAGGGGCTCTCGATCGGTGGCAAATGTGAAGCTTGGGGCTTCGCTCGGTGCCATGGCAGACGTGCTATGATTGGAGAGATTAACGATGGTCCTCCACCATGGAGAAGATTAGAGAGAGAGAGAGAGAGACAGAGAGAGAGAGGGGGGGCTTTAGTGGGTTAAGACTTGCGGTGGTTGTTGGCCATGATGGCTAGCGGTCAGTAATGGCAGACAGTAGCAAGGAACTGGTAGAGGTGGCCTAGCTTCTATGTGTTGCGATGAGCTCATGGTGAGTGTGGGCAGTGATGTTGGGTCACAGTTGCAGAGGGAGAGAGATGGGGGATCAGGGGTGTAGCAGCGTGCTAGTGAAGAGGAGGGGGAGAGAGAAGGAAGAAGAAAAGGCTAGGGTGTTTTAATCACTCTGTCCCTAAATGACGTCGTACAAGTAAGGGATTTGGGCCTATTTGTTTCACAGCTTCGGCTCTATACGGGCCAAGCTCACAATAACAAGAGATAAAAGGAATGGGCTTGGGTCTTTAGGGCTGGGCGTCACACAAAATATGCAATGTCTGATCTTATAACATACTCACTCACATTTATCTCACATTATCAGTATGGTCTTATAAGCTAACCTACCTGAACGATATTTCTATCACTACATGTAACACCCAAGCCCCAGGTCCACGCCCATGCCCATGCCCACGCCCAAGCCAACAAAGAGACCCAACCCGTTGTGGAAAAAAATGACATCATTTGTTGGGGTTCGTTTCCTTCTCTTTTCCCTCTTCCTTCTCCTTATTTTTCCTCTTCCCGTTCTCCCCAAATCCCCCACATGTTTTTGTTTCCACTCTAAACTCTCTCTCTCTCTCTCTCTCTCTCTCTCTCTCACACACACACACACACACACACACACACGAGTCCCTTCCTCGACCTTTTTCTCGTTATTGTGTTGAATAGGTTTGTTGCTGCTCATCGCCGTCTCTACTTCGTGGGCCTATTACAAACGAATCCCAGGGTCTAAGCTCAATGGTGTAAGAGATTCTACCATCCATCTCACTCTTTCTATCTCTTCGTGTCCCCCTTACAAATTCTCTCTCTTGCAAATCATCCCCTCCCTTTGTCCTATAATGTATCCCCACTATCAAGGAGCCATCATCGATTGCCCTCACCATGCCGGTAAGCTTTGTTTGTCCCTCCATCTCTCTCTTCTCTATACAACAATATCTTGTAATTGTTCCTTAATGTGCATAGAGTGTCAACGATCACCCCTACACACACTGCCACTACCAAGTCGTCGCCACCACCAAGACACTACTGTTAGTAAGCTCTTAGTTGTTCTCTCTATGTACGTATCTCCCAATAATTTATTTCCTACTTTGACTTATTTTATTTGTTATGTGTATTTTTCCATAGCAAGACCCTTGGGTTTTCCTACCACAGAAGCACTCTCTTTCTGTCTATAGATTTTAAGCCATGACGAACTTAGGCCATTGGAGTTAACATACGTCTCTCATTCCTGAGGTAAATTCTCGCATGTGTTGTCTAAGTCCTTTTGTTCCCTTTGCCGTGAAATACCCTACCATAAAAATTCAGTTGATGTTTTTGGGTAAGTTACATACTCGTAACTGCACCATTATTGTGTGATTTGTATGTTGGTGTCTATTGGAAAGCTGTACTATCTTTGATTGTGAATACATAGTGGGTGGTGTGTGTAGGTTCTTTTGAATGTAATGTTGTAAATGTGGGCGGTTTGATTGTTCAATATGTCAATTTGTGGGCTAATTGATTTCTTGATATGTTGGTTTGGGGGATGCTTGGTTGTATGACATGTAGGGAGTCTTGGGTTAGTAGTTATGGGTTGAGAAGACTTAATAGTGGTTGTTTGGTTATTAGGCATGTCAGTTCAACATGTCGAGGATAAATATGGATGTTTATTTGTTTGAAAAGTCAAGTGTAAGTTGCCTTTGAATATGTGGATTGTTTGTATAACATGTCGGGAATGAGTTTGTGAACAATAGTGAGCTTATGGTAAATGGTTAAGCAAATATGAGGAGGATGGGCCGATTTTCTAGAAGTGAATTTCTTTGAATGTTTTGATGGATTTTTGCATGCTGAATCTGTAGTTCGAGTTATGAATTCTCGTTAATAAAGTTAGTTTTGTGCTTGTTTGAGTTATCAACACTTTAGTGAATGTTTCCTAGTTTAGATTGTGATATTGTTAGAAGTTGGACCCAAGGCTTAGATAATACAATGCAAGAGTCAGGTAAGTGGTGCTCCTATGCTAGACTTTACCTAAACGGACTGAGGTTGGTTTTATGAAAAATGTGCATATTTTGTTATGAAATATTTGAATACAACTCGGCCAATTTTCTATATAACTCACTATATCTGAATAAGAGAAAAAAGATATTGTTCTATCATGATTGGTGTAGATGTGAGCATTTTTGTTACATGGTTCTCAACTGTACAAAAAAAAAATGAATATGAAATATGAATTTTTTGTATATGATATGTGATCTGCTTTTTTTTTCAACACTTTGATTTGATATGAAATGTTGCATCTAAAAACCTCTGGCCTGACTTTCTGTTTCTACTTCTGTCCTGACCTTATCATGGGTGTCAAGCTGTAGCCACTATTATAATGTTTGGTACAAACATCTCTTTTCTTGTGTGCACACTTGGGGCTCCGAGAATAATCAAGGGAAGATTTCACATTTTGTTTCTGCCCAGTTGGCCATCGGGATTTGCACAACTCTACCATGGGGGTTAAACATGGAATACATTATGTTATGATGATGTTCAATTATGTTTATGCCAAAGGATTTTGTATGTCTTATTGCTGTAAATAAATGTTTTGTGATGTTCGCTCTGATAATTTAATAATATGTTTTGTTCTGCATTATGTGTTGGCTCATGTTTATATATTGATATATGTTCACTGGTTACTGAGATATTGATAACTCACCCAATCACCTTCAATATTTTCATATGATCTTGATGGTTCCGCTAGGGATCAAGAATAAAATGTGTTGGGGGAGACTAGTTGTGTGCAATTGGATAAGTACAATAGAGTATTGGAGAGTCTTATTTGAGAACTTTGTCATTTTTCTTATGTTGGTATTGTTAGAACCTTGCTGATTTTATTAGACTATATGGGATCTTCATTATTATTAAATGTGTTGGAGGAATTCATTGATGTTATTCTTATGGAAGTATGTATAATTTTATTGAAGGAGTTTTACAAGTTGTGGAGTCATTTTCTTGGTGATTTTTTTGAAGAATATAGATGTACTATTGGATGTAATTTTAGGTGACAGGAAATAACTGCCTAACCCTTCGAGTACGGGGCATTACACTACGGTTGCGTTAGCATCACTTCCACCATCGAATACCTTGAAGCCACTTGTTTTCTGAAAGACTCTAACTGCAAGGAAGATCAAATGCTTTACGATCTCAAAAGTGAGAATTTGTCTCTTGTCCAATGTCTTTTATATGGTGGGACCGTCAAGTGTCCTTCTGACTACTGACATACTAGAATTTGAGACATTTGATCTTGGTCATCCATTTGCCCTATGGACTTCAAAAATTGTAGAGGCTAAGTGACTGATGGGACAAGGCACTCACGTTCCTATGGCTTGCCTTGGGTCCAATCCCACAGTCATTTCCCTAATAAAGATCTCCCATGTGGTGCTGGAGTATGGGCCTCTACATACGACACCTGCTACCTCTGAGCTTCTCTTTGTTGTCTTGGAGAGCTATTACGTCTGTATTGGTCTTATCCTAAACCATTACTCGCCCTTGTACAATGAGCCATCCTTTTTCAAAATTGTCAGCCTCTTTAGCTCTTTGTTCTCACCTTCGTACAGTTAGCACAGTACTTGCCTTACTCTTCGTTTCACCGCAAGCTATCCATCTAGTTGCCTTTACTTCATCTAGTGTTGAACAAACCATCCTTGGTCACGCAGTGTTGAACCGTGTTTACCAGGTTTTTTACACATTGCCGCTTGCCCTTCCTTTGGACTAGCTGCACTCTGCTTATCTCGCTTCCTCATCTTCCATAGCACCTTGACTGCAAGAACGGATCTCTTGCCTTTCTTTGACGCAGTCCTCATTAGTTGTCAGATCCAGCTGGTGAGGAAGCTACTACCATAGGCCTAAGTGGACATGCCAATTATGGAAGGCAGGGTTGGGAAGTAGATCGACATGGCCATCTTGTGGGGAAGTGATAGTAGAGGGAGGAGCATAAATGCTTCCATCAACGTAACCAAAGAGGTGAGTGCGTTTGAGGTAGGGAACAACTTCTGCTTTCCAAAGCAAGTAGTTATCTCAAGCAAGCTTAATGGTGACGAAGGGATGAGGAGTAAGAGGAGACATGCTTTGGGAGCAGAGGTCATAGAGGAAGAGACCATAGGAAAGTGTTGACGTGTAATTCAATAGCTGGCTGATATGATGTAGATTTTTTTATTAGTACATGTTCTAGCTTACCTCAGTTGAGTATAAGATATTGTATTTCTAGATAACATTGCAGTCAAAGCTTTATAGAGAATTAGCTACACCCAAGTTTGAAATACAAATTTGAAAAACATCATAGAATGATTTGTTGGGGTGTATGTGAAGACTGGCTTTGGAGTTGAAAATTGAGAAACAGAGTGTTTGTTTGATGTGCACTCGACGTACACTCGAGTAAAGTGCACTCGATGTGCGCTAGACAGTGGGCTCAAGGGAAGCTCAACTCGTGAGTTTACTCGACAATGGGCTCAACTGAAGCTCAACCCGTGAGTTCACTTGAGTCCTGCTCGACCCCCAGCTCGAGCCACTGTTGATTTGGCTGTTCGCTCAAGGCGTGCTCGACACGCTGCTCGAGCGAAGAACGCAGATTTTGACAATTAGGGTTTCCAGCACCGTTTGCTATATATTTGTCATATTTGCCTTGTGTTGGACGACTTTCAGCATATTTTGAAATATAACAATTGTCTAGTGAGTACATATTTGTGAGAGAGCAAAAAAGCCCTAAAGAGTGTGAGTTCAGATTGAGGGATTGTAATCTTCTCTAGTTAATAAGATTTATGCAGTTTTGTGGACATAGGTAGTTTGCCGAATCACGTATATGGTGCGTCATGTACTTGATTATGATTAATTTTACTTTATTTGCCATCGTTGGTGTGTGTGTTTTGCACAACAATTCACAACAGCTGGTATTAGAAAGCCAAGGTCGGATCTGAAGGAGAATGATTTCTGGAGATAAAGTGAATGCATCCGAGATCAAGAAGTTCGACGATACTGATTTTGGGTACTGGAAGATGCAGATCGATGATTATCTCTATGGGAAGAAGCTCCACCTTTCATTGTTGGGAAAGAAGCCGGAGATCATGGATGATGTTGAGTGGACTCTGGTAGATCGATAGGTTCTAGGGCTTGTTCGGCTGACCTTGTCTAGAACAGTGACACACAATGTCAGTAATGAGAGAACCACGTTAGATCTCATGACGACTTTATCAGGTATGTATGAAAATCCATCAGTGAACAATAAAGTGCACTTGATGAAGAAATTGTTCAATCTGAAGATGTTGGAATGTATGTCTGTAGCCCAACACCTGAATGAATTCAATACGATCACAAATCAACTTTCTTCTGTAGATATTGAGTTTGATGATGAGATCAGAACGTCGATTCTATTGGCATTGTTGCCAAATAGTTGGGAGGCCATGAGGATGGCTATAAGTAGTTCAGCCTACAAGACAAAGCTGAACTACGATGACATACATGACATGGTCCATGTTGAAGATGTATGTATGAGAGACTTGGGTGAGTTCTTGGGTTTAGGATCTGCCCTGAATGTTGGCAATAGGGACAGAGAACATGACAGGTCAAGCTCCAAGAGCAGGGGGATGAGCAAGACAAGATCTGAGCAGCAGGTCACGTGCTGGAGTTGTGGCAAGCCGGACCACATAAAGAGAAATTACAGGAATCAAGAAAGTGCTGAAGATGATGCTGTGAACGTAGTGGCAGAAGAAATTCATGATGCCTTACTTCTTGTAGTGCATAGTCCGATTGACGATTGGGTGTTGGATTCAGGGGCTTCGTTCCATAGCTCCTCACATTAAGAAATCATGCAGAATTATGTTGCTTGTGATTTGGGGAAGATGTATGCAATTGATGGCGAGGCACTGGATGTAGTGGGAGTGGGTGATGTACACATCACACTTCAAAATAGGGGCGTGTGGACTTTACAGCAAGTCAGACATGTTCCAGATTTGAAGAAAAACCTGATCTCTGTGGGACAGCTTGATGACAACGGTTTTGTAGTAGCGTTCTCTAGAGGAGCTTGGAAGATCACTAAGGGTGCACTGGTCTCAGTGCATGGTAAGAGATCTAACTCTTTGTATTTAACATCAGGGTCCAGTGATGTGTAGAGAAATACAAGAGTGCAAAAAGGTAAGCTTGATCATGCGAAATATGTGAGGAAGCCAAAGGTAGTCAGCTTTGTCATTCCTCATGAAAGCTTGGGAAAGTTGGCTAAGGTTGCCAAAATCGGTTCGAGACCGGATACTCCTAATGCAGCGGGAGTTGTGAGTCACCTTGTGGATGTACTGACTAAGGGCAATGTACGTGGAAGACAAAAGTCAGGCTTAACTTTAGTGCATCTTTTGGCTTGAAGACGGGAGCTGTGAGTTACAGAGATGATAGGGCTTGGCTGGAAACAGCGGCTGGCTTGTGGAGACCCAGTCTCCAAGTGGAAGATTGTTGGGGTGTATGTGGAGACTGGTTTTGGAGCTGAAAATCGAGAAACAGAGTGTTTGCTTGATGTGCGCTTGACGTGTGCTCGGCAGTGGGCTCAAGAGAAGCTCAACCCGTGAGTTCACTTGATGTGCACTCGACAGTGAGCTCGAGCGAAGCTCAACCCGTGAATTCGCTCGAGTCCCACTTGACAATGAGCTCGAGTGAGACACAAACCCTAGTGTTAGCTCGAGTCCCGCTTGACACGCTGCTCGAGCCAATTAAGGTTTCCAGCGTCGTTTGCTATATATTTGTCATATTTGACTTGTGTTGGATGACTTTCAGCATATTTTGAGAAAACATAATTGTCTAGTGAGTGCATATTGTGTGAGAGAGCAAAACAACCCGAGAGTGTGAGTTGAGATTGAGTGATTGTAATCTCCTCTAGTTAATAAAATTTATATTGCTCTGTGGACGTAAGCAATTTGCCGAACTACGTATATTGTGTGTCGTGTGTTTGATTGTGATTGTTTTTACTTTATTTGCCATCGTTGGTGTGTGTGTGTTTTGCACAACATTTACAACATGATTTGAAGTGATATATAAGATAAATGTTATCTTGACTTGTAGTCTATTGGGGTACTTAGAATTGAAGATGAGGCTGCTAAGTTGGAGAGTTCCGTGACAGTGATGAGTTACAACAGAGAGCCGAAAGGGAGCTATGAGTTACCGAGAATGGGTGATTAAAGAGAGAATGTTAGGGACCTAATGGGGTGGTTGCTTGTATCAAGGAAAAAGTGATGGAAATGGGGATAGAAGGCTACTGCGTTGGAAGTACAGTAATGCATACGATGTGTTTGACAAAATGGAAAGGAGATGAACACAGTGAAGATGATGAAAACATGGAAATATTATTAGCTAGTCACACTGGAATTCTTCGAGGGAATTCCTTCCTCTAGACAAACAACAAACTTAGATTCTTCTAGATTTCAGATGCCCTTCAACACCACCCCCTCCCTTGTAATTATACTAGAAAATGCCCCTTTGTTCAACAACTAACAGCAGAAGGCCATGGGCCACTAACAAATCTAACAATCAATTAAAATAAAAGATATCAAGTAAAAGGCCCATCAAGCCCAACCCAAATTAATTGAATTCATAACAAATTCTCCCCCTTTAAGCAACCTTGTCCTCAAGGTTGGAGCATTAATAACTTTAGGCTCCCTCTGAGCAGATCTACAAGCTTGGACATCTCTTATCCTAGAAGATCACGTAATGATGCCTCCAGCTTATCATGCATCACTAAGCATTGATTGATGATATTTCGGACCTGCTGAACGGCTACTTGCTGCTCATTCCACTGCACTTTGCCAACTAAAATGGAGAGGCATTGTAGATTTTCAAATCCACATGCATGTACACAATGCATATCTGCACTCAGAGATATAACCTTAGCACTTAGATCTACAGCAACACAATTACTGGCGGCCTCTCGAATAAGCTTCACCACTAGGCCAATCGCTTCATTACCAGTAGCCTTAATATCAAAACAAACAAGAAGAATTTAATAGGCAACTGAGCTTCTAAGTTGCTTACTAAGAGTATCGTATCCTGAAATGCAGTCCACAGCTTGCAAGTGATTTTGCTAACTTGTTACAGTTGTTCTTCTATTCTTTCTCTGTGAAGTAACTGATAAGTGATTGTATACATTCGTATAAAAGCACTATGAGACCATGAAGCTGGTGATCTAAGGACAGAAAAATAATGATTTCAACTATCTCTTCGTTTTCTGGGGTTGAAAGGATAGAGAGTTTACTCCTTACATGACTACAAGACTACAAGCGACAACAAATCTGACCCAAGATCTAATATTTTAAGGTGGCCCTCCACTGTTAGAACCAGCATGCAAAGAGTCTCTGTTGATTGAAAACTTATATTGCAATCCAGAAATCTCAAGAGCCCCTTTTTAATTCAAAATGGCTAGGAAGCCAATCAATCAGTACAGGCTCATCTTTTGATGACAAAATAGCACCAGGTCCCCCATGAACTCGAAGGCTAAGGTCCATTTTTCCTGGACCCAAATATTTAGGTGTAACCTGCCCAGGAAGTGTGCAAATATATAGTGTAAAACCCATTGTCTCAACCATTTCTAATCCACAGCTTGCTTCAACTTCAGTACCAATACAAACCATCCTATAAAGATCCTCATCATCCTTTATCACCACAATTAAGATTGAAAACATGCCAACATCAGGCGTCTAACACTCTTTCAGGTAATTCATCAGACATGTTAAAAACAACCCATAAATTATTTTTTAGATAAATCTCATAACTAAGAGATGTTCTAATTTCCGTAAGAAAATCCCATAGTATAGTAATCTGCTTACTACTTTTTAGGATATCAACCCAACAAATAACAGAATTACCACACGTAGAGATGGTATTCTGGAAGTTCCCAACTCGATGGGTGTGGACTCCAGTGGCAATAATGATTGCTTAAATTTCACCCTCTCCAACTCTCTCAGACTTGATATCATCAACAGGATTTGGCAAATGACCTTGAGAAATACCAAAACACAAGCATTTGGTCCAAGTAACAATTACTTCCATAACATTAGCTCCAAACCAAGTAACCATGTTGATATTCCTTCACGTCTCAATTCCTTCGGGCGCCAGAGTCTAGCTCGCTCTCTCGCTGCTCTAGAATCCCAAGCACTCCTCGTCTCGAACGCAACACCAAAAGGAATTTGATTCCCTAATTTCACAATCGAGTTTGATTTCTTTTCCTAGCTGTAGCTTCCACTTCCGATTCCACCCACCCATCTTTGAGTTTCTATCATATTCTTTTGAAAAGGAGATTTTCGGATTCTAGTGTTTCCCAAGTTGAATTTGCTAGCTACCAAAGTCACACTGTACTAGTTCTTCATCTTGCTTATCCAAGTTCTAGACAAGGGCTCAGATTGAAGAGGTTGAGAAACTAGAGTTTGGAATTTTTTTTGGTCATTGGGCAAGTGAGTGACGCTTTCCGGTGAATCTGGCCATGGATGATGCCATATGAGACGTATAGAAGTATGGTTTTCACTCGTGTAAATGACCATTGCCATAGGTTTGAACGGCCACAATGTAATGCCACTCTGAACCGACACATTACTAATTCTACTGCTAATCAACCTCCTAGCATCAAAGACATTGTTGATGGAATTCATGGTGATCTGGTTCTTGGCCCCATCACCAATCGAGTGTTCTATCTGGGTGAGGTTAATAGCAGACGATGTGTTGATGGAGAAAGGAGAAGAGACACAAAGATGAAGGAATTCATTTTTGAGATGAGATGAAGGAGACCAAAATCGGAGAGGAAAATTTGGCAGTTTAGAAATCAATTTCGGATTTGGATTGCTAAGGACATATGAAGTTTGATACGAGAAAATGGAATTTCTAACGGAATTTTTTAGAGCTGATGAAAGAGGTAACTCGTTGAAATCATCCTTGGCTGCTGGTTCTTCATTTTGCTTCGCACTAACCTGGTCCTGCAGATGAATCTTCTCTTCATCCTCCACTCCTTTTTCGGCATCATCAGGAGTTACGGCCATATCTACACCCTTTTTTTTTACGATTCCATTTTCTTCCTGCACTATCAATGGTTGTGAATCGTCGATTGAAGCCGTAACTGCTTCCTTCTCTTCCACTAATGTTTTTGAGTTGAAGTCTTCACTAACTACGACATTTCCTCTAGGACACTCAACAACTACTGACCTCCATTTCCTAACCTTTATTCTCACTAATTTTTCCATAACATCGTACCTATTAGTAATATTGTTCTGCCTTACCACCCAATGAAACATCATATCTATCAAATTGTTAAAGCTATTATTAAACCCCTGAAGACAGATTTCATTAGCGTCTACCCGCCGCTGTAAGGCCTCTTGTTGCTACTCGAAAAATAGTTCATCCTCCATGGATCGTCGGCTCTAGATACCACTTGTTAGGGACCTGATGGGGTGGCTGCTTGTATCAAGGAAAAAGTGATGGAAATGGGGATAGAAGGCTACTACGTTGGAAATACAGTAATGCATACAATGTGTTTGACAAAATGGAAAAGAGATGAACACAGTGAAGAAGATGATGAAAATATGGAAATAGTATTAGCTAGTCACACTGGAATTCTTCGAGGGAATCCCTTCCTCCAAACAAACAACAAACTTAGATTGTTCTAGATTTCAGATTCCCTTCAGCCCCACCCCCTCCCCTGTAATTATACTAGAAAACGCCCCTTCATTCAACAACTAACAGCAAAAGGCCATGGGCCACTAATAACTCTAACAATCAATTAAAATAAAAGATAACAAGTAAGAGGCCCATCAAGCCCAACCCAAATTAATTGTGTTCATAATAGAGAAACAAAAGGAAGAGGAAGAGCAAGCTTACTGAGTCTTCACAGAGGTGCAATGAAGGCAGGAGTAGGACTGGGCTATTACCGTGAATTGCAACGGACTGAGCCAAAATACAAAGAAAAGAGAGACAGAGAGGAGAAGAAGAAGAAGAACTTTTGAGTATATAGAGGAGAGGGGAGTTTACATGGAGAAGGTTGAGAGAGAGAGAGAGAGAGAGAGAGGGAGGGAGGGAGAGAGATGGCTTCTTGTTGTGTGAAACCGAAAGGGACCAAACGATGTGCTGCGTTGAAGGAGAGACGTGAGTTTTAGGGAGAAGAGGTTTCTGCAGAGATGTGAGTGAATGTGAGGATGTGAATTGTGATGCCAAAGCATGTGCATGATGTTGGGCGAAGAGGAGGTGTCCACCGTTTATTTTTAGATCGAGATAAGAATATTGAAATTTATGGATGAGCACTAACTTTTCAAATACGCTTGCATCCTCGGTATAGAGGTGGTCATGGAGGAGGTCCTCTCCGTCTGAAGGGTGAGGTTTTCGTCTTTGCTTGTAGCAAAGTCAGTCTCTCAGTTTTTGGACTAAAGAGACACGTATGGAGACTGAATTGGAGAGATTATGGAGAGGTTTTACTTTGACAGATCAGGAGAAAGAAGGAGTGGCAATTTCGAAATCAGAGGTAGCAAAGGTGGCCAGTTTAAAGAAGTTTTGTTTGATGATTTTAGTTGTCTCTGAAAGGTTGGTCAATAAAGAGGCTTTCCGTGCAATGATGACCAAGGTTTGGGGTCCTGTGGGTTGGCTCCAATTTAAGGATATGGGGGCAAACAAGATTTTGGTGGAGTTTCAACGTGAGCAAGACAAAAATAAAGTTCTATTGGGAAGACCTTGAACTTTTGACAGGTTTCTTGTTTGCATGGAGGATGTTGACTGGTCTACTCCTCCCACAGAGTTCCCTTTTTCTTACGAGTTTTTCTGAGTCCAAGTCCATAAAATGCCACTAGTGAGCATGAACAAAGAGACTGGAATGCAGATTGGCTCGGGTATTGGAGATGTCATTGAAATAGATACAGACAGTTCAGGCTGTGCATGGGGCCAGTATCTACGTATGAAAGTTTGTGTCAATCTCTCCAAACCCTTGATCTGAGGTAGGTTTCTTAACCTTGATGACAAACAGTTATGGCTTCCAATCTTTATCAAATCAGTTGTCCAATCTATGCCTATTTACAGCATGATAGTCTTCAAACTTCCTTGGGCCCTTTTGAAAGAAATTAATAAGCTGTTGAGGAATTACTGGTGGGGTTAGATTGAGAAGGAGAAAAAGATCCACTGGATCTCTTGGAACTCCATGGGAAAGGCAAAGAAGATTGGGGGTCTTGGCTTTCGAGATTTACATAGTTTCAACCTTGCTATGTTAGCTAAGCAAGGGTGGAGGCTGTTGCAATACCCTCAAGCTCTTGCTTCTAAGGATTTAAAGGCTAAATATTTTCCAAATGGCTTTTTCTTAAGGCCAAGGTGGGGAGTAAACCTTCATTCATATGGAGGAGGATAATGGCAGCCAGGCAGTTAGTGGAGAAAGGCACTAGATGGAGGGTGGGGAATGGCTCCAACATAAATATTTTGCAGGACAAATGGATCCCTAGGCCATATTCTTTCAAAATCCAAGGTGTTGTGAGAGGGGCGAATCCTAAGGCTACAGTCAGTGAACTTATTGACCATAACTCAAGGCAATGGAAGACTCAAATGGTGGAGGAATGCTTCTCTCAAGAGGAGGCAGAGCTTATTAAGCAAATTCCCATAAGTTACTCTAACTGTGAAGATAAGCTTATTTGGAATGGGACTTCTCAAGGCTTTTTTTCAGTCAAGAGTGCATACCATTTGCACAAGGAACTAATTGATATGGATAATGGACAGGTTTCAAGTAGCTCTCAACACAATAAGTTATGGTCAAAGCTATGGAAATTGAAAGTTCCCCCTGCAGGAAAAATTTTTCTATGGAGGGCCTGCAATGAGGCTTTACCAACCAACTTCAATCTGCACAAGAAGAAAATTCTTGAGAATCCTTGCTTCCTTATCTGCTTACAAGAAGAAGAAACAACCATACATGCTTTATGGACATGACCTGCTGCACAAGATGTCTGGCATCAATGTTCAAGACAAATTCAAAAAAGTTCATCTAGCTTTAACTCCCGCATGGATCTGTTTCTTAAACTGGATTCAGTTGGGGGCCGGGAGCTTGTGGAGGAGTTAGTAGTGGTTAGTAAGAGTATTTGGTTGAGAAGGAATGCTTATGTTTTCCAAAAAGAATTTAAGGGCCCTAACTCAGTTTCTGAGCATGGCTAGTCTATTCTAAAGGACTTGTTGGATATGCACTCACAAGAATTTATTAAGCCTCGACGGCAACCTCAGACAATATCACCTTGGCTTCCCCCACCTCCTCAAGTTTTCAAAATCAATTGGGATGCAGCAGTTGACAAGTCCAGATGCAAAATTGGTATTGGTCTGATTAAAAGATATTGGAATGGGTTGGTGTTGGCAACATCAAGACAATTCAGGTCCCTCTATCCGGATCCTTTTCTAGCTGAATCTGTTGGGGCTATAGAAGCTGCTTGTTTTGGTTCTCACCTGGGACTAAATAGGATAATACTAGAAGGGGATTCACTCCTAGTTTACTCAAGCTATTAACGACAAAGTAGAAAACTGGTCTGCAGCTGGTATGATTATTGATGATATTAATGGTTAGTTAAATGTTTATGACTCATGGTCAGTCTTACACATTCTAAGAGAGGGTAATAAGGCAGCTCATGTGCTTGTCAAGAATGCTCTCTTGTCTTCTACATCCTCTGTTGATGTAGGCAGTATTCCCTCTCGTATTCTTGATTACATTTGATGAATGTTATAATGAAAAAGTTCATTTTCATAAAAAAAAAAAAAAAAGAATATTGAAATTTATAGAATTTTAGAATATAAAATTTTTCATTCCAAATTCCAAATGTTATAAAGGCTATAAAATATTAAGGGCTTTCGAAGTTTGTGGGTTTTCATGGTAACAATATGGGCTTATGTTCGATAAAATTATCCGATGAATATAATATAATTGAACAAGGCTTTAAGAAATTAGGGCCCTAGTTGTCACATCCTTGGTTGCTATTTTTAGAGTCATCATAGCATGTTTCAAAGTATGCCGAGGCAAATATTTCAATGACACAGATGAAAAAAGCTCCAGGCATTGAACATTACATAAGGCTCTATCCAACCGTGCCCAACTTCGCGCCATACCTCCCTAACCATTACACTAAGAAAATTTATTACCACTAAAAGGAACCTCTAACAAGCCCCCATTATCAATAAAAGAACAAAAATCCTCCAAGGCACAAGGAAGTCTCGAAAGCCCACCCTGTCTTTCACCATCCTCACGAATAACGTTGAAGTCACCAATAACCTCTAAACAATAGAAGAAAATCTAGACCAACCAAGTTTTGAGATTTATCACCAATGAATGTGCAGATGTTTGTGTGTGCGTGTTTACGTGTGCAAGTGTTTGTGTGCATGGAGGTTATACCGTATCAAAAACAGGAAACAACTTAAGCACAGGCCATTATTAGAGTGCAAAATTATTAGAGGTTACCCAGCCCTCTCTCTCCATGTATATTCTTTTTTTTTTTCAGTGTTACCGCATGAGCATTCCTCCAATTTTCCCATCAATTCTTTCTACCATATTAGAATAAGAAGTACTCAAACTCATAGACAAAGAATTCATCTTGGGGCTTACAACTCCATATGGCATGTTGTGACAAAGATCATACAAACTAGTATTCTAATCTGACAATGGTCTACTCCAATAATTCTAATAGGAGCTACAAACAGATAATAGTCATGAGCTTAAGCCATGTAGTCCTTCTAAAAGAATAAATAAATAATCCTTGCAACCCGAATGACAACTTAACACAAATCAAAATCAACACAAATTAAACAATAATCGAAAAAACCCCAATTTTCTTAAACCCTAAAAATTGAATTTGATTGAAATCTAACAACAAATCAAAATAGGAATCCAACTTACGGCATAACACTGGGGCTGGGCTCGCTACGATGTAACGGCAACGGGAAGAAGAAGGGGTGGCTAACAGGCAGAGAGGAGAGATATAGCAAGCGAGAGAGAGATCGGGAAAGGAAAGCCTGAGGGGGAGAAGAGGGGGGGTCAATTTTGGACACCCCCCCGCCCCCCGATGGCAGAAAAAGACGTTGATTCACATTCTAGGTCAAAACAAACCGACTCTAACTCCGAACATGAATTTCAGAGTAACTCCAACTCCGACTCCGAATTCTAACTTCTCCGACTCTGTCTGAGCCAGAGTCGGAGCTAGAGTGGACGTTGGTCAGAGTCAGAGATAGCAGAGGATTTGCCCACCACCTAATGGAAAGTAGAAGTTATTGCTCTTTATAAAGTCTCAATGAGGTCTCAATTGTATCATTGACTAGTCCTTTTAGAATATAGGCCTTGTGGCTTAGACTTTCCATTGGTACTGTTACAAATGGAATCAAAGACTGTCTCAACAAAAAATGTGAGATTTGAGCCGTGCCACCTACAATAGATTGGCCCAATGTGGATGTCAGAAATATAAGAAAGGAGATTGTGATACCCCATTCTGATAAGTGAGATAGGTAGTGTATGGAATCCCCACATTACTTGAGAATGAGATGTTCTTACACTTATAATGTTTCAGTGGAGCTGTAATTATATTATTGACTAGTCCTTTTGGAATATAAGCCAAGTGGCTTGGACCTTCCATTGTAGCGTTATACTATCAATCTAAGTTTCTCCATGGAAATTTTGAGAATCAAAAGTTAACTCCAATTTATAAATTAAAATAAGAAATCAAAACAAAAATAGAAGTTTACCCTTAATTTGGAATTAGAGGAGAACTGAGATGGATGAGATACGACTTTGGGGAGTGTGATGGTGGGGTGAGGTTGAGTTATGATGGGGAGACCAGACTGCAGAGATGAGAGAGTGCATGGACAAGAGATGAAACATTGCTCTTGTAGCTCATAAGAAAAAAAGGAAAGAAAGAGTGCATTGGTATAAAGAGGTGTGAAGGTAGAGATGATTGTTAAAAAAAAAAAAAAAACAGAGAGAATGAGAGTTGGAGAGATAGAAGTATAATGGTGGCTATAACTAGAGTGCCTTTCTGAGTTTTGACTGTCATTGTATCTCAAATGTATTTTAAGTACTCAATGGTTAATTGGACGTTGATGAAAATAAGACAATTTCTAACTAGATGTACTTCTGCTAAGCTAATACCAATGCCCTTATTCATTCAAATCTATTGGAAAATTTTTATTTTTAAGTTGGTGTGGAAGACGCCTTTCATACCAGTGATAAAGAATGATTTTATGTGTCTTCGATACCACGGATCTGAAATTATTTTATTTGCAAGAGAAATTTTAAATTTTGTATCTTACAAATCAAATGTTGGCAGGTAAAAAGTTTAAAGAGTCGTTTGGATTTAGAAACACTCTCAACCCATCTCATCTCGGCATTACAACTTTTTCAAATTTCCATACAATATATAATAAACAATTCAACTTTTTCAATTCTAAAAACAACAATAATATTAAAAAATAATATTCTAACAATATTTTATTCAACTTTCCACTTTCATCGAAAACCGTCTCATTTCATCTCACTATCCAAATAGCTCCTAAATTGTATATTTTACACACCAACTTGTAAGTAGAAGGTCTCTCAAGAAAAAATTCCCCTCATGTTGTGATGAAAGAAGTGGTCTAAAATACATGTGCTTCTCCAGAGTTTGCACCACAGAATTAAAAACTTACCCTGCTACATATGAGTCACACTTTCTCCTCTAGTCAATGAAGAAACCAAAAGAAATACAACCCCCTCTCTAAATACACAACTTCCAATTCAAAGAAATTGTCAATCTCTCTCTCTCTCCCCCTCATTTCCCCCTTTTGGGGGTGCTACCTACACCTCCCTTATGGGGGGTGCCCCTATCCTACCCCCACATGGCTGGGGGGACAGTTTGGGCCCCCATACCCCAACACCGCCCCCAGTAGATAGGTGCTCCCATCTAGACACCTTTCATACCATTAATATAGAATGATTTTGTGTCTTCGATACCACTAATACAGAATGATTTTATGTGCAAGAGAAGTTTTAAATTTTTTATCTTACAAATCAAATGTTGTCATGTAATAAGCTTAAATGGTGTATTTTACACACCAGCTTGTAAGTAGGTTACTCAAGAAAAAAATCCCCTCATGTTGTGATGAAAGAAAAAAAAAAAAAAAAAAAAGGTCTAAAATAAGTGTGCTTGTAACCCAAGAATTCAAGGGTTGAATTCCTTAATGCCTTAGGAACCTCGTGAAAATTCTGTAAGTTCTTATGAATTGAGCAATTGCGTAGATTTTAGTTTATCAGTATAATCAGTGTTATCACTCACTATGGTGCCATAAGTATGATTTTATTTATTTGAAGTAATTAAAAGAGTCAGAATGGGGTATGGTCTGCACCATTATTCTCAAAGGAATAAATCCATTTCCAGTTTTCAAACGAAATGCCTGCTCAAAAATGCATTTTAATTATTTTGAGGCACTTCATAGCCAAAATTTGATAAACGATTTGCACTATTAGGTTAGTATGATAATTTGAGATTTTACGATGTAAAGTTTATTTTCACTTTTTCGGGAGTTTATAGTACCTTCGATAGTAGCACCAAGTGCAGTGTTTTCAAAATTATAATGTGGAATGTCCAAATTAGATTAGATAAGTTTTATTTGGACACTTGGTACAAGATCTTAGCCACACTTGGTGAATAGTATTGGACACTTGGTCAATAGTATTGGACACTTGGCACCAAGAGGAACCATGAGATATAAATGTGAAGGAAATCAAGGTGTGAGATCATGCCACCTAAACAAAACCTATTCCATCCAACCATCCAAATAGTGTCAAACCAAAGAAGGTTTCAACCCTAGTGAAACCCTAAGTAATTAGAATCCAATTGAAACCCCAAAAAGCTTGGAGGAAAACCTAAACCCTAAACAGTTACCCCAAACTTGATTTCCAAACCCTAAATGGATCTAATTTCTAGTATTGTGTTTAATCATTTGATTAAATCAGTTTCACATGTTATTAATTTCTCAAATTCATGTTATGACATCATTATTCTACCTTTTAAACCTTGGAGATTTGATTGGGTCAAGAAAAATTAGATTTGGGCTTGATAGCATCTCAAACCATAATTAAACCCTCTTTAAACCCCAAACTAAAGCCCATTTGGTTAACGCTCATTAGGCCCACAAATTTTGGCCACCTTGACAAAGATTGAGGCAATTTCCACCCATCCAAGGATGACCTCCCACTTCTCAAGACAACCCTCAAATATTCCTTGATGGGAAAGCAAAGACCACCTCACCACAACCACCTACAAGGCACCTCAAGGCAGCCCATACCATGGGCAGTTTCCCCTTGTTTTGGCCAAGACTTCCATCACTCAAGTGTCACTCAAGACCTCACTTCACCCTTTAGTTTGTGTAGGAAGATTTTAGATCATTCCCTTTCTCATTTCATCTCTTTCCCATACGTTTTCTAGAGAGGAACTTAGAAGCTCTCACGAACAGTTTTCTAAGCCTTTTTGCTTGTTATTTTGGAAACCTTTGTAAGTATTTTCTCATGATGATTACTTCATAAAATTTGTTCCTATTTGAGTCTAGTTTCCGTGGATACCTTTCTGGTTTAATTTCATGGTATTATTATTAGTTAAACAGTGTTTGAACCATGGAAAGAATATTATGGGCGATAAACTAGATAGTATGTTATATTTTGGAGTTTTTGAACAAGCTAATAGACAAATCTTGGTCTAAATTGTTTATAGACTGTAGTTAACATGTTTATATGAATGTTTTTTAAGGATTCATTGGATGGTAAAAGCTTTTGATGAAAGATTTTTGCAGATCTAGAAACTTAGAAACTGAAAGGAGAAAAACAGTTTATGTTTTAAGAAAGTATGAATCTTTTGTGACTTAATCTTACTCCAAGAACTTGGATATTTTTATTTGATGATCCTAAGCTTTTTATCTACATTTTAGGATGTTGGTTTGAAGGTTTTAGGTGTTTATTTGTAAATATATGATTTTTATGCATAAGGATACTCGATTAAGTAAAAAATATGAGGTTTTTGGATAGATCCATGTTTTGGTTTAATTTTGACCATCTGATGTTAGGTTTAATGCTTGGATATACTTTAGGACATATTTTTAAACCATATGATGTTATTAGTTTGTGGTTTTTATCATGTTATGTCTCAAATCAAGAGGATTCATCAAAACCAAAGTTGAGCAAATTCTCTTTTGATGAAGTGTTGCAGCCAAGTGCTTCAAGTTGGATTTTTGTGACTTTTTGTGATTTTTATTTGATGATTCAAAGCATATTAGTTCTTAAGAGTGTGTTATGCACATGTTAGAAGAAGATTTAGAATTTTTAGAGTTCTTGGAGATGTTTTAAAAAGAGTTAAAACCTTGAGATTCAAGGGTTTGTGTTTTAGTTAAAAAGTTTGAATCTCTTTACTAAAAAGTTTTATGTTTATGTTAAGTGTATTTTTGTTGGTTATGTTAAGCATACTTCTAAGTACAAGATGTGATGATCTATTTTGTAATATTTTGGTTTATGTATAAGTGTTGAAGTTCGATAAAATTGCAAAAAAAATTAAAGAGAAATGGCCTAAGAGTGTTTCGGTCATAGTGTGTTTCTCATGGTTATGATTTGTTTTAAATTTTTTTTAATTATACATTTGATTTTAAGACAAAACTTACATAAGGAATGTAAATTTTGGTGATTTTTGGAGTTGGGATGTAAAATCTTTAAGTTAGGGGTAAAATGGTCATTTTCCCACATGTAGAGGCTAAAATGGTAATTTTGCTCTAAGTTAGCTTTTTTCATGTTACTAAGTTATTAGTGATAATGTTTCTACAATTTAGAATCCATACTTACAATTTCTCGTGTGTCATGCTTTTCCATGTAAACGTGACAATCACTGTAAGTTAGCTTCTATCAAATTACTATGTATGTGTGGTGGGTAAGAAAACTATAATTTATGTACTTATGTTATCTTGTATACCATGCATGTTATGAAATATTTATCTATCTCATAATATACTCTATCACGTAATGTTATCTGTTGCATGTTACGCCATGCCACGTAATTTTCTCTGTTACACATTATGCCTAGTCACATAATATTATATGTTACATGTTATGCCATGATACGTAATGATTTTTCTGTTACACGTTATGTCAGGTCACGTAATGGTTTGACTATTACACGTTATGTCATGTCACGTAATATTTTTTTGTTACATGTTATGCCATGTTACATACTGTTTGTCTATTTCATATTATGTCATGTCATACATCTCACGTACATGTCACGTTACATTACATCAGGTCATTTGTCGTTTCATTTCATGTCACATTTTGTCTCGAGTTCAAAGTGTCTTGCAAATATCATTTTCTCAATTAGTCATGTATAGGATGCTCGTGACGTAATCATTATGATTGTCCGAGTATCTCCATTTATAATTCACGCAAGGAGGTACTTCCAGCGTAATCATTTTGATTCTTAGAATACTTCTACTTAAATGCTCTTAACGTAATCATTCTGATTGTCAAAATATTACTAGGTACTCCTGAAGTAATTATTTTGATTATTAGGGTATCTCATTTAAAATACTCATGGCGAAATCATTTTGATTGCCTAAGTACCCCTAACGAAATGTATTTGGTGAAATCATTCTAATTGTTCACTATTTCTGACGAAACAGCTGGCGAAATCATTTTTGATTGTTACAATTCATTTTAGTTTCATGTTCAATTCATCTTCACGTTCAGTTTCATGTCACATTATTTTAGTCAGTTCCAAGTTCATGTATTTCACGCTCATGCTCATGTTTTTTAACGATCAGTTCATGTCATGTCAAGTTAATGTTTCAATTCACGTTCCAGTTCACGTCATGTCAAGTTCAGTTTCAAGTTTAGTTCACGTTCAGTTTAAGTCATGTCAGTTCATACCATGTTACAAGTCAAGTTATGTCATGCTTGTTTATAATTATGATTATGAATTCATGTCTTTACTTCCATGCATGCATTTGTATACTGTATGTTGAGTTTCATGTTAACTTGCTGACATTAGTACTCAAATCTCATCGTGGTAGTCTCAATTATCATTCCCCTCGAATGGTAGGCAATATGTCAAGATCTGGAGCGGAGCCTAACCGACTGGAGGAGGTAGATTAGGCAACATTACAACGCGACGTGAAGCTCGTGACCTCCATGATTAGATTTTAATATAGCATTATGGCATCATTAGTTAAGATAGCATTTTGGTGATGTAATTATGGAGCTCTATCTTTCATACCTTTGAGATTACAGTCTTTTGAGACTCATCCTATAATCATGGATGTTTTTCATTTCAATATGCATGGATTATGTTTTAAGTATTTGGGATAGTTTTAGCTTGGTGCATAGTATTGCTCAAGAAAAAAATTATCCACTCTGAATATTGCATACTATTAGATGCATGATGGGCGCAATACCTTTAATTGTCATGAACGGGAGTATGTAACTTTATGTTGCAGATCCCGACGCTTCAGATATCCGTCTAATCCCAAGCAAAATCTGGGGCCATCATAGTGCTTCTCTAGACCTCCACCTCAGAATTTAAAACTCTTACCCTACTACATTTCAGTCACACTTTCTCCTTTAGTTAATGAAGAAACCAAATAGGATAAATTACGCTTTGCCCCCACGAACTTTCACTCAATTCAATATATACTTCCGAAACTAATAATTGCATCAAAGTGCACCCTCAAACTTTCAAAACTTACCAATCCCTCCTTTCGTCAATTAGCAGCATCAAATCTAACGAAAATTCACTGCAAATATATAATTTTCATCTAATTTATTACCATTGACCATATAAAGTATTAATAATATATGCCAAAAAACTATTTAATAATTTATGATTTATTATTAATTGATAACATATATTATTTTATATTTTATATGGTCAATGATAATAAATTAGATGAAAATTACATCTTTACAATAAATGTTATCTACATGAGAAGCACGTGCAGTGAATTTCTATTAGATTTGACGCTGCTGGTAGACGGAATGGGGGATTGTGAAGTTTTGAAAGTTTGAGAGTCCACTTTGATGCAATTATTAGTTTCGGAGGTATATTGTGAATTGAGTGAAAGTTCGAGAGGGCAAAGTGTAATTAATCCAAACCAAATAAAAACACAACTCCCTCTATAAATACACATCTTCCAATTCAAAGAAATTGTCAATCTCCCTCTCTCTCCCCTCTCCCATTTCTAAGGGTGCTACCCACAGCCCCCAGCTGGGGGTGCCCCTGTCCCACCCCCACATGGTCGGGGCGACAATTTGGGCCCCCAAACTCTGCACCGCTCCCGATGGTAGGGTGCCCCTGTCCGGAAGCCGGGAGGTGGATTGGCCCACACAACTATCCACCCCGCCCCGCCCACCCATGGTGAAAAATAATCGTAAAACACCAAAGAAGTCCAAAATAACAAAAAAAAAAAACAACAACAAATCCACATCTATCTACAAAAAAACCTAAAAACACAACAAATATGAGATTTTGAAAATTAAAAACGGCTACAAATGGCTGTGGGTCTCTTCGCAAACCCACGACCACCCGTGGTCGTGGTTCCCTTCACAATCCCACAACCATTTGTGCTTCAAGGCAGAGAAGAAAAAATGGAGGACCTACGAAGGAGGAGAATAAGAGGATGGGTGTGCCGTCTTGGTGGCGAGAGGGAGAGAGAGAGACAATGGGGGGATGAAGAGAGACTGAGAGAGCTAGAGAAGAAAGAGAGAGAGAGAGAGAGGGAAAGAAAGAACGAAAAAGATGGTGGGGGGACCGGGCCGGGGGGGGGGGGACGGTTAGGTTTAGGTACCCCAGAACGAATTCATTTACATTGTTTTATTAAAAATAAAAATAAAATAAAACAACAACATTTTATTAAAGAATTGTTTTTAATATATACTTATATGTTTGTGTGTGTGTGTGTGTGTGTGTGTTGGTTGAGTCGGTCGGGCGGGCGGGCTTGGGCCTTGCCCCAAGCACCCAGCTACATGCGAGCATCAGCCCACACACCCCAGTCTACGAACAAGGGCCCTCGCCCTAACTAGGCGGATACAGGACGGATCCACCCGGTCGGGGCGGGGTGGCAGGGGGCAGTGCCCCGCCGCCCAGCCCTACCCCTTCCTCTCCCATGTCTTCTAAACCATGGATGTAAAGTTATTGTGTGTTTTTTCTCTTTCGAAATGGAAATTGGCTAATATACTACCTTTTGGTCACCTCTGAGCAACAGGCACTGTACCCACTGCTTCCCAAAACATCAGCCTACTAGGTACAAGAAACGGCATTACATAAAGGTGGGCACGTGCACCTCACGCAGAGCTAAAAGTGGCGCATGAACCCATGCTCTGCCCATTATTAGAGTTCAAATACCACATGCATCATACCATTAGATTACTTGGCCTCAGATGTCCAAAATCTAATTATCCACGCCCCTTTAAACCACGATCTCTATAGATTTATCAAAACCTCTAGCCAAAGGCAAAACTGTTAACGTGAAGGGGGACAAGCTCTGGATCCCTATAAGGTACGAAAAGTTGCCTAGATTTTGCTTTTCTTGTGGATGTTTAATTCGTGGTAAGGAAGGTTGTGAAAGGAAGAATGAAGGGGCTGATCAATATGTGGTTTGGCTAAGAGCAAAATCGAAAATAGGAGTAAAAATAAAAAAAGATGGGGAACCAATTTATTCAGAAAAGAGTAATGAGGGAGGGAGGAGATGGTTTATACAGAATGAGGGAGAAGAAGCTTCTAATAACATGATGGGAAAAGATGTACTCAGTAAAAAATAGTTTCTGAGAAGGAAAGGAGGTTCAGTGAGGCTGAGTCTAAGGGAACAAAGAGAAGGGCAATGAGAAGGAGGGAGACTGGATGATAAAGTGATGTCTAATAAGCAAACAAGAGGGGTAAGGGAAACAACTAAGGAGGAGGAGGAAGTAGAGGAGGAATTAGAGAAGGATTTAGAGAATGAAGGAATAAGGAATGAAGAAGAAATCATTACGGAGGTGAAGGAGCAAAGGGAAGATCTGTATGAAACCATTAAAGAGTTTATTATCAAGAGGGCTCCAATGAAGAGTGAGTGGAAGAGAAGGGCTAGAGAAGATGGAAGAAAATAGTTAGCATTGGTGAATGTTACATTAAAAAAAAAAAAGAATGAGAATGAGGAGGGGAAAGAAAAAAAGAGGCTGAAAGGAAAGAAGAATAGTAGAATCTCTTATGGTGAGGAATACAATCCAAAAGAAAGAATGGTGGAGGCTGTTCATCAGCCCCACCATTCTCAATGAAAACTTTAAGTTGAAAATGCCGAGGGCTTGAGAACCCTCAGACAGTTCAAGACCTTTGTCTTATGGTAAAAGAAAATGACCCAGATTTAATTTTCTTGATGGAAACCAAGTTGAATACTGAGTAGTGTGTGAGATTGAAGAAGCGGCTTAATTGCGAGGGATGTTTTGTGGTGGAGCCTATTGGAAGGAAGGGTGGATTAGATCTTTGGTGGAATAGTAGAGTGAAGGTTGAGTTACTAAACTATACTTAGAGGCACATTAGTGCCTGGATTTCAGATGAGAATGGAGATGATAGGTGGTTGATGACAGGATTTTATGGCTAGCCTGAGACTAGTAGAAGAGAGGAAGCTTGGAATTTGTTAAAGTCTTTGAAGCCAAGTCTTAATCAAGGGTGGTGTGTTTTAGGAGACTTTAATGAGATTATATCTAATGATGAAGAAATGGGAGGTAAGCCAAGGTCAGAGAGACAAATGGAAAGCTTCAGAGCAGCTTTAGAAAAGGGTAATTTGTTTGATCTCGAGTGGAGAGGGAACAAATTTACATGGACCAACAAGCATGAAGATGAAACTTTTACTAAAGAAAGGCTAGATAGGCTAGTGGCTAATCCAAACTGGGCATAAAAATTCAATGATTCTTGGGTGGGAGTGCTAACTGGCAGAAGTTCAGACCACAGGCCAATTCTGTTGACAATGAAAAAGAGAGGAGAAAAGGCATGGAGAAGGAAGAAAATCTTTAAATATGAAGCAAGCTGGGTCAAAGAGGAGGGTTGCGAGGATGTTATAAAAGGGGCTTGGCAAGATATGCAGAGAGAACTTCATGCTCAAAATCTTTAGTTTAAATTGGAAAGATGCAGAGGTGCCCTTTTGAGGTGGAGTAAGCAAATTAATTCAGATAGACTCCAAGGAATAAAAGAGAAAACTGAGTTGCTAAAAAAGATTCAAGATGAAGAGAGCATATACAATTCTGAAGAAATCAAAAGAGTGCAGAAGGAGTTGTGGGCAATGCTTGAGAAGGAGGACCTAAAATGGAAGCAAAGAGCAAAAAGAAACTGGTATGCAATGGGGGACAAAAACACTAAATTCTTTCATGTTTGTGCATATCAAAGAAGGAAAGAAAAATGTGGTTAAACAGGTTATGAATGAGCAAAAAACTTTTTTTACTAATCAAGAAGAAATTGAGGAGCTTTCAACAATTACTTTGAGAAATTGTTTATCGTGACAAGACCAAGCTTAGAAGATATTGAAGGTTATGTGCAACAGGTGGAGACTCGAGTCACAAGTGAAATGAATGAGAGATTGATTAGGCCTTTCTGTAGAATGGAAATTGAGGAAGTTATCAAACATATGGGGCCTTTAAAGTCACCTGGTCTAGATGGATTTGGTGCTTGTTTCTACCAAAATCATTGGGATACAATAGGTGAGAAAGTGTGTAAGGCAGTGTTGGACTTCCTTAATGGTAACTCTCTGCTTTCTCTGGTTAATTTCACTTACATAGTTTGAATCTCCAAAACAAATAAGCCTTTGAGTGTTAATGAGTATAGGCCTATTAGCTTCGGTAATTTCATTTACAAAATTGTTTCTAAATTGCTTGTAAATAGGCTAAAAGATGTACTGTCAGACATTATATCACCCAATCAAAGCGCCTTCATCTTAGGAAGGATAATCACTGACAATATTATGGTTGCATATGAGGTCCTATATACAATGAAGGTGAGAAAGAAAGGCAAGGAGGGAAGCATGGCCATCAAGCTTGATATATCAAAGGCATATGACAAAATTGAGGGGGATTATTTGGAAGCTATTGTGAAGAAGCTGGGTTTTTGCAATGAGTGAACAGATGATTATGAAATATGTCTCTTCTGTCACATACTTAGTGTTGGTTAATGGTGAACTAGGGACAAAAATTTATCCATCGAAGGGATTAAGGCAAGGGGATCATCTATCCTCTTACCTCTTTATCATGTGTGCAGAAGGTCTCAATGCATTGCTCAACAAGTCTGATCAGCAAGGGGAAACAAGAGGGGTTTCAATTGTGAGGAGGGAGCTGAGAATCAATCATCTGTTATTTGCATATGATTGTATTCTATTTGGAAGGGCTAGTGTGGAGGAATGGAGAAAAGTGAAAGGGATTCTTAGCAAATATGAATAAGCTTCTAGTCAGTTCTTAAATAAGGAAAAGATAGCCATGTTTTTCTGTTCAAATACTAACTTAGAAAGCATAACAAGAATTCTAAGGGAAGGAAGGGATTTGGTGAAAGGGAACTATGAGAGATACTTAGGACTTCCCCCTATGGTGGGTAAATCTAAGTATAACACTTTTAGGTGTTTAAAAGAAAGAGTTTGGCAAAAGATTAATAATTGAAAAAATTATTTTCTCTCGAGTGCTGGGAAAGAAATTATGATAAAGGCTATTTTACAAGTTGTTCCATCCTACACTATTGAGTGTTTTCATATTACCAAAGAAGCTTTGCAAAGAGTATAATGGTATGCTAACTAAGTTTTGGTGGGCTAAGTGCTAACCAACAAATAGAAAGTTGTATCCAATGGAGGAGCTGGAAGAAACTGGGGCTATCAAAAGGCAAGGGAGGACTGGAATTCAGAGACCTAGAGATTTTCAACTAAGCTTTGTTGGCAAAACAAGGCTGGAGGATTTTGCAGAATCCCTCTTCCTTAACTGTACAGATCTATGAGGAAAAATATTTCAGAAATACTACACTGCTAGAGGCAAAATTGGGCCATACACCCTCATTGATTTGGAGAAGTGTGTGGAGTTCATTGGGGCTGCTTAAAGAGATTAAGGTGGAGAGTGGGAAATGGTAACATGATCAAAATTTGGGACAAAAAATGGTTATCCACTCCATCTTCCTTTTGTGTACAGTCTTCAATGGCTACATTGGATGATGATGCTAAGGTCAGTGAGCTCATGGTTGAGGATAAAAAGGAGTGGAACGAGGTCCTAATTAGAACTATTTTTTATAAATAAGGAAGCTGATCAAATATGCTGCATTCCTTTAAGCAGAAGGGATATTGAGGACAAATTGATATGGGGCCCTTCAAATAAAGGCATGTTTAGTGTCAAGAGTGCTTATTATTTAGAACAAGAAAGATCAAAAGTTGTACAAGGGGAATCCTCAAGAGGGGCATATTCAGATAGCAGATGGAAACATTTATGAAGCTTGAATTTACCTAGAAAGTTGAAAATGTTTATGTGGAAGGTAGGTAATGAGTTGCTAACTGCAAAGAGGAACTTATTTGTAAAGAAAGTAATTGAAGAACCAAAGTGTCCTATTTGTCTTCAAGAGGATGAATCTATTATGCACGTTTTATGGCATTGTTTAGCTGCAAATGATGTTTGGGCTATGCATTTAAAAACTTTGCAAAAAATGGAGTATAGCAGAAGAAGACTTATTGAGTTTGTGGGAGAAGCTGTCACATAAGCTTATAAAGTCTGAGATAGAAGAGATGATAGCTATTATGAGAAGCTTGTGGATCAGAAGAAACATGTACGTCTTTGGAAAGAAACTTCTCAATCCAAGCAGTGTTATCAGATCAGCAAAGGAAGCCCTGTGTGAATTTCAACTAGCTCAGTCTTCATTAGAGGGACAGGAGGGGACTACCAGAGTAGTAGGTGGTGAAAAATGATGGAAACCACCTGAGCAGAACTTTGTAAAATCCAATTGGGATGATGCCTTGGATGTAAAAGCAAAAAAGATGGGAATAGGATTGATAATCAAAAATGAAGAGGGAGAGGTCATGGCTGCTTGCAACGATCAAAGACCAAATGTTGATCGTACAGCTATAGCAGAGTGTTACGCTTTGAGGAAAGCAATGAATTTTTGCTGGGACCTCAACTTTGACAAAGTAATATTTGAGGGTGATGCACATGTCATTATCAATGCAGTGAATGAAGCAGATGAATGGTTATCTTATTTTGGCAATATCATCGAGGAGATGAAGATGGTCCTTCAAGACTGGTATGGTTGGAAGGTTCAATATTCACATAGAAGTACTAATGTAGTAGCACACAATCTAGCAAAGGTTGCTTTACGGACAGAGGAGGAGATGGTGTGGATTGAAGAGGCACCAGTTTTTGTATTAGCTAGTTTATAGAGAGACAAAAATTGTATTGAGTTTTCAGATATATGAATGAATGAGGAATGTTTTAAAAAAAAAAAAAAACCTTCTGTTCCTATTTTACTACTTTCTGTAAAATCCTAAGTCAACATACTCTCCTGTCAAAGTCTATGGAGCAAGTGACAGTTTATTAAACCACAACAATTTATTCAACACTGGTGCAACCCTCACGTTTGTAATGGAAACTTCCTCTTCGAGTACTGCCAACAAAAATCACCTTTATAGTTGGTGTTTTTTTAACCATATTATAGTCTATTGACCAAGAGAACATTAGACTTGGCTACACCGTCAGTCCTAAGTTTCCCTTCCTATATTTTCTTGTTACACTTCAAAGAGTGTTTAGCATCTAGGTTTAGAAATTTTGGGACGATTGCAAGGAAACTTTCGAATATTAGAATGAAAAAATTTGCCCAGAAAAAAAAAAAAAAAAAAAAAAAAGAAGAAGACAATGAAGAGAGCAAATGCATTTCTTTATTTGGAAATAAATCTTATTTGATATGAAAACTAGTGACTTACAGAGGATGCCCATAGCCACATACATGCTTCCTTCTCTACCCTGCAGATGGATCTACAGAGTAACAGTTTCTAGTACTGGACATTTTCCTTCTCAAGCCGCATCAAGCTTTCTCAACATCTTCGACATGGGTGGTAAATGTAAAAAGTCTTCCCTCGTCTTTCAACTCAAGCGTCATTTAACTTCAGAATTACTTGCATCTCAAACTGTGGTTTCCACTTCCATCAGATATTTGACATTGTAAAGAAATGAAAAGAGTCTTCACAGATTATACAAAGTAGGTCTGCCCTCAGAAATCACTGCTGATCACACTATAGCTTTAGGCCTGCGGATATCTTACTACTGAACCAAACACACCTGACATCTACTCTATTACAGCGTTTACACTCAACAACATACAAACTACGCAAGGTAGGAACCTTTTAGTGCCCCATTCTACACCCAAGTTTGTCCGGTTTCTCCCGTAGAATTTACAATTCCAAGAATTTCATTCTTCTTAGCTGGCTTATTCAACTGGAGCACCGGATGCCTGTATAGTTTCCGCACTCCTTTTCTCAAACTTAGCCAGTCCCCGGTATCATATCCCCCTCTACATACGTTCTTTAAACCCTCCAATTCATAACTAGGTGTCTTGCAACTTGGCACGTATTTGTATGCTTCGTCCCCATTATTTTTCTTTTCAAAGCTCCAAAGTTTCTCCATGGTGTCGGATTCCAGCTTGTCCAAAGTTCCATTCCTTAATAAGTCGTGTTTGGTAGGCCTATTGGTGGCACAAGGATCTGAAGTCTGCTCACATGAATCTTCCCTGACTGGAATTGAGGAAATTGGGTCATCATTGTGGCTGGGAAAATCTGAACATGATGGGAGTAGCCCATCCTTGGAAGCTGATTCATCTCTTTCTCGAATGGTCTTCAGAATCAGCGTCTTCATGAAGTTCATAACTTGCACTGCATGAATCAGTGCGGTCAAAGGATCTGCCATCTGCATCAAAGAAAAAGAAAGATCACTCTTTTTCTCCCCCACCCCAAAGTTCACAACCAAAGTGAGATGTGTTTGCAATCAAATAGAGCTCTTTCATTTTTCATTAAAATCACAGTTGCCAGTTGTTGCAAGCCTGTACATCTCTAGTCCCATCTAGAGGACTCCATCTATTTCAGCCACCAAAAAAAAAAAGGACGTTTGTATTGGATGGCTTGAGGTTGATATGAGTTCAAAAATATTTCCTGATTACACCTATTTTTTTACTTTAAAACCATTAAATTGACCATCAATGGATCAAGCATTCAAAAGTTCAAAATCACCTTGATTCGAGGCTGATATAGAAATAACTTACAGGGCATTTGAGGCTAATTGTAATAGAGCAACCAATCATCCCAAGTAAAATAATGATTAATAAAATACACCTTGAACAAATGTTATCAAACCTGAGTCATGTTGGGTGCAAAGACCATAGCGATATTGCGGGCATTCATCTTGTTGAACTGTTCATGCTCCACAACATCTGCCATTAAATTGATGGCCCAATCAAGCAGTGCAGCTTCTGTGGAAGGAAGTAACTTTATGAGTTCAGTGCAATCATCTTCTGTATTACAGTGCATCACCTGTTCTGGTGTGAGAGAATCAAGTACCCCAGTTGGAAGTTCTCTAAACCATGCCTGCAGAGCATCATGAAGCAGGGGACATGAATCACAATAACAATATGTGGGGAAATAAAAGTCAAGCATCAAGCTTTTGAAAACTATAAACTGCTACCAAATACAGTAAAATATATGACAACATCGCATTTAAGATACACTTGAAACCTTAAAAAATAAAGAGTTTCAATTCACAAGTAGATGGCAAAATCTTTATGGCCCTACCAAAAGCAAGGAACAAACAGAAGACCAGAGAAATAAGTATCATTTTTGGGTAGCTTATTTGAAATATTGGTCAAATGCAGGAGCATATGAAAAAAATTTGCATTAATCTAGAGATATTAGCAATTAATAGTTTGAAGGGACAACTGGAAGTCCTGTAACAGTCTAGACTGATAGCCTCTCCCAAACTGAGTTGCTGTCTGTTCGCACAACTTCAGTACCTAAAGTCTACGTAACATGACATCCAATATGCGTACCTTTATCAAGCCTGCTAAGCTATGAACATCAATACCACGTGGCACTACACCTCTGTTTAACTGATCTCGAACATACTCTTCTTGGCTGTTCTCAGCATTTATGCGGAATATTCCTTCTGCCTTCAAGCATGAGAAGAATGGAAACTTAAGTTTAGCAAAGATATAATAGGTAGCATTTCAATAAACATATCAAATCAATAATTCATAGAACAAATAAGACGTACTTTTAGGCCCCCTTCTACATACAGTCTCTTTTGCATCATAAGAAGAATTGTTGGAACACTATTCCTTCTAGCATCATAAGAACACTGCATTGACTTTGCAGAAACTCCAAATACACTTGCACTGTTAATAATAATTAAAAAAAAAAAAACAGCGTCCAAACTAGTCAAATAAGATTTCATGGAAAATAGGATTCAGAATAAAACAATCATACAAGGTGGAGATTGAAATTAGGAAATGAAAATGGCTTCTAGTCTGAAATATCCAACTACCCTCCAACATTCACCGATAGGAATTTGCTGTAGATCATATTCTAATCACAGGGAACAGAATAGATTGATAAAATATCTCCGATTATCACATATAAAAAATTCAACGTTACAAAGAGAAAGATATATCCCATGCAAAATGAACACGTAAGAAGCATTTAATTAACATGTTAGAACTACTCCAATGCACCCACATTAATATGTATTTCCATGCTTCTTCCTGCTGTCCAGTAAGCACCATTTTCAACTAACAATAGTTAAATAGAAAGCAAAAGAAAGGCAGAGGCTAACACATATCAAAGGCACTGGTTATTAGGACATGCAAATGTAGGGAATAATCATATCCAAAAGTCTCTATCAGTATAATACTCAATGCACAATTCACAAGATCTTCACCATTTTATATAAATGATATCCCAATGTTGTTCTTAAAAGCTTTTTCCAGGAAAGAAAATATTCTAAAATCAATTGAGACTGCTTTCATTCATATCATCCAAACAAAGGTATATTTTCTTTCCCTTGTTAGAAGTCTGAAGTGTTTGGACCACCCTCAGTAGAGGATGAAAAATTAAGGTAATAGAAATTATAATACCTACATAAAAGAGAAGCAATGTTAAATTAAAAGCCGCTGTTCTTTGTTCTCTAAGGGCTGGTTTGGTTACACAAAACCAAACCATCTCATCTCATCTCATCTCATATAATCATTACAATTTTGTCTTGCAGAGTATTATTCTGCATATATTTGAACTCCTAGCTGTCGTGATGCCTCACTGTCTACAACATGTATCGTACATGAAGAAGGTAATTAGCAATCTTGGCTAAGCTGGTTTAATCTTGAAGCCAAAAGAAACATCTAGCTTCAAAGTAGCCCCCCTCCCCCAAAAACCAACAGAAAAAGAAAAAAAGCTCCAGCTCTACATCTTGTACCCATCTTATTCCTCCAAAACCGTACGGCAACAAACCAAAACTCTACGAGCACACAGCCACCGTTTCTGCAATCTAAAATTCACAAGGGGGTCACAACCACCTAAAAGACAATCTCACAAACTAATTATTGCAAATTCACTGTTACTTCATCCAAAAGCACGAACAAAGTCTGTACTTTTTCACTCTCAATGAAAAATATATAATTGAATTTTGCAATAAATTAAGGAATCTTGTTCATTATGGGTTTGAAAAACCAAACAGAATTACATATTAAATAAATTAAAACCAAAGCAAAACCACATCATAGCTCACTCATCCATATCCACCATTAATTATCTCCCAGTCATAGATAATGAAATATGCCTCCAATACACACGTATTGAAATGAAAACGATTAAGAACCCTCACCTGGCGCTAGGCACCTTCCTGGGAACCTCGGGCTCAAGCTCAGTGGGCAATCCCAGAAAACCATTGAACCTATCAAAAGTCACATGCGAAACATGTCTCACTTCTGTGGGCCAGCTAATATCCAGTGAAGAAACATCGTCCCTCTCCACACTGCATGTCACCAGCGACTTCCTCAGCACCGCAACCAGAATATCCAGAATCGGGAACTGCGCGCCGTGACAATGTGACCGGCCTTGACAATTGTCGGCAGCAGTTCTTGTCCCCGGACCCATGTGCGGGCTGGTCGAAATGGGTTCGAGCAGGATACCGTCACCATCCTCCTCCTCCTCCTCCTCAAGTTCTTCCTCTTCCTCTTCCTCTTCCTCTTCCTCGTCCTCGTTCTCGTCTCGCTCTTCCCCGTTGCAGAAAAATGGAGCCGGAGAGGCGGGGTTGAACTGGGTGAGTCCCACAAGTCCGCAAGATTTGGATCGAAATAGCCGAGCCATTGCTCTTTTTTAAGTAAAAAACCCAATTAACAAATGAGAGTCGTCTAAAGAGATCAAAAGAGAGCGTGTAGCACAGAGAAGGGAGAGGAAGAATAACTCCCAAAATAAATGTGGGCTAAGATGGGATTAATATATTCGAGCGAAAAAGGTGAAAGTTGTGTTGGTGGTGAAGATGGAGATGGGCAGAGAGGTGGAGGGAAGAGGACGAGGAGGCCAAGAGGTTGCTTGGAAATGCAAAGGTGAATGAGTGATTTGAGAGGGTATGGTGGTGTGGTTGACACAGACATCAGCCTTTTCCGTTTTTCTTTTTGTTTGTGTTCTTTCTTGATTTAATCGAAGTCTTTCTTTCTAAATTCGTGTTTACGTGGTATTGATGCAAAGTGTCATGTTGGAAGGGTCAGCTGCTCTTGATACAGTAGCTGTGTGGCCTTGGTGACGAAGAAGAATACAAAGACATGTCATGAGCTCAATGAGTGTTATGTTTTGGCAGTTATTTGGATGTTGTCTTTAGGAATCCTTATAGTTTCCCTCTCGTACACAGATCGGTGGAGAGAAAGATGTACATTTGGACCACATTTTTTGGAGCATTCCCTAGACTCATTATAAAAGGGGAAAGACGTGTCATACACAATAAACACTACTAAATAGGAAAGTGAGATGAGATTAGAATTTTATGAATAGTAATAAATAGTTTATGAATAGTAGTGAGATAGTTTGAGTTAAGTATTTTTAAATTTTGAAAAATGAGAGAGAAAAAGTTTAATAAAAAATATTATAAAGTTAATATATTGTTATAATATAGTTTTATAATATTATTTTTATTTAGGAATTTGAAAATTTTGAATTATTTTTTATTTTTTGTCAATTTGAAAAAATTGTAATGATTAATTCAAAAAGAATGTAATGGTTAGTTTGAAAATTTTATATTTGAATTATGTTTGAAAAGGAGATGAGATAAAATGAAATGAGATGAGATAAGAATTTTGGGATGAAGTTTATTTCCAAATAAGATCTAACAAACCCTAAATTTTATAATAATTATTGATTACAACACAAATATAGAGAAAAAAAAAAGGGTCAATGTTGTTAAATAATGAAAAATAATCGAAATAATTAATTTATTTTTGGTTTGACCAAAAAGTTTAAACCAACAACTTCACTTTGTCGTCTTTCTTTTTAAGTGTATGTTTGGGATTGGGATATGAAATAATTTTATTTGTAGTAGAGCTTTTAATTGTAAATTTTATTATTAAAATGTTGTTTACTGTATAGTAAATATGCACTTAAAGTTAATTATAGTGATTTTTAAAAAAATATAACGTTAATTGTAAAAGCTTCTCAATAAAAATTTCAATTAGATACTTTTTGAAAAGGTTGCCTCTCAGGACAAGATTGAGGAATAAGATAAGATAAGAATTGTGTAAATAATAGTAAGATAATTTGTAAATAATAATGAGATAATTTAAGTTGTTTTATAGGATTTTGGTAAATAAGATAAAAAAAATTGAAAAAAAATATTATAAAGTTAAAATATTGTTAGAATATAGTTTTTTAATATTATTTTTATTAGAGATTTTAAAAAGTTGAATTATTTTTTATTTGAAAGTTTTAAAAAATTGTAATAATTAACTTGAAAGTACTTGTAAAGTTGGTTTGGTTACACAAAACTAAATTATCGTATCTCATCTCATCTCATCACATATAATTATTATAATTTTTTCAAACTATCACACAAAATATAATAAATAATTCAATTTTTTTAAATTTCAAAATAAAGATAATATTATAACAATATTTTATTCAACTTTTAACAAATTATTTCATCTCATCTTATCCGAACTATATAACCAAACGAGGAATGATGTTTGGATAAGAAATGAGGTGAAAATTTTGGAATGAAAACATTTTTCCAAATAAGTCGAATCAGGTGTTCAAAGTACTTTTAATAAATTTACCAAGCATGCCAATTTCTCTTATAAATAATTTTCAAATTGTTAAGAACACTTTTTAAACTTCTAAACTCAAACTCAAATATCAAACATCCAAGTCTTGTTTGGTTAATAAATGTGAAGAGATAAGATTAAATAAAAGTTAAAGAGAACTGCTACATATATAAATAGATTACATAAAAATAAATTCACAAATTGATATAGTTTCATAGGATCTGTTAAATTTATTTTACAATAAAAGTAATTTTACAATCTGATGTATCGCGTCAAGTCACATCAGTTTGTAGGTTTACTTTTGTGTAATCTCTTTATAGATATCTAAAGTATTTCTTAAAGTTGAAAATTGAATAAAATATTGTTAGAATATAATTTTTTAATATTATCTTTATTTTGAAATTTGAAAAAGTTGAATTGTTTATTATATTTTGTGTTGAAATTTTAAAAAGTTGTAATGATTATATGAGATAGTCTATCTCATCTTGATAACCAAGCTAGACATTCACTCTTATTGAGCTCTAAGAGCACTAGCATTGGTTTCTCTATATACATATACAAAATTACATCTTTTGGAGATTGATTTTACATATCAAGAAAAACTCTCACATTAGATTATGTATTTTTAAGCTAAATAATAATAAAATATTATTTTATAATTATTATTATTATTATTTCTTAAAATTATTTTTTTATTTTACAATTAGCACCGCTGCAAATTCAATCATTTAGCATCCATTATAATTTTTTTTTCTAAAATTATATCCGTTGGTGGAGAGAGAGAGAGGGGGAGAGTAGATAGAAGATAATAAAATAAATTTTAGAGAGTGAATAATGTATCTTTAAATTTGTAAAAGTATTGTTTAAAATTATGTAAATTTTTAAATATGTATAATTTAATACAATCTAATTTAAAATCATATTATGTAAATGTGTAGATGTATATATAGATACCTAATCCAAATGTTCTAAGTAAATTTTCTTTTAAAAAAGAAAAGAAAAAAAAAAAGACTCAAATAATATTCCAAATCGAAGAATTTATTACGACATTCTTTAGATACCTCCTGTCAAAATCAACTATTAACTTTGAAAATAATACAACACTATACTGCACATGGTTTCTTAAGATGAAATGACCAAATTATCCCTCAAACAGCTGTAGGTGACCTTGGGAAATCAAACTAAACTCAGACCCATCGTCAACTCGATCCAATATTATATGAATAAAAATTTACAAAAAATCTTCACAACTTCCTAACATTCTATACTCTATATTATTTTTAATTTTTATTATTTTTTTCTTTTATCAAATATTTATTATATTAATAATGAATAGAAAATTTGAAATAATTTAAAAATAATAAACTCAAAAAAAAAATTAAAAATTTAAAAAATTTAAAAAAATGTGGAGTCTGGAGTGTGGTGGAGGTTGTATAGCAAAGCTCAAAAACTTAAGATTAGAGTTTAGAAAGGACTGATTACTGCCTCGTTTGGTTATTGGACTATATTGAAATTAATTTAGACTGCGTTTGAATGTTGAACTGAATTGAATTGAGTTGAATTGAGATAATAAAATATTATTAGAATATTATTTTTTAATATTATTATTATTTTGAGATTTGAAAAAATTAAATTGTTTATTATATTTTGTATTGAAATTTGAAAAAGTTGTAATGATGAGTTGAGATGAGTTGAGAAAGCAAATGAAGCCTTAATTAAATCTAATTTTAAGTTGAGTTTAATATTCAAATATTTAATTCTCAAATCACTAAACTCAACTCAATTCAAAAACGTTTTACTCGTAGAACTCATAACTTTTTTCAATTCAACACATATTTACACGCAGGATCCACAATATTTTTCAAATTCCCATAAATATCTAAACTCATTTTAACATCCAAACACATCTAAACTTATCTTAAGTGATATTCACAAAACTTATTCCACCATCTCAACTCATTACTATTTATATAAAAATTAATTCATTTCAATTCAGCTCAACATCCAAACACAACCTACACTTAATTTTGTTTGGGAGAGTTCTTATTTATTAAGTTTATATATAAAGCATATTATATATATTATAGAGAATCCAAAATAATAATAAATACACCTAAAAACTTTTTCATGCTAATTGATGTAGCAAGTTTTCACGTACTATTATTACGTTAATAAGTGAGTTAACAAATATATTTTTGTTCATAAGTTACTATTCATTACATACATTCCAACTTTTTATAAAAAAATAAAAATAAATTATTAAAATTTAAAAATAAATAATTACTTATACGTAACAAAATCCATTTTGAAAAGATAACCAAAAGAATCTTATAAATTTATCTTCCCAATTTATCCCTGTACCACATCATCTAGTCAGTAATGAGACCCCACCTACCCGTCGGCAAAACCGTCAAACCTCACCATTTTTTCCCCTCCATATATTTCCCCCCTCTAACTTATCTACATTTTTGAGCAATTCTTTTGCTGAATAAAATATAAATCCTTCACTTATCCAAAAGTGGGCCATTTTGTTTTGGTGGGATCTCGACTCTATTTCAGAACATACTAAAATACTTAAATTTGAGATGGTAGGACATGTTGTGAAAATACATACATTATCCAGCTCGATGCCTTTAATTTGTACTAATGAACACAGTGTAACTAATAATTTGCCTCTCATGTCAACTAACACCTTCCCTAACAAAACCCGGGACTTCCCAAACCTTCGATCAAAACTCCTCCAGACTCAGAGTTAACGAAAGGGGGTGGGAGCTTCGGCTCCTCCTCCGTCATCTCTTCTCCTTCTACTCCTTTCTCTTATTGTCTGTATAGTTTTTTTCTTTTGTTTAGTTTTTGTGTTTTTCAAGCTGAATAAAGGAGGATTGTCGTTCGAGTCTTTCCGTCTGTCACTTGTCAACACGCACCCCACTGAGACGATGCCCAGCCGCCGATCTTCAAGACCACCGAATTCGGGGTCCATCGGAGTGGAGCGTAGCCCGTACACGCCGGAGTAAGTTTCCGGATCTCTTCTGGGGGTGTCCATCACATGCCACCGGGGAGCCTTTTCCCGACACCACGCTCGGCTTCTCCGGATTCCTTGACTCCGAGACTTCCAAGATTGACTGTCGACTTTCCTCCCAGAGTGACCAGTGAACTGCACGCGCTACTGCCGATGTTATATGCACTATTCACTCGTTTTGTTGTCCAGTTTTTATTTTCTTTTTTTATCGTTCAATTTTTTTGTTTATGACCCGAGTGTGGTGTTGAGTTTTGGATCGGACGCAATCTGGAGCAAGAGCTGTTCGAGAAAGGCGGATGATGTTACGGCCGATGGTCGTACGGCCTTGTGCGTAGGTGCTGCCTGTGCAATGGAGGCAGTGTGTTCGTGCGTGAAGCTGGGTGCTCGTGTCGTCGAGACTCGATCTGCCGATGCTTGCGGTAGGTGCAACATTCGGGTTCACGCTAATGCTTGTGGCTTTGTAGTTAGTTATGTGTTTTATTTGTAGTTTTTTTGTTCTTATTTTAGTTAGTATTATAATAGAAATAGGCTTTTAGATTTAATATCTATAGCCGTGTCCCGTACTGTTCCTCCTTAAGAGGACAGATGGGGTCGTGAAGTTCTGTTTTTACAGAACACTTTCTCTAATTGGAAAGAGTTCTTAAAAGTTAAGATAATGTCTACTACAAAAAAATTTGTGTGTGGGGAATTAAGCCCCATAGCTGATGCGTAGTTTGGTTTATATTCTAGATTTTTCATATATAAATCACATTTATAACTTTATTTTATTAATGAAATGAGTCTGTTTTTTTTAAAAATAATAATAATAATAATAATTTGCACAAGAGAGATTGGAATGCAAAAATCAGGTTGTTGGTCTTCTACATGCAGAATTATGATGAGGCTGATAGGCCTCCTATGCATGGAGGCTACGTAAGCATTTGACTTTGCTTGCGCGGTGACAGTACTCCTCAATATTAAGGGGAGGTGGAGGTGATAGATAATTTTATGTTTTATTTTGAAATTTAAAATATTATGTTTTAATATTATTATTATTTTAGAATTTGAAAAAGGTGTATTGAGATTTGAAAAAATTAAATTATTTATTATATTTTGTATAGAAATTTAAAAAATGTATAATGATGAGATGAGATGAGATGAAAATTTTATGTTTTGTCAAACCTGCCCTAAATGTTAAAAAATTCTAAAAGTGTTATTCTCTTCAAAGATGTGTGATATAAGATTGCTAAATAGAATAATATTTAAATATTTTTTTTTGACGAGTAATTTGAATAACTATATTTTTACTGTTGTTTTTTTTTCTGTATAATTATGTGATATTAAATTATTAAAAATTATTTATTATTCCTAATTGGTAAGTTGATTATTTGTTATCATGTTATGAAATATTAAGAAGATGATTATAAAATCACTACAAGAAAAATGATATTTTGGGACCAGTTATTTTTAACGAAATAATTATTTCTAATTAAAATGACTATATTTTCGTCGTAAAAAATCTTTTTCATCACAAAATAATATTCACAAATATTTATTTTTCTTGTAGTAAAGGGACCATTGATAAAAAAACAAAAAAAAAAAAAAATCTTCTTTTACAATAGAGTACGTAAATTTCATGTTTTAGGAAAAGTGGTAGATGTGTATAATTGCACCGATGAAAATGAAGTGTGTTGATGAGAAAAGTAAGATCAGCGATTGAGGAGTATAGAGGTGAAGCACGTCTAGCATGTGAGTGCAATGATGGGAGACGTATGGAATAAAGCCCAAACTCTAGAGTGGAGGAGACAACTAAACAACAGAGAAGATTGTAGCGTCACCGTTGAAAGTTAGAGAGAATGCAAACTCTTGGCATTCTTTTTAAAAAAATGTTGGTCTATTATTAAAAAATAATTTTTTTTATATAAATTTTAAATTTATCAATTTTTTTAAAGGAATATGTGAGGTTTGTACACCTTAAAACTATAAATATTATTTCTCTAAACAATAATTTGAATAAAAACCCCCGAACATTTGTTCTTGGTTCATAATCTTGTTAAGAGTCTATTAATGTGATATCTCATATGATAAGAATAAGAGTAGATGGTGAATGAGATCTCACATTACTTGAGAATGAGAAGTTTTTACTCTTTATAATATTATAATAGGACTCTAATTGTATGATTGACTAATCATTTTAAAGTATATGTCATGTGGTTTACGCCTTTCGGAACATTACAACTAATCTCTCAATACGCAACAATTTGCCATAAATCATATTGGGACATGGATCAGGCGGATGATCTTTATCCTTTCCTTTCCTATATACTAAATATCAAATTCCTTTACTATATACTAAATATCCAATTTGATGAAACTAATTATAATTTCCTTCCTTTTTTATCTATCGCAATTGATATAACGTGGTAGCTAAGGAGCAAGACAGCCCATAATCAAGGGGCAGAGCAGATGCATTGGCTTGGGTGAACTCAAAAGAAAAACACTTACAGATACAATAAGGAAACATGGCAATCATGTCCCCCCCCAACCAAGTGAAAAAATATCACCCCTTACCCCACGAAATCATATAAAGTTCAATGCTTGGACCATTCGAAGCTGCTCCAGACTAATGTTGGAGAGGCTAAAGCAGCACTCATGGTAGTGAAGGAATTAGCAAAATTAGGCAAAGATCATAATCTAATCATTCATGAAGGCGACTCTCTTGAAGTCATCATGGCCATTCACAACGAGAACTTGGCTGCATTTGGTTTCTAAATTCAGTTGAGCTCAGTTTAACACTTTAAGCTGAGTTTAATATCTAAATATCTAATTTTCAAATTACTAAACTCATCCCAACTCAAAACCTTCTTACACGTAGGACCCACAACCTTTCTCAACTTAAAATATCTTTATACGTGGAACTCACAATCTTTTTCAATTGCTCATAAAAAGTACTAAACTCATCTTAACATTTAAACACACTTTAAACTTAGTTTAGATGGGCCCCACATAATTTCATTTACTGCTCAACTCACTACTATTCATAAAGAACTCAACTCAATTGTGTTTAACTCAACTTCTAAATGTAGCCTAATATTTCAGACTGGAAGCTTGCACCCAAGTCATAGACATCCCTAGGATGCTAAAGGATAAACCTGTCCAGAAGGCTAAAAATGTTCACATAAATGTCAACTTTATTAAAAAAAATTATATTCCCAAATCGGTAGGTAAAGCACATCCAATAAAATACTTGCGGGCCATAATTTGATTTAAAAAATTAATTTTAAATTTGAATCTTACAAATCAAATCTTATTATGTAAATTATGTAGATGGTGCATTCTACACAACAGTTTAAGCATAAAATAGTCAAATGAACTACTTTCAAAATGTCATTTGAAGCATTTTCATTCTTCTTATCCTTAACCACTTTAAGAGCGAGAACTTTTCACCAAAAGATTGTAAGAAAAGAAATTTCAGAGATTGCTTGGTGCAGAGGGCAAAACTTATTGGCAGGAGAATGGAATTTGGAATTATGGTAGCAATATATCTGAAGAGAGTATGCTCCACTGTTCTTGTTTATTTTCAAACAACATGGTTACCTTTTACTAGATCTGGACTAACTAATATCTTGTTATTGGCATTTTCAAACCTCAAGTTTCAGATTGAAGTTTCTTCTAATGAAATGAATTGGTAATACTACTTGTCCTATAAACATATTATGCAAGTAAAATATATAAGAAATGAATTTAGAAATAATACACTTTCCACCCTGAACTATCAAAACTGACATATGACCATTGAAAGCTGGGAAAAAAAATAATCAGAAATCAAGAATTCGTTAATTTGAAAAGTCAGTTTGAATTATTTGATTTATTACAAGGCTCTTTCATGGGGAAGAACCATGCTTGCCGCCTAAGCGTGTGGTGTGTAAAGAGTGTCTTAATATCTCAATTGATTATACAAATCATCTCATCTCATGATCTCGTCTCATCTAATTATTAGGAGTGAGCACCGACTGATCCGATTAGTCTTTAAGACCAACCCGACCTGACCCGACTTCGAGGAATAGAAAGATAGCTTGACCTGACCCGGGCCGCGTTTGATGAGCAGCTCACGAGCGTCGATTATAATTTTATCCAAGTGAAATTATTTGCCATTTTGTACAAGACACAAATGCAGAGTGAGAGGAGGAAGTCGAAACGAAATCGTAACCGTTGAGTCATCGCTGCAACTGCGTTCCTGGAGTGGGAGAGCTCGCCATGGCTACAGCTGCTTTCCTGGAGTGGGAGAGCTTGCCATGGTTGCAGCTGCGTTTCTGGAGTCATCGCTGCATGGATCCTATTGACTCTAGTCGTGGCACTCGCGGGTGACGGTGACAATGGTGGCCCTGCGATGAAATGGGTTCTCCTCTCAGGTGCTGCATTGTCGCTTTCATCTTGGTTTTCATCGGACTCGCGATGAAATGGACATTTTTTGCAGAGCCTTCGATATGGGTTTTAGGGGGATTCCTGGATGGTGCTTGGACCGAGCTCCTCAAGGTTGATGCAAGCAATCTCTGCTTTTCTTCTTCAATTTAAGCATTCATTCGTTCAAGTAGTTTATCAGGTTTTGTTTTTTTTCCATGATGAAATGCTCTGTTTTGTTCTTTTTATTTTTCCAAATCGGCATAAAACTGAGGATTTTTCTTGTAGTTGAATAATGGATCAACAATCCGTATAATATGCTCCAACTCATGCTTTAAATCGATTGCAAGTGGTGATGACGACAGAGAGAAATGGGGAGGGCTGGCAGCTAAGGTTTGAGATCAATTATGAAAACGTGTAGTCGGTTTTAGCGGGTTCGACCCGCAATCTATTTCAAACTGCTTTTTTGGGTCGGTTCGGATCGGGTCTTATGGACGGACCTGGTTACGTACTTTTTTGCATAGCCCTACTAATTATTATAAACTTTTCAAATTTCCACACAAAATACAATAATTAATTCAACTTTTTCAAATCTTAAAAAAAAAATTATATTAAAAAATTATATTTTAATAATATTTTATTCAACATTCATATCATCTCATCTGTGCAATCAAACAAAACTTGAAAAGGAAATAATAGATACAAGTTTAAGATGCACAAACTTAGCAAAAGTTGTGACTCTAAAAATTAATGAGAAAATATATGATTTTCATTCTTCAATAAAATATATAAGTTTTTAATATTTTTGTACTATTTTTTTTTTTTATAAAGAGTTGAAGGTCACATGTCAAAGAGTAACCCCTATCCATTTTATTAACAAAACCCTCACTTTTGACAGATGAATAGCTTATACACAACTAGGTGCCAACAAATAAACCCAGAAATAACTCAACTAGTAAAACATTAACTCAGTGAACCTCACCCAACTTTCTTAGACTTACGCAAATAAGTTAAGCCACTGCGATCAGTCCGAAGGATTCCCTTAAGCGAAATTGGAATGTCCTCTAGTGAAAACCATTCTTCATTACATCCACTACTTCTCATCCTAACCAGACAATCTATTGCTTTATTTCCTTCCCTGAACACATGTTGAAACCGAAAATTTATTCTTGATAAAATCCCACTAATTTCCTCCCAAAAATCCTCTAGATACCATAAGCGGCACTTCCCATCTTTCAGCCAATTGATCACCAAGAAAGAATCAAGCTCCAAAATAATGTTATCAACACCCAAAGCACGACATTTACGTAAACCCATTAATAAAGCCGGAAGCTCCAGCTGTGTATTAGTCCCCCTACCCAAATCAGCAGAAAACGCAAACTTCATATTTTCATGTTCGTCTTGCAGTATGCCACCAGCGCCCAACTCACCTGGATTATGTATACAAATTCCATTAGTGATCAATTTGACCCAATGTCAATATATAGCCATATTTTAGACGAAAACATCATTTTTGAAAGAAAAATTTCATAATTACAAGAGTTTGTTTGGATAGTGAGATCAGATGGAATGATTTTAGATAAGTTGAATAAAATATTATTAGTATGTATATAGTATAGACAAATTATATGAAAAAAACCAAATCATCATCTCAAGCTTTTATGTTAATTTACATGTATTTTGGTTTGTCAATGCATTCTTCATTCTTGATATATAAATTGGACAGTCATTTTCATTGTTGGATTCCAGTCCTTGTCCTTCATACAGAATCTTTGACTTCGTGGCAGAGTACGTACGTGGTCGAACTTAAAAAATTAATTAAAGCCAATGATTTATCTTATGCACCAGAAAAAGCAAAGAAAACGAAGGCATGCCGACTATGCACTACATATTTTACATCTTTATCACGGCCAATTCAACACTTTCTTTCTTTGCCAGTCTGCAGTCTAGATCATGTACTTGGACTAATTCTCTTCCTGTTTTATTTTTTATTTTTTCAAAGCAAGATGTTTGTAAATGGAGCTACGATAACACAACAAAACAACTACGCGGATTACAACCACACCGATTAATAAAATTCTTGGAGACAGATAGACATATCATATGTGTTCTATATTATCCTAATTAATACCTCTATTTTAAAACATGATTATAAGCAGGGTTGTGTCTTTTATTACTCTAAAGTCTATTTTTTTTTCACAGATGATATAAGATGAATTAAGATTAAAGTTAAAAATTAAATAAAATATTATTAAAATATTTTTTTAATATAATTTTTATTTTAAGATTTGAAAAAGTTGAATTGTTTATTTTATCTTGTGCGAAAATTTAAAAAAATTGTAATGATTAAATGAGATGAGATGAGATGAGTTGAAATGAATTATGAAAACAAACGAGACCAATAATGGTTGTAAATTAAGGATTTCAAAGAGTTCAAGTCTGGGAAAAGATCCAGCTAGCTGTTCTGATCTTAAATGGGAGAGAGAACCATACATGAAGTGAATTCTAAAACATTTACCGTTGTCCATATAAATATAATTTGGAGCATCATTAAACATGCAAGTAATAACTGATGCAGGACCTAATTTATGTTTCTCTCGCTCACTTGAGTCGAGGAAGAACTTGGGGAGACCTTGATCTGTCCATACACAGCTATATGGGTATCTATTGCTATGCCTCCTATACTAGTCAACATTGAACCATCCAATTCGTTCAATTCGACAACATTGGCAAAGTCAGTAAAATTTTTGCAAGGAAATTGAAGTATAGCTTTTGCTTCTCTTGTGTATCAGTGTATGCATTTCATTTTGGTTTGTGGCGGAGAGTTAAAGATGACTTGTATTTTTTCTGAGGGAATACATTAATGCTTAATGGTTTGAATGGCAATTGCCAATTTGCTATCAAGCCGCCTAACCATATGCTGGCCAGTCAAAATTTTGATGGAAATCCGGAAGCCATGCATCATTATGAGGTTGAAACCTGCATGCATGGATCGTAAAATGACGAGGCTCTACATCTATGAGAGCCATTTTCAACTGCCATATCAGGAATTCTGTTGCTGCATTGCATGCTAGTTTGTTGCAGCAGATATTCCATCATCATCAGCAGCAGCATGCAGCAGCTTCTGTGATTAAGAAATGATGATGATGATGGATCTAACATTCCACCATCCCTTACCTTTCAGAGTCTATTTATCTAGATTCTTCTTTGCTTGCATTACAATCCCTGGCACGGGCTGCCATTTCATGCAAAAAGAGAAGAAACTAAACAGGAAAGGAAGCCTGGGTGGCTTAATCTGAAGCAGTAGTTTGCTATCATGTTTTCCTTGAAAGCTACTCCAACACCCAAAGGCAGGCTTTTTTGGGTCAGAAATTAGGTAAATTTCTTACGTAAAGGGCTTAGCAAAACCATGCACCTACCTACTAGAATAGACAAATACAGCTGAATAAACTTCTTAACGATTTCAACAGCTTAAGCCTTAAGATATTGCATATATGTATGAGAATCGACTCAAGCAATTAAGTGGATTTGGTTAATGTAAGCTTGGGCATAACATGATTTAAATTTTAAGCTTCAACAAAAATAGACATGAACAAGGAAATAAAGGGTTGTTGGAACTTGTAATGCACGTATAATAAGAAAACTGATTGATAATAATAACAAAGAAGAAAATCAGGAGGCAATAAGACACATGAAATTAACGTTAATCTACATACCCAACCAACTCCATTTTTTGTTTCATATAGTAGTACTAACACACATTATATATAGCGAATATAATTAAGCTCCCAACGGTGGATAGATAAGGCGCGTGTATCCTTCTCGGCTTCAAATACCGGATATTGATCAGAAGACAACTTATAGCCATATAAAAATGAAAAGAAATATTGTTCTTCATTTTTAATTTTATCATTTGCCGTCACATATGGAGTTGATGCGTCACATTTTAAATGAATTTTTTATTTTTTTATTTAAGTAGTTGATTTATAAAACCATTTCGAGTACACCACATCGACAGTTATGATAGAAATGATAAAATCTAGAATAAAGATATTAAAGTTGGAAAAAACTCTTATTTCAGCATAAACCTTATGAGTTAACTTGAATGTTATGCATAAATTACTATTCACTCGCACACTTCACATCTATAGCTTTTTTATAGGGTGTGTAAAGGACATATTTCACACCACCAATCGTACGGATGACTCTGCAACAATGAAGAGATGGCGCTCACTACAACAGAATGTAGTTTTTCCCGCGACCATGTCTGTCCATAATACCCAGATTTAATGCCACAAATGGCTTTTTCTGGCATTATCTAGTCGTGGCAACATCGTCAGAAATAACTAGCCCAACATACTTCTATATATTGCGACCTCTGTTTCTGTCCCAAAAAGGCTCTTTTCTGGCATTGCCAAATCCTCAGATAAAGCATACATTCGGCCAGGAAAAGGTGGCCCAGCAGGTGGTCTCTTCGCTAGGAAAAAGTAATTATGGTGACATCTCTCGCCGGAATTGAGTATTTCCTGTTAATAATTTCCTTAGGATATACATATTTCTAGCAACAGTGACTTGTCAGAAATGTATTTCCCATATAAGATTTCTGTCCATAATATATATGCCAGAATTAACATCATTTTATTTGTAACCAAATTGTATCGTCAGAAATACTTTTTTCCCAGCGGTTTGTAATTGTCAGATTTATAGAGTTGTGGCATATATAGGTCCTTCAAAAACACGCAACATCGATAAAAATCATTCACCAGAAATAATAATTTTTGACAGAAACACAATGTCAGAAACGGTCTTCCAGATAATCCATTAAATAGATCAATTCAAGACATGCTTAACATACCAAAAAAAATATATTATTATTATTATTTTTACAATTAATGCCACGGCTTACATTCAGATTTTATGTACTTGGTTCAATATATGTAGATTTTATACTTGTAAGTGCATGGCTTACATTCAATATCTATGGACATGCACAAATCTGTCTTAAGCTGTAAACTACATCTGTAGTGTTAACCAGAAGTGGCCAGCATAAATCCAAAATTATACCCAAAACGTAAGAACAGAAAGGGGAGCTAGATTAGCGTACATGCATATATTAAAATGGTACATCGTTTCATTGCATGTCACCAGCATGCACATATTTACATAAAACATGCATTGGTGCAGGCTACACAAAATAACAAGCATGTATTAACTTAAAGCCTGATCGTGCATCTCATACATGAAGTTTTGGGATGTTCATTCTATATCCTTACATGAAGATCTTCTTCCTAAACTGCATGCATGGAGGCTTGGATTCTTGGTTCTTTGTTCTGCTCAGGCACTCCAATTCTACCTTGTGGGATCTTTAGTCCCTATCACAGATAGCTGCAATATTGGATAAAGTTTGTCAAATATTATGTAAAAGTTTCCCAATTCTAGACTCAGAACTAGAATTATGTTAAAAGGTCCCCAACAACTAATTATTTTCATCTCCTTGATAATAATGTAACTTCAAAACAGAGGTGTAATGTGTAAAATCACCAACTGTTGTCCATAGTGTGTGCTTATGAAAAATTAACACTAATATTGATAGAGAAATATAAAAAGCAAAAATGCATATTAGTCTATTATAAATAAATGTTACCTAAGTTGATAACAGTGTAACATCTAATGCAAATCATTTAAGCTTCATCCACCTATTTGACAATCATTAGAATATTAGACTGACTTTTTAACAATATTCCCAAAGTTTGTGAAAAGTCCATATATTGGCTGGAACACATCTCATTAACACTCAAATACTAGTTCTGGTGCCCTCGATTCATAGTCAAGCCACTATCACTTTAGCATTTTAGTATTGACTGATCAACATTCAACTGGTCACTACAAAGAATATACTTTCCATGTCAAAGTTATGAACTTGATTTATGAACTACAATTCAATTAACTTTCCTTATAAAGATCACGTAGTCATCTAACATGATGACTTCTAAAAAATGCAAGTAAAATAGCAGTGTGCAATTTTAGGGAAATGACATTAAAAAACTGGCCAGCATTAGGGAAAATATCATACCAGTACCATGCTAACCCACGTAGGATGCCTTTGTAAATACTATATTTCCATGGGCCTACTATCAAAAGGATACATGCTCTTTACTTAAATATTTGTCTTGGCATAATTCACCACTTCCAACCAAGTCCCCACAAAACACCCAATATCAATTTTAAACAAAAGGATGCACCCAGATTTTACTTCTACTCCAACAACTTCAAAAAAGTTCAACATGATCAAAAAAACTCCCCACATCCCCATTATTGGAGGAAGGCTATGCATCTCCCGGAGTCTCCCGTTGAGACTCCCTCTGTGACTCCAATTCTGTAACACGGCTATTCAGCCTGTCAAATTCTTCAAAACAAGCTTGCATTTTTGAGACATCAACCATAAACGACTCAAGTTTCCTCTTGAAGCCCTCCGCCTCAGCCTTGTTCTTCTCATTCTCCTCCCTAAGTCGTATAAACTCCCTATTGGACAACAATGATTCAGATGGTTTAGGTATAACTAAGTGGCCTAACCCTTTAACATAGCCCGATCGAGATCCCAAAACCTCCTTGAACACAGCATTTGCATTTGCATTTGCATTATCATCCCCCGCATCTTCTGGTGGCATCTCATTCAACAACTCCACCATCATATTCTACATTAGAATATAAGCATATCAGTTCTAGGCATTAACCATGTGAATAATCTCTATATATGTCCAGCAAAAAGTAAACGGTCCACATCTGAATTCACTCACGTAATTTTGCTCAGCAGCTTCAGTGACAAATCTCCCCTTTTTTCTAGACCAATGCACCTCTTTGTAAAAAGCAACATAATTCGGAGCTTGTTCCCGCTTCAATGAATTAACAAACCTTATTAGTACGTTCCACAAATGATATAAGTTAGAAATTAAACACAAAAATAAGTATGGGTTTAATGCTTTTACCTTTTCCTCCATTAGCCTAACAAATGACTTCCTGCCACCCATATGATTTATCCTTTGATTGGACCTATTTTGTTTGTTCCGCGCAGATAGGTTCTACAATTTAAACAGGTTGTTGAATATTATTTTGTATGAAATGATAAAACCTTTAATAACTAATAAAAACCAGCTAATAAACTTTAAAGGAATGGCATAAGAAAAGTTGTTACCTTAAGGTCTTCACTCCCCCATCTCTCACACAAACATTGCCAAACAACAGCCTTGTCCACCAACTTTGTCCCTCCAGAAATTGCAGCTCATGTGTATTATACTCCATGTACTTGCAGTGCAGTAGGTAGTGATAATCATTATATTTTGAGCAAGTGCCATTGCCACTGTCTCTCGATGGTTGCTTTTGGTCCAATCCAATACAAAATCAGCCTATTAAAAACATTGACAAATTATATAAAGTTAAGTAAATACACTTGGATTCAATAAATTGGGCTTTATGTGACACAATTCTTACTCGGACACGATCCGTTAGCTCATCCTTGTTCTGTTTATCAACACGACTCCAACTTGCATGTCGCATGTCTGCATAAACTTTCACAATCCAGGTCACGCATGTTGAAAACATTGTCGCATTCTGACATGATACTCCTCTTTGGCCATCCTTAATTTCTACTGCTATTTTGCCAAATTTGTGATTGCGATCAAATTCTGTGCTTCTAGCCGGTCCTCGTCCACATTTTTTCTCGGGTGGAGCTAGAAAAGAAGACCACAGAATTATAATAATATGTTTAACACAAGGATAGTAACTGCTGAATATTCATAATATTACTAGTAACACATGTATGAGTGGATTAATCTCTATACCTGCAGGGACATCAATGTTAGACAATGATGCCTCATTAGCTGGAATTCTCACCTCCTCAGGGATCTCACTCGGTCCTTCAGTTTCCGCATCCAAAAATGAAATTCTCTCGTCTCTTAGCATGTGTGCTCGAAGCAGAGTTTCTGTTCCTCTACCACGAGCTGCTGCGCGATTGCCAGCACGCCCACCTTGTAAATTCTTGGTTCCTCTCATAGGCTAAACCATTATATAACCAACCACAACCCAAGTTTGTGGTTGGTTATATACAAGTAATGGAAAAATTAGTCTGAACTGTATGGGTTACCAACCACAAATTAGCTTATAGAGAGTGATTAACCAAGTGAGAAAAAAACCATGTTAACCAAGTATATATAAGAATACTTATATCTGTATAAACTATACATTACCAAGTATCTAATAATGTCTAAAAAATGAGCAATACCACCCAGCTTTTACCCAAAGTGTAGAGACCTACTTGAAATACCTAGTATAATATGTATCGAAAAATGTAAACTGAAAATTTCAAATAAGCACATTTAATGGCGAAGTCCTGGCATGTTAATGCTGATAAAAGTGTGCATGATCTTCTGATTATAAGGTAGAACCCTAGTACTAGTTGAAGCTCAAAACAAATATATTGCTTGATAATCCTGGAGAGAGCCCACCTACTAAATGCTTAAAAATAAAATAGATTTCACATGCATATAGTCCTACCATCGACACTTTAAGAGTGCTTAATAAACTGGTAAGATTTTTTTCTAAACCGTAACCGATCCACCTCATTTTGTAAAGCTGAACAATTGTGTTTCTTGCGAACCCAACCATACTATTTGAGGCTTTCAGAAATATCATTACACATTATCTGATTAACCCATTGTTGAGCAGTGGAGATTAAAGGTAATGGAGGACTTACTTTGTAACGCCCCGTTTCCGGTGGTCCGGAGAGTTAACTCTTAATACCTAAAATCAACTTAAATAGTACAACTATAAAATCTAAAAAATCCAATAAAAATATTAATCAATTTAATCAATCCAAATATCTAAGTTCCTCCATGGGGACAATAAAGAAAATCTCAATAACATAAATTAAAAACTCTCTAAAACTCGAAATTATCCTTAACTCATCAAATCAAAATATCCGAAACATAAATTCAGTTTACTAACTACGACTTTCAAATAAGCACTTGTACCCTCGGGGCACTTATTCCACTCTGATCATCACACCTGCTAAAACTTTCTACTCTTGATCTTCAGCTGAACCATCAAAATTATCTGAAAAATATATGGAGATAAGGGGTGAGTTATCAACAACTCAGTAAGCAGAGAACATATACCAGTGTGTAAACATGAGCATTTACAGAAATCAGAATGTAGAACAAAATATTTTCATTTTCAGAGTACGGAAGTAAAACATGTTATAAAAATATCAGAGCGAAAATTTAGAAATATTCTCATTCAAAAATATTCTTTGGCATAGCATAAATGATCATCATCATCATCAGAACATCATATCAGAACAGAGGCCATGTATAAACCCCGTGATAGGGTTGTGCATCTGCGGATAGCCAAGCAGAACATAAAACACTCTGTCACCAAGGTGTGCACTCAAAACAAAGACCACTACTATAACCCGTGGCAGGGCCGTATCCACTATTATTACCCGTGGTTGGGCCGTATCCACTATTTTAACCCGTGGTTAGGCCGTATGCCACTATAATCACCCGTGGCAGGGCCGTAACTGAACAGAGCGGAAACAGAATCAAACTCAGAATCAAAGAGTCATGCCAAAGGTTTTCAGAAATCACGTCTTATCCAAACAGAGTACTGAACAAAAATCTTTGGAATAAAACAAAATCATATCACAACATATGCACAAATTTCATATTCGCTCTCTTTTTCAAAGTTCAGAAACAGAATGTCAAAAATAAGCTCATGTATACACCATTCATGATAGAAAATACTTTCTTCTTAAACAGAATCTCATGCGTAATGCAGAACAAATAACTGAGGTAGTTCAAATTCTTTTCAAAATCAAATATGTATATTTTCCAAAAATAACCTCAGCTCATTTTATTTTAATGCAAAGTCTAGTATAGGAACCTCGCTTACCTGGACTTCTTAGTTTTTCAGAATTTTTCTCAAAATGTCGAACATTTAACAATCGTCACCTATCAAATAATCAAGTACTTCTCGTAAATTTCCAATCAACCTCGATATTTAATCCTAAACTTCTAAAATAACCTACTTAATTCCTCAAAACCTAAAATTTCATAACCTTAAAATTTATCATCTTTTTCTAAAATCGCCACTGTCCAATTGATAACTTTGACTAAAAACATTTAAAAATCTAACTTATTTATTAATGAAAACAACTTATAAAGTTTAATACTAGATAATATAATTATCCCAAAATATTTTAAAGTAAACCATAACTATTTTTTTTTTAACTAGACTAAATCATGTCTAAAGTGTAAAAACAACATTACTCCAATATTATTTACTTTTAAAATAAAACTTTACTTAATAACATGTTAAAATAATTTTCTGTAATCATAATTAAATAACAGTGTACTAATATATAATAAAATATAAAAGCCCATTAATAAAACATGAAGTAAAGGGCATTACGGTAATTTCAAATAATTCCTTGAAAACTAACCAAAACAAAACCTACGTAAATTGAATAACATGCACGGTGGAAGCTACCCAAGGGAAACCGAGGCACGCATCGAGGGTGAGGCGTGACGGGGCTGGCTGGAGGGACTGCGGTGGCGTGGCAGAAGAGCAGGAGCGCGGCGAAGCTTCCTTCGAGCAGCGCTGGGCACCAGAGAAAGAGAGGGAAAAGTGAGCGAGAGAGGGCGGAGAGAAAGGAGGGAGTAACCGAGGGAGGTACTCACCGTGAGGGACAAGGCGGAACTGAGGCCGCTCGAGGCTGACAGAAAAGTGACAACCGGCGGATTCTGTGGCTGGTCCGATAGTTTTCCCAACGTACGGTGGTGACCAACCGAATTAGTGGTGATGCTCTGTTTTTGAGAGGAGAAACAGAGGATTTTAACTCGGTAAAAACATGGGTTGTTGTTTCCCGTGGCTGTCGAAAGTGTTTTTCGATGGTTGCTCTGGGCGTCGGTTTTACGTGGAGATGGAGGTTGGGGAGGACGAACCGGGCAGCAGTGGTGACGAACACGTTTGGGCTTCTGTGTGGGTGTTGGACGGCAATGGGGATGGCTGAAAGGTGCAGAGATGACTGTGGGAAACCGAGAGGAGAGGGAGAGAGAGAAAAATCACAAGAAGCGGCTATTCTAGGTTTTCGTCATGCACACTAGTGGTTGGCTACGGATGCGAGGTTGACGAGTGCCGAGTCGAGGGCTACGGGTTACTGTTTGTGTGGGAAGGAGTTGCTAGCTGCGGCAGGGAAACGTAACGAAGGCGTTCTCTACGCATGGCAATTGTGTGCGTATAAATATGATGCGAAAATCCTAGAGATAAGAGAGACATGTGTGTGGATGGAAGTGTAAACTCTGTGTGTGTATGCATGCTGTGCGACGAAAATAAGCCGTGCGAAAAATAATATAGACGGAAAGAGAAGAAAACGGAAAAAAAAAAAAAACGTGCGGGGAGAATACAAATAAATAAATAAACAAACGGCCTAGATCTCCAAATAAATAAATAAATAAAATCCACAGTCCAACTATACCAATTCTGGGTCCAGGTGTTATATACTTCTTGGTGTTTAGAAAATATCCTGCCCTCTACCGAGTGCTGAGATGTGTTGAACTTGGTATTGTTGTAGTGCTAGTCAGCAATTGTTTCTCAGATAATCCTCAGTTTGTCACAATTGCCTAAGTAAGAAACTGAGTTTGCGAGACTTGGTGAAGGAAATAATGGAACTAACCCTCAATCTAACCATGTATTCACTTTTACCATGGTAAAAGGGTAGCAGCTGCCAGCAGGTATACCAACCCTCATACAGCCTGTCTGAAGAGACTGTTCTTTGAAAGTGGAGCCAAAATATTTCAGTTTCCCACGTAAATGAACCCCCCTTACCGCGCCTTGTTTGAGGCCTCAGTTTCCAATCCACGTTTTGGTTTGATAGTACTTGGGCAACAGGACAGTTTGGTTGGTCATGAATATACTTGTTTTTGTATGAATACTACTTGGGCAAGACATTTTGGGCCATTGGTAATTATTTTGGCCTTAATACAAAAAATAACAATTGCTCCATTTATAATATAGCTGGAATCATTAACATTATTTCAACCACAAATCCATTAACATTATAGTTGGACTAAATGCTCCTAAAGCCTACCAACGGCCAGGTTCCATTTAAAACCATTAACCTTATTTCATTTAAAACCATTAACATTATAGCTGGACTAAATGCTCCTAAAGCCTACCAACAGCCCAGGTTCAATTTAAAACCATTAACCTTATTTCATTTAAAACCATTAACATTATAGCTGGACTAAATGCTCCTCAAGCCTACCAACGACCCAAGTTCCTTTTAGACTTTTTAACATTATTGAAATTTGTTTTTTTTTTTCTCCAATTTCATACCTGTATTTCTAAATTTCATTTCTTGGGTTTATATTATATACATAAAGTTATTGATGAGATATAGACACCAATTGACATCAATTAGAATTACACAATCGACCTTTGCCAGCCATTAAATAGGAAAAATTGACTAATAAAATGTAATAAGAGAAGTTTCCCGAATTATAGGCTGTATTTTGTCCAGTTCTATACCATTCCAACGAGATCTTACAACTTTTGCTCCTAGAAAAAAACATCTCTTCACTTATGGTTTGATATTAATTTCTTTTTTATTTTTTATTTCCATCATTTTTCATTCATATTAATGATTTAAAATTAATATGACATGAACTAGAAAAGAAATCAGCCTTTCTAGACAGAAATGATACTCTCGATGGTTGCTTTGACATTATTGTTCGATGGCACAAGTACGCACATGTATGCTCAGTCAAATGGAAAAACTATATATATTCCAAACCATATATACTTGCCATTGTTGACACATCATGGCAACAAGCTTTAGGACAGTTTGCTATATAGTACAGTCCAAAAACATACATAGTAGAGCTGGTTGTTTCCATAACTCCAATGCAATCATACCTAATCAGATTTAACACTTCTAAATGCCATTTTCTAGCATCTTTTACCATTAGTTCCCAGTACTGATTTTTTTATTTTTACGTTTTTTTATAAGTCATTAGTTCCTAGTTTCATCTTCCCTAGTCTTTGTATTCCAATTCACATAATAGAGATACATGGTGGCCAAGGTTGAAAGAATATTTCACACACATCATAAACATGTTTTTTTCACCATTCCAAGCACTATCAACATTTTCTTTTCACTGAATATTCATAATAGCAAGGAAGTCAACCTATTACTGGTCAACAAGTAGTTTTAAAAAATATCACCTGTTGAGTTCTACAACAAATATGTATTTCTAATAACCATGTGATCCTGATATATTCAGTCAAAGCTTATCATGCCATTTTCACACATTTTTCTAATACATACATAACAGAAATGACAATATCATGCCATTTTCACACATTTTTCTGATACCTACATAACAGAAATGACAATATCCAGCAATTCGAGTTGTATATATAAAGTATAGCAATTTTCTTATCATTATATTTATGCAAATCAACTAGTAGTTAGAATTGAATCTGTCTTTAGTCAATGTCTATTTCTGAACTCGAATGGAAATCTTCCTCATCATCATCCTCATAATGGTCAATATTGGGATCATCGTCAAAAGTGTCACCGTCCACCTCATCGTCAATAAAAGTATGGTCGATATCATTCCCAACATCACCGTGTACCGTATTTAAGTCATTAACTGCAACTGGTTCTTCATCCTCTAGATGCAATTGATTCACCAAACCACTATCACTTTGATTGACTGTACCATAATCATTGGTAGCATCTTCCTCTTGATATGCCTCACCATCATAGGAGTCCTCACCTTCATCTAGGGCCGTTGGGATCGATGGAATGTCGTACACATTCCTGTTGGTTATCTTTTGTACCACTTTCTAATTTCCACCTATACTTGGGTCTTTTAAGTAAAAAACTTGTGAGCACTGACAAGCAAGGGCGAACAGCTCACCTACACGTATGCCTCGTCTAGGATCACCAACATCCCACCAATGACATTTAAACAAGTATACAAGATGCCAGCCCATGTAGCGTAATTCCAATATATCTGTCAACACACCATAGAAATCAACCGAGTTGGACTGATGTACTCCTTGTACAACGACCCCACTATTTTGTGTACGTCAGTGTTGTTCACGGTCCTTTGTGTGAAACCTAATTCCATTCATTATGCATCCACTGTATGACCCAACCCATGGATTTGGTCTGCATGCTAGAGCATAAACTTCATCTGTAGCTTCACCTGGGTTTGAGTTGCGCAATTCTCGAATCTGTAATTTTCATTGATAATAATCGTAAGCGTCTTACGTGAAGAAATGAAATATGCACTGTGTAGAAATGAAAGTGTCAACAATTATGTAAGTAATGTTCATGACTTACATGGTTCTTGAACCAGTTGGGAAATTCTGTTTGGTGCCTACGATCAATGTTGTTAGTGTCCTCTCCTTTCATCTTGTCATAGTGTTGTCTGCACACAGAGACAAGTAGAATAGTAGAATTACTTTTAAAAAAAGTATACAAGATGAAGGTTGAGTATGAAATTTTGGTATAGAGTACTATTGTACTTACTCTAGGTATTGTTCAATCTCAGGACAGTTGTTGAGCACGTACCACTCCGCTTTTGCAAAAAGCGGATCATCCAACCTTTTAGCAAAGGACGAACCCATCGGCCAAACCTTTTGAGAGAAAACAAACAAACTTCCTTCTTGATGGTCTTGACCGACATCCACATTTCGTTCCTCTCTATTAAAAGTTGTCTCAATGTCATGGAGATAAGTTGAACAAAATGTAAGGCACTCCACATGAACATAGGCATCGGCAATTGAGCCTTCTGGACGGGCTTTATTTTTGACATAACGCTTGAACTTTCCTAAATATCTTTTGAAATGATACATCCACCTATATTGCACAGGTCCCGCAAGTAAGGTTTCGTGTGGCAAATGGATGGCGAGATGCACCATTATATCAAAAAATGTAGGTGGAAATATCATTTCCAGTTTACAAAGAAGAATAGAGATGTTAGTTTGTAGCCTTTGTATGACATCAATGCATAATGCCCGTGCACACAATTTTTTGAAAAAGGTACTTAACTCAGTCAAAGCTTGTTGAACATCACTCGTAAAGTATCCACCAATCACAACTGGAAGCAATCTTTGCATAAAAATATGACAATCATGACTTTTCATGCCTAAGATCTTTGATTCACTAACGTTAACACATCGAGCAATGTTTGAGGCAAAACCATCAGGGAACTTAACATTTACCAACCACTCACAAAAAGATCTCTTCTCCAGTTTATTTAACTGGTAACATGCCAACCTCATCGCATAACGATCACCATCCTGTTGTAAGTGTAATTCTTTTCTTATGCCAAGGTTAGCTAAATCCCTTCATGCATTGGCGGAGTCCTTACTTTTTCCATCAATATTCATCAAAATGCCTAATATGCTATCGCAGATGTTCTTCTCAATCTGCATGACGTCGAGGTTATGCCTCAAACCTAAGGAAGACCAATAAGGTAGCTTAAAAAATATACTTCTTTTTGTCCAATTCAACTCATTGGCTATGCGTTTCCTCTTCTTTGTAGTTTTCCCAAACTGTACATCTGTCACTTCTTTCAACTGTTCCAGTATAGCATCTCCTGACAAATGTATAGGTTGATGCCAATAATCCGTATTACCATTAAAATCAACCTTTTTAGATCTCCACCTGTGCCCTGCCGACAACCACCAACGATGACCCATGTAACAATGCTTTCGCCCATAGACCAACCACAATGAATCTGTCTTATCATTGCATGTTGGACATGCCAGCTTTCCCTTTGTGCTCCACCCAGAAAGATTAGCATACGCTGGAAAGTCATTAATGGTCCATAGTAATGCGGCATGTAAGTGAAACCTAGATGAGGTAGAGGCATCGTATGTATTAACTCCATCTTCCCACAAATATTTCAATTCGTCAATTAAAGGGCGTAGATAGATGTCAATATCATTACCAGGTGCTTTTGGGCCAGGGATTAGCAAAGATAGCATAAGGTATGGATCTTTCATGCATAACCAAGGGGGCAAGTTATAAGGTACGAGTATCACTGGCCATATACTGTATGGTTTAGTTATATTGTTAAATGAGTTAAAACCATCACTAGCTAAACCAATTCTCACATTACTAGAATCTGAGGCAAATGTAGGATAATGGAGATCAAAATCTTTCCAGACCTTCGAATCTGCAGGATGCCTCATGACATTATCATTGTTGACCCGTTCAGAAGCATGCCATTTCATTGCGACGGCAGTCTTACTTGACACAAATAGTCTTTGCAACCTTGGGATCAAAGGAAAATATCTCAACACTTTTTGTGGAATTTTCTTTACCTTATTAGTGCTTAACACCCACCTCGGAGTGTTGCATTTAGGGCACTTCTCTTTATCAGAATGTTCCTTCCAAAAAAGAACACAATCATTCAAAAAAGCATCTATCTTGGTGTAATTAAAGCCAAGGCCATGTTCCAAGCGACATGCCTCATTGTACGAGTCAGGGAGAAGAACATTAGGAAATGCATCTTTCAACAACTTGATAACCATGTTAAAGGATTTAACACTCCAACCACCAACTGTCTTGATATGAAGCAACTTTACGATAAATGATAGCTTTGAGAACTTTAGGCATGATGGATAGAGTGGACGACGTGCATCTTCTAACAAGTCAGCAAAGTTGGCACCTGGACCCCCTTCTGATACACCATGAGTAGGTCTATGAACGCTGTCTGAGTGGTCCATAGAGGCTCCATGCTGAATGTCATCCAGCATCTCATCCATATCATCAATGTAGCCATCATTCAAGCTTGTCTCATCACCAGAATTTAAGGAACTAACATCCAATACTTCATCCTCACCATGGAATATCCAGGCCTTATAAGAAGGATCAATCCCTATGATAAATAAATGGTCTTCGACCACATTTATTGGTTGGAAGAACATATTATGGCATCTACGATACGGACACCTAATGTCAAATCCTCCGGGTGCGTGTTCCCGAGCCATAGCGATGAACTGGTTAACCCCCGATGCATATTCGTTAGACACAAATCTATCTTCAATATCCATCCACGTCTTGTCTATCTAGATATGATGCCACAAATGAAAGTGTGAAATGTAATCTCTATTGATGAATGTACAAAGTTCGAAACAAATAGCAAAATAATGAAAGACAAAATAAAAACAATTAAGCAAGTTGTTATTCTACTTGCTTAAGCCTATATCTATTTAATAAATAAAAAAACCTGGATAATGAAATGGAAAGACTTCACTCAAGGACTATAATGATAGTTGTTGTCCGGGACTCTCCCCTCTAATTTGGATATTTCATGTTGATATAGAACCAATATCAACATGGTATACATTGTAAGGACAAAGTAAAGAATATAGTGTACAGTGTAGGATATCTTAGATGGTTCAGGCAATGGCCTAGCCATAGCCAAGCTTCCAAGTTTGGCTAGAATATTAACTTTTGACTATACCAAATGACTTTTAGCTAGGTGAGTCCACATTGGACTAGTCATCTTAAAGTGAAAATAAGAATATAATATTATATAGTTTAATAATATTTTACTGCATTTTTAAATTGTATATTTTGGCTGGAACACTTCATAAATAAGTAGAAAAAAACAAAAAATCTACCCCAAGAAAGATCCAACACAGTGTTCAAATTTTAACAGGTTCCAGCTAAATTTTAACGCATTTATAGCAGACAAACAGTCCACAAATATGCAGAAAAATAGTATAGAAATAAAAGTCATCATAAATAAGATAAACTTGTTGTTTTGTTTTGCTGATCTGGTATGCAAAGAATACAAACTGGTATGCATGTGTTCTGTTTTACAAAGAAGAACACCTACTAACATTTTATTCTGATCTGGTATGCATGTGCTCTAGTTTTGGGTGTGCTCACATGAGAGGTAGACAAACAGACATTCAAAAGAGCCCAGTGGCTTGAAACTTCATAAGGCTGGCATTTATTACTAAATCATATACATCACAACCCAAAAACAGTTTACAAAGTACTTCAGGTATGCCTAAAATTTCAGGTTGGTAGTGTTCACCAAATAGTATTAGTTTGTATATTTTCTTAGCCTTTTCTCACAAACACAATAAACCAAATTATTTATACATAAAAAGTAATCTAAACACACAAATTATTTATATATACAGATTAGGATACATTGGATTCAAAGGTCTTCAACAAAATAAACGAAACAAACAATTTAGTTTAATAAAAGATATTCCCTAAGTCGAAAATTTTGAGATAACATACCAGATTTCAGAAATTTTATCTTTACAACTAAAAACACTACACAGTTGTATAAAAATGATTTATTTACGGAAACAACACAGTTGTATAAAAATGAAACTACAGTTGTACTATTTCCCACATATATTGTTAGTCCTATTTGTTACTGTTATTTCCCACCCGAGCAGGGCTCCGATAAGTAGTTCTTACTCCTTGGAGGCAAGTGGTATCGATAAAAGTAGAGATACTAAATGCAAGTTGTGGAGGAAAGCTTCAAACAAAGTTTTGATCGAACTAAACTGCTTAATCAAACAAAACAAAACAGGGTTGCATTATAAACTCCACATCTAAAAACTAAAATACCATATGATTCCCCAACCCAACTATATCATTGTATAAAGGTAAGAAAAACTAAAAGATGGGAGTAAACACAATCCCTGTCATTTTGCTGTGAGTATCGACAACTTCACAGCATAATGTTTCTCTATTTTGCCTTGGGAGCAATGTCTAAATAACAAACCACGTCAGTGAAATATACACTAAATTTAATAGGAATTTAGTCCAACTTAAACAACTAGACCATAAAATTATATGATGCCTGGTTATGTACAATTTTCCCAGTACCTTTAAAAAACAATATTCTGACTTGTAAAAACTAAACCACCAGAGAGTTAACTCTAAACCAAATGCAGCCAGAAAATGTACAAACAAATTGTTCTTTTCAACCAAATGCAGCCAGAAAATCTACAAACAAATTGTTCATTTCACTTGGTATTTTCCCATCCAACAAATGTCCATTACATGCAGTTAATAGAGTTGTCAAACAGAGGAGGATAATGGTTTTTTTATTTGAAATAAGCACATCCAATTGACGTTCATGGGATGTTCAACTATGTCTATGACTAAATTTCAGTTAACCAAAATAAAAAATATAACATTTAATAATCGTACATTATTAAACTAACAGATTGCATGAACTATCTACTAAGGAAATAAAGAGGGAAACAATAAAACTTGAGAGTAAATGATTGGGTTGACCTTGCTGGATTCGCCCTAGATCCCTACGGTATAGGAATATAGTTCAATTGATATCAAGCACTAATTAGTGCTGAGGATCGCAACTCGCAAGCTCGCCACATAAATTCGTCATCCACAATTGATTCTTGTGTGTGAGGATGGCCTGAGTTGTAGAAATTGTTGTCGATTTCAACAATCAACTAAGTCGGCTACCTAAAGTTTGGGATGGATTTCGGCGCAGATGGTGACTGAGAATGGGAGAGAGGATTTTATCGGTGCAGGTTTTTGAACAAAACCCAATATGGAGAATCGTCGTGGCTATTACGAGAAGGTGGTGGTAAACTATGGAGGTCAACTGGTTAGGGCATGGGTTTTCTAGAATCTCGTGGGAGGAGATCTTTCGCGGGAAGGAGAAGAGGCAGAGGGAGAGGAAAGGGAAATATGTGGGTATAATTACAACATAAAGTTTATTGCAGCGACAATAGCCGCCCCAATAAACTTGTTGACAACTTAATTAGCAAGCGTCTAACTATTATCACCGGGGAAGACTTCGCCAGAAAAAGATACTTTTTGTGGCCAAATTCTGAGATGTCACAAGCTTAGTGTCTCAATAGGACAAACAACCTTTTTGCCACCAGATTTTTGTTGCCGGAAAAAAAAAGTGGCCGCAAAAGCCACTTTTGTTGTAGTGGCTTGTCTCCCTATGTAAACTTTGATGCTTAAGTCAGTAACAGTATAAGGATAAGTGTATATAAAATGAAGATGAAACTACTTGTTACCTCTGCTGAGTTATTTATAGAAGGATGTGGCGTGATGACGATTAACTCTGGTCACTAGCTAGTCTCGTGTGCTTATCCTTCCTGATCCCTTATTAATTGGAGAAGATATCTCCTGTTTTATAGAAGTTATCTTACTTAGAATATTTACGTCCAGTTGTGGGCCTCATCCCCATTTATTTGGGGTTATCTTATCCTGTGATTGTGGTTACGAGCCCTCTAATTTGTGGGGCTTCTAACTTTAAGCTTTGAATAAGTCTTCTTGAACTTATGGATGGGTTTAGCCTTAGAGATGGGCTCGAAGCCCAAGGGTCCAAATGTCCCCTTCAATTACCCAGCTAATTTCCTTTGTGCTGGCACATGGGAAATTAAACAATCAAATTTTTTTTTTTTTATTACTTATCGCGCTAGTCTGTAAGCATTGATTCATTCTTATCCTTCTTCTGGCTATAGCCCATGCTAGGTGACGTGCACTAGCTTCCACCCTTTCTTTTTTAAGAAAGACGTGGCTTGCGTCAGCCATAACTGTTCCCGCTCATTTAATAGGTTTTAAAAACAAGTGTAACTACCAGCTCAACCAATCCTTTAGATTCCCAAGAACCCTCATGATTACCTTTCTCTTATCTGCTTCACACGCCATTTACCTCCCGTAGGCATTTTCTTTATTCTTCTTTGCTCTTTCGTCTTCCTCATTTTTCTTCGTATTTCCTGATGCTTCTGTCCTGTTTCTTCGTTCTTCCTTTCTCTTTGGATTCCTTCGTACTCCTCTCTACTTTCCTCGTGTCTCCTTTCTTCCCAATGAGATACTCATTAGGGATTACCCCATTTCTGCCAACTAGGGGCGTGTCCCTGATGGTAAACACCTGTTATTGGAGTTGACTGACAGTCAACAAAATCACGTGAACCTTGTTCGTGAATGGGCGAAGGACCACGACCACGATCGTCTGTGGTCAGAAGACCTTCCTCGAGTATTGACAGATTCTTTTCGGTGCCCAGTCACGCCCATGTCATGGGGAAAAACTCAAATCGGTTCCCCTTCTGACGAAATGAACTGCTCCCCAGACTGGGGGGCCAAAAATGAAGCGCCCTCGTAGCGAGGGCGCGACGCCTGTTGGTGCTTCTGGTTCTCTTGGGAAATTGTTGCAGGGAGTGTATGTGGATGTGACTGTTCCGAGGGTGGATATGTCGGTGTTGTCCCCTATTAAAGCCTCCTCGTCAATGAGCCCAAATCTTGACAATCTAGGCACTTCGATGAAGCAGGCCCTCGAGGACCTCCCGTTGGCCTATGATTTTAGACCCCATTCGGGAGATGATTCTGTGAACGCCTCCTTCGAATTCCCCTTGGTCTCTACTATGGACCCCACGTCTAGTGGCAGGGGGGCTTGATGTTCCCGCCTTTGCAATTTGTGACACTGTGACTGAAGCTGTTGGCAGCAGCACTGCCCATCAAGGGGGCCTAAACTCTTCTCCACATTCCCTGCCTACAAATATTTCAGGCGACAAGACTCTACCCATAAATCAGAATAGGGTGTCCATCCATTTGCCGACTCCGTCGTCATTTGGTGGGGAAGTTACCCCTCATGAGGGCGGCAGTGCCCTTAAGGATCAAGTGGGTGTTGAAGTAGGCACATAGTGTGAAGATCGGGTTAGTGGGTTACTCAGAGTCTGCCAAGATGAGTCAGTGAGGGAACAAGTCGGCGCCCGTGTCGAATATGTCCTGTCCGCGCCCACTCCTAAAGTTACCGTGGCCCTAGACCTTAGCTTAGGGCAGCCAGCATGAGCTGAGGCCAATGTAATGGGGGACATTAGTCAGGTGGAGGATGCTGGCCCTCGTGCTTTTACGCTTCCGTCAGAGGTAGTCGTGGAAATAACTAGGTGCCTGAGGAAAATGTTAGCTTCAGTAAGGTTCTTCTTTGGTTTTATTCATGCTTCTATGTAGGTGTCTTTTAGTGCTAGTATGGGACTTTAGCTTAGCATTTTGTGCTTGTGCAGAATGTAGAAGCCTTGGCGTCCTGGATCGAGGAGGAGAGAGCTTCTTTGGAGGAGGAGGTTAGTGAGAGGTAGAAGTTCTGCTAAGCAAGAGAACGACCGCCTTAAGGCTGAGAGGGACTTCCTGCAAGGTTGTCTGGAACAGTCTGATGGTTATGTTCAATCCCTGGAGGCTGACCTCGACTCTCTTTGTAAGGAGCATCCAAATTTCGCTCTGAGCTCCTTCGTGTCGAGAGCCTCCATGCCCGCGATAGCTTTGCCTTGAATGTGGCGGAGATGGAGAGAGCTGCCACAAGGGTGGTGGTACTACACCTTAAGGGGGCTCTAGACTCTTCCGGGCGATCCCGGTTGGACGCTGAAAGAAAGTACAAAGAGGCAGCTGCTACCTTGGCTTGTTCTGAAGAAAGGTGTGAAAAGGTGACTAAGGAGTTGGCTCAGAGGAATGAGACGTTTTGGAAGGAGCGCCATGAGAAGGACACCAAGATCACAGAGCTTGACAAGTATAAAAAGGATCGCTTAGAGATTGATGCCCCTCAAGATCGGACGATTGGCACTGTGGCCAAGTTGGCTAAAGATGTGAACGAGCTTCGGGAGGTGCGGGGAAGGTTGGAGCCTCAGCTAATTGCCTCGAACAACCAAATTATTCGACTGCACCCTTAGCTAGCTGCCACCAGAGCTGTTTGAGACATGGCTTTTGGATACGAGAATGGTGCGAGTCTAGTGCACTTGAAGATGCACCTATTGGCCAACCCTCAAACCGACCTGAGTCGTCTAAATTTGGAAGACTTCAAGCCTGATGTCGCTACCTGTCAATATGCAGATTCAATGGGTCGGGACATGATGCTAGACACCTTTCCATGTCCCCCGTCTCAGGAGTGAAAAATTTTCCTTAATTTGAATTGATTGTTGGGCCCTATTTTTGGGCGCTTGTAGATTTTGTACTTCTTTCAAGTATTTTGGTTGTTGGGCCCCTGTTTTTGGGTTTTTGTAAATCCTGCACTTCTTTAAAAAATCTTGGTTGTTGATCAATACTACTTTGCTCCTTTTCGCATTTTGGTTCTTTTTCGCGGCATTGTTCACTGTTTTAGTCCTTCATGTCCACGGGCTTGCCTTTGTACTTGGGTTTAGTGGATGGTTGTCTTGTGAAATTTTGAGTCATGGGGTCTCCTGAGCTCCATGCCTTTGTGGATTGCACTAGGAGTGTGTTAACTAAAGCCTTTCCACCCTTTGCGCTCACCCTTGCATTTTAATGGCTAACTTTGGAGAGGGTCGTGTGGTTTTTCTCACCTCTACGCCCATTCGTTGGTGAACTTTGGAGAGGGTCGTGTTGTTTTTTTTACCTCCACGCCCATTCGTTTGCACCGCAAGTGTGTCACTCGACTTTTGGTGGCTATCTTTGGAGAGGGTCGTGTGGTCTTCCGACCTCTACACCCGTTAGATGGCGATCTTTGGAGAGGGTTGTGTGGTCTTTCTGACCTCCACACCTGTTTGTTTGTACCGTGAGTGTGTCACTCAACTTTTGGTGGCTATCTTTGGAGAGGGTCGTGTTGTCTTTATGACCTCCACACACCTTCATTGGCGAACTTTGAAGAGGGTCGTGTGGTCTTCTTACCTCCACCATTCGATGTCAATCTTTAGAGAGGGTCGTGTGATCTTTTTGACCTCCACGCCCGTTCGTTGGTGAACTTTAGAGAGGGTCGTGTGGTCTTTCTGAGCTACATGCCTGTTCGTTTGCACCACGAGTGTGTCACTTGGCTCTTGGTGGCTAACTTTGGAGCGGGTCGTGTGGTCTTTTGATTTCCATGCCCGTTTCATTTTTACAATATTTGATTAAAGTATACATTCTCAAAAAAGAATATTGTCTCCGAAATAAATATAGATGCATAAAGAGATAAACTTTCTAAGGATAGAACCTTTTTAGGTGCTAAGCATTTCGTGGATGCTGCAACTTTCTTCCCTTGCTATCTTTGAGTCAATATGATCCTGGGCGGCTGGTAGCAGTTACTACGTAGGGCCTTCCCCACCATGGACCGAGCTTCCCTTGATCTTGGGTGGTGACTTCTGTTTCTCTTAGGACCAGATCGTCGACCTTAAACAACCTTGGTTTGACCCGTTTGTTAAAATATTGCTCAACAGTTCTCTTGTTGAGGATGTTCTGGACTTCTGCTTCCTCTCTTATTTCTTCAAGGTGGTCTAGTTGTTCTCCAAGAGCTTGGTCGTTCTCAGCCTGATCAAAGTGTCTGGTTCGGTGTGTTGGTAAGGTGACTTATGTGGGGGTGATTGCTTCGCTTCTGTATGCCAAAGTGAAAGGTGTCTCCCCTATTGGGGTTTTTACCGAGGTTCTGTAAGCCCATAAGATTCCTGGTAGCTCTTCTGCCCATTCGCCCTTCCGATTGCATACTTTCTTCTTCCAAATTTTGAGTAGGGATTTGTTTATTGATTCTACTTGCCCGTTTGCCTGTGGGTGGCCTGGTGACGAGTATTTCACTTTTATCCCGAGCTCCTGGCACCAAGCCCTGTAATGCTCAGAGTCGAACTGCTTCCCGTTGTCTGAGATTATGGCATTGGGGATCCCGAACCTGCACACAATGTTCTTCCACAAAAACCTGGTTTTGACCTTAGCTGTTATGGTAGCTAGGGCTTCTGCCCACTTCGTAAAGTAGTCAACTACTACTCACATGTATTTAACCTCGCCCTTTTTAGGTGGGAATGGTCCGACCAGGTCGATTCCCCATTGGGCAAAGGGCCATGGGGAAGTGACGGGTGATAATTTTTCTGGTGGGCAGTGCGGAACTGGGGCGTATGCTTGGCACTGGGCGCATCTCCTGGCAAACTGTTTGGTGTCCCTAAGGGCGTTGGGCCAATAGTACCCTGTCCTTAGGGCGTTCCTTGCTAATGCTTTCCAGCCTAAATTTTTACCGTAGACGCCCTCTTGTATTTCTGCAAGTATATATTGTGCTTCTTCGGGTGAGATACATCTTAGTAATGGTGTTGTGAAGCCCTTCTTGTACAAGACGCCGTTGATTTTGACAAACTGTGTCACTTTCTTCTTAATCTTCCTTGTCGCCTCCTTCTTTTCAGGGAGCTTCCCTATCTCCAGATATTTTTCCATTTCAATGGCCCATTCTTGCGTTCCGGGTCATATCTATTCTATCGAGATTCCGACGGTTGGCACTTTGATTAGCCTCCTCTGTACTTCCCATGGTAACTCTGCCTCGTCCCTAGCCAAAGCTGCCTTTGCTAATTTGTCCACCATAGAGTTGTCCGCCCTCGAAATTTGCATTATGGAGAAGTATTCAAATTGGTCGCGTAGTGCTAGTACTTGCTCGAGGTATTTTTTAAGCTTTTCTCCTTTAGTGGTGTAGGCCCTTGTGACCTGGTTTACCACTATTTGAGAATCTACCTTAACTTCTACTTGCTTGGCGCCTAGCGCCTTGGTGGCAGATAATCTTGCTATTAAGGCTTCGTACTCCGCCTCGTTATTGGTGACCCTAAAGGTGAGCGTTGCCATATAAGGGGCGGGTAGCACCCCTATCTCTGTGCGTGGTGAAGTTCTTCCAAATCTGAGGAGATTCACTCTCTTTATAGATGTTTCTTTCCTTCTTTACAATAGTTGAGTCATACTTGCTTTATGAATTCATTTCCTTTTGCGTTCCTATGTCAATTTGCCTTATGAAGCCATTTTCTTTTGGTGATAGACTCCCAATAAGCTGGATCTAGCTCATTTTATCCCCAACACAGATGAAATTCAAAGTTAGCATATTGTACCATCAGGCCACATTATTTACTTGACAATTACAAGAAATCTTGAGTAGAAAAAACTCGTCCGAATTTTGAAAAAAAATTGGCCTTCTGACCTATCCATCTGTATTACCCTTAATTCATAGATGGTACGGACAAACTTCTAAATTATAGTTGGGTGGTGTTTATCTATCATATAATTGTTAGTTTTAGGAGTCTTTTTTTTTTTTTTCCCTAAAATACTAGTAGTCCTAGACCTTCCTTTACCTGAGTTTGGACTCTTAAAAACACATATCTCTTGCATCTCTTACTGTGTAACTACCAGCCCTGTCTGAAAGGGACTTTCGTTTATGACAAATTAGAAGACAATATGCAGCCAACCAAGAAATACTATCTAGCTAATTACTTGACTTTTTCATTCTTTTTTTTTTTTTTTTTTTAAATCTATTTAAATATAACGGCGACATGAACACGTACATGAATGCATGCTTGATTGTAAAGTTAAGCAAAATATGAAGAAAAATCAAATTCACTTGTTCGTGTAAAAAAGGATCAGGTCTCAACCATTGTAGGAACTTTCCAGTAAGGCAACAACCCTCAAAGTCGTTTTTGGAATGCTCCAAGCTCTACTTGAGCATCCAAAGGTGGAATAAAAAATAAAATGAAATTTGTCTTGTTTTTGCCTTGCTAGGAAACTTCCTGCATGTGATACGTACGTACCCTGAATAAATTAAAGTCTAAAATATTGTTTGAATATGCAGATTGAACATATATATATTAATATGCTCTAAGAATTTAGGGAAAATGCTTGATAGAATTTATTTAACATTTTCCGCTTAAACATGAAATTTCTCAGCAAGTGAGATTAGGATCTCATAAGGGTTATTAATCAAGATTATTAGGCTAATTAACCAAGATCATGCCATATGATTATATATCCCTTCATTAGGACTAGTATTAATCAAGATTTGCACTAATCAAGTTCATCCATTAATTAAACTTGATCAGGCTACGCTAAAGACAAGCTTAACTAGATGACTAAGCATGCTTAGTTCACACATTTAAGTGAAAATGATTTGTCATATCTATTATAAATAATTTGGTGATTTTGGAGAGCTACTTATCGGGTCTAGAATCTCTTGATTAATTAGGTGGTTCATGGTGGTGGGAACAACTAGCCATGGCTGTATGTTCAAACTAATTTTTAGTCCTAGTGCAGCCACCCCATTTGCTGTCTAATTGATTTCGATTTTTAACCACAGCTCAATAAATATATGAGGACTAAGAATGCTTTCAAACAAGAGATCAAGGACAAGAAAGTTACTAAAAAATTAACCCCGTTTACAGTTAATGGATTGCACTTAGTGCTATTAATCACTCTTTATTTGGAATAAATTACCTAAATTTGACCTAAATTATTATGAGACACTCTAGACTGATCTTAGCATGTACATCACCAGCTTGGGAAGAATCCGGTGTCGAAGTTAGCCCTAGTGGCCAGCATGTGTAGAGATGGTTTGCCTGGCAATTTGCAGTCCAACAGCTTGTATTTTCTCAAGTTTTGGTCTAATCTAGCATTACATCCGACTCTAAAGTGATATGGCTATAGAAAAACCATTAACATTTAAATTAAGTCATTTTCATGGCTTGGAAGGGAGGAGAAATATAGAAAAAAAGGGGAAAGAACATAAAGAAGGTACGATAGGAACTCTAAACTAAACTGAGTTTGATCTAAAGTGAGTATGAATTTGATCGTACTTACCTATCTCTAGCCATCTAGATGGTTATAATGCATTATTTTTGAACAGGGCATGGAATATTGTAGGCATTCCTGACGTGAGCAAAGGCCAGAGGCGAGTTCATTCATAGCCTTTATTTCACGAGACAAAAGATGAGCACAAGGAAAAGAAACATTGAAGACACAACACAAGTACACCACAGCATGCAGAAAATACCATGCAACAAACAAGTTGATGAAACGCACAATGCAACAGCTAAAAGGTGGAAAGCACTGGCACAAAAAAGCAAAGCAACAAAAGGAAAGCATGGGGCAACAAATCAACCTCAAAGGCTGCACTGATTACACACAAAAGCAAATAAAGTGATGAAAGACATGAAAAGCAATGACAAAGGCAACAGACTGCAATAGATTGCTTGTAAATCAGTAGAAGATAAAAAGTTAACTTTAGGACTCTTCCCTTTGGTCTTTTCTATTTTTCTGTAATGTATATATATATATATGTTGCAAGACTTTGTATAGACGATTCAATGGAATAAGAATCAATTCTTCTCTCTATTGAGATTTCATTTCGAGTTCCTGTTTCCACTTCTAACATGGTATCAGAGCAGGTTATTTGTCCTACTGTGTTTGCTTAAATTTGCAAACAAACTTCATTTTCTATGCCATGAAATCCTCCTCTTCTTCTTCTCCTACTTCCCTTGCTAAGGACCCAAGCAGGCCATTCTTTCTACATCACAGTGACAACGCTAACACTATCATTGTATTACCCCCATTAATTGGTTCAAATTACATATCTTGGAGCTGATCAATTATGCTTTCCATTTCAATAAAAAACAAGCTAGGCTTCCTGGATGGCACCATTACTACTCCTGAGTTATCAGATCCCTCATATGTGTCATGGCTGAGATGCAATAACATTTTGTTGGCTTGGATCCTGAATTATGTTTTGAAGGATATTGCTTCTAATGTATTTTTCATGACCTCAGCTAAACATGTTTGGGACAAACTTAAATAAAGATTTGCTCAACCTGATGAAGCTCGAATTTATCATCTCCAACACAAACTCAGTAGCATTGTTCAAGGGCACTTCTCTGTAAGTGATTACTTCACACAACTTAATGCTATTTGGGAAGAATTACACAGTTACAGACTACTTCCTTGTTGTTCTTGTGGAAAGTGCACTTGTGATGCCTTCAAAACTGTTAGTAAGGTCCAATAAGGAGATTATGTTTTTAAGTTTTTTATGGGCTTAAATGATAGCTATGACTCTGTGAGGGGAAAAATCATTTTACCAAGTCCCTTACCTTCATTAGATAAAACATTTTCATTGATTTTGCAAGAAGAAAGACAAAAGCAAGCAAGAAACACAGCTTTACCCATCTCAGAGTCTTCTGCTCTTCTAGCCTACCAAAACCTTCCAAACAAAAGAGAAAAATCAGATTTGGTTTGTCACCATTGTGCTAAGGTTGGACACACAAATGATAAGTGTTATAAATTAGTAGGATTCCCACCAAACTTTAAGTTTACCAAAACCAAGTTTGGAAGTAATCATGTTTGCATCATATTTTGCAAACCAAGTTACTGCACAGGTTGCCTCTTCACCTCAGGAAGCACCTGCTCCAAGTGCCACTCAATTGAATCTCCCTCAGGCACAAGCACAACATCTCATAGCTCTTGTCAATGCTCAATTCCCTCAACTAAACTTGGGACAAACCAAGCCAATTCTGCCCATTCCTGCTCTTGCTAAATTGGACACTCCTGAACCCAGCTCTTCAATCACACCCTACTCAAACTTAGCAAGTAATTATCATTGTCTCTCCACTCTCTCATTACCTGCTAATCACTCCCATCTCAGTTCTATGAACCACTGCAAACACAATTCATCTTCCCAAGATGAGCAAACTGATGTTTATAACACACCATGGATCATGGACATAGGAGCCACTGATCACATGGTGTGCTCCACCTTTTTTTTTAACAAGCCCTCTTCTTGCATACAGACTTTGTGCAGCTCCCTAATGGTACAAAGGCTCAAGTTACACACATAGGCACTGTCAGACTTTCAGAATCACTAATCTTGACTGATGTCCTACGTGTGTCCTTATTTACTTTCAATTTGATCTTAGTCAGTAAGCTCACTCAAAGACCAAATACATGCCTTTTTTTCTTAAATGATTTGTGCTTCATTCAGGCCCTCTCTTCATGGATGACGATTGGACTTGCTAAAGTTCATGTTAGCCTATATTACCCGCTGCCTTGTCCTCATGATAGCAACATCAATCCTCCTTCAACTCTCTCCAATCAAACTCGAGTCAATCAAGTAGCCACACAACAAGTTTTTGATCTATGGCACTTTAGATTAGGACATTTATCTTCACAAAGGATGAGTTTAATTCATTCTCATGTTCCTAATGTAAAGTCCAAGGATCAATCTCATTGTAAAATCTGCCATTTGGCCAAGCAAAAGCATCTTTATTTCCCTTCAAGTGTATCCACTAGTTCATTACCTTTTGACTTAATACACTGTGGTATATGGGGACCATATTCTCAAGCCTCACTTCAAGGTTTTCATTACTTTCTAACTATTGTGGATGATTTTTCTAGAGTGACTTGGGTTTTCCTGATGAAACTAAAATCAGACACAAGATCCATTTTACAATCATTCTTCCTACTTGTATACACTCAATTCAATAAGAAAGTAAAGAAAATAAAGACTGGCAGAATTTGACATAGGAAATTTCTATAAAGATCATGGCATTATTCACCAAAAGTCTTGTGTGTATACCCCTCAACAGAATGGTGTTGTTGAGAGGAAACACCAACACCTCTTAAATGTGGCCCGAGCCCTTCTCTTTCAAGCTGCATTTCCCACTCAATTATGGGGAGATGCAGTTCTAACAGCTGCATACATCATCAACAGAATATCTACACCTCTTCTTTCTAATAAATCTCCCTATGAAATGCTTCTTTTATCACCGCCTTCATATGCTCACCTTTAAGTCTTTGGATGCCTGAGTTATGCTAGCTCTAGCTCCATCAAACATCATAGAACTAATTTTGGGCCACATGCTAAACCCTGCATTTTTCTGGGATACCCTGCAAATGTCAAGGGTTATAAGCTTTATGACATAGAAACTCATTCCACATTCATTTTCAAAAATGTCATCTTCCATGAATCTATCTTTCCATATTAATCTCCCACGTCCATTCCCTTTCCAACTCCATCCTTTCCTCAAAATTTGGTACTTTCTCCTGCACTACCAGATGACACATTTTCACCCACTTTCATGTCACAATCTGTCCTAACAGATGACTCACCTTCACCCACTCACCACTCACAATCTGAAACACCTCATCCCTTAATATCTTTCCCTGCTACCTCCCTTGATTCACCTCCTCCTTCACCCTAACCTCATGAATTTCCCACCACCCCACCCCTTAGAAGTTCTACTAGAGAAAGACATCAACCTATCTATCTCCACCAATACCACAGCCAAACAGCAGTGTCCCATCCCTTCAACAATACTTCCTCCACATCCTCTTCAACACTTCACCCACTCCACCATCACTTGACCTACAAACACCTCTTCCCATCCCACTAGTCCTTTTCTGCTTCCCTTTCATTGCTTTATGAACCATCCTCCTATAGTGAAGCTGTCAAATTCAAGCATTGGCAGGATGCCATCAACACTAAACTTAGTGCCTTAGAAGAGAACAACACTTGGACTATTGCTTTTCTTCCCCTAACAAAATTGTCATTGATTGTAAATATGTCTTCAAAGTCAAGCTCCAATCAGATGGTTCTCTTGAAAGACACAAAGCAAGGCTTGTAGCAAAGGGATACACTCAAAGAGAGGGTTTTGATTTTCAAGAGACCTTCAATCCAATGGCCAAACTAACCACATTCCGTCTCTTTCTTGCCTTGGAATCCATTCAAAACTGGTTTTTGTCTCAAATGGATGTTCATAATGTCTTTTTACATGGGGATCTTGATGAGGAAATTTACATAGATTTACCACCTGGTTACCACATTCATAGAGAGCAGCTTGAGGGGGAGAAATTGGTATGCAAGCTGAATAAGTCCATCTACGGACTTAAGCAAGCATCAAGGCAATGGTTTTCAAAATTCTCTAATTCACTCACTGCCATTGGTTTTCATCAATCCAAATCTTACTCCTCTTTATTCACCAAAGGGAGTCAAAAAGGAGTCTTCACAGCACTCCTAGTGTACATGGATGATATAATAATAGGAGACAATTCTCAAAGAGAAATTGATCTGCTCAAAGTTCACATTCATGGAAAATTCAAAATCAAGGAACTTGGACCCCTCAAATACTTCCTAGGACTAGAGGTTGTAAGATCATCAGCTAGAATAAATGTTTGTCAAAGGAAGTATACCCTCGAAATCTTGAAAGACTCGGGGTTATTTGGCACCAAACCTGCCTCCACACACATTGAGTTAAATCAAAAATTGAGTTAGACCACAAATGAGATCCTACAAGACCCTACAACCTATAAAAGACTTATTGGAAGGCTCATCTACCTGACCATTACCATGCCAGACATTACCTATGTTGTAAATGTTCTGAGCCAGTTTATGGACAAACCCTCACATGCTCACTTGCATTCAACTTATAGAGTTCTCAGGTATCTCAAAGGTTATATAGGCCAGGGCATCTTCCTATCATCAAAGTCATCTCTACACTTGAAGGCCTACAATGACTCTGATTGGGCTGCTTGTCCCAAAATTAGGAGATCAGTCACAGGTTTCTGTATATTTAGTGGGGACTCATTGGTAAGTTAGAAATCAAAGAAACAAGTGATTGTTTCTAGGTCCTCAGCAGAAGCAGAATATAGAGCATTAGCCTCTACAAGCTGTGAAATTGTTTGGTCCTTGGTCTGTTAAAGGAACTCAGTATTGACCGTGCACAATCTTCTCTCTTGCTCTTTGATAACCAAGCAGTCATCCATATCACAAAGAACCCCATCTTCCATGAGAGAACTAAACATATACAACTGGACTGCCATTTTGTTAGAGAAAAGGTCTTGGCTGGAATCATCACACCTATCCACATTGCCTCAAAGTTTCAACTAGCAAATATTTTCACTAAGGCCTTAACAGTTTCAATTTTTCAGTTCTTATTGTCCAAGATGGGAATACTCAATATCTATGCTCATCTCGAGGGGGAGTCTCATGAAACAGAAGATGAGTACAAGGAAAAGAAACATGAAGACATAGCACAAGTACACCACAGCATGTAGAAAATACCATGCAACAAGCAAGTTGATGAAAAGCACAATGCAGCAGCTAAAAGGTGTAAGGCACTGACACAGAAAAAGCAAAGCAACAAAAGGAAAGCATGGGGCGACAAATCAACCTCAAAGGCTGCAATGATTACACTCAAAAGCAAATAAAGTGATGAAAGACATGAAAAGCAATGACAAAGGCAACAAACTGCAATAGACTGCTTGTAAAACAGTAGAAAATAAAAAATAAAATAAAAAGTTAACTTTAGGACTCTTCAATCCCTTTGGTCTTTTCTTTTTTCTATGATGTATATATATATGTATGTAGCAAGACTTTGTACATACAATTCAATGGAATGAGAATCAGTTCTTCTCTATATTGAGATTTCATTTCGAGTTCCTATTTCCACTTCTAACACTTTAGGACCAATACCATTTGAAGGTGGGTGGTTCGCCCCACATAAAATAGTCATGTTTGACTGGGTTTACACACATTTGCATAGAGCCCCACTCCTTTAGATGACTTATCACCACCAGGTACTCATGAGGAGCTACCTTCTAAGAAAAACACAAACCTATGCCTCATTGCTATATGTTACAAGAGGCCTCCCTCACTCAACTAGAATACATAGAGCTAGGATTTCAATGCCGGGTAGCGAATGCACAAGGAAGAACATGAATTGAATTTGTGGTTAAGTAGCTAGAACCCTAGAATTAGAGTTGAACCAAAATCTGAAAATTGAAACTATTTTTATGTTAAATTTATCTAGCCATTAAAAAAGGGGCTATGTAACCATTAATTGTGTTAATATATTGATCATATTGATTTGCTGATAGATAAGTTTTATTGTTGATTGGAATCAATAATACTAAGAACAAAGGATGGATTTCAAAGAGGAACCTGAATTGGACAAATTTGAGTTCTTAAGATGTTTATGGATGAACTAGTGTTGTAGCAGAGCATATGAACATGAAGTTGAATTATAAATCTTTCTAAAAGTTCCTAGAAACTTGGATAGAGGTTTAAATAGAGTATTTAAATATAGGATCTTTGGACTGAACATAGAAAATGGAAGAAAAAGAACTGAACTTAGTTTAATAGATGGTGAAGCTATGTGGTTGTTGTGTATAAATTGAGTATCGATCTAGCATTGCTTTTCAACTTGTCATCACATCTTAACTCACTCTATGGACGCTTAAGAACATGATGGAGGTTTTGAATTAATTCTTTGAATAGTTTATAGATGCAGGATCAAATATAAAAGATTCCAATAGGAAATTGTTAAACTAGGTGTACGTGTTCTTGGTACATGCTCAAGTATGAAGCTATTTAATTGAATAAAAAGTCAAACCTAACATGTTTTGTGTAATACTTTATCATCTGTTTTTTAACAGCCTGGCCTAGTTTATTAGGGATATACTTAAAATGGTTTTATTTGATTTATTGGTCCACAAGTTTTTAGGGGTGGGATCCGATTCCGACCGAATAGGAATCCACAAATCGGAGTTTTGGCATCTTTTTTGGACTTCAACTTCCATTCCAAGTTGAGGCTAATTCCTAGGTTTTTTTTTTTTTTAAATAAACCTCAACACTTCATTAATCAAACTTTAAGTAATACAAAGTTTATCATTTTCCAAGCAGTTTACAATAAAACCTGGAATTTCTTCAATCCATATATTTGCTTCTTCTAACTTCAAAGCTTCCTTAGCTAATGTATGAGCCACTGTATTTTTTTCTCTATAAGCAAAATGTAAAGACCAATTTGGTATGTTTTTGAACACTGAACGTATATCATCAACTAAAAAACTAACACTGGACAGATCCTCCTCCTCACTGTTAACAGTTGAGACAATAGCCTTGGCATCTCCTTCAAACATAACCTTTTGAATGTTCAACTCATTACACAAATCCAATGCCTTCCAAAGTGCATGGCATTCTGCCACTGATGGATCCTGAACATGCTTCCTCTGATCACAAACAGTTACCAATGCCTCTCCCTTCTCGTCTCTAATCATAATTCCCACTCCCATTCTCTTCCTCTTTAAGTCTAATGATGAATCCCAGTTAACCTTCACGAAATCAGCCTCTGGTAACTGCCATTTGTGTCTGTTCCCGTCTGCACTTGATGGATTAACATCCTGCCTTTGAACCCTTTGAGAATTCATGTACTCTTCAAGTCCTGCTATAGCTGAAGTGAAGATTTTCATAGGGCAAGAGAGTCTCTCCTCAAAAACACATTCATTCCTCCTAAACCACACTCTTCTAAAAAGGACTACCATCTCTTCAAGCTGTGACATTTTCAGTCTTTCGATCAATTTCTCCCACAGCTGCATAAAATCAGCCTCCTTACAGCTCCATTTATGTACTATACTTCTCTCATCAACCCATATATCGTTTGATGCTTTGCACTCCCAAAGAGCATGCATAACTAATTCTTCTTCTGAAAAACAGATGGGACAACTTGGATCCTGCACTACCTTCCTTTTGAATATGTTCTTGGTGGGAAGCAAATTATTTGCTGCTTTCCATAAGATCAACTTGACCACTTCTGGAACTTCTAAATCCCAAATATTCCTCCATCTCTTATCTTCCATTTCTGCATCTGAACTTGAACCTCTACTATTTCTCAATCTTTCAAGTTGCAGATAGTATGCATTACTGACAGTAAAAGCCCCTCTCTTTGATGGACCCCATATTATTTTATCTTGTGTATTACCTCTACCCAAGGGAATATTAAGAATTTGCTCAGCCTCTTCACTTGAAAAAATGGCTCTCACTCTGCCTTCATCCCATGCCCTATTCTGTTTGTCAATCAACTCCTCCACCTTTGCATCTTCCCTCAGCACAGACACGAGAGACTGAACTGAAAAAGATGATGGTGTTGGCATCCATTTAGAGCCCCAGATTTGAATCTTACTACCATCCCCCACTCTCCACCTTAATCCCTCAAGAAGCAAATCTCTTGCAGACCAAATGCTTCTCCATAAGAAAGAGGGTTGATAGCCAAGCTTTGCCTCCAAAAAATTTGATTGCCCAAAATACTATTCCTTAAAAACCATAGCTGCTAGAGAATCAGAATATTTAAGAAGCCTCCATCCCTGCCTAGCTAAGAGAGATAAATTAAAGCTCTCCAAGTCCCTAAATCCCAGGCCTCCCTTTCCTTTTTGCAATCCCAAAAATTCCCATTTCTTCCATTGGATACCCCCCTCAATGTGCTGCTTCCTCCACTAGAATTTAGAAAATAACCCATTCATGTCCTTACACAACTTCATAGGAAGCTTGAGCACACTCATGGTATATGTAGGGATGGATTGTAGCACTGCCTTTACCAATACTTCTTTTCTAGCTTGTGAAAGGAAGCTATTTTTCCAGCTGGAAATCCTCTGCCAAACCCAATCTTTTAATACTCTAAAAGAGTTGTATTTAGATCTTCCTACCAGAGCTAGAAGACCTAAATATCTCTCATAACTACCACAAACCACAGAAGCCCCAGCCACCATAATCCTTCTCTTATCCTCCTCATTGGTATTGCTACTAAAGAAAACATAAGTCTTCCCTTTGTTCAGAAATTGTCCTGAGGCTTGTTCATATTTATTTAACAGCTCTTGAGTCTTATCCCATTCTTCCAACTTGGCTCTTCCAAACAATATACAATCATCTGCAAAGAAGAGATGATTGATACTTGTCCCCCCTCGAGTCACTTGTACACCTCTAATCAAATTTTGTTTCTCATAGCATTTAAGCATCGAGCTCAGCCCCTCAGCACAAAGGATGAAAAGGTAAGGTGACAAATGGTCACCCTGCCTTAACCCCCTTGAAGGCTTAAAAATGTGACCAACCTTTCCATTAATCAACACAAAAAAGGTTACTGAACATACACATTTCATGATAAGCTTCACCCATCTCTCACAAAACCCAAGTCTTACCATAACTGCCTCTAAGAACTTCCATTCCACTCGATCATAGGCCTTGGACATGTCTAATTTGATGGCCATACTTCCCACCCTCCCCTTCTTCCTTGTTTTCATTGAATGAAGCATTTCATAAGCTATCATAATGTTGTCACTAATCATTCTCCCAGGTAGAAAGGCACTTAGAGTGGGAGAAATGATAGTTGATAACACTTTCTTGAATCTGTTAGTGATAGCTTTTGACACAATTTTATAAATGACATTACAAAGACTAATTGGTCTAAAATCACTGACCATCTTAGGGTCTTTCACTTTTGGAATCAAAGCAATGAACGTATAATTAAGAGCAGGATCCATAGAGTTACCATTTAGAATAGATAAGGCTGCCTGGCACACTTCTTCAGCTACTACCTTCCAATGGTTTTGGAAAAAACAAGCTCCAAATCCATCTGGACCCGGGGACTTTAGAGGTCCCATTTGCTTGACTGCCTCTTCCACCTCCTCCCTTGAAAAGCTCCTCGAGATCCAATCATTCATGTCTGGGGTAACCTTTGCTTCAATACCTCCAATACAATCCTCTATTTCCTCTTTAGTGGGATTGTTTGTCTGAAAAAGATTCATAAAGTACCTCCTGAAAGTTTGCTCAATTTCTTCATGCCCAATAACTCTCCTATTACTTTCATTCATCACTTCTCTAATAAGATTATTTTTTTTTCCCTTGATTGGCACAAGCATGGACATACTTTGTATTTCTATCTCCAAGCTTGCACCAATTTGTCTTTGCCCTCTGACGCCACCTCAGATCCTCTTTTTCCAGCAACAGGTTCAGTTCCTCCTTCACTCTCCTTATCTCTAGTGCATTACCACTATTTTCATCATCTTGAAGCCTATGCAGTAACCTTGATTTTTCCTCAATGTCCTTTTTTCCTTCATTACTTAGCTTCTTACTCCACTTATGAAAAACTGATTTACTATTCTCCAGTAACTTCACCACCTTGTTCGAAGGATTCCTCCCCACTTCTTCCTTCCTCCATGCTGTCTTTAGAACTAGTTCACAGTCATCTTCTAAGGCCCAGCTTGCCTCATACTTAAAAGATCTCCTCTTAACCCCTTCAACTTCTTTTTGCTTCAGTAAGTGAACTAACAAAGGTTTATGGTCAGAAGAACTAGCCACTAGAACTTCAACTCTTGACTCCATATACACCTCTCTCCACTCAGTGTTTGCAACAACCCTATCTAACCTTTCCTTGATAAATGATTCATCACCATGCAGATTACTCCAAGTAAATCTGTCCCCCTTCCAACCCAAGTCATAAAGGTTCCCATCAATAAGAACCTCCCTAAATAAAGCCAGGTCTCACTCTTCCCCCTTCCTTTTCTCTATTAACAAGGATTTCATTGAAATCCCTCACCACACACCATCCAACTTGAGTTTGAGGTTTAAAAGATTTCAACAAGTCCCATGATTCCTTCCTTTTAGCCGTTTCAGGCTGACCATAATAACAAGTCAGCAACCATCATTTTTCAACCCCTTCATCCCAGATCCAAGCATTAATATGCCTTTGGGAATAATTCACAATTTCTACTTCCACATTAACATTCCAATATAATGCCAAACCACCCCCTTTTCCCACTGGATCCACCGTAATACAACCCTCACAATCTAACCTCTTATTAAGAAACTCAATCTTTTTTCTTCTAATCTTAGTTTCCATGATGAAAACCAAGCTGGGTTTATTTTTCTATGCCATCATGCAAAGATCTTGAACTATCCGAGGATTCCTCAATCCTCGGCAGTTCCAACTTAAGATTTTCATAATGTTTGGCGGGGCTGAAACTCAGCCTCCGCCACTTCAACCACACTGCCTTCTCCCCCCACACCACTGCTCCATTTCCCTTTTTTTTTCTATTTGTTCCACCTTCCTTTCCTCCTGCCACAAGTTCCTTATTTCTCTTTTTATTAACTGTAGTAACTGTTGTACAGTCCCTCTTTCCTTGCTTTCCTCTTCCATGTTCCTTTTTTTATGGCCTGCTCAACTTCCTTCCAACCCTTATTCTGAACTGCATCCTCAACAGGCCTTAGCTCTCTCTCCCCATTTTCAATGCTCATACCACTTGCTTGAAAAACTGTCTCATCTCTCAGCTCCACCTCAAATAGTTCTATCAGGCCCTCCTCTGTATTAGTAGTAGGAGCAAACTCCTCTTCCCTCCCCTTATTAGAGCTTTATGAAAAATCTTCATTTCTCTCTTCCTCACCACTCAGTTTTTCCCCCTCACCTCCATCTCCCTCTCTACCCCCCTTTGCATCTTTATTTTCTCTCTTATCCTCACCTTGAGACTACCTAGTATCTTCCCTCCACTTATTTAACCCCTCTTCCCTCCTGGAAAGATTACTAGCATTATTAACCCTTTGAAACTGAGAAGCCCTCATCCACGTACCATATTGCTCCTCTTTGTTTTTTGAATCCTCCAGTACACTGCAACAACCAGTTATCCCATGAGCAATGCATCCACAGGAGAAACAAATGCGTGGCATTTTCTCATAGCTAAGGGACCCAGACACTCCCTTCCTTTATCTTCAGAGTACGACCTCTTGCCAAAGGCTGTGTCAAATTCACATAAATCCAAAACCTCAGATAACTTCCCCACCCACAACCATCATCCTGAACATCAACTTCCTCAACCTTACCAACTGTACTCCTGATCTGTACTCCTCTTTCTTTGATCACGCATGATAAAGGCAAGTTATGCATTCTGATCCAGAAGCTTTCATGATCAAAACTTATGCGATGAAGAGGAATATGACCCTCAAACTCCTTCAATACTAACAGATTGTTATCGAAGAGCCAAGGCCTTCCTGCTTAAACTCTTTGCTTATCCTCTTGGTTTTCAAAGACCAGGACAAACATGTTCAAACTAACCTCCATGAACTTAGTTGCCTTACTGATTCTCCATATCTTCGTCATTGTTGCCTCCAGTGCCTCCCTGCTTATGGTTCTAGACGAAGCCATTCTTCCCACTAAGCTTCTTTGCTCCTTGTATCTCAGTTCCTTAGGAACATTATCTTCTATAGCAATATCAGAGACTTCTTCTTCCCGTAACCTTAATTTCTTCCATTTCTCTTCCAAAACCTCTATTGCTCACCCACTTCCTTCTCAGAGACCACCTTCCGAGCACCTTAGGTCCCTTACGACGAGAACCTTCTCTGCAGATACACTCGTAGCCACCTTCGACCACCGTACTCCCACTCCTACAGCCCTTGTACGATTCTTCTTTACCACCACACACCACCCTGATTCCACTACTTCCGTTATAACCGTTTCCACGTCCCACTCACTTCACTCCACCCATTTTCCAGAGAGAGAAAAAGGAGGAGACTATAGGTCTAGGCTAATTCCTAGTAGCAACTTGGAGTTGGGTTTTTTTATCCATTTTCTTGTACTTTCTCAACAATCAAATAGAAAACAATAGTCAAATAACAAATCATTATTAATAAAAGTGCAGCCACTGAGAATCCCTCAAATACAACCACAAAGACCTAAAAGGGACAGAAATTAGTCTCGAAATACCTCCACAACCAAGAAGAGACCAAGATTTTCTTGTACTTTTTGGACGTTTATAGTTGGTAAAATGGCCTTAAAGGTTTAAAGCCCAAGAATTTCTAGAAACCCACAAATCGACCCATTTTGATAGATGCACCTCAAACGTCCCAGTAGTAAACTACAAGATGCCACTTCCACTCTAACCAAAATTCAACAGTCCTGCTCCCTTTAACTTACTCCCTCTCATCTCAGTGGAATTCCAGTAGCTTTCTTTCACTAAACTTCTCTTACACTAAACATCTTCCTCCAGCAACCCTAGATAGAGCCGAACATTTCTTCTCCACTATAAAGATTGTACGTCATCTCTCATACGGGGAGTAAGCTCATCATCTCTCACTGCTTCTTTCACTCTATTCCTCTAATTCTCTACTTCTACTCTCCCATCGTTTTTCTGTGATGCTAGAAAGCAAAGATAAATAGCCCAGTAGCACCTCAAGCTCCAACAGACAGTGCCAACCAGCTCTCCTCCAGCTTCATACCCCACTCTTGAGCCGCTAGCCACATCAAGCCCCTTTGTTTCATGGACATATATAATATTCTTATACTAAGCAGCGAAGCCTAGCTCACAGCAGCTTCTCAACCTCCACACTCTACAACTCACAGTTTTGCTTCTGCTAATGAAATTTATGAAGCCATCGTACGTACGTTGCAATCACGTTGTGCTTCAATGCAACACCGCAAAACCAGTTTAACATCACGTCCACTTTTAAGTCGACACTACGCACCAGGGCCAACAGTACAGAAGTTTGAGTCAAAGACTTCACGAGAAATTAACACATTGTTGATCATCATAATCAAGGAAAACTGAAGCTCTGACTTTTTCCACTACTAGACTCGAACAGAAAAGTACTTCACAAGATTAAAAAACGCCACGATGTAGATGAACATATACCTTTTCATGTCCATCTCTTACACTGCTGGTTGGTAGTTTACTTCGTTAATTTGTCCATTAATTGTTTTGCAAAATGATCCATCTTTTATTTATTTGTTGATAACTAATAATACATTAGTGGACCATAATAGGATGATGATAGTAAAAATTGTTAAATCAACGCTTGTACTAAAAACTTAAACTTTTGGAACAATGGATCTTTTTCGAATTTGGTCCGGAACCCGGAAATCTGTGTGAATCCGAGTGGTTATCCGCCCGGACCCAATTACGGACCCAGACTTTAATACAGTTAATCCGTAACCAGGTCCTTTTATAAAAAGACTAGACTATTATGTTTTGTGTATTGTGCTCGTCAGCTATGATTTTATAAGAAGATGATTAGTGTTCTTATGTTCTAATTTTCTAAAACTTTCTTTTAATGTTCTTATGCTCTTCAGGGATTTTAGCTTTGTGTTGTTATTACATGACCAACACCGGTTGAGTCAAAAGTTTCTTCATCTAAAATTCTATTTATTTGTTTCAGCTCTCGAGCCCTTCTTTAATGCTGCAGCCTCTCAGTTCATTCTTGGGTAATCAATACCCATCACTTTATGGCTGTCCCTGGTTCCTGTTGTTCTTGGTAAGATCTTACTTCGGTTTACTTGCTTGTTTTTCAGTTATCCAAACATCCCCTAGATTTGGATGTATGTACTGACCTGTACGTATAATGCATCTGATAAGTTTATGTTCTAAAGTCTCTAATTGTTTTGTATGTACCGCCCAACAAGAAAAATGAGCTTTTGTGATCAATTTATTGTAACTAAAAGATTATTCGTAACCAAATTTAGTTGTAAATAATCATTTCGTTAAAATTAACTGGTTGCAAATAAGCAGTTTTCATGTTCTTATTTTATTTTACAGTTGTAGGGACCTCAACCACTTAAGCTTGGTTTTAATGATGCAATTGCAAAAGTAGGTCTAACCAAGTTCATCACAGACCTTTTTTGGGTGGGGATGTTTTACCACCTTTACAATCAGGTAAATTTGTTTTCTACATATTCTTTGGTAACCGATGCTTTCTTGTTGATGAGTCATGCCAGTGGTAAGTCTTGTGCAGTGTATATTTTACTCACTTTTCTTTTGTCTGGTTTTAAATTGCAGTGCTTGTTTAGTTTTTTTGGTTTTCCAACCTAATTATGTAATGCCTTTGCAAGTACTCTACTCTTTATTCAGATTTCACTCTACTAAATACCAAATAAAAGTCTTAATAAAAAAGAAATAAGTACATATATATAAGTTTCTTTTGTCTTAATAAAAGTCTTAACAAAAGTAAGATTTCTTTTGTCTTTTGTCTGGTTTTGACAGCTGAGACCAATGGTGGCTGTTGATTTCGATGTCTTTGTCAGGCATAAGAGAATTCTGCTAAGGTTGATGTTGAGATCATCAGGGGTTGAGTTCTTTACCATGTTGATGATGTTGTATATATAAAACGAAGTTGGAAGACGTAATGTACCTTCTGAAACAAGAACACTACAGCACACAATCTCCTCCAATACACAGATTCCTCAACAAAAGAATGAGACACTCGTACACGAAGTTAAGATCAAATGCCAGATTCCATTCGTGAATCTTGACAAGGAATTTTCGAGGAATTCCCAACCTCCAAATTGTACTGAATTTCGATGAACAATCAATGAAATGATTACAAGGGGTTTGCTCTGGTTTTATACCCGCAAAGCAAGAAGATGGCCTTAAACGACCATGACTAACTCATAAAACGCGCACTACACCCCTTAAGGCAAAACTCACCGTTTCACTTAAGGCTCAAAACACACAATCATGCAATATAAAACGACACTACACAATTAAACCAAAGCGCACCGTTTCACTTAAGTAACTAACTTTCTTCTTTTATTCAAAATGTCGTTATATCAGCAACCCTCAGCTCCAAGCCTTCCTTCTCCCGCTTCCTGAAATGCTCCTCCTTCAACAGCAACCCACATTCACTTCCTTCCTCTCCAAGACCTAGCCCCCAAGCACCCGTGACATGGTGTTTCCACGAGTATTCACTTGGAGGTTCTCAAGCTCAAGCACAGATTCAAATACATTTCCTAGTATTGCAACTGCTTCTATAGTTGAGTTCATAGGCTCATCTTGATATTGTTGTGATGTATTATTATTTATTTTGTTTTTAGTAAATTGTTGTTTTGCATTATGATATAAACAACAATGTAATATGAAGTATTCATGTATTGTGTGTGTTGATGTATTATTATTTATTTCATATAAAAAAATAATAATAAGCATAAAGGCCTATTAAAAAAAAGCATTTTGAATTGTTAAAAAGATTTTTAAAAAGAAAAACCCTTTAAAAAAGTGTTTAAAATATTTTTTTAAAAAATCTAGGTGATACATGAAATTCGGATTTAAAAAAAAAAAAGTACAATAAAAAAATCTTATAATCTTTTTAAAAAAAAGTACTCATAAACCCAAATATCTGGTTACAACCCGGATGTAACCGGATATCTGGGTTTACATCCAAAAAGGCAATAAACCCAGATATCCGAGTTTACATCTGGTTACCGTCCAGGTTGTTTTTGGATTTATCCGGGCGGATAACTGCCTGATTTTTAAAACCCGAATACGGATCTGGTTATAGTCAAGTATTCTGATCCGCATCCGGTTCTACACCCCTAGATGATCAGAGGTCCTAAGTTCGAGTCATGACTCTACACTCTACCCTCATTTAATTAAATATGACTTACTATTATTTTTTTAAGGTGGGTTATAAGTCAGAAACCAAGTTTGGGTTGTCGTTAGTTTATCCATCATTTTCTTATCTATTTGCTTTTGTAATGGAATCAATCAAAATTTTAGGTCCTATTTGGTTGTCTCAACTCATTTCATCTCAATATTCAAATATCATTCATGTATAAGGATGTTGTTCTTTAGTTTTACAAACTAGGGTTGCCACACCTTCCTCATAGGTTTTAGGAAACAAGACGTCGTTGCTTGCTAGCAGCAAAACAAGTAAGCCTCAAGATAACGTCGATACCCTTCTTGCACACCCACCACCATGTGCCGAGATCCCCCTACACGATAGAAGCCACTAGCCCCATTGCCCTGCCCACGTGAAACTGGCAACCACCTTGACTCTCCCCCATAAGCCGAAGCCACCCACGCACAACGGCAATAAGTCACAGATTGCACCGCTACCCTCCAAGTTCAAGAAAGCCACCTCCACGTGCACTCAAGCCTCCGCCCTACACCATCGTCGCCCAACCACTGAAAACTACCAATGGTAGCGCTCTGCCTTGCTACACCAAAAGAGAGTAGTTCCACAACATGAACCAACCCCCATTGCATCTCAAGAAGTCCCCGCATGTCGCTCCCCCCCCCCCCTCCGCGACGTCGCCACCTGCATAGAAAGTGCCGCCAAGCACCTCACGCCACCCCAAGCCACCACTCTCTCTCAGTAACCTCTCTCTTCTCCCTCACACCTCTCTCTCTCTCTCTCTCTCTCTCTCTCTCTCTCTCTCTCTCAGTGCTCTTCCACCTCACTGACCACCCATGACTGCAGCCTAGTCCCTTGCTTCGATGCACGCCTCCTTTCCTCTCGATAAGCCTCAACCGTACCACCCTCTGCTAGTGTCTGGTTTGTTTTAAAAATAGGAAAGATTTCTTTTGTCCCCATAAAGCTTAGCATAAAGTAGAATATTTTTTATGAAATTACACTTATGCCCTTTGAGTTACAAGCCAAAGTTTGAACTTGTATTTTTATGTTGGGCGTGATTTTTACCATGGGCCTCAGTTGGTTTGCAGAAAATTAGTATAATATTTTTGAGAGGGCCTAGTCTCACTTTTTATGGTACAAAATTTTATTTTACAGAAATATTTTAGAATTAATGTATTAGTTGGAGGAATTAAATGGATATCACTAAATTTGGGAAGTAATGATATTTTAGGGTTAAGAGAATTTTAGACATTTAAAAAAAATAGGATATTTTAGCATTTCAAGTTTAAGTATCGAAATAAGTATTCGATCGAAAATTTATGGAAGCTACGTGACTATTTTATAGGCGATGATTAATATTTGCTCAGCACTGTTGTGAAAAAATTTTGAAAATATAGAAGTCCAAGTAAGCAGGGTTCTTATACTAGATTTTGCAGAAAAGAAATGAACTGACGTCGATTTTGGAAAATATGCATGTTTTGTTGTGAAAAGAAATTTAAAACAACCATAGTTATTTGTTCTGCATTACTCATGAAATCTGTATGAAAAATAAAAGTATTTTTTTGACATGACTAGTGTAGACATGAGCAAATTTTTGGCATTCTATTTTTTAACTATGCAAAAAGAGCAAATATGAAATTTATGAAAAGAGGGAAGATGTTCTAATTCTATTTTTGAATATGTTAAATGATCTGAATCTGTTCAGTACTCTGTTTGATATGATGTGGCATCTGAAAATATTTGGCATAACTTTATGATTCTGTATTTGATTTTGTTTCTGTTCTATTCCGTTACGACCTTGCCACGGATGATAATAGTGGTATACAACCCTGCTACAGGTTATAGTAGTGGTGTCTATTTGAGTGCACACTATTCGATGGCAGAGTGATTTATGTTCTGCTTGGCTATCCGTAGATGCACAACCCTACCACATGGGTTAAACTTGGTCTTTATTCTGATATGATGACGATGATGCTAAGTTATGCTATGCCAAATGATACTTTTGAATGAGAATATTTCTAAACTTCTGCTCTGATATTTTTGGTAACATGTTCTGATTCTGCATTCTGAAACTACAAATATTTTGTTCTGCATTCTGAATTCTATAAATGCTCATGTTTACATTCTAGTATATGTTCTCTACTTACTGAGTTGTTGATAACTCGCCACTTATCTCCACAATATTTTTCAGATAATTTTGATGGTTCAGCTAGAAATCAAAAGTAGGAAGTGTTAGCAAGGTTTGATGATCGTAGAGGAATAAGTATCAAATGGTATAAGTATTTATTGGAGAGTCCTATTTAGTAGATATATTATTTTATGTTATTTTGGTATTTTGGGTTACGGGTATTTTTGAGTATTTTAGAGATTTTAATTTATTTTATTAAGGTATTTCTTTAGCGTCCTTGTGGAGGAACAATGATATTTGTATTGATCTAAATAAGTTAATATTTTTATGGAGTCTCTAGATGATGTATAATTATGTTATTGGAGATTATTTTAAATAACAGGAACTAACCCTCCGAATCTCTGAGACCGGGGCATTACAAAAAAGGAAAAAGAAAATGAATTCATTCATCTGCGGGGTGTATTTTATTCTCATCCTAGACTAAAACCGACCTGTACGTATTATGTGGAACTGGACCAAGATAACTTCAAGTCCCTCTCCAACCTTTCCTTATTTATTTTTCTTTATTTTTTTTAGCTGTCCTATGATAACTGGTCCTACAATATGCTTATATCGCTCAAGTATGCATGGTAAGATAATTAAACCCACAATATGACCTGTAAAAAACCTTATTTATTTTTTGAGCTGTCTTATGATAAATGGTCCTACAGAATGTTTATATCGCTAAGTATGCAAGGTAAGATAATTCATGTTCATGCCATTATGTCAAAGTCATAAGTATTTAATTATGACCAGCATAACCCATTTAATGATCAATTCTTATTTGGTAAGCTTTTTTTTTTCTAATCTATTTGGTTAACTTAAATACAACTTGTTTCAACCCGTCTCCTATAAATAGGTTGAGCTGACCCGTATATTTATTTTGATTCAATTAACATAATTTCATATATAATGCAAGGATAACTATATAAATTATTCACAATTACAACTGGATTCAAGTTCAGTATTTTATGATTAATATTCAAACAAGAATACATAAGAAAAATTATATTTTTAAAAAATAAAATTACTTATTAGCAAAGAAAGTTTAATAGTGAGATATTAAGTAGTCAAACACTAATACTAATATTACATGCCAACAACAATATTACATGCCAACAACAACAAATGCATATCAAACTAAACGTTTATAGAATTTCTTTGAGTTATATGGATTGATTGTGAGTTCATCTGCAGTTAACCCATTTATTAATAGTTTCATATCAGGTCAACATGATTTGACCCAAATCCAGACTTGCTTATTTCGCGTCATGTTCTCTCTCTCTCTCTCTCTCTCTCTCTAAGTTGTCATGCCAAATATTATATTTGGTAGATACAAGTTATGAGCATGCATATGAGAATAAAGGGTATAATTGGTTTTGCTTTATATCATGGTTTGTTGTGTTAATGGAGCAAATAAGTTGTTGTTCATCATAGGTAGCTATATATTATACATTTAATGGCTAGAAGTTGAATCAGGCAATATACTGCTCCACTGTAATGTTGCCCTGCACCAGAGATGCGAACTTCTACTCCTTTTGTTGTTTAATAGAATCTAGGCAGAATCAATTATCAAACTCTTCCTGTAACCTTCTTCAGGTTAAACAACTAAAGTTCCTAGTTCTCTCGCCAACAACTGCCTCTTGGTATCCCACCATATATCGACTTCACCTTGCAGCAGATATCCGACATACAATACCTTCTGATCTTCAGTGCACACGTAGATCTTGAATGTTCGATCTAGGTCAATCACCCACTTCTCTTCCCTCACAGGCCCTTTGTTGCCCATGAAGTTTGGGTAATGGTACAACAAGAATTTCACATAGGGGCATCCTCGAACTTTCGACCTGTGCCCCTGCACTTGCTGTTGTTACTGTTGTTGTCCAAGTACCTCAGTCAACAGTCGAATAGCTTCCATCAAGCCTCGTCCTCCGTCCATTGGAGGATTCTATTCCTATTGATTGTTGTCCCCACTAGGGTTTCTAGGTACTCTAGCACGCACCATGTGTTACATCCTAAAACACATGCTCCTGTGTATCATATCCACGTGCTTAACCCACTACTTCAAAAATTCAAGCCTAATAAAGCACTAATATTCCAATACTATATTCTGGTACCAACTCCTAAGAACTTGTGGGTTTACCTAGAGACATATTGCTCTGATACCACCCTGTGATGGCTTCAAACTATGCTTGGGATTTGATGGAGCTTGAAGTGTCATGACATTCTACACAAAATTAAAGATGCAGTGCACCTAGCATGCATCTAATAGTATGCAGTATTCGTAGCGGATAATTTTTTTTAGCAATATACAATATATCATAATGCTGATTCCCAAAACATAAACATATTTCCATAAATATCTATATAACCAAAAGTTACATCATGGTTCTATCCAGTCTATGACAAAACAAGCATAGTATTGGAGTTGTAACTTATTAGTTACATATAAACGTAAATCTAAACTAAGTGTAAGTGTGGCATCCTATCCCTCATGAAAGACTAAGCGAGGTTCCGTGGTGCCAAGGATATTGGTGGATTGATCAACACCTAGAGGATTAATTAGGCGTATAGTAATCCTGAGAGAAATACAGGTGTATGAAACTCGTTTTAAGACTACGTAGTGGAAATATAAATGGAACACGTTGTTGTAACAACGTAAGTATGTATGTACCAGAAACTAAACTTTATTAAAATAGGAACTTCTTGCCCTTCATAACCTCAAAGCATTATATCATTTAGGATATATAAAGTTAGTTGCCTTAGGTGGCCAACTAAGCTACAAATGAGCACTTGGCTCTATTATGAACATCCTACGAAAGGCACAAGGTGACTAATGCGAACACTGGTTCGGAAACGGGTCCTAACCTCCTTAGTCAAGACTCGGGTGAGATTGATTTATCTTCTTTAAGCGTCATACCAAGGTCTGAACCTGTATCAATGTAATGCCTCAATGGAAGGCCCAAACCACATGGCCTATACTCCAAAAGTACTAATCAGTGATACAATTGGAGCCTCATTGGAACCTTATAAAAGCAAGAACTTCTCCTTCACAAGCAATGTGGGATCCCATACACCACATACCATTTTCTTATCATATGGGGTATCACAATCTACCCCTCTTAGATTCTCGAAGTCCTTATTGGGCCAGTCCGTCGTAGGTGGCACGGCTCAAGTTCCACATATTTGGCTGGGATAGACTCTGATATCATTTGTAACCCCTCAATGAAAGGCCCAAACCACATAACCTATACTCCAAAAGGACTAATCAATGATATAATTGGAGCTCCATTAGAACCATATAAAGAGCAAGAACTTTTCCTTCCCAAGTAATATGGGATCTTATACACCACCTACCCTTATCATTATCATATGGAGAGTATCACAATCAAAGTCTATGGTCCCGAGAACGAAATCATAGGTAGGTTAGGCAACTGACAAGACCGTTAATGAAAGATAATGCTATCAAGATGCAATGAAAGCATTTCATGTAAAATACTATAAGAATACACAGGTGCATGGGAGGTATCACCCTCTCTTCTTGCAGCTACTTGGCATTCCTTACAACTTGGCGAGGAATTTTACCTACTCAGTGAACACACACACAGAAGCATGGAGAGAAATCACCCTCTCAGTACGTAGTAGCCCTTTTTTATGCAAAATAGATGATAGCTCAATAGTACTATTATGGCAAGGAGTTTTCCATTTCCATATATAATATAAAACCTATAAAAACTAGTATTGGGTCAAGTATTATTCTTTGCTCATAGGCATTCATTCCTTCGGTTGCTCATAGGCACACACTTGCTCATAGGAATACACTGAAACTTGTTGCCCTAAGGATGCTACTCTACCCGGTCACAACCAACTCGAAGGCACCAGCATATGATACACCGGGGCATCCAACATCCCGACTATAAGGTGAGACCAAATACAACATCGTTCCACCCCACTCTCCAAGAAGCATTCTCCTTCTCATGTGATGTACATGGTAAGTCTTCATGGAATGGTCCCTGATAATTCTTCATCTTATACTATAATTCTCCATCTCATACTATGATTATAGACTCTCGCTAACTCCACAGACACTTGCACGCACACACTCACACTGGCATCTAGAGTTCCCATTCAAAATATCGCATCAGAAGTGAAAAACAATTAAAGCATTGAAAACATTGAAAGCATAAAAAATTCGCAAGTAAATATAGCTAGAAACAAGCGCTAGAAATATTTATTTATGCTTGAAGAAAAATGGGAGAAAATTACATAAGTGATGCAATGTCTCTCACACACAACATTCACTGCACATTACCTAGCACAATCTTAGAAGCTAACCTACATTCCTCTTGTTGGTTTCCTGCTCCTTGCTTTTTGCAACAGTCTCCTTCTTGAGCTTTTTAGTGAATAAGGTCTCAAAAGTGGGAATGTCCGATGTCCCACGTCTAGGTACTTTAAATAGAATGGAAATGTTAGATGTCCTTTTTTATGTGTCACTGACTCTACATATGCTCTTGGATTTGAGTCTCTCATTCTTATCCTATCATACTGCAATATGACAGAGACGCGTGTGAAATGAGCAACCCTAAGTCACTTCGGTTAAGGCCCACGAAATTGAGTAACCCTTCAAGGCTTGTGGAGGAAGTTTCTCCGCTGCCATGGATGACCAAACACTGCCCAAACTAGTCCCAAGTTGTACTTAATGTGAAGGCCAAAGCCACCTCACCACCTCCCTCTCTCACGGTAGCTCTAGGCACCAAAACCATGGGTTGGTTTTGCACCTTGTTTTGGCTAACACAAGCTTCACTAAAGTGTCATTCACAACCATCTCATCACCCCTCAGTTGTGTAAGAAGGTGTCCAAGTCCATTCCCTTTCATTTCATCCTTTTTCCACAATTTTCTTGGAGAGAAACCCAAAGGTCCTCTCGTACAGTTTCCTAAGTCACTTTGTTTGCCATTTTTTAAGCTTTTGTAAGTATTGTCTCACGAAATTTCCTTCATAAAGGTTGTTTCTCCTTGAGTCTAGTTTCTGTGAAAATCTTTTATGTTGATTTTCATGATCATTGGATTGGTCAAAACTTGTGTTAAGAATGGAAAGGTTATTCTGCGTGGTAAACTGGATAGTGGTTGATATTTTGGTATTTTTGACCAAGCTACCAGAAAGATCTTGGTCTGATTTTTTTATGGAGTATAGTTAACATTTTTATATGAAATTTTGATTAGGATTCGTTGTATGTCATAAGCTTTTGATGAAAGTTTTTCTTAGATCTAAGAAGTTAGAAATTGGAAAGAGTAAAACAATTTTTGTTTTGTAAAACTTGGATCTTTTGTGGTAAAATCATTCTCCAATGGTTTTGATATTTTTATATAATGATCCTAAGTCTTTGATCTACATGTTAGGATGTTAGTTTGAAGACTTTTTGTGTTATTTTTAAAGATATATTTTTTATGCATGAAGAGACTCGGTTAGGTCACATATTTGAGGTTTTTTTGTCATGGTATGTTTTAGATCAAATGATTTGATCAAAACCTAATGTTAAGAAAATCAGTTTTGAGTTTGAATGTTGAAGCCGAAAATTTGGTGTTTGATCTTGTGACTTTGTGATGTTTTCTTGATGATTCAAACCATGATAATTCTTAGAAGTGTATTATGAATATATTCAAAGTGTATTTTTGAACTTTTAGAGTTCTTGGAGATGTTTAAAAAAAAACAAAAAGACAAAAGCTTGAGAATCAAAGGTTATGTTTTTAGTTAAAGCTTGGAGTTTTGTTTTAAAAAGACTTGTGATTTTTATAAAGTGAGTTTTGTTAGTTATTCTTGTATGCTTTATAAATATACGATGTTCTAATGTTGCAATATTTCGGTTTTAAGCATTAGGAATGAGGTTGATAGAATTGCAACAAAAATCAAAGTGTTTTTGCCTTTGAAAGTTTCGGCCTAAGCATGTTTGGGAAAGTTGTGATATTTTTTTCAATTTTTCTAATTAGGTATTTGGGTTTAGGATAAAATTTACATTAAGAATGTAAATTTTGGTGACTTTTGGAGTTAGGATGTAAAATCTTTAAGTTATGAGTAAAATGATAATTTTTTCATATGTAGAGGGGTAAAATGGTCATTTTCCCAAATATAGAGTAGTAGAATGGTCATTTTCCCAAATATAGAGTAGTAAAATGGTCATTTTCCTCTATATTAGAGTTTGTATATTTCTAAATTGTTAATAATGAGTTTCTAACATTTAGAAATTCTCACTTACAGTTTCTCATATTTTACGCATTTTCTCCATAGCGCGACAATCATTGTAAGTTAGATTTTAACTTACTCTCTGATTACTATGTATGAATGTTCGTAAGGAACTAATGGTTATGTTTTTATGTTATCATATATGCCATGTTATCACGTGTATGTCTATTACATATTATATTCTATCACAAAATATTTATTTGTCACTCAATAAATTATGTCACTTAATACTTTTATGTTACACATTATGCAATGTCACACAATACTTATCTGCTACACATTATGCCATGTCACGTAATTTTATCGGTTACACGTCATGCCATGTCACGTAATATTTGTCTGTTTCATGTTACGTCATATCTTTCATCTCACGTACATGTTATCTTGCATTACGTCAGGTCATGCGTCCTTTCGTTTCATGTCATGTTATGTCTCGAGTACAATTTATGTATCTCAAGAACAGTTTTACAAGTCCAAGTATGTTTACATTTATTATGACCCTAAGTACTAGGATGTGGTAATATCCTAATAGAACTATTTTGTTTACACCAGAGTGTCTAAACTAGTGTGAAATTCTCTGGATTGACAAGGTAAAAATCAACAAGTTTCGAATGAGGCCTAATTAACTGGTCATTGAAGCTAAGTTAGGCACTAATGCCGATGGTGCCACTCACATTTCAATTTCATGTTATACGTACTCGTACTGGTGCAGATACTCGACACGAGGTATGTACATTACATGTTCCACAACAAGTGCAGATGCCTATGAACTGGCACGTATACTAACACACTCACAGCTGGTGCAGATACCTGTGTTGTGATGTGGTAATCAGTAGGGACATACAGATCAAGGGGAACCATGTAGCACCCATATGTTCATGTTTATTAATCATGTTTACTTATTGAACAAAATTCCAAGTTCATCTATTTCACGTTCATGCTAATGTATTTATAATGTTTAGATCAGTTCTTATTCAAACTCAGGCATTCACATTCAGTTTATGTTTAGTTCAAGCTCAAGTTCACGTTAAGTTCATGTTCAAGTCAATTCACATTTAGGTTCATGTCATGTCAAGTTTCAAATTCAGTCCATCCTCAATTTAAGTCATGTCAGTTCATGCCACGTTTATTGTCAAGTCATATCATGCTTATTTATGATTATGATTGTGCATTCATACCTTTACTACCATGCATGTATTCGTAAACTGTATGTCAAGTTTCATGTTAACTTGTTGAGATTTGTACTCAAATCTCACCGTAGTAATCTCAACTACCATTTCCCCCAAATGTTAGACGAAGTGCTAGGATCAAGAGATGGAGCGGACACTGGCCGACTGAAGGAGCTCGATTAGGAAATGCCGAAGCGACGCAGAGCTCATGGCCTCTATGATTAGGTTTATAGATAGCATTACGGCATCCCTAGTCGAGTTACGCAAGTTTATTGACAGACTAGCCCAACAGTTTTATTTTGGTGAATTTACTTATCGAGCTCTGTCTCCCGTACCTTCGAGATTATAGATGTTTTGGACTTGTGCTATAATCGTGAATATGTGTCATGTTCATGGTTTATGTAATATGCTTCACAATCATTTGAGATGTTATTAGTTTGGTGCATAGCATTGATATAAATAAAAAAATATTATTCATTGCGAATATTGCATACCGCTAAATGCATGCTAGGTGCATTGCATCTTTAACTATCATGAACAGAGGCATGTAACCTTGTGTGCATGTCTCGATGTTTTAGATGTCCATCCGGTCCTAAGCGAAATTTGGGAGCATCACACGATTTGTCAACTCCTCAGTTCTCCTTTGAATGAAGATCCTCCATGCATCATCAGGCCATACTTCTGGGTCCTGAAGAAACTACTTATTGAGCATTCACCTTTAATTGTAGAGCCATCCTAGATGTGACCTCTCAGATGCAGTGTGGGCTTCTGCGCTAGTTACTGACCCCTCTTCGAACTTTTCTGTGTTATCTTGGAAAGTTTCCATGACTGGTTGTGTTAGTTGTTGTCAATAGTTCCTCTTGGGCAAGTGATCTTTTCTCGCCTTGGACGAGTAGCTTGTAACTTACTCGAGCTCATCAGTCCCCTCAGCTCCTCATTCTCAACCTTATGGAAGATGACTTTTCTAGCTCATCTTCTGTGGCCGAGTTTCTCATCTCTACCTTGTCTAGGACATCTCAATCAGATTCCCATGTGGTGCCTACTTGCCCAGATGTTGGACTAGTTGCACTCTGTGTCTCCTATTTCTGGTTCCTAAGACCATTGGAGTGCTTATTGTTTTTGTCTTTCCTTCAACTCCACAAATGGTTTTTCCCCTTTCGCGTTAGGTTGGACCCTCACACATGGCATAATATTGTAAACAAAAATGCTACGTACAACCGGCATGTGCAACCTTAGCGTAACCGTTTGAAATAACTGGGTCTCATTTTCTCCCTTTCTTCCTCCCTCTTTCTCTCCCCTTTCATTTTCCCATCTTCTCAAATAGCTCTCTCTTTTCTTTTATACTCAATTAGAAGTATTCCATTACTCATCAGAAAAATATCACAGACAAGAACAAAAAGCAATTACAGCAAACAAAAAATGATAATTTGTAAATGATCTTCAAACATTTGAAGTAAAGAAATTCATACTCCTGTCATTGAACTTAGGTTTAAACATTACATAGAACTAAAAATGAAAATCAAACTTAGATCAATGGAATAACTCCAATAACTAATCAATTTACATCCATTGAAATAAAACTTCTCATACTCCCAAACATAATTTCTTCCTTTAAAGCAGAATCGCATTGCATCCAAGAAATGAATCAGTCATGAAGAGTACCCAAGATGTCCTCATCCCTATATAAATGGAACTCTTTGTCCTCCGCCATAGCACTGCAACATTTCAGCCACCTTGAACAGTAGCAAGGAGGCCTCACCGGTTCCAACATGTCGACCACCCCACACACAGCAGCAACCACTCTCTCTCTCGGTTTCTACCTATTTTCTGTCATTCTCGGCCACCACCCATAACCACAGTCACCAGCCATCAACCACCGCCTTTTACACTGCCAAATGCCCAGCCCCATTATCACCTTCACCCATAGATCACCAAAGTCGTGAGCCCCATGGAGAAGCCCCAAGCCAAAGCCCCTCCCTTCTGTAACTCGAACCCACCACTGGGAGCCACCAACCAGCCTTTGTCTTGGCATCATAGTCATTCGTGGCTCTGGTTCATGGGTTTGTGGGTTTGTGGCTCTTGGGTTCGAGGAGAAGACGAAGACCCAATGGCTTCATATAAAAGACGAAATTGATGGGGACAAAGAAGAGGGTTTCAATTGAATGGAGGGGGATGGAAGCCACTTCATCTTCTTTGGAATTAAATTATAAACGACATCGTTTTGAAACAACATATGGGACACGATGACGCGGGGTTCCCTAGGTCAGTTGTAAGTAGAATTTTTGTATTGTAAATAGGACAATCATAACATCACTATAACATGACAGGACATAAATGTAATTATAGAAACCATATAACTAAAATAACATGGCATGGTATAACATAGTAACCATGACAATCATGTGACTAAAAATAACATGGCATGGCATAACATTGTGATCATAACAATCATATAACAAACATAATATGGCATGTAACAAATAAACATGTGACAGATAACATGACATTCATGGCATGCGATAAATAATCATGTACAATAGTAAGTGACATGGTATGGCATATTATAAACAATTATAATAAGCATGGTAAACATGAATATAAAGTTCCTACATACCATCACACACGTAAAAATATTGAGAGTAAGTTAAAAACTAACCTACATAATTGTAGCATAACGTAAAAAGAGCATGAACTGAAATGACATATTTTATAGAGTTAGAATATCTCACTAAAACCTTATAAAAATAAAACTTACTAACTTGGGGCTAAATTTGCAAAGTTACCTATCTACTTGTGGTAAATTTACAAATTTGTCCCTAAAATAACAATTTTGAAAACGAATTCTAAAACTTATCAAATTTATATGAATTTCATTTTAAATGCAAATATGAACTCAGAAAAATTCAAAACTAACCACAGCTATGAAAACTCTCTCTCAGCCGATTCACACTTGGGCAAAAACCATGATTTTGTTGCTTCTTGACTATCCAGCATACTAACATGCTTAAACCGAATTTAGCAACTCTAAAAAATCACATCCTTAGTTTTAAAATAATGCTAAGACACCAATTTAAACATTTCATAGAAACTTAAACTTGCAGCATCATAGAAAATGTCAAAACATCAAGAGATGATCAAATAGAACCAACTATTGATGTTCTTGGTCTAATATTTACAAATCAACTCCAATGACTCGAAAAGTCCATAAATACTCTCCTAAGTGCTAGCATGCTTGACTAATCAACCAAAAATCACAAAACAATTAATAGAACAATCAGTTTGCATGAAAACTTAGAAACTAAGTAAGCACGTTTTTTGACTTAAAACAAAGTGACTAGATCCTTTATTTTTATGCAATAACTCTTGCAATATTACAACCGTATACCTCACATTCAAGTTCTAACTAGATCTAAGTATTAAATCTAGCATGTCATAGAAACATTTCACCAAAATATTTCATCAAACCCAAGAGCCTCCATAATATGCATAAAATCAAACTCTTGCATGTCCATCAGCATTTTAACAAACATCTAAATCGTAAATCGTCAAAAGCTCCTTCTTAATCCATAGATCTAAGCTTAAAGAAAAACATTTATAAAAATCAAAGCCATAGAATCAAGTTCTAGAACCAAAATCACAAACTAAACCATTCAAAAATATGTTTTGAGCCAATTGGTTCTTAACACTTTGAAATCATGCAAAACTCTTTTATAAAAACCTAACATGTTTGAATCATACAACAAAATTTCATATAAACATCTTCACACTTCATCCTATAAGATCTACCCAAAAGTTCACCAGGCATTTCATAAAACTACCAAAGTTCATCACAAACACCCAAAATGTCAACACTGAACCTTTAAACCAAAAACACTAAGGGTACGTTTGGGTAGTGAGAATACTTGAGAAGTGTTGATAATGTTTATGAATAGTTATGAGTAGAGATTGGAGTGAGTTTGTGGGTCCCATTGAGAGTATTTTGAGTTGTTTGGATGTGTGAAGTATGTTGAGTTGTTGACTTTTGGATAGGTAGTTGAAAAAGGTGTGGATCCCATAAATATTATAGTAATTTTATTTTTAGTAATAAATATTATAATGATTTTATTTTTAATTTATATATAATAGAGATAAATATTATAATGATTTTATTTATATATATATAATAGTGATAAATATTATAGTAATGTTATTTTTTATATATATATTATAGTGATTTTATTTTTTATTTATATATAATATAAAGAAATATTATAGTGAAATTATTTTTTATTTATATATAATAGTGATAAATATTATAGTGATTTTATTTTTTATTTATATATAATAGAGATAAATATTATAGTAATTTTATTTTTTATTTATATATAATAGTGATAAATATTATAGTGATTTTACTTTTTATTTATATTTAATAGTGATAAATATTATAGTGATTTCATTTTTTATTTATATTTAATAGTGATAAATATTATAGTGATTTTATTTTTTATTTATATATAATAGTGATAAATATTATAGTGATTTTACTTTTTATTTATATTTAATAGTGATAAATATTATTGTGATTTTATTTTTTATTTATATATAATAGTGATAAATATTATAGAATGTTTGTGAATAGTTATGAATAGAGATTGAAGTGGGTTTATGGGTCCCATTGAAAGTATTTTAAGTTGTTTGGCATGTGGAGTATTTCCAATAGTATGAGAATACTTGAAAAATGCCGAGGTATGTTGGCTACCCAAACGTAGCCTAACTCTCATCCATCAAAACTCCACGAAAAATTTACCAACACACACCCAAATAAACTAGACTCAATGCTAGATAAAATGGAAGAGGTTAGAGCTCAAGAAAATACTTACAAAGGGTTGGAATCATGCAAACAAAACTGTCTAGAAAAGTTTCTCTCTAACTCTCTTGGTTTACGCTTTGGAAAGGAGGATGCAAATGATTCAAAGTGAGGAAGAAAAGAGGGTGGCGTGGGGGCTTAAGGGGCTGACTTGTGGGTGGTTGAATGAGTGACCATTTGATGTGAATTTGACTTGTGAAAGTGGGAGAAAAGCTTAAGGGAGTGGGGCTGATTTTCTGATGCAGCCTAACGAGTGAAGGGAGGTTATCTTTGCTTGTTTGCGTAGCCATAAATGAAACTATTTGGGGCTAATTGTGAAGTGGCTTGACAACGATGGTATGACCTTGTAAGGAGGAGGAAGCTTGTGGAGGAAGCTTGGGCAAAATGGGTGGTTTCAGTGGGACTAAATGGAACTAACTAAATGGTTTCGGTTAGAGCTTGATTCCAATCAAACTTTTATTGGTAAAATATAATTATCAAAATTTAAAGAAGTGATTAAGGGTGTAAGAGTGTGTAATTGTGTGGTCAGTTGCATGTGGAAGTAGTTTAACCAAGTGGAGAATCACTTAGTTGCAACCGGCCACTTTAGGGTTTGGAAACCAATTTGGGGTTTCGATTTCCTCAAGGGTGTTTGAGGGTTTCAGTTGACTTCTAATGGTTTAAGGTTTCATTAGAGTTGAAACCCTCTTTTAGTTGACCAAAAAGTATTGTTTTGATGAAATAGTGATCTGTATAAGTCAACATGATGACAAGTTTGAATCACACTCCATCTCTTCACACTTTGTTCTCCTCTTGACATGTGTCCTAGGGTTTCCAAGTGGGTGACTAGGATTGTGTCATGCATCCAACCAAAACGTTTCCTAGTGATCCTAAGTGTATTTGGCCATCCAACATGGCGATTCAATCGTTGTTTGAGCTAGTTGCCACGTGGTGCTCTCCCGAAGGGTTACTATTCATCCTAAAAACTCAAATCATCTTATTATACTATAAAATCTTAAATATCCATACAATTCTAATGCTGCAATTCCTTTTGTAAGATTCTACTCCTAAGTGTCTTAATTAAATAGAAAGACAATCTCGTCTACTATTCATCGAAAAACTTGAAACTTATTATTGCACCTTAAAATCCTAAATATTCATATGAGTATAATGGTACAATTCGTTTCGTAAACTTATACTCCTAAGTGCCTTAATTAAATAGAAAGGCAACTCTGTCACCATAGTAGATCAAGATCTGACTATGCCAATAGACTAATACCTAATTGATCGTTCGATTTGTCCATCTTTATTCCCAAGTTTCCATTTATATTTGTAACCTATGTAGGTGTAGTAATATATGACAGGATCTGTGACTCCAACATGAACATAACATAAAATAAGTGGATTTGAGTTTGATATAAATGAATTTTGGTCAAAATAGACTGACTTGATGAGACGCGATTAATAAACGGGTCAATTGCGTGTTATCCCGTGAAACTCATAATCAACCTATTACACACGAATAAATTCTATTTTTAAATTGTATAAATATTTGGTCATATATTTCTTTATTCTTAATTAGGAATATGTGATATTAATATTAGTATTTCATTACGTTATATATCAAAATATTAATTTTTTTTTGTTAATATGTAATCTTATTTTATGAAAATATTAATTTTTTTTATATATATTAGAGTACATTGTTATGAAAAGAATAATTCCCTTAGCATCCCACACACCACAACACATCTTTTATTCTATTTTTTCATTTTTTTCATAATAAGTGCGGGGTGTATGAATGATAAGTAGAACAACTCAATTAGTTAATTAGCAGGAGTAAAATAAAATAGATTAAAAAAATTAAAAAAAATATTAAAATATGTACAATGTGTGATGTGGGATAATGAGTAGCATAACCCTTATGAAAAATATTGATGACGAAAGCCCATCAATCGAAAGTCCTTAAATGTCACTCCAAGCTATGATCAATGAACAAGACGAAGGTGAAGAGGAGGAACAATATTTTTACCTAATTGTTACCTTCTCCCAATGATGTCATTAATTTCAATGACTTCATTGCTTAGAATGGCCAGGATGTGCTTAAAGCTTAGTGATTTTCTGGCAAAATAGACGAGGAAGTTGTGCTTGGAAGGAGGAAGAGTTTCTGTTGTGTTGTGTTAAGGCCTCTACTAAGGGGGAGTGGCCAGGATGTTGTGGGAGAATAGAGCAAGAGCAAAATATTGAGAGAGAGGGAGAGAGAGAGAGAGAGAGAGAGAGAGAGAGAGAGAGAGAGAGAGAGAGAGTTACTCGGGAGAGCCATAGAGAGAAAATAATAGTACTAAAAGATGAAAAATGCTTCTTATCATATGTTTGTATTTAAATAGAATGGCAACAATGACAAATCATGTATTGAGGTATGGTGTAGGCATTACAACAGTTCGGGTCTTTTTGAATGAAAATTTTCATCCCAAAAGATAGGGTTTTTGGGACGAAAATATCAATTTCATCCCAAAAAATATCTTTTGGGATGAAATTTTATTGGATCATTTGTTTAAATTAGAACAAAAAAATTATTTTGGGACGATTGAATTTCGTCCCAGAAAGTCATTCAAACTCCTACAAAAACGGTTCTAACGATATGTATGTTCCAATGTGTACTTCAAGGGTGTTTGATCGATACCAGTCTGTTCTATCAAATAGACATGAGGAAACGTTCGAACAAACAAATTAATAATCGAACGTAAATTATATTGATTTTTAGGATTGAGTAAGACATTCAAACGTGTAATGAATGGAAGGAGTGAGTGGCCAGTTCGAACGTATTCAAACAGTTATCAATGTTTGATGACCGTTTGAACTCCAACGTGTGATGTTCTAATGGTTGTGTCTGATTTATACATGTTCGAACGTTTGATGAACTAATCTAATAAGTACAAATTAAATAAATAAAATAGTAATAATGTTATCTATACAAAATTTTATAAATCCTAAAATTTATGCAAAATATGAAAATCAATTATTTGGAGGCCTGAATTGTTATATAAGTGTCTACATTTAGAGTTGCATATCTCTCCTGAACTCTTTTTATTATTCTTATTGTTGTTTTATGCACATCTTCATGTTTGCTTGTTTCGTCAATTGAGTCTTTAACTCACGCTGTTTTGCAATTAATTTTTTGATCTTGGAATTCGCATTCTCAAACTCAATGGCAGTAGTACTTGACGTTGATGAAGAGCCTAAAGGCTTTACACAGCAACCCAAACCCCTCAAATATCCTGAACGTTGACCATAACTTATATAAAAATTTCAACATCACTTATTAAGAAATTCCGATATAATGTAGTTTCAGCACGGAGGACAACCATTTTATCCTAAACACAACATAAAAAATTAATATTGATACAAAAATTTAAATATAATTAAAACAAATTATAATACTTACATAATTTTTACGAGCATCATGATGAGTCCACTCTCCATTACAATCAGTATCTGATGCAGCATATAATTTTGTCAAATCATCATTGATGTCTAACTCTTGCTACAAGAGTACATTACCAATTTCAGAGAGAGGCGATAGAAAGATCTTAAGCCTGCATGATGATGAATCTTCAACTTCGATTTATTTGTTTTGTTTATAGAATTTCGCTCTTGCATAGGAGTTGTAAATATTAGTAAGTGAAAATTATAAATAAGACACATAAAAAATTTATTTAATTTACCTTATATGATGAATCCTCAAATATGTCGCAAAGTTTTTCCCAATCTGAAAGTTAGACATCCTAAAAATGATGCTGGCGTAAATCTTCATTGTTCTCATACTTCTTATAATGCTCGTGACACCTCATCTTATACTTGTAGAATGCATTATATATCAGCTCATCGACAGTCTTATGCTCCTCTCTCTGACCAAAAGATAGTATTTTATCTCTTTTATTTGTATTTTGTTTTATTTTTTATATGGACGATATTTAATGTTTTGTAAGTTTAATTAATTATGCATTATATCTTTTTTATAAATTAATTGTTGATTACTATTATTATTTCTTTAATTGATTAAATGTTTTATTAAATCAGTGTCACCGTTCGAACACAATATTACCATTCGAACATTAACTGACTGTTCGAACCTTATACACCGTTTGAAAATTGGTGATCTACATGTTTGAACGGTGTAGAGGGTTGTTCGAATGGTAAATTAGTTTCTCGCACTTAACTCACCAATTTGTTTTGCCATCCTAGAATAATTATTTTATTAGGGATGAAATTTATCGTCCCTAAGTATACCATTTGAACATGTTCGAATGGTCTGCATGTTTCAGCATTTGTTTGGAATGAAATCAAGTTTTCGTTCTTAGATCTTATTTTTTGGGAGGATTTTCATTCCATTCCAAAAGAAAAATCGTCTCAATTGCCCAAATTTATTGTAGTGAGGAAATTATAAATAGAATTTTTCTTAAAAAGATTCATGGATAAGTTTCTATACCCACACTTCTCCACCGCCAAAACACAATGACTAATTCAAATAATGCATAAGAACTATAGCACAAAACTTATCTGCCTAATACTTGCCTATTCTAATTCATACAATTTTTACCTCATTTTAGAGAAATTAATTTAGATGGCAGTGGCGAATGGCTAAGCAAATGCCACTTGTAACACTCCACTCCCCAATAAAGTCATTTTTAAAATTTTTGGAAAATCAGTGTGCTACTAACTTAAACTTTAAAAAAAAAAAAAAAAACTTTTCTTCTATGGAAGTGTCAGATTCAAAGATTCATTATAATACAATTTTTATTAAATACTTAAAATCTAAAAAAGAGTTTGTAGAGCACTTATTTAAATTCAATAAAATCTCATGTACTTTTTCAAAATAACTTATTAAACTTTAAATCATAAAATTGAGCATGACATATACTATCTAGGCCTCTGTCTCGCTTCCTTGGGCCAAGTCTTGTCCCGCAGTCTCATCCTTATTAATATATCACCTGGGGTGGTTACAAAATAAAAACATACAAAAAAATGAGTCGAATACTCAATAATCAACACATTATACAGTAAAGATAACTAGGACTGTTTATTCGGACCAGGTTTTTTCTCGGCTCGATTCGGAACAAATCCGGGCTGGAACCCGAGTTGCAAAACCCAGGTACACCCTTTTTTTCCATTTCAATTTGAATGTTTTGAATGTTTTGATTTTATTTTTTTTTCCATTTCTTTGTGCCACAATTTCTGGTATTTGCGTGCAAGAGTACTGTGTTACCATGCATGTAGTACCTGTCTGGGCTACATTATCTGTCACAAGCAACAGCAGTGTTAAAAACCCAGATAAGTGTTTTTATTTGGTTTCAGATGGGTACTTCTTTTTACTGTAGATTGAAAGTGTGGAAATGGGTAGTACTGTAGTGGTCGGAGATATTTGGGTGTAATTGATTTGTTGAAGTCAAGTCGATTGTCTATCTTTTTGTGATTTATGGTTTATTTGGCTTGTGGAAAATGAAGGAAAATAGAAGAAAACTAAAATTTATTGAGATATCAGTGTTTGATTCATTCCTTTTTGGAGCTTCACTATGCAACTAGCCGACTTCAATACATATTCCAAATGGGTTTGTCTAAAAAAATAAAATCCAAGTTCAACTCAGAACTCGAAATCCGGGTTTCTAAAAATCTGGATTCATCCAGGTTTCGGCCCTGGTTTGACCCTGGCTAACCCAGTCCCGATTCCGACCTGGGATTGAAACCATGGTTCCAGTTTGGATATATCCGGGTTTTCGGGCCGAAACCTGAATGAACAGTCCTAAACATAACAAACATAAGGTTTCGTTAAAAATATGCATACTCATAAATACATACGTAAATAACATAACATTAACTTATCTTTCACTTATCATAGGCCGGTACCCATTGTTCACCCTCGTTAGTTAGGGTTAGAGATTCTAGTAAATTTCAATTTCACCCGTGGCCGCGAGTTGTAGAATCCATACAAAAGGAACACACTAGGTGCAGTACTAGCATGTACAACATGACAATGTAATATGCTCATAACATATGGTACCTTCTTCATATTATAACATAGGCTGTTAAGTATCTGATCATTCATATTTCATCATAATCATACTTGCATACTTGTTATATCATAGATTTCAAGTGAAATCGCATATTTTATAAAATGTCATGATAGATGATTCTTCACATAAAATTATGATTTTTTATAAATATTTTGATGCACAACTCCTTTCATAAAACTACGAATTTTCATAAATAATTTAATGCATAAATTTTGACATAAATCGTGGATTTTTATAAAATATTTAATGCATGTTTTGCAAGTAACACGAAACTTATGTATAAAATCATCATATTATGACTCAGGTATATAAAAAAGGGCTTCCAATGGATGGCGTACATGCCATCCAATATTTCTAGCATAAAATTGATCATGTGAACTAGAAGGAGAGATAAAATGTAAGGGATGCTAGTGGACTAGTAGTGTTCTTCGTGATTTTGGATAAGTAGAAACTACACTAGGACTTGAAGAGAAATGAGATACACGTAAAGTGCATGGAGATGAGCGTATATATAAGGAGTCAATTTAAGAGTTTTAATGTGAAAATGATTTGTAGAATTGTAAGAGAGTTCTATTAGGGCATGAATCCCAATGGAAGGTGGGGACATGTATGGCTTAGATTTTGAGAAGACAGTCGGTTAAAGAGTTTTAACGTGAAGATGACTTGTAGAATTGTATCCTTATTGGACTAGGATGCTGACGAGTTTGAGTTCGAGTTGGACTCGGTCATAATCATTCAAGAAGAGAGTTAGAATTTAAAAACATGAAAATATGCCACCAAGGAAGAAAAATTGAAGAAATACCTGAGTCGAGTATTGGAGGCTCGCGATCGATTTTCCTATTTTAACATAGCACCAGTGCCTAGAGAAAGCAACGTAGTGGCGGACAGGTTGACGCGTACAGCCCCAAGGATGGAGGACTCCCCCCTTCTCTAGGAAGTTGAGAGAAGGATAATAGAAGTCTCAGTGATAGGACCAGAGTCTACATGGTAGGCGGTAATGAACCCAAGTGGGCAGGCAGCATCATCAAGTATCTGGATGTGGGCAAACTCCTTGAGGGGAAAGATGAGGCAAGAAAGGTAAGGAGAAGGGCAGCTAGATTCATAAAGGTGGATGGAATCCTTTATAAGAGAGGTTCTGATGCCCCTCTACTATGATGCATCTCACTGCAAGAAGCACAGTACGTTTTAGCTGAGATACATGAAGGGATACACGGAAACCACTTCGGGGGAAAGACATTAGCTAGAAAGGTGGTAAGGGTAGGATACTACTGGCCCAATACAATTAGGGATGCTAAAGACTTTGTAGAAAGGTGCATCAAATGTTAGGCGTATGCACTGGTGTCACACGCCCCCCCAGAGAAGCTAATTTCCATGATCGCCCCCTGGCCGTTTGACCAATGGGGGGTTGACTTAGTTGGACCCTTCCCGCCCAGGAAAAGTGGACTACTTTACGAAGTGGATAGAAGGAGAACCTATGGCAACCATCACATCCAAAGCCATGACGAAGTTCTTATGGAAGAACGTTATTTGTCGGTACAGGATTCCGTAGAGCATAGTCTCGGATAATTGGCGATAGTTTGATTTAGAGCACTACCGAGAGTGGTGCGCCTAGCTAAATATACAGGTCAAATATTCATTCTCGAGACACCCACAAGTGAATGGTTAGACAGAGGCTACGCACAAAGCATTACTAGGAATTCTGAAGAAGAAACTCACGAGCAAGAAAGGGGAATGAGTGGAGGAACTACCAAGAGTATTGTGGGCCTACAGGACCACAGTAAAGACCCCTACAGGAGAGACCCCATACAGGGGAAACTCCATTCACTTTGGCATACGGGACTGAAGTAGTACCTCCCATAAAAGTCGGTTTGCCAAGTTACCAAACCCGCCATTTTTCAGCGCCCAAACATGATGAAGCTATGGAAGAGCACATCTACCTTCTAGAGGAGAAGAGAGAGGCAACTGAAGTCAAGATGACACTCGACAAGAAAAAGGCAAAACACTATTTCAACAAGAGAGTCAAACTCAGGACATTCAAGATAGGAGATCTGGTGCTGAAGGAAAGCGGGGTCATCACCAAGGAAGAGGGCAAGCTCAAACCCCAATGGGAAGGACATTACGAGGTAGTGGCCAACCACAGGACTGGATTGTACCGCTTGAAGGATAGCCAAGGCAAAGAGCTACAACACATCTACAATGCAAAACACTTGAAGAAATTCTACCCCTGATTATGTTAATTTCTTGATTTGTCAGAACTCTACTGTTGAATTGTTAATTATGTTTCGTGTTCGTATAAAAATATATTTGCAAGTACACAGAATCGTAATAAGTAGTAAAGTATTTTAAAGAAAACGGATATCGAACCCACATGGAATAATTATGCTATTAAGTATTGAAATTGACTAAATTAATTACTATTCGAAAAATCAAAATTTGAATAATGATTTATTAAACTAAAGAAAAGAATATTAAAATTAAGATTTTAAAAATAATAAGAATAGATCTAAAGTGCTTGATTTCACCTATCAAATCTCACACAGTTTATTCTTACTTGTTATAGAATCTCAATTATCCCAAGTTGAAGATAAAAATCCCTTAACTATTCAATATTTTCTATCGAACAATATCAAAAATATCTCCAACTAATAACTTCATATCTCTATGTAAATTTAACTAATAGGAGACTCATTAAGTTCTTTAGATTTTTCTTGAAAATCACACTAGTCGCGCGGTAAAGCATCTTTGTTTTCGCTCAACTAATGGTGTTTAATCCTATAGCTTTAATCACAAATTACCTCTCGGTCTCATTGCAATCCAAAAGATCAAACAATAGTTAATTAGAAACTTGTAAGCATTAAGAATAATGAATAAACACTCAATCATATAAATATTGAAAATAAAATAACTTGAAATATAATTTGTGTCCAATGCTAGGTTACATCAAAACTCTAGAAAATAGAATTAGTTCATAATGAAATTGAAAAGAAAAAGAATAAAGCTGGTGTTCTTCGTTGAAGTTAGTTGATGAAGCATGCGGCTCTCGCCTCTGTCCTCCAGTTTTGCCTTCTCGAAATAACACTTAAAGAATAAATTCTGGAATTCTAAACTTAGACTCAGACTCTAAAATATAAAAACTCTCGACTCCGATTCAAAACTCTCATCTATTGATCCCAATCAAGATTAAATAGATGTTGAAATTTAAATATGGAAACAAGATAACTGTGGCTACAATCTAGCCTAAAGATTTGGAAATTAGTTTCTAAAAATAAATGTTAACATAAATAGAATTATCCCAAGAATAACGAGATTATCTAAAATGGAAGATTCAGTGATATGTGGCTTGAATTGCGGAGCTTGGAAGGATTTGGTCGCCAACAGATTGATTGTGGATCTCAGATTTGGTGGTCAGCAGCAGATTGATCCTGGTCGGGATGAATTATCCCACTGAATAGATGTCGTGTGCACTGAATATAACTGGCATGGAGGTCACAAATGAATGGGCGTGGAGGTCACAAAGACCACACGGCACTCCCCTCGCCTACCGAGTGGAAAGACTCCCGATCAAGATGAAAGACTCATCTTGCCTTTTCTAGTTGTTGCCCATTATGTCATTTAGGTTGGTCTTTTAAGTTGGTTGTTTAGACTAGTCGCCCTATCTAACCGCCTGGAGCGTTGTCACCAAATCTTCGCACCTTCAAGTCGCAAGTTTCCTCGCCTATCGAGAGGTAAGTTTTCTCGCCTTTGGGTGAGAGAAATCTCTTTGCTGCCAATGTGACAAGGGTCCTCCCCCAAATCTCATCAGCTCTCTTTAGATCTCGCTGCCTCTCATCGGTCTGGATACGTAATTTTTTCTTTTGTACCAAAATGCTCTTTTTTTGCACTAAATCTTCTCATTCCTTCAAATTGAAGAAAATAAATAAAAATATGTAGAAATAAAATAAAATTAATAGTATTGAAGGGAAAATGACACTTTTCATAAATAAAAGAGTGATAAAAATTACATAAAAATAACACTTATCATTTTGTAGTGAATAAAGTGTCTGTTCCGAGTCAGTTCCAACTCACCCAAGGAAAAAGGCGTGGAGGTCAAGAGACCACGTGACCCTTAAACACCAATGACAAATTCAAAGACTTGCAGTGCCAAGAAAAAAGGGTGTGGAAGTTAGCAGACCATGCGACCCTTAAATACCAATGATGAGTGCAAAGACTCGCGGTGCCAAGGACGAAAGGCGCAGAGGTCACCAGACCACGCGACCCTTAAACACCAATGACGAGTATAAAGGCTTGCGGTGCCAAGGAAAAAGGGCACGGAACATAGTAGACCACGTGACCCTTAAACACTAATGATGAGTACAGAGACTCGTGATGCCAAGAAAAAAGAGCGTGGAGATCAACAGACCACGCAACTCTTAAACACCAATGATGAGTACAAAGACTCCCGGTACCAAGGAAAAAGGGCACGAAGGTTAGTAGACCACGTGACCCTTAAACACCAATGGCGAGTACAAAGACTTGTGGTGCCAAGGAAAAAGGATGCAGAGGTAAGCAGACCACATGACCCTTAAACACTAATGACAAGTACAAAGACTCGCAGTGCCAAAGAAAAAGGGCGCGGAGGTTAGTAGACCATACTACCATTAAATACTAATGACGAGTACAAAAACTTGCAGTGCCAAGGAAAAAAGGCGCGGAGATCAACAAACCACGCAACCCTCAAACACCAATGACGAGTACAAAGACTAGCGGTGCCAAGGAAGGCGCAGAGGTCAGCAGATCACGCGACTCTTAAACACCAATAACAAGTCCAAAGACTCGCAATGCCAAGGAAAATGGGCACGGAGGTCAGTTGACTACGTGACTCTTAAACACCAATGATGAGTCCAAAGATTCGCAATGCCAAGAAAAAAAGGCATGGAGGTCAGTAGACCACGCGACTTTTAAACACCAATAACGAGTCCAAAGACTCGTGGTGTCAAGGAAAAATGGCATGGAGGTCAGTTGACCGTGTGACCCTTAAACACCAATGATGAGTCCAAGACTCGCGGTGCCAAGGAAAAAGGGCACAAAGGTCAATAGACCAACGTCGAGTACAAAGACTTGCGGTTAAAAGGAAATGGGCACGAAAGGCAACAATGACAAGTACAAAAACCCAGCCACTTATAGAGTAAGAAGAAAGAGCCTCGTGACATCCAAGCAAAGTGTAACATAATAAAAAGCTAAAACCGGCCAAGTTTTTCCCAACATGCACAAGTACAAAAGGCAAGTACAAAAGTTTTTGTATTATTTACAAAAAGCCATTACAAATGTAGCAGTGGGAGACAACTATTTACAAAAGGCTAAGTATTAGGACACTAGGAAGGTGGAGGTGGACAAGGACTATCAAAGGCATCGAGCATGGTGTCCCAACCAAAGGCATCAACTAACTGATGTGAGGTTGCATCAGGTTTAAACATCTCCAAATCTAAATGCCTCAAGTCAGTATGGGGATTGGCCAACAAGTGCGATCTAAGTCGCAGCACACCGACCCCATACCCATAACCAAAAGCACAGTCCCTAATGCCACGTGTCGACGCCAGCTGAGGATGAAGGCGGACAAGTTCTTCCATCGCAGCCACCAAGTCAGACTCCAACGTCTTCACCTGCTAGGTCTTTTCCTCCAGTCGAGCATCCTTATGAAGAAGGTTTTTGTTAAGTTTCATCTGTTGTTCGTCTGTGTTGGCATGAACTTTCTTGTATTCTTCGTGCCATTTGGTCAGCTCCTCTAGAGCGTCACCTCAGAGAGGTCAAGATTAACTTGCTGCTTGCTTTCCTTTGAGGTCAATATGAGCTCTAGCAGAATCACCCTCTCACTCTAGCAGTCCCAACGAGAAGTTGTCCCGGGCCTTCATGTGAGCAATCACTTCTGTTTCTCTCGATTGATCACGAGTCTCATATTTGCGTTTTAAATCTCGAATCGTTATTTTAAATATTGTATATGATTTTTAAATTGAACCAAGTGTTTTAAAATATTCCAAATAAGATAAATGTCTAAAATTATTTGAAATTAGTATTTTGGTATTATTAAACCAAGCCTAATTTTCAAGTAAGTCTTTTTATATTTTGAAGTCTCGAAAAATATAGATGACGTAAAAGACAGACGTGGCAGGAGATAATTTGGCTCAATTTAATAGAGAGGATAGAGCAATGGGATGACTTCTCACCAAAGTAGGTGTTAATAGTTGAAGAATGATAATGCTTGCTAATATCTAATATTGGAGAGAGAATCATGCTATTAAAACAGAAAAAATGTAAAACCTCATCTAATTCCGCCAAGTCTCATATAATACGTTACATTCAAGATTTCCTTATCATTAAGGGCAAATTTGAGAGGTGAGATTGTTAGACTTAAATAAAATTCTCTAATGCGGAATAACACTTTAGAAATGAGAATTAAAGGGTTTAATACCAAGAAATATTACCTCCAGCCATTGATGCAATTCACTGTAAAAGTTTCAGTTTTCACTGTGTTTGGCTCTTCCAAACTCTTCTCTACTCTATTTAGATGGTGTATTACCTAAGGGAATTGAGTGAGTGAGTTTGGGGACCAAACACATGTATTTATAGCCGAAATTCCCATCAAATTCCGGGTTTACGTGTCCCACGTGATCCTATTTTCATGGGATCAATTTAAATTGATGGAGGAGAGTTTGACCACTTAAAGGACTCTTTAAGATGATAGACTCCCACTCACGAACGTCTTCATGAGCAGAATCGGTCAACATTCTCCCACTTGGTCAACACTCCTGATCTTAAACCCATCAATAATCTTCATTTAAGTAATAAATACATGAATCATGGCGATAGGTCCTCTAATGACGAGTATTACCTTCCATGTATTACTATGTATTCATTCTTTACAATTTATGTGGGAACAATTTCTTAATGAATAAACCCTATGTTTATTCTTAGTCCAATATAGATAAATTTTCTCAAAAATAAATTAAGGTGCACATTAATATGAGAAAAGAACATCAAAATGATTAAGAATTTCATTAAAAATAACATTGTTCATATAATGAAAAACTACATAATGGAACCAAGTCCCATATTCACTATATGATCCTTGAATTTCAACGGTGGCATGCCCTTAGTCAAAGGATTAGCGATCATTAGTTCAGTGCTTACGTGCTCAATGACCACTTTATTTTCTTTAACACGTTCCCTTATGGCTAAATATTTAATGTCGATGTGTTTACTCCGACTCCCACTTTTGTTGTTCTTAGCCATAAAAACAGCAGCTGAATTGTCGCAATACATTCTCAATGGCCTAGAGATTGAATCCATAATTCTAAGCCCAGAAATGAAACTCTTAAGCCATACACCATGTGAAGTAGCCTCAAAACAAGAGACGAACTCGGCCTCCATAGTAGAAGTGGCAGTCAAAGTCTGCTTGGCACTCCTCCATGATATAGCTCCACCGGCCATCAAAAATATGTATCCTGATGTTGATTTGCGTGAATCAACACAGCCAGCAAAGTCAGAATCTGAGTAGCCAATTACTTCCAGATTGTCCGTTCGTCTATACATAAGCATGTATTCTTTGGTCCCTTGAAGGTACCTCATTACTTTCTTTGCAGCTCTCCAGTGGTCTAAACCTGGATTACTCTGATATCGTCCCAACATTCCCACAGCAAATGCAATATCAGGTCTTGTACAGACCTGAGCATACATTAGGCTTCCGACAGCAGAAGCATATGGAATGTTCTTCATCTGTTCTCTTTCAAAGTCGTTCTTTGGGCATTGATTCAAATTGAACCTATCACCCTTCACAATGGGAGCTACACTTGGTGAACAATCCTTCATCCGATATCTCTCAAAAAATTTATTAATATAGGTTTCCTGAGACAGACCCAAGATGCCTCGAAATCTGTCTCTATGGATCTTAATGCCAATGACATAAGATGCCTCACCCATATCCTTCATATCAAAATTTTTAGAGAGGAATTGTTTCACTTCATGCAGCAAACCCTTCTCATTGGTTGCTAGCAAAATGTCATCCACATATAAAACAAGAAAACATATTTTACTCCCACTGACCTTCTGGTATATACATTGATCCATAACGTTTTCTACAAAACCGAATGAAGAAATTACATTATGGAATTTCAAATACCATTGGCGAGATGCTTGTTTTAAACCGTATATGGATTTCTTGAGCTTGCAAACCAATTGCTCACAATCACTAGAGGGGAATCCTTCAGGCTGTTTCATGTAAACCTCCTCCTCTAGATCTCCATTGAGAAATGCTGTTTTCACATCCATTTGTTGCAATTCAAAGTCAAAATGGGCTACTAATGCCAAAATAACACGCAAGGAATCTTTCTTAGATATGGGAGAGAAAGTCTCCGTGTAATCGATTCCTTCTTTCTGAGTGAATCCCTTAGCAACGAGTCTTGCCTTGTATCTCTCAATGTTGCCTAATGAGTCTCTTTTGGTTTTAAAGACCCATTTACATCCAATGACTTTTACACCATTAGGCAACTCAACAAGATCCCAGACTTCGTTACTCTTCATGGAATTCAACTCTTCCTTCATGGCATTGTACCATAATTCTGATTCTTTGCAACTCATGGCTTGTGAAAATAACTCGGGATCATTTTCGGCTCCAATGTTATAGTCAGATTCTTGCAGATACACAACATAATCACTAGGAATTGCTGATCTTCTTGCTCTAACAGATCTTCTTAATGTTGCACCATCATCTTCCTGAGAAGTAGTATGTGGTTCAACTTGTTGTTCAAAAGTTGTTGGCAACTCTTGAACTACCTGATCTACTAGAGTGTCGTCAGCAACTTGTGGAACATCAATGATTGGTAGTTCAACACCAGTTGGTACTTGAGGGGTGTTGTAAACAATAACCAATCTATCACTTGAAGTGGAAGGTTGAGATTCTGAATGATCATTCTCAGAAACTATGTTCCTGGTTTGATCGCTCCCACTGATCAAGTCATTCTCAAGAAACTTTGCATTTCTTGATTCCACAATCCTAGTACTGTGAGATGGACAATAAAATCTATAACCTTTAGACCTTTCAACATATCCAATGAAATACCCACTAATGGTCCTTGGGTCTAGTTTCTTCTCTTGTGGATTATAAATTCTCACCTCAGACGGGCATCCCCAAACGCGCATATGTCGCAAACTCGGTTTCCAACCTTTCCATAATTCAAATGGCATTTTAGAAACAGCCTTGGTTGGAACTCGGTTTAATATATACACTGCCGTCTTAAGTGTTTCAGCCCACAATGATTTAGGAAGATTGGAGCTGCTAAGCATACTCCGCACCATGTCCAATAATGTTCGGTTTCTTCTTTCTGCTACACCATTCTGGTCCGGTGAACCAGGCATGGTGTATTGGGCAACAATCCCATGCTCTTGAAGAAACTTTGCAAATGGCCCAGGTGCTTGTCCATTCTCAGTGTATCTACCATAATATTCTCCACCTCTATCTGATCTCACGATCTTAATTTGTTTACCACATTGTTTCTCTACTTCAGCCTTAAAGATTTTAAAGGCATCTAATGCTTCTTTCTTGTTATGAAGCATGTAGAGATACATATATTGTGAGTAATCATCTATAAAAGAGATGAAGTATTTCTGACCATATGAGTCCATGTCTGGACTACATATATCAGTATGTATGATCTCTAATATGTCTGAACTCCTATGCAGTCCACACAAGTCTCATAATCAGTAAAATCCAGAGTATTAAGTACCCCTTCATTTACTAATCTTTTAATCCTATCTATGGAGATATGGCCTAATCTCCGGTGCCATAATTTAGAGGAATCCTCATTAATAACACATCTTTTAGTGCCAGTGTGAACATGCATTGAATCATAAGTGGTATTGTTTTGTAAATTAATGCAGTAAAGACCATCAGACAAAGTACCATTCCCAACACAATCAGATTTATAAAATAAACTGAATGATGAATTTGAAAAATTAAAGGAATATTCAAAAGGTACTAGTCTTGAAACTGAAATCAAGTTTCTAGAAAAACTTGGAACATAAAAGGTCTTCTCCAACTTTAAAACAAAACTACTAGATAAAATTAAATAGCAAGTTCCAACAGCTTCCACATGCGAGCCCATCTTGTTTCCTGATAAGATGCTTCGCTCACTTCCCACTGGCTTCCTTAGGTTTTGCAAACCCTGCAAGGAATTCGAAATGTGGATTGTTGATCCAGAATCAATCCACCATGTGTTAATATTGGCATTAACCATATTAGATTTATAACAAACAAGTGAGGTCAAATTACCTTTGTCTGCAAGCCATTTCTGAAATTTGGCGCATTCCTTCTTCATGTGTCCCTTCTTTTTACAGAAGAAACACTTGGAATCTTTCTTAATACCACCTTGGGGAGGTATTTTGCCTTTTCCCTTCAGTTTGGCTTGATATTTGCCCTTTACATGCGTTGCCAGCATTGCACTTTCACTCTGTTCCATCATCAGTCTCCCTTCCTCTTGAACACACATGGTCATGAGTTCATTAATTGACCATTTATCCTTATGTGTATTGTAAGAGATTTTGAAGGGTCCATATTGATGCGGGAGTGTGTTCAGGATGTAGTGCACTAGGAAGGACTCTGACATTTCAACCTCGAGTTTCTTCAATTGAGCCACATTGTCCCTCATTTGCATGATGTGCTCACGCACACCTTTCACACTGGTGAGTCTTAGGGATGAGAACTTCATAATTAGGGTGCTTGCTAGAGCCTTGTCTGAAGTGACAAATTGTTCATCAATGGCTTTTAGCAAGTCTCGGACCTTTTCATGCTGATCAACAGAACCACGAATACCAGTTGATATTCTAATCTTAATGAACATCATGCTTAGGCGATTAGATCGCTCCCATCGCTCATAAAGTGCGATGTCTGCTGCATTACTGGTATCAGTTACAGCTGGTGGTTCGTCTTTCCTAATAGCATAATCTATGTCCATCCACCCTAAATGAAGAAGAATTCTCTCCTTCCAGACCTTATAGTTATCTCCCTTAAGTTCAGGGATATCATAACGAATATCAGAGAAATTTGTAGGTTGTGAAACTGCATATAGATTACATGTTTATGTTAAAATTGAGGCCTAAATAAATATTCATGTTTTACCAATGTAAATCATGCCTAAAAATTGAATCTAATGACATAAAATTGCCTGTGGGCTAAATTTTTAATACCAGTAGATCCAATTAATCTATATGATAGAATTTTATCAATATAATTACTTAATTCATAATTCTAAAGGGTATATTATGAATTTAATATGTATTCTAGCGTAGACTTTTATGATAAAACTATCAAATTATTTATTTCATTCATAATTCCTGTGGGTAATTTATGAATAACTTGATATTTTATCCTAATTAATAATATAAATATAATAAAAATTCCCGTGGGATAAAATTTATTATATTTATATATAATTAATTACAATTAATGTCTAATATTCCTTATGTGATCCTAATCAATAATTATAATTTTACTTAATTAAAGATGTTGTGGCTATTCTCTAATTAACATAAAACTATATGGATCACTAGACATTTAAATTGCATAAGACTAGCTTAATATTATGAATTACATAATTTTAACTAATACTCACATGTTATAACTATGCACAAAAGATTCATAATATATAAGCATAAATATTGCACAATCTAGATTATAATATTATGCATAACATTTAATCTCATGCTCTAAACTATATACTCATCAAAAAATTGCATGTAAAAAGCAAAAAAAAAAATAATCAATTCATGCAAACTAAATATGAGCATAATAAACAAATATCCTCATTGCATATAATTAAAAATAAAAAAAATATAAGCACAATGGTCCTTAGACCCAAAAACCCACTATTCAAGCCATTTAAAAAGGAAATTTTTTTTTTTTTTTTTCTGCACCAAGTAAACGACAGGTCGTTTTTCAAGAAGGAAAAAACGACGTGTCGTTTTTCCCATATCCTTAAAACAGACACAGCCCTTAAACGACATGTCGTTTTACTGAAACTCAAAACGACATGTCGTTTATCTTCATGTTTGATAAACGACCACCGAATAAAACGACATGTCGTTTTCATCAAATGAAAAAACGACGTGTCGTTTTTGTCATTACACTTGAACGGCCTCCGAAGTAAAACGACATGTCGTTTTCATTAAATTGAAAACGACGTGTCGTTTAGTGGTATACGGGAATAAGAATCCTTATGCTAAACGACATGTCGTTTTCATCAAAGTTGAAAACGACCTGTCGTTTAGCAGAACCGAATGAACCAAAAGCTGCTGAAAACGACATGTCGTTTTCAACAAGCCTAAAAACGACATGTCGTTCGCGTCGTCTTCAACCTCCAGACGCAGCGCGAATTTTGCTTTTTACAGTGTTTTTCACGTCAAAAATCATGTTTTTAATCACAGAAAGCTTAGAAAAAATATTTCTTTATGATTTCTAAACTTCTTTCAAATAAAAAACGTCCAAAAATCAAAACCCAAAAAAAAAATTCAATTCACGGCCAAAAACAGAGGAACTCGGGTTTTTGAATTTAAACATCAAGACAGAGGATTTTAATGCTCTGATACCAACTGTTAGACTTAAATAAAATTCTCTAATGCGGAATAACACTTTAGAAATGAGAATTAAAGGGTTTAATGCCAAGAAATATTACCTCCAGCCATTGATGCAATTCACTGTAAAAGTTTCGGTTTTCACTGTGTTTGGCTCTTCCAAACTCTTCTCTACTCTATTTAGATGGTGTATTATCGAAGGGAATTGAGTGAGTGAGTTTGGGGACCAAACACATGTATTTATAGCCGAAATTCCCATCAAATTTCGGGTTTACGTGTCCCACGTGATCTTATTTTCATGGGATCAATTTAAATTGATGGAGGAGAGTTTGACCACTTAAATGACTCTTTAAGATGATAGACTCCCACTCACGAACGTCTTCATGAGCAGAATCGGTCAACAGAGATGAGAATTTTGTGTTTTGTTTCGAATTTTAAAATATTATGTTTTAATATTATTATTGTTTTAGGATTTGAAAAATTTGAATTGTTTATTATATTTTGTATAGAGATTTGAAAAATGTGTAATGATGAGATGAGATGAGATGAGAATTTTATATTTTATTTTGATTATCAAACCTGCCCTAAGTAGCAATAAATTAACAAAATAAAGAAAATAAAACTTATGAAATACATAAAAAGAAAATTTACCTAGGGTGGTCCACAACACCCCACGGGTAGACAACTCCAAGGTTCTCCTAAGCGACTCTTGCTGGATCGTCCACTCCTTGGATTGCCGAGGAGAAGGCCCACACCCTCCTTGCTTAGGGCAGATTTTTATTTTTTTTCAAATTTAAATAATTGTTAAAAATTATTTTGGTACTTATTATAGGGGTAACTTTTATGACAAACGTAGTTATTGATGTTTGTAGCTACTCCAAAGGTACTCATTAATAGAATGAAGTTAGTAACCGGCCATGTTAGATGAAACTGTTTTTTAAAATACTACTCCTATATTTATAAAATAATTATATAAAAATAATTTTAAAAAATTGATGTGAATTCATCTAATTCATTAGATCTATTTTATAATAAAAATAATTTTATATTCTGACGAATCACATCAAACCACATTAATTTATAGAATTATTTTTATATAATTTCTTCGTGGTTAGAGTATTTTTCTTCTTAAAATTATAACAGAAAAATGTTAAAAAAAAACATATAAAAAAATTCAGAAGAATAATATCCACCCCTTTCAATGACGTAGATAAACTAAATTTAAAAATATCCATACGCATAAGTAAGAGCATCGGATGGCTGAGAAAGCGCCACCTCGGATCCACTTCCTCGTCAGACTCTCACCAAATCCCCTTCTAAGCTTCGTACCACGCTGTGCGCGTTCGTCAGCTTTAAATTCTCTCCTCTCCATATCCTCAGTCTTAACTTCGTTACAATACGATGTTGTCCATTGCCTACCATGCACCTCTATGCCGTCAAACCACGCCACCTGTCTAAACCTTTCCAGAGTAATGGGCTTTTTTGTAATCCAAGCACATTTAAATACCCGAAATACCCCTATTAATGGGGAGCACATGCCGTAACTGGAAAGTAGAAGCTATTTGATTCGACTTGTAAAGTGGACTGCTTGTTGGGTTATTTTCCCAATTTGGTATTTATTTAAAGGAAATATAAAAATATTAGGATTATTTTACTTATTAAGCTTGTCAACACTAGTCATGCAACCATACAAATAGTCGAAATTAGAATGACGCAAGAAAATATATATTTTTAAATTTTTATCTTATTTTAAAATCTTAGATCGAAAGTGAGATAAATATATATAAATAAATGGTTTAATAAATTTTAAGCATCTAGCATGGTTCAAAGATTAGCTTCGTTTGTTTTCAAAAAATATCTTATTCCATTTCATTTCATCTCATCTCATATAATCATTATAATTTTTTTAACTTTTAATATAAAATAAAATAAATAATTCTATTTTTTTAAATTTTAAAATAAAAATAATATTAAAAAATATATTCTAATAATATTTTATTAACTTTTTAATTTTAATCTCAACTCGTCTGTGAAAACAAATGAGCCCGTTAAATCCATTTTATAATTGGACGTTTGTATCATTTTCTTCTAAAGTATCCTTCAAAATTATCGTTAGTGTATTTATATTTTTTTATTTAAATATTACAAATATTAATGATAATTTTAAACCGTAGATTTAGAAGGAGAACATAGTATTTTCCTTTATAATTTATCTCTCTTTTCTAATGAGAGAGTATTTAGGAAGAAACTCAAACACTTCCATAATATACGGATAGTACAATTGAAGTTAAACGGTATATGGATAGTAAATTGAGGTTAGGTTTGAACGGTAACTTCATTTATACTATACTGATACTATTTAAATGTTTGTGTTCGCGCATATACCATTATTCTTTTAATAATTCGGATTATGTGTGTTTTTTTAATTTCTAGAAATATTAATTTTTTTCCAAATTCATTCCAAATATCTTCTAAGCACAATACTTTTCTATTTCTCAAAATGAATCTTCATCTAGCCACTTGCTTAACTTTTCTTAAAAAGAAAATGTTAGTATGACTTTTAAATATGTCTAAAATGTGTTCACTCGTATATTTTTATTTTATTTTATTTTTATTTTTTAATAGTTACGAAAGTGACTATTAATAAATTTATATTCATATTTTATTTTTTCTTAATAATTAAAAATGTTAAAAAATGCTTACAAAAACATAAAAACTCATTTGCACTAATGTGCATATTTGAAGTGCACATTTGGTGTGCATCCTAACATTGCCCTTCATAAAAAATATAGAAATTAAAATAATTTATGTATAAAACTTGAAAGGATTATATAAAGTTTTATTCAAAAAATTTCTTAATTTTATATTAATAATATTAGGTACAAGTTTCAAATAGACAAATCCATACACCTTCTATAAGTGAGATTCACCTTTTATAAGAGAATATGAAGCCGGTATTTACCTTGCCAAACCAATACCTACCCATTTTCGGTGTGCCAGCCGAAAGTTTGTATTTTCAATGTATTTTTATAATTTTCATTTCAATTCTCATATCTGAAGACTATTTTCTTAAATTTTTATAATCTCATTTGCTTGAGAATTGAAAATCCCTACTCCCCTTTTTGTGATGAAGATGCGTGATTATTTTTTTTAATAGTTGATTGAGAACTTAGAATTATTGAATTTTATAAATATGTATTTTAACTTAAGATTTTTATTGATGTTATTCTGAAATATAATTTATATATATATAATTTATTTATTTATATATAGACTATTTTGAAATGGTACCGATATCAAAATATTTTATTTCAGTACCTTAATCGAAATGGTTATCAAAACCGTATTCAAAACTTTGATTTAGAGTTTGCACAAATCATTTCTTAATTTTATATATCTATTTTTACAAATATTTCATACAAAACACATCTCAAAAAAGAATTTAACTAACTTCCTTCTCATTTTACCTCCTATTATACAACATGATACAAAGCACATCTAAGTTTTTTTTAAAGAAAATCTTAAAAATTAAAAAAAAAAAAAAGTTTTAACAAATTAAGAAAAGAGGATAATAATAATAATAATAAAAATAGCAAGAGACAAAAAAAAAAAAAAAAAAGAAATTGAGAGAGAGAAGTATTGCATGTAATAATCCTTAAACATTTCCAAATCCTTCCATTTTGGAAAGACCAACGGCTCCGATCATAAATAGCCTGTGATATCGTGTCTGAACTGATTTGGATCTTGTGATTTTCACTTTCCAAATTGAATCGGACGATCCGGGGTTTCCCCTTCTTCGAGCGTAGACTGGACACAGTTTATACTTCTCCAGCTCTCTCTCTCTCTCACTCGCTCGTCTTTGTTTCCTTTTACAGGCCCTGGTGTCCTTGTCTCGACTGTCTGTCTGTCTGCCTGTCTGTCTCTGTCTCCCTCTCTCACTGACTCAAATTCCCTTTCTTTATCGTTTTCTCGCCGTAGATCTCTCTCCGGTGAGACTCGGATCCGTCCCATGTTTAGACTTTTTGACTTCGTCGTGATCTGATACAACGCCGCAGCAAGCTTTTGTTTTTTCCTGGTGGGAGGGCGGGGGGATGGGGCTGTGCTACGGCAAGACCAATCCAACGGTCGAGAATGACGTTACTACTACTACTATTGTCGCTTCCTATGACAACGATGCGTCTCAGAGTCCGTTACCGTCCGCAAGCGGGAGTAACGGCGCCGTCAACGTTCAGGCGGTGAGGAACACTCCGGCGCGGTCCTCGTACCCGAGTCCCTGGCCCAGCCATTACCCTCAAGGCGTTTCCGCCAGTCCGCTTCCCGGCGGCGTTTCTCCCTCTCCGGCGAGGGGATCGGGGACTCCGAGGAGGTTCTTCCGGCGACCTTTCCCGCCTCCTTCGCCAGCAAAGCACATCAAGGCGTCGCTGGCGAAGCGGTTCGGCCACGCCGCAAAGCCTAAGGACGGCCCGATCCCGGAGGAGCGCGGAGCAGAGATTGAGCAAGCTCTAGACAAGAGCTTCGGCTACACCAAGAACTTCGGAGCCAAGTACGAGCTCGGGAAAGAGGTAGGGCGAGGGCATTTTGGTCATACTTGCTCTGCCAGAGGCAAAAAGGGCGAGCTTAAAGATCAGCCCGTTGCTGTGAAAATTATTTCGAAAGCAAAGGTACAAAGCACAATATTATAATAGAAACTCCGTGGTGGGGTTTTTTTGTTTTTTGTTTTGTTTTTAAATCGTCTCTATTGGCTTAATATCCATGGAGTTCCTTTCGTGGACTGCTGTATTTTGTGCTGGTATATAATCCGATCGTCTTAATTGATGCTTTGTGTTAGGATTTTTAGTTTAATTCTATAAGGAATACCGGTTAACGTTATCAACAACAACTGCATAAACAAACAATGAAAAAGGACAATTAAGCAGGGATGGTTCTATGGTTTGAGGTTTTCATAAGTAGGGTTTTGATTAACGTTTCTGTTATTTATTTGTGCCTTAATTTAATGTAACTAATGGATTTGCGTTATGTGGGCTCGTTACAAAGGTCCGGGGTTTAACCGGGTAAAGAACATGTTATGTGTACACGGTCTCCGAATTTCCTCGTTAAGAAGAACAAAAAAAAACAAATTGATGTAACTATTGATGGCGTTGTCCTAAATAGGTGTATTCACATATATACTTTCAATGTACCTGGGCTATGCCTACTCTTTGATAAATAAAATATCTTATTACTTATAAAAAAAAAAACTATTGATGGCGTTCATGCAAGTGATCATAAACTTATATGATGAAATAATTCTTCTTCTATCTTTAGCTATTGTATTTAGAAGTATAATTTGTCAGCTAGTGATAAAGTAAAGGTCCGGGGTTTAACCAGATAGAGATGTTCGGTATGCATGGTCTCTGGATTTCCTTGTCAAAAAACAAACTGGTGGCATTCATGCAAGTGATTGAAAACTTATATGATGAAATGATTCTTCTTCTATCTTTAGCTATTGTATTTAGAAGTATAATTTATCAGTTAGTGATAGAGTAAAGGTCCAGGGTTAGCCGGATGGAAATGTTCAGAATGCATGGTCTCCGGATTTCCACGTTAAAAAACAAATCGTTGGCTTTCATGCAAGTGATCGAAACCTGATATGATGAAATAATTCTTCTTCTATCTTTAGCGATTGTATGTAGACGTATAATTTATCAGTCAGTGATAGAGTTCTATAAATAGAGCTTACATTTATTTTGAAAACTTACTATAATGTTTGCATGCAAATAAAAACTGAAATGAGAGAACTGCTTTTCTTTTTTTATTCTTTTGAGGGGGCACAGGGTTAGTAGTAATTTTTCATATATCAACTTCATTCTCCCGTGGCTCTTTACAATTGGAGATTAGGGTGTTATTGAAGCAACTATACATGAAACAAGTTCTGGTTTCCAGCTCTGGAGACAGAGTTCTGATTTCCACCTAAGTTTTAGGAGGGATATCTTCGTAGATGAATTAATTTCTAATCTCAATGTTTTCTTTTTCAGTTATCTGGCTATTTCCTCAATAATTTGAGAAAAATTCAAAACTAGGAATTAGAAAAGCCTCCCGTTGATACCTATGTCAATTATTTTATTTGATGTTGATGAAGGGGCAGGCGAGTGAAAAAATCAGTCAAGTGAAGTAAATTACTGATAAATTTTTCTCTGCTGGGTTTCAACTAAAAACAGTGATTAATGCTTTATATAGAATGCTTGGTGTTTGGTTATAAGCAATTAATCATTATGTAAGTCTTCAAAATGGGTAAACCAATTATAAATGTCAACTTAAAAATTACCACATAGCAAATAATCCCAATGTCAAGTTCTAGGGATTTGAACTACATGTGGCACAAGAAACAAGAAAAAGAAAAGATGAAAATGTTGGGGAACCAATTAATTTCACCTGCTCAGAAAGCTAATAAATTGAGACCCTTTTTTATCTTGTATGACTGGGATGTTTATTGTTTTACTTTTTGTCACTGAAGAAGATTACATACATAACACTGAGAGAATTATAGAATAACAGAAACAGGTGTGGTTCGTTCTTTCTTTCCTTTCTGATTTTTGATAAGATACCCAACTGAACAAAAAGTATACTGAGGACACCTAGTTAAGGCAGAGAAGAAGAACAAGAATTCATAAAATTTTCAATGGAAAGAAAGCGAGTGCTACTGTGGGTTGTTGTACAATCTCATAGAGTTGTAAGTGCAGAGATTTTGAACTTTAGTAACGTTCGCTCACAATTTCCAACATTGTGCATGCTATGTTCATTGATGGCATTTCTGCTGTTTTATGATTTTTCTTATAAATGCACAATGCCTTTTTCATCATGGTGAAAGGCGAGGTTTTAAAATCCTGAATCCATTTAAGAGAACTAAAGAAAGGCAACTGCTTTTTGAGTTGTGAACCTCGGATCTTTGTATCCATTGATTGTATTGTTTTGTTTAATTTTTGTATGCACCTGTGCGAGAGAGAAAAACCCGGGCGAGGGTGGGGATTGCTCTTTTTATTTTTGTATATAGAGTCATGGATTTTCATATCTGTAATACAAAAATTTATTGTGATTGTAATCTTAGATTTGGGTTTCATCACCAAACAATACTACTAAATAAATTCTTCCAAACAGTTACTAAGTATTTTTAAGAGAGTTCAAAGAATTAGTTTAATTTTTTAGTTGTTTGAGACGTTTCTATTCTGAGTTAACCGATAAACTTATGAAGAGAATTGAAAAGTCAATTAGGATCTGAAAGTCAGTTTTTCTTTTTTCAGTAAGTTATACATGAACTTAATAGATCTTAAGACTTCAGCCTACATCCTGATCTTTTAGGGGAGGAGGTCCCATTTGAACTAGAGCTCATTGATCTGGCAGTGTAAATTCAAAAATACTTGTATTTTTAGTTAAGGCAGGGGTACCTAACACTTATCCAATGCAATTCGTTTCTTATGAAGATAGGTGATCATGGTCAATTTTCTTCTTGGATTACTTGAAACTATGATATTATTATCGTCTGATTATGTATCTGAAAAATTGCTTTTCGATCCCAAATAACTAAAGGTATGTTTAAAGGATTGTCCAGTACTTTGCTTTTCATTACGGTCTATATGGTATTCTTATTAACCTTTGGACTTTGCTTGCACAATAGAAGCACTGAAACTGCATTCTTGGCCAGTAATGGATACTGCTTTGGAATTTGGATCCGTAAAAGCTGTATCATTCTGTAGAATAGATGAGACTAGGCAATGTCGTTGAAAATTATTACTCACATCTAGGTAGCAGCATTGCTTATACTCGAGTTTTTCTGTTTGTGTATACATTATAACACAGAATTGAAATTGTTTTTTCCGTGCTAGGTCTTCCTATCAAATCCTAAAAGCCTCCACTATTCTCTTAAATTCATCAACTCTCTCTTTCTCTTGCTGTCTGTTTTGGTGTGTCTATTGGGGGGGCATATCCACATTCAGAGACAGGGGTGGGGGTCCAAAAACTAAATGAAGAGAAATGCTTGGTTCACAGAGAGATCTCACAAAAGTAAACTCACAAACTAATGTAACTTGTGACATGCTAGATCTATTTTACAGTAAACAGAACTTCAATTTAACGTACCAAAGCAAGCCCCATCAGTTTGTGAGCTTTACTTTTGCAAAATCTCTATGAACCTAACACCTCTAAAAAATGAAACACCCTGGCCTCCCTTATAAAAATATCAAAAGCTGTTATGTTTTAAAAAATTATTCCCTCCAATTTTTAATCCTAACACTCCCAAAGTCTAACAAAAACCCAAAAATTTACCCCCTATCCTTGAAAAATGTTCTAAAAATTATTAGTCTACAAAAAAAATTGAAAAAAAACACAACCCTAACCCTAAAATAAAATATATAAAGAAAACTCACAGGTCTATCCAAAAAATCTAATAAGAAATGCACAGAGACTTTTTATTAAACTAAAAACTTTAGCCTTAATTTTTAATAGAATCTTGAGATTTTTTAGTTCAAAAGTTTTACTTCGAATTGACTCAAAAGGTCCAAAGATACAATGTATGATTTTTCTTTATTGTATCTTATTGTGATAATGAGTGATGCGGATAGGTGGTATTTGGAATCCCCGTATTGCTTGAGAGGGAGAAATTATTACTCTTTATAATGATTTCGATGGGACTCCAATTGTACCATTGATTTGTTTTATTAGAGTAGGGTCTAGATGTGGCTTGGGCCTCCCTTAGGGCTTTACAAATGGTATTAAATCTAGGTCCCAAGAGAGGCTCCAATGGAGGCTTCAAGGGAGGCCAAAGCTACAATGGGCCCAACTCCAAAAGGACTAGTCAATGGTACACCTGGAGTTCTATTGGAATCATTATAAAGAGCAATAACTTCCCACTTCCAAGTAGTGTGTGATCCTATACACCACTGCTCCTCATCACTCAGTTTGAGGGTATCACACTTCCTCCAACATTTTTCTTACTCCTGTACACACTTATAATTTCAAATAAAAATATTGAGTTTGGCCTTCACAAAAGATAAATTCCTAGCTCTGCTACGGTGCACGTTTATTACTATTCATCCTTTTCGATATACCTTATATACAAAAATTATTATCATAACATAAGTTCAGCTATTCCAAAGGATATGCATTATATATAAAAACAATATTGTTTAGCATGAGTTCGGCCTTCCCAGAAATAAATTCTTGGCTCTGCCACTGTGATACCCCATATGATAAGGATAAGGGTAGGTGGTGTATGGGATCCCACATTGCTTGGGAATGAGTAGTTCTTGTTCTTTATAAGGTTCTAATGGGGCTCTAATTGTATTATTTACTAATCCTTTCGGAATTTAGGCTGTGGTTTGAGTCTTCCATTGGGGCGTTACAAATGGTATCAGCGCCTATCTTAACCAGAAATGTGGGACTTGAGCAGTGCCACCAACAACAGACAGGCCTGATGAGGACGTCGAGAATTTAAGGGGGGGCTAGATTGTGATACCCCATGTGATAAGGATAAGGATAGATGGTGTATGAGATCCCACATTGCTTGGAAAGGAGAAGTTCTTGCTCTTTATAACATTCCAGTAGTACTCCAATTGTATCATTGATTAGTCCTTTTAGAGTATAGGCTATGTGATTTGGGCCTTCCATTGGGACATTACAGCTACTGTCCACGTTTGTTACTATTTATCCTGTGTTACACTCCTCATGCTTGTGCTCATGTGCATAGTGGAATTATTCCTTCATCTACTGATATTATTGGCAATAAGTTTCTTTTTTCTGTATTTTAGCTGTTGAATGGCCTGGGGTTCCGTCTTTCCCTGTTATTGTCAATATATTGTTGTCTTATAATGGGCTATGATTGTTGTTACTGCAATTAATTTTTTAAAACCTAGAGTTTGTTAAGAATGCTCTTATCTGCGTCATGATAAGATTTCTTTGTCAGATGACAACAGCAATATCAATTGAAGATGTCCGTAGAGAAGTGAAGATATTGAAAGCTTTATCGGGGCATAAGCATCTGGTCAAATTTCATGATGCATGTGAGGATGCCAATAACGTGTACATAGTCATGGAGTATGTCTTTTCTTGTGTTCTATTCTACTTTTTTATGCATAATATGGTCCAGCATTTCTGAAGCTGTTTTCATTCTTATTCTTTTGTTTCTATATGGATATGTTCGTAACCAATATTGCTTGATGAGGTAGAAATTATGGTATCTTGTATTTTAGACTATTATTAACTTTTATGTCTGATAGAATTCAACATCCCGTGCTTCCTGCACGATAGAAGGTCTAGATTGGATTGATCATATTTTTCAGATGTTGAATAATTTTCTAAGTTTATGTTACCTTTTCCCTGTCAAAAGTTTCATTAATTCATTGTTCTCAGTTACATGATTGTGGAGTAATTTACAACTTCATCGTACGTTTTTTAATTTTTGGCTCATTCTTGTTTTCAGACTGTGTGAAGGTGGGGAACTCCTAGATAGAATTTTATCAAGGTAAAAGTATTTTTTAAATAAAAATGATTCTTTTTATAATTAAAATATGTTGCTGGAAATATTGTAATTACTTACATGATTTAGGATGTATTATTTTGAATTGAAAAATATTTTCCTTTATTGAAGGGGAGGAAGGTACGCAGAGGACGATGCAAAATTCATAGTTGTGCAAATTCTAAGTGTAGTTGCATTTTGTCATCTTCAAGGCGTTGTGCACCGTGACTTAAAGCCAGAGGTTTTTCTTTTCAGATTTATCACTAACGATTTTATTCATGACTCTTTGTATCTTGTTCCTTTCAGCTTATAATGGCAGTTCCTTTTTTTTTTCTCTGTACTGCTTTCTCTTTAAGGCTTTTGTTTAATTTATTTAATTCATGGATGATTATAACTGATATTTCTTCATCTTTACTGCCTAACAGAATTTCCTTTTCACTTCTAGAAGTGAAGATGCTGACATGAAACTTATTGATTTTGGTCTTTCTGACTTTATCAGGCCAGGTAATGTTTGCTGTCTAATAATAGTTCAGGCTTGGTTTTATTTTTATTCTCAGTATTAACACACTTGCATTCCTAATTGCTTGGCAACTTGATAGACTGATTTGATTTTAAGTGGATGTCTACCAATGGGAGATTTTTTATTTTTTAGAAGAAAGGCTGAATTTGCTACTTTTGGCTCAACAATGATATTCACAAATGCTACCGTATTGTCAGAAACATGCTCATGATCACACCTAAACATGCATGTGTCTGAATTGATTATGCAATAATGTTTGATTTGTAATGTTTTGAAGCATTATATTCATATTTGAAGTGCTAGAATATTTCAATATCCCAATTTATATGCAGAATAGTTACTACTTTTTTTAGAATATTTCCCTTGCATGGGTATTTGTGCAGACGCAAGACTTAATGATATTGTTGGAAGTGCGTACTACGTAGCACCTGAAGTCCTTCACAGGTCTTATAGTCTTGAAGGAGATATATGGAGCATTGGTGTCATTACCTACATCTTATTATGTGGAAGCCGACCATTCTGGGCACGGACAGAATCTGGAATTTTTCGTGCAGTGCTTAGGACTGACCCAAATTTTGAGGATATACCGTGGCCTTCCGTGTCTGCAGAAGCCAAGGACTTTGTGAAAAGGCTACTGAACAAGGATTACAGGAAAAGAATGACTGCAGTTCAAGCTCTCAGTATGTTTAATTTCTTTATACTAGTGAAGAGGTCGAATACATATTAACTCTATCTTTGATGTTGTGCTCTGTATTCTGTATACAGTTATGAATTTTCTTTTCTCTGGATAGCAATTGATTTGGTAAAAAGATTTGGCATAAATCAGTAATTTTTGTTGTGATAAAAAGAAATTTATAGATTTTTTTTTTCTACTCTTTTCTGGAATATGGTTTTAAACCCCTCACCTCTGGATCCCTGGGTGAAAGGGAAAATGGGAAAAAAGCCCCAAAGGAGGAACAACAACAAAGGGTTGGGGAGTGTTTGGTTAATGAAAATTTGAGAATGTTTGAGAAAGTTTTTTGACAAATTTTGAGATGCGGTTCTTCTTAGATTTTTTTAAGGTGGATAGGAAAAATTGAAATAGTTTTTTCTTTTAATTATGTTTTGTATTGAGATTTGTGTAAGTGAATGAATAGAGTTAAAAAGTTGTTTGATTAAAACTTTAAAGGGTAGTTTTTTTTTTTTTTCAATTTTTGTTGAATTTTTTTGTTTTGTTTACTTTTTGCTGAAATAATGGCAAATAATTACATAAAAAGTTGAAAAATTGAAATAATAAGTCTTTTTTTTTTTAGATTGAAATATGTTTGGTTTGAAGTTGAAAACTTTTGAAAATTCTTTGAATGTTTGGATAGCACCTTGGATGCTTCAATAGTTCTGCCACCTAGTGTCCAATGAGGTCTGCTACGTGGCAGTGGAACGGCACCTGTTGAATATTACTTTCTCATTATTTGTTGAAAGTCTTACACCTGCAATATATGGTCCATTTATTAGCTATTAATATTGTTATATTTCATAATCATTGCCCCATCGCATCTTTTTTTTAAATTATGCCGTGATAATTAACAATGATTTTGGATGGGTTGCCTTTATTTAATATTTTAACCATTGAACCTACTTTCACCATTGCAGCTCATCCGTGGTTGCGCGATGATAGTCGTTCAATCCCATTGGATATATTGATCTATAAGTTAGTCAGGTCATATATTAATGCTACACCTTTCAAGCGTGCAGCACTGAAGGTACCATTCTTATCATTTTTTATGTGCTTGACATGCAGAGTTTTCTTTTGGCAAGGGCTTGTAACTTGTTGAAAATATACTTCTATATACAAATAAACATATATACATGTGTATTACAATACAATCGTAGGATATTTGTTGAATGTTAATGGCATGCTTACAGATGTCAAAGACCAACTTATTTCCATCACCTCATAGTGGGATTTTCATGTTAGGCAAATAACTTTTTCGGTTAAGATTGACAACTTTGATTTGATCCATGCTACTGCTTCTCTAAATTCAAATTGTGTGACATACTTTTTTTGATATTTTTTTTACTTATAAAAAAATAAAATAAAATAATAGAGAATCCTCAACAATCAACTATTAGGTGTGTCCATAAGTCAAAATCCTGAATTCTGTGTCACACTGAACTTTTTGAGAAGCTTATACGGGAGAGGTTTATAGACCAAGTTTCCTAATTTTGATAGAATTAACTAATCTTTGTGTTGTTTCTCTGATTATTGCAGGCTCTATCAAAAGCTTTGACAGAAGATGAGTTGGTCTATCTAAGGGCACAATTCACTCTGTTAGAGCCAAATAGAGACGGGCGTGTCACTCTTGACAATTTCAAAATGGTTATTTACTGTTATCTTGTTAGTTTGATTTTCCAGTCTATAGTTGGTTACTGTTATGAGGGGGAATATTTTTGCTGTTTGTTGGCATGGGTTGGTCATTACCTAATGTCTTATCTTTATATTAAAGTTTACGTTGATAGTACTTTGTATTTTATTTACATATTCATATGTATGGTTGAAATATACTTGCAGGCTCTTGTGCGAAATGCAACTGATGCCATGAAGGAGTCCAGAGTTCTTGATATTATTAATGTGGTAAGGCATATTTGTTGATTATGTTGGCAATACTTTTCAGTTGTTAAGCATCTCATATATATATATATATATATATATATATATGATGTGGGTACTAGTATTTACTAGAATTCCTGTATAATATTTTTCTTCAATTGATTTGTTATTTCACATTATCTACATATATACATACCTATGTATATGGCTATAGTTTGCACATAAACACTCAAAAACTACATGCATCAGTAGCTTTGGTGGAGTTGAAAGTCAGATCACTGGTTACTGATCCATAGCGTATTATCCTTAGCTATTTTCTATGCAATATTGAATCTTAATATTAAGAATATTCCTGATAGGTTAAGATTAATATCTTAAGGAACTTATCTGCAAATATTATTTAGATCAAGAACTTATCTGCACTGAGATTACTTTCCCTGCTTCCAAGTTGGTGCACTCAGAAACTTTGGGTCTCAGTAGAACATGCAGGGGTTGCATAAAACCAGCCACCTAATCGGTGAAAGATAATTGTCTAAATACGAACCTTGGGAACTTGGGCCTGGCCATCCTTGGTTTATGGTCAATGGCAAAATTGGTCTGTTGAAAGCTGAATGTTTTGATCTGGTTTATCTGGCCGCCAAAAGTATCTGAAATGCGCCCCTCTTTTTGAAGGCACGTTCAACTTGCTTATCAAAGGATTCTAGCAAGGCAAAAGAAGACAATTATTCTGCTTCTGTCTGGTCGGACTAGGCCATTAAGGTCTCACTACTGACCATTTTCATCTTTGTATCCCCAAGGGAATCCCATGCATTGAGATAATGGGTTGGATCATCATCAAAAACAGGAATGCAATTGCTATCTTATTAGGTTCAGCCACTATAGCTGTTTGTAACCCACAAACCATTCCTACTCATGATTGCATCACGTTTTTGCATCTTCACCATCTGTTATACTTCCCATTCTTACTGAATGTAATGGTCATATCGATTCCCTTTGTCGGCCAGCTTTTTTTTCTTTAGATTGTCCTTTTGAAGCATAGAAAGTTGTCAGATTCTTGTGTCATTACTTTTTTTTTCCCCTTCTTTTTTCAGTTGGAACCACTTTCTTATAAAAAGATGGACTTTGAAGAGTTTTGTGCTGCTGCAATCAGTACACATCAATTGGAGGCCCTTGACGGGTGGGAACAGATTGCCTCTACTGCTTTTGAGCATTTTGAGCAGGAGGGTAATCGCATCATATCTGTTGAAGAATTGGCAAGGGTATGGAACCCACCTTCCTGTCCTTGATTCCTTCTTGCATTTGTGTACGTATGCCATTCTGACTCAACTTTGATACCTTCTATTCCAGGAATTGAATCTTGGACCGTCAGCTTATTCTATCCTCAGAGAATGGATCCGAAACTCAGATGGAAAGCTTAGTTTACTTGGATATACAAAATTTTTGCATGGTGTAACTCTCCGTAGTTCAAACACAAGACACCATTAATTTTAATAGCCTTTGACATATAGTTTTAAAATTCATGGGTTTAGAGGATTTGAAAGTTTTTTTTTTCTTTTTTTCTTTTCCTTTTTTTTTTTGGGGAATGGGATAAAGAAAATGTGTATAAATGAACATCAGTCAAATCAGTTCTGGGATTGGACTAATACTGAATATTGAGACTTTCTGCTTGCTCTTACCCTATTTTGGCAGTTAATATATTCCAATGGGTTTGAGCTCAGATTGTGGTTTTTTCTTTTTCTTTTTCTTTTTTTTTTTTTTTTTTAATTCTGAAATCAGATTGTTATAGTCAGAGATGAACACTAATGGCAAGCCTTTACTGGCTTGTAGTTACTTTGTAATTTGATTATACATTTAACTTGTTGAAATGATTTGATTGTGTGCTAATTCTGCTCACCATTTATTCCAAATTCTTGCTAAAAACTCAAAAGGGGAAGCAAGCAAATAAAAGGTTTGTGGAATAATATCATCTAAGAATTCTTGTGATAGGAACTCAACAGAGGAGATGAGGAAAATCTATTTCCCAACCCTCCAACTATGAGGAGAATTCTGGTTAATCTGATTATTCATTTATCACCCAAAGAGGAATGCAAGACAAGTTCAGGAAAAGCAAAAACGGATGTTGATGCGGCTTCTAAACAAAGTTTTGAATACCGTTTCGGTTAAGGCACTAAAATAAATTTTTTTGATACCGGTACTGTTTCGGGATAATCTATATATAATAAATTAATTATATATGTATAAATTATATTTCAAAATAAAATCAATGCAAGTCTTAAAAAGTTAAAACATATATTTATAAAACTCAATAACACTTTTAAGTTCTCAATCCAACTATTTAAAAAAATAATCACTCATCTTCATTACGAACAGGGAAGTAGGGATTTGATTTTTAGTCCTCGAGAAAAGGAGATTAAAAAAAGTTAAGAAAATAGTATTCAGATGTGAGAAATGGAGTGAAAATTATGACAAAGTAAGAATTTTTACATTAAGTACAAAAAAAAAAAAAATGCGGCCGGTATATCAAAACTAGTTGGTACACCGAAAACTGGCCAGTATAGATCAAAATGCACTAGTATGGCTGGTATTTGATCCGGTACGACATACATACCTTTCTTATACCGGTCTCTATCCAGGTACGCTGAAGTTACAATACAAAATTTAAAACTTAGCTTCGAAATTCTCTAGCAACTTGATTGAGGCTTGTTCAAGGAAGTAATTAATTTGGTTTTTGAAAAGGACTTCGTTTCAAGTCCTATTGCAGGGGTGCTTATCCTCTTTTGTTCCTCTTAATTCGTTTGTGTAGGCCCTCCTTTGTAAGGTTATGTGTCTGCATCGGATGGTATGTTTTTGGGTTTTGTTACCGACAAAATGCAGTCCCGCTTTGATTTGTTTAGATTTTTTCTTTTTCCAATTTCAATTTGGGCAAAGCTTTTGCACTGTGATGAAAGGGAAGGAACGAACACTAGTAGAAGTGGGCCAAACACAACATAATGAGTGTTTCCACAATCAAACAGTACTGGCATGTTGGATAAATTCAACCACGATGTCTTGGTAGACATACTTGACTTTCTTTGTCTAAAATTATGCACAATCCAACCATTTCTTCTTGATATTTCTTTTTATTTGGGGCTCAAAGTTAGAATCCACGATCTCACCCTCTGTTACTACCATACCAGTTACATTACAAGTCTATTCCGGATAACGCTTGCATCTTCTTTATTATCATGACTGCTGGCATAGAGTTAGCCAATGCTTATATTCTGAACACTGTCATTACTTCTTATTCGAGAAAAGATGTATACCCCATATGATATGGATAAGGGTAGATAGTGTATGAGATCCCACATTACTTGGGAAAGAGAAGTTCTTGCTCTTTATAAGGTTCTAATTGGACTCTAATTGTATCATTGACTAGTCCTTTTAGAGTATAGGTTATGTAGTTTGGACCTTCCATTGGGGCGTTACAAATGGTTTCAGAACCTATCATAACTAGAAATATAGAACTTGAGCCGTGCCACCTACAATAGACAGGCCCGATAAGAACGTCGAGAATTTAAGAGGGATAGATTGTGATACCCTATATGATATGGATAAAGATAAGTGGTGTATGAGATCCCACATTACTTGGGAAGGAAAAGTTATTGCTCTTTATAAGGTTCCAAAGGGGCTCTAATTATATCATTGACTAATCCTTTTAAAATATAGACTATATAATTTAGGTCTTTCATTGAAACGTTGCAAAAGAAATTAATAATGCATCTTATTTTTATTTTGTTACATCAGTTGTCATTAAAATCAATTTTTTTTTTTTTTAAGTTTTACAACAAGTATTATAATTTATTAATTAGTAGGAAGCTGGAACACTTGCTCAACTTTTCAGGGTGGGAAGATCATGTCTGGATCTTGCCAGCTTCTTAGCTTCCAAGAAATTGCCTGATCCAAATGTTGAAACCACGTTCACCAGTGGATAGATATCACAAATCAATTAATTAATAAATATTCTCATAGACAATGTCAACTGGCTAGTTGACCTGAGAAAGAGTGCGGCGCACGCAGGCTGGCTGGCCGGCCATGCTCTGTGGGTATTGCTCGAATTATTTGACCACATTTATTTATAATTTGGGTGGTCAACAATACCCCCAAACTATAACAAAAAATAAGAAACTTATGTGTCCAAAAAATAATAATTCTTTTATTATTTTTCATTATGTCACGTTAGGAAATGACGACATAAGAGTATTTATATTGGATTCTTCATAACTCATTTTTTTCATCCATAAGAGGAAAAAATTTAGGAAATGCTTTCAAAACCTTCCTCCATCCGGATCTCTATTTTAGAAAAAAAATTTAGGGAATGAATAATTTCCTAAATCACTTTTATCAATATTTTATTCATTTTAATTAAATTAATTCTTATTACAATCATCTACACTTTCTCTCATACTCATATTTGTTATAGTTTTAAATAATAGTTTTAAAAATAATTTAAATGACTACGAAAATATTAAAAAAGTAATAATTTTTAAAATAATTTAAATTTTTATTTAAAATATTTACTAAAGTAATAGTTCAAAACATAAGAAAAAATATTGGGTAGTTAAATTTGTAAATGAAAGTGAGAAAAAAAATTAATAAAGAAAGAATAGAGAAATATTATTTTAATAGAATAGAGAATTGATAGGAAATGAGATGTAGAAGGTTTTTGAAAGATGAATAAAATTTAGAGAAAAATTTTAGAGAATATACTTTTTAGTTAAATTATAAAAAATTTTATGGAGAACCCAATGTGAATGCTCTAATAAGATTAAAACCGCTATGAAGAATTTTAAAAGAAAATAATGAGAAACTAGCCACCACTACTGAAAATGGTACATGACTATGGAAGTTGGCATGGAAGATTGAAATAATGAAAGTTGTAATCAACGCGATAACAAAAAGTGAACAAATAAATATTTTTCCTCAACTCATGATTGTTCCCCATATATAATACCCCACTATATATGGAGGATTAAATTGTCAGAGACATGATCGATGAGAAGGAAAAAACCCATTATATATATATATATATATATAGAGAGAGAGAGAGAGAGAGAGAGAGAGAGAGCATATATATATATATATATATATATATATATGGTGTTATTCCTCTAAGAGGAAACTTCATTGTTGTGGGTACACTGAAATTTTGTTTTTACATTGTGGCAGAAAGGAAACATGGTGTGCTTAAATGGTTTCATATATATGTCTTAAATGGAAAAACACTTTAAATTATTAACATAACTATATATAACTAAGAATGGTAAAATCAATGATAAAGAATATCATTTTTCTTAAATTAAATCATTTGCATTTAATTAGTCATATAAATCATGTGATAAATGTTGGTAGAACAAAATCCTAACCATTTAATTTGAAAACGTTTTTGGAATATAAGATCAATATATATATATATATAGAGAGAGAGAGAGAGAGAGAGAGAGAGAGAGAGAGAGAGAGAGAGAGAGAGAGAGAGAGAGATCGAATAATACCATTGAAATTTTAGAAGATTCTGAATTTATATTTTTCTCCTTTTATAGAACCGTAAGATAGCTTTGATTGCTAAGTTTGTATCCTTGATTTTTATTCAATATTTATATGTTTAGTGAAAGACAGAGCAGAAAATGATGGTTGGCAAGATGCCAAACCTTGTATTCTATTGTGATTTAAATAGAGTACATCATAGACAGATCAGATTATACAACTTAACAACCTGATAAGATCAAAATACAAAGGATAGATACGTATAACAACTAAGTGATACGTATAACAACTAACTGATAAGGATAAATACAATCAGTTAAGAGATAAGAGATGGTTTCTGTTATTGAGATAATGACTTGGGTTGTTCATCATGTGTATCTTCAACATATACTTTAACATGCTCCCACAAGTTAATGGGAGGAGGAACCACCATTAACTTGGATTTGAGGTTGAGGAAGCGCGGGGAAGGAAGACCCTTGGTGAAAATGTCTGATGGTTGGTCGTCAGTAGAGATAAATTTCACCAAAATGTCACGATTTAAGACCTTCTCCCTCACAAAGTGATAGTTTACTTCAATATGCTTAGTCCTAGCATGAAACACAGGGTTGGAGGCTAGAGCTAAGGCACTAATATTGTCACACCATAACACAGGAGCCACTGGTAGGACAATTTTAAGTTCGGAGAGTAGCATCCTAAGCCAATAGAGTTCAGCTGTTGTGAGAGCAAGAGAGCGATATTCTGCCTCTGTAGTTGATCGAGAAACCACATTTTGCTTCTTAGCACTCTAGGAGATCAAACAATTCCCAAGAAATATTGCAAAGCCTGAGGTGGAACGACGATCATCAGGATTGCCAGCCCAATCAGCATCACAAAATGCATTCAATTGAAGTGAAGAAGATGTATACAAAATACCATGATCAACAGTGCCCTTAAGATATCTTAGAACACGTTTAGCAGCTGTCTAATGAGTCGTGGTGGGGCAGTGAAGGTGTTGGCACAACTGATTTACAGCAAATGCAATGTCTGATCTTGTTAATGTGCAGTATTGAAGGGCACCAACTATGTGTCTGTATTCTATAGAATCAGATAGGGGAGAGCCATCAAACTTTGATAATTTAGTACCAGATGGACATGGTGATGGTGCTGGTTTAGTCTTTGTCATGTGTGCTCGATGTAGAATATCAGATATATACTTGGATTGGCAAAGATGCAAGCCTTGTGCTGTGCGAGAAACTTGGATTCCAAGGAAGAAAGAAAGTGGCTTGAGATCTTTGACTGAAAATTCTTGCTGCAATCTGAGAATCAGTGAGCTAATAATAGTAGAATTGGAACCCGTGATAATAAGATCATCAACATAAATAAGCAAGTACAAAGTGATGTCTTCAAAAGTGTAAATAAAGAGAGAAGGGTCAACCCGAGAACCCTTAAAGCCAATGTCAAGTAAGAAGGTGGAAAGTCTTATAAACCAAGCTCGAGGAGCTTGCTTAAGGCCATAGAGTGCCTTGGATAATTTGCACACATGATTGGGATGTTGAGGGTCAACAAAGCCTTGAGGTTGTTTCATGAACACCTCTTCCAATAAGTCTCCATGTAAAAATGCATTGGAGACATCAAGTTGCTTTCTATCCCATTGAAAATGGACTGCAAGAGTGAGGATAACTCTGATTGTAGAAGGTTTGATAACAGGACTAAATGTATCAGTATAATCAACTCCACTTTGTTGTTCATAGCCCTTTGCCACTAACAGAGCCTTAAACCTTTCTATACTCCCATCTGGTTTTTGTTTAATCCTGTAAACCCATTTGTTTCGAATAATATTGTGAGAAGCAGGCCTAGGACACAATGTCCAAGTTTTGTTGGAAATAAGTGCTACAAATTCAGTGCACATGGCTTTGTGCCATCTCGGGTCTGCAGCAGCTTTGCTATAAGATGTGGGTTCAGACTCAGTTAAGATGGAGTGATGAAGAACAAATGGATGTCTAGGAGTATAGTAGATTTTAAAGCCAGGAAATTGTTTAGGTTTGTGAGTTCCTATTTTGGATCTGGTGAGCATTGGATGAGAGGGAGCAAGTGGTGGAGCAATGGTAAGGTTAGGTGAAGGAGAGAAGGGTATGGGGTCACACGCAGTGGTAAGATCAGATGGAGGAGGGGAGGTTGTGGGATCATGTGGTCTAATTGGAGATGACTGGTTGCTGAGTTCTGGTGCAAGGGATTCTGTAGAAGTGTTTGGTAGAGATAAAGATGGAGAGGGAAGAAAAATACTCTGAGGAAGAGGAAAAGGAGACTCACCTTCAGCTGGCAACTTAGAAGGCAGTTTTGATGTGGCATTCTCCTTGGCTGGGAAGGTAGTCTCATAAAAAATAACATGCCGAGATAGATAAACTTTATTGGTAACAAGATCAAGACATTTATATCCTGCATAATTGTAACCAGAAAAATACAAGGTTTTGAACGATACTATAGCTTATGAAGACCATATGGTCGAAGTAAAGGAAAACACATGCATCCAAAGACTCTAAGTTTATGATAATTAGGTTCTGTTTGGTATAATTTAGAGTATGAACATGTGTAGTCTAGAGTAGGAGTGGGCAACAGATTGATAACGTGGGTTGCAGTGAGAAATGCATCAAGCCAATATTTATTAGAAAGATGAGAATGTGCTAATAGAGTGAGACCAGTTTCTAGAATGTGTCTCAATTTCCTCTCAGCCAGGCCATTTTGCTGGGAGGTATGTGGGCAGGATTTTCGATGCACAATGCCATGGTTGATGAGAAATGTTTGAAAGTGATTGGAAGTATATTCTCCACCACCGTCTGATTGTAACTGTTTGATATTGGAGTTGTGTTGATTTTCAGCATTAATTTTGAATTCGATGAAACAGTCATACACTTCAGATTTTGAGTGAAGTGGATAAAGCCATGTATAACGGGAGAAATCATCCCAAATAATACATAATACTTATAACCACTTATAGAAGTGATGGGAGAAGTCCATATATCAGTGTGGATCAATTGTAAAGGGGAGGTAGAAATACAGGTAGAAGAAGAAAATGGTAATCGAATGCACTTTCCCAATTGACAAGAAACACAAACATTATTTTTATTGAAATTGAATTGAGAAACAGGGAGATTGTTATGTTTAACAACCCGAGATACAATATCCAAAGCAGGGTGTCCTAATCTAGAATGCCAAACTAGAGAGGAAGTCTTGATGCCAATCAAAGCACTAAATGATTTGTTATTCTTGAGAGACTTTCCTTGCAGCCAGATTGAATAAAGACCATTTTCAGGTTTACCTTCCAGCAGAGTTGCCTTGGTCCGAAGGTCCTTCACACAAAAGTAATTAGAGGTTAGGATAAAATAGCAATGATTATTTACACAAAACTGATGAATAGATAATAAGTTGGAAGACACTTGGGGACAGTGTAAGACATTATTAAGAAGGAAGGGTTTAGTAGATTGATAAGGGGTTAGAAGTGCTGAACCAGTGTTCTCAATAGCAAGGCCTGCTCCATCCCTACAGCCACCATGGTGTTATTCTCAAAGGGTTGTTGAATCTGCAGATTTGCAAGCTCATTAGTAATATGAGCATTAGCACCACTATCCACTATCCATTGTTGTCCTTCAAAGGCCTCATTGGTGCGTGCTACCATTGCTACAAGTTGAGTAGGTGGATGCCTGCCTTGATATGAATAATCCATCCTGTGGTAGCAATCCAAGGCCTGGTGACTAGTTTTGCCACAGATTTGACAGGGTACACGATTTCTGGAAGAAAAGGTGGGAAGATTTGTATGTGAGGTAGTGGAGGTAGAGATAGGGGGAGTGAAAGGAGAGGAGGTATTCTTGGGATAGGATGAGCCACGATAGTTTGAGGATGGTTTCTGTTTGTTGAAGGACTGATTAGATTTGGAAGGGTGGAAATGCTTTTTACTGAAAAGAGCAAAAGTGGAGGGATCTGCACTTGATGATTGTTGCTGGTTCAATAAATGTTCATGATTCAACAATTCATCTCGAAAGGCATTAAAAGAGAGAGATGTCTCACGAGTGGCAAAGGAAAAGGAGGTGACAAAGGAGTTAAAGGAGGGGTTAAGACCACTAACAAGGAAGGAGATAAGATCTTCATCAGTGAGTGGCTTTCCGACAGCAGCTAATTGGTCTGACCAAGATTTGGCCTGATTAAGATATGCAAGGCAGGATTGGGAACCTTGGTGCATGGTGTTTAGTTGCCTGCGCAGATGAGTGACACGAGACTGAGAGTTGGAAGCAAAATGTGTTTTCAAAGCATGCCAAACATCCTTGGATGTGTTGAGTCCATAAATAGTGGACAAAACACTTTCAGAGAGGGTTGCATTAATCCAACTTAATAAAAACTGATCTTTCTTAATCCAGATGGTATAAGCAGGATTAAGTGACGGCTCTCCTTCGAGAGGATGTAGAAATTTTTGTGGGCACGGTTCAGTACCATCAACAATACCCAACAGATCATGACTCCTCAGAACAGGTAAAAAGAGAGATAACCACATGAGATAATTGTTATCATCGAGTTTTAGAGTAATGGGTTGTGGTAGATGAGGAAGAGAAAGATTGGTGAGGGCGGAAGGATGGGGAACAACTGGATTTGAGGCAGCCATGAGGAAAGAAAAAAAAAAATCAGATGTAGGCGTAGGCCTTTTGTTGGCTCTGATACCATGAAAGAAAGAGCAGAAAATGATGGTTGGCAAGATGCCAAACCTTGTATTCTATTGTGATTTAAATAGAATACATCATAGACAGATCAGATTATACAACTTAACAACCTGATAAGATCAAAATACAAAGAATAGATACGTATAACAACTAAGTGATACGTATAACAACTAACTGATAAGGATAAATACAATCAGTTAAGAGATAAGAGATGGTTTCTGTTATTGAGATAATGACTTGGGTTGTTTATCATGTTTATCTTCAACATATACTTTAACATTTAGGACTTAATATTAATTTATTGAATTAATTTGGTTAGTAGTGGGAATTAAGAGTATTGTTATACAAAGAATCTTGCTATGTGGGTTATATACTGCTTTTATAAATTGGGAACTACTAGGGCTATGGAGAGGTGGATCCGAGAGTTCCATCGATAAGTTTAAAATGTATTTTTTTATTTTATGTGTTTTTTTAAATATTTTAAAATCACTTTAAATTAAAAAAATCATAAACTTATTAAAAAATACTTATTTAACTAATATAAATAAATAAATAAATAAATCGATAGAAACTCTAAGAAAAATTCATCGTGTCTTAAGCATTTTCGTTTATAAACTAGTGTCCAGAGAATATTGCCTTTATTTGCACTGTCCAATGTCCACGTGCTTCAGTACCTTCCTGACTTCAAAGGAGATTCGGAAAAAAGTACATGCACCTTGTAATTTTTGAGTTTCATACAGTAAGATCTGAGTTTGTAATATGATAATTTTTGTATAGTCAAATCTGCGTTAATTAAGGTCTCGTTTTTTTTCGAAGATTAGATAAAATGAATTGAGATAAAAATTAAAAATTGAATAAAATATTGTTAGAATATATTTTTTTATATTATTTTTATTTTGTGATTTAAAAAAGTTGAATTGTTTATTTTATTTTGTATTAGAATTTGTGAAAATTGTAATGATTAGATGAAATAAATTGAAAAATTTTCTAAAAACAAACTAGGCCTTAAAATTGAGGGTACGTAGGTAGCAACCATGATAACTCCATTACAATACCACATGATAAGTGCAATAAATAAATAAAAAAACCAAAATTAAAAATAAGAACCTGAGCTAAATTAATGGTTAATTAGTACTAGTCCAAGGTTTTCTTGACCGAAGAAGTACCAAGAAAATGGCCATCTTTAACACTGTTCAATTAACGGTCAATAATGTTGCGGAAACTGTTATTTTGTCTGCTGCAGAGAAGACCGCAACAGGAAGGGATACATTTATGTGGACTTTTGCAAGGAAACAAGGAAAAAAAAATTCTACATCCTCTATATGCAAGTATAAACTCCTCTTTGAAAGCAATAGTATGGCGATGTAGTGCAAACGCAAGCTTCCAAGAGCTCCAAAGGTGCTTGTTCGGGGTGCTAGGTGTGGGATGGGGGCACCTCCAGAGTCTACAAGGTGCTTGCTCGTCCATTTGTTGGACTAGTTGTACTTTGCAACACCCACAACAATTTTCTTTACCAACCACTGAAGTATTTTTCATCTTTCTTTCTATTAAACCACATTGTTGATTATGGGCACCAACATGGATATAGTCTTAAAGATCATTTGCAAGTTCCAGATGGGCCAATTACAAGGTTAAAGACCAAGAAGATCAAGGAAGCAATGCAAGGATTGTGCAATCCACTTGAGACGAGTTTAGCAAGAGCCAAATATTCAAGATGAGCTTGAAGGATGAAGATCCAGTTTTGTTTCATTTGATAAGCTATAGAAGAGGGCAACAACATAACTTAAAGACTTTGGGCATTTGAAAGCGTTCAACTTGTTTAATTCATTTAAATGACTTATTTTATTATTTTAGAATAATTGAGTTTATTACGGGAAGGACTTAAGGGGGGGCCTATGCAAGGGCATGTTGGAAAATTTATTATTTTATTGAACTAGGGTTTCAAGAAATTACTATAGCGTTACTGTAGTCGCGACACTGTTCATACAAGAGCATTTTGGGTAAAAGAGGTTTTAGTTTAGCTAGGATTTTAATTAGGTTTTGGTTTAAATACTCTTTGTAGCCTCATTTTAATCAGTTTATGAAATTTGATGAATTTATTTATTGTGAGTTGAGTTTATCTCCTCTTATTCTTGATTGAACTTTTGAACTTATAAAAGGTAAATCACAACTTTTGTGGCGTTCCACCTTGTATTCTGGGTTCTTAAGACTGGTTCTTCAACGGGTCTAGATTTTAATATAATCTAGGTTTTTGAAACGAGTTCTCAACGGGTCTAGGTTCTCCATCCATTGACTTGATTTTGGCTTTCTTGGGTGAGTTTTCAAATTGATTGTGGGTTTAAGAGATTCTATTCCTGCTGGTTCATGTCATTGGGAATTCAGAGCAAGATTTCCAATCAGGTTTGATTCTATCTTTTAATTATTGTATCTTTAATTTTGATTCTATGGCTTCATTGTTCTAGGATTACAAAAAAAAAAAAAATTGAAGCAAAAAGTAGGCTGCCGAAATTCTTAGGATTTTTTGGTTTGACTAAAATTTGCATCTCTTAGGGTTTCAAAATTCTATGGTTTCTTACATCTCTAAGTTTGTCCATTGCTTGGAGTGTCGTTTCATTGATTCTCTTATATTTCGTTGTCAATTCTTGTGTGCTTGAATTCAATTGTTTGATTTTCACAATTGAGTATTAATATTTGTGATTGAATTAGATAAGAAAAAGGAAAAGAAAAAAAAATTAAAAAAAAAAAAGACAGGAAGAAGAAAAGAAAAGGTAGCATATTCAAAGGTTGCTACATAGTTACAACAAAGAGAAATAAAAACATTTGTTGATTGACCTTTATCATCAAAGGGGCTGAATACATCTTTCTAGTTGGTATCTTGTTTTATAATTACTCTTTCTCTCGTATAAATTCCTTGAGTCTCGTGTCATTTTATTCCTTCATTGTTTCTTATTTCTTGGATCTATATTACTGGTTGGAATAATACAAGGTTGTATTGTCTTGATTTAGTTCAACTAGTTCTTAAAGAACTTGTGCAGGAAAACTATTGAGGTAAAATGCAAGAGAGCGAGAGTGTGAGACTATTATCGGGAAAAAACCAATTAAGAGTGAAACACGAGTGGAGTGCCATTATTTGAGTGTAAACACGTAAGGGAGTGTGTGAGGTTTTCCACTAATATTCTTTTGTGCAACACTTTACAATGTCTTACTGGAGTGGCTTTTCACCAAAGGGGATGACAGATAACTCATCATTTGTATTGCAAGCCATGCAACAACAGTTTGAGCGGTTGAACTTGGTGTTGGGTGAAGTGAGGGATCATATGGATCATCAAGAAGCAGGAATTAGAAACCTACAAGGTGAGAGTGATAGGAGACGGCGTGAGCCTAGTATTGAGAATGGGTATGAGAATGGAGGGTATGATGAGGATGAGGAAGACCTAACATCTGAAGTTGGATTGGGTAGACATAGAGGAGTTAGGCGTGGAAGAGGACTTAGGGCAAAGCCAGGGGGTCGAGATGGAGTAGATAAGAACCTTGTGAGCATCAAAATGAAAATACCATCCTTCCAAGGTAGAATTGACCCTGAAGTTTATATAAAGTGGGAGGAAAGAATAGAGTTGGTGTTTGATTGTCATAATTACTCTGAGGAGAAGAATGTGAAGTTGGCCATAATTGAGTTCACTGATTATGCGAGTATTTGGTGGGATCAATTAATGACCAATAGAAGGAGGAATCTTGAGAGGCGTGTAGAAACTTGGAGAGAGTTGAAAGCTATCATGAGGCGGAGATTTGTACCTAGTCACTAGTATAAAGACCTCTACCAAAAACTACAAAATCTTACACAGGGGTTTAGGAGTGTAGAGGATTACTATAAAGAGATGGAGGTGGCTATGATTCGAGCTAATGTAGTGGAGGATCGGGAGACCACGATGGCTAGATTTTTGAGTGGATTGAATAAGGAGATAGCCAATGTAGTTGAGTTGTAACATTATGTGGAGGTAGAGGACATGGTACACATGGCTATGAAGGTGGAGAGACAGTTGAAAAGAAATGGTACGTCAAGGTATACTTCGGTTTCTAGTACTCCTTGAAAACCAAAGTGAGACAAAAATGATCAAGCTGTAACAAAGGGGAAGACCGAACCACCTAAGGGAAAAGATGAGGGTGAGACTGAAAGCTCAGGAAAAAGAAAGAATGAGTTGAAAAATAATTGTGAGGCCGAGAGTTCAAAAAAAGAGGAGAGTGAAAGAAAAAAAGAGAGTGGAAATGAAAAAGAGAGAGATGAAAAAAGAGAATGATGCCGAAACATCAAGAGAAAGAGAGAGTGAAAAAGAAAATACAGAGGTGGCTGAGAGTCAAGAAAAAAAGAGTGGAGCCACGAGAGGAAAAAGAAAGAGAGATTGCAGAGAGAAAAAGAAAGACAAAAGTGAGTTTTTATACTAAGGCAAGTTTTTATACTAACGAATTTAACGACTCTTTGCCTAGTGTTGTTGTTTCTTTGTTGCAGGGATATGAGGTCATGATTCCTAGCGATGTGTTTAGTAGATTGCCACCTATTAGGGAGATAGAGCACTACATTGATTTTGTGTCAGGTGCGACAATTCCTAACCGACCTTTCTTGGAAGAAGATGAGTCATTGACGCACTTGAAGGGACAATGTAAGTTGAATAGAATGCATACCAAGTTGGTGCAATTCATTGAGATCTTTCCTTTTGTATTCAAATACATACAAGGTATGAAAAATTTTGTTGTTGATGCTTTAGCAAGAAAGTATGCCCTTGTCTGCATTTTAGATGCAAAATTTTTGAGACTTGACTATGATAAGGAATTGCATGCTAATGATGATGACTTTGCTAGTGTGTATGGAACAAGTGAGAAAGCATCGTTCGGTAAGTTCTATAAACTAGATTGATACTTGTTTAGAGAGAATAGATTTTGTGTGTCTACTAGTTTTATGCGTAAATTGCTTGTGTGTGATAGACATGGTGATTTGTTGGGTAACCTTGGTATAAGGAAGATTTTTGTTGTGTTGCATGAACGTTTGTGGGAATATCATTTGCCATTCAATAACGTGTTGCATGAACATTTGTAGAAGTACATTTGTCATTCATTGATGTGTTGCGTGAATGTTTTTGGGAGTATCATTTGCTATTTATTGAAGTGTTGCATGAACGTTTGTGGAAGTATCATTTGTCATTCATTAACGTGTTGCATTAACATTTTGGAAGTATTGCTTGTCATTCATTGAGTTTGCAGATAATTGGAGTGGTTATTTTGGTGAAAGGAAAGCTTTCGGTGTGTTTCATGAACATTTGTGTGAGTATCATTTGCTATACATTGACTTGTTGAATGAATATTTGCGGGAGTATCATTTGCATTTCATTGAATTTGCATATTATTGGAGTGGTCATTTTGGTGTGAAGAAAGCTTTAGATATGTTTCATGAACATTTGTGAGACTATTGTTTGCCATTCATTGAGTTTACATATAATTGGAGTGTTCATGCTACTACTCAATTTTCACCTTTTGAAATTGTTTATAAATTTAATCTATTTACTCCTTTAGATTTAATACTTTTACCAGTTGATGATAGGAGCATCTTGGATGGACTATTCCAAATTCTTGAACAAATTAATGATAATGCATATCAAGTGGATCTTGTAGGTAAATATCATGTTTATGCTATTTTCAATGTTAGTAACCTTTTTCCCTTTGATCCAGGTGAAGAATCGAGGCCGAATCCTTTTGAGAAGAGGGGGAATGATGGGCACTAACATGGACCTAGTCTTAAAGATCATTTGTAAGTTCCAAATGGGCCAATTACAAGGTCAAGGGTCAAGAAGATCAAGGAAGCAATGCAAGGATTGATGCAATCTACTTGAGACGAGTTTAGCAAGAGCCCAATATTTAAGATGGGCTTGAAGGATGAAGATCCAGTTTTGTTTCATTTGATAAGCTATGAAAGAGGGCAACAACATGACTTAAAGACTTTGGGCACTTGAAGGCTTTCAACTTGTTTAATTCATTTAAAGGACTTATTTTATTAGTTTAAAATAACTGTGTTTATTACGGGAAAGACTTAAGGGAGGGCTTATGCAAGGGCTTGTTGGAAAAGTTATTATTTTATTGAACTAGGGTTTCAAGAGGTTATTGTAGCCGCGACACTGTTTATCCAGGGGCATTTTGGGTAAAAGGGGCTTTATTTTTAGCTAGGGTTTTAATTAGGTTTTGGTTTAAATACTCTTTGTAGCCTCATTTTAATTAGTTTATGAAATTTGATAAATTTATTCATTGTGAGTTGAGTTTATCTCCCCTTGTTCTTGATTGAACTTTTGAACTTATCAAAGGTAAATCACAACCTTTGTGGCGTTTCTCTTTGTAATCTAGGTTCTTGAGACGGGTTCTTCAACGGGTCTAGATTTTAATATAATTTAGGTTCTTGAAACGTGTTCTTAACGGGTCTAGGTTCTTCATTCATTGACTTGATTTTGGTTTTCTTGAGTGAGTTTTCAAATTGATTGTGGGTTTAAGGAATTCTATTCCTGCAGGTTCATATTAGTTGATCTGCCCCCTTGCATTGGCTGGGCCCTCCACTACAAGAGATTGGGTCGGAGGGCTTCGTCTAGGTAAGGCCTCATCAGAAGAACCTTTGTAGAGAAGGGAGAGTGAGGGGTGGGGGGCTTCGTCTGGGTGAGGGAGAAGGGTAGATGGGGTTTCGTTTGGGTGAGTTAGAAGACAAGGAGTTGGGGGGGGGGGGGGTGAGGGAGAAGGGCAGAATCATGATGTGGCGACAAATCGGGTTCACCACGTCAAGTGAGTGGTGTGCATTCTGTAGATCAGAGGTTATTCTTCATGATTTGTCCTTCCCTATTCCACTCGTAAGAAATATATCCTACCCTACTTACAACATAAAATCACACTCTTGCCACTACATTAAAATTAGCAAGTGTAATTGAGAATTCTTACCATGAATCAAATTGAGGAAATAAAGAGACAAACTTACATGATCTAGAACGATCCACCAATTGGACTAACGTGGGCATTTTTGGGAGGGAATCCTACTAGGTACATAGCACTCTTTATATCTCCTCGTAATGTGAATTGATAATACTGAAAAGAATAATAAAAAAATTATATTTAAAAGAGTTATTCTATTATTAAATCGATGCGTAGATTATACATTTCACATAATTTAAATTATAAGATTTTATTGATAAAATTAAATTTTTTTTTAATTTATATTTTAAATTAAATTATATCATAAAAACACTTTACTATAAATTCTTTACATGACTCCAACTTGATAATAAAAGTTTTCTATATGGAAAAAAAGGAAGGGCGTGGCCCTTGCTCCACACACAAAAGCCCCAAGTTTATACCCTTCGTATCTCGTCTTTTATTTCGTATACGTTATAAAAGCCCGTTTCCCGAGACCGCCAAGACCTCGACAATTATCTTGGCCACAAAGATCCAAGGGTCGAGAAACTACATGGGCAGAAAATAACAAATTCTACTTTTACAGCGTAGGAAGCCTCAACACACTTTCCTGGACTGTCATAGAGTCCCAACTATTTTCCTATATATCCGTTTTTTTCTTCTTCTGGCCTTTATGCACTTTGTATTTGGGCGAACGTTTATTAGCCATGATCAACGTGCCAAGCTCTCTGAGATACTCTTTCTTTACCCTGTTCAAGCAAGGCATCGGAGCCTCTGAGCCTTGGGCGCCTCTTTCCCTTGTTTTCTTATAAAACGTGTAATAATCGGAGGTAAAAGATCGGCAAGAAAACTAGCTAGCAAAGAAAGGGCTACGTACGGACGTACTCCTTTGTCTTTCTTTGTCAATCTTCGTTTGCATGACTTTTGCAGATATGGGAAGTGGAGACCAGAAAACTCTGAGAAACTTTCACCAAAACCTGTCTCAGCATCATCTTCAGCAGCATCACCAAGGGAGGAAGCAAGAGATGAGAGACGTGCCAAAAGGGTGTTTGGCAATCAAGGTTGGTCAGGGTGAGGAGCAACAGAGATTTGTGGTGCCTGTTATATATTTCAATCACCCACTGTTCATGCAACTCCTGAAGGAGGCTGAGGAAGAGTACGGTTTTGATCAGAAGGGGACAATCACTATCCCTTGCCATGTGGAGGAGTTTAGGTACGTTCAGGGAATGATTGACAGGGAAAAGTCCCTTCATCAGCATCATCATGTAATTGGGTGTTTTGGGGTTTGATCAAAACCTTGCTTTTTGGCACCTCAAATGCATGAATTTCGATGCTGCAATCTTTTGGGTTCTGCAGATTTGGAGTGTTTGTAGGTTTTGTATTTCCCTTTTTTCTTGGTAGTTGGGTGTGGTGGTGATAAAGATGAGATGATGACAACAGCAAAAGTGTTGGAATTGTAATGACTTTGTTCTTATGTTAGGAACAGTAATGATAAAAAAAGAAAACTCATTCGGATCCGTTTCATTTCTTTTTTCATTTTTCATTTTCTTTTCTCTCTCTTTTTCTTTCTTCAAAGAGAATCATGAGAGTATCTGCAATTTGATGGTAAAAAGAGATCAATAGACAAGGCCAAACAGAAGGTGGACCAGAAACGGTAGGTAGCTTTATTTAATTAAGGCCGTTAAGTTCGCATGAATTCTCAATAAAGCATGCATGCAATTGTGGCATAACTTTCTTTAAAGGAAAGGAATAATATCATCAGTATAAATGATGATCTCTTCTTATATATAATACTAGCAAGGGCAACGTTGTCTTTGTGCATAATTTTTATAATTATAATACAATGACTTATAAGAATCAAGTCATAACTATATACAAATATTTTTAAAGTATATATTACAAGAGCGACAAGTTTTAAAAGAGATATTTAAAACATTCAATTTTTTGTCTCACGAACGGCATTAACAAATAGCACATTCAATTTGTTTTGACGCAAATTTATAATCATATTAATAAAATCATTAAATTTGTTTAATGATTGAACAGTATATCAATTTCTCTTTGAGGTTTTTCATTTAAATTTTTAAAATGTTTTTTATAGCAAAATTTACATAAGAGCTTATAATGATGATATTTGAAAAATTTAAGTATAAATGTTAACAATATCGTTTCACTAAATCTCATTTTTTACAGTACATTATTGATATTGTATGAATTTAACAGTAAAATATAATAATTAAATAACAATGTATCAAACATACAAATATACATGCATATATACAAGAATTTTTTTTTGAATAAAACTGATCTCATTAATCAACTCCAAACTCATACAAATCAAACCAGTATTACAAAGAAACCAAGATACAAATGCTGATCTCAATGCCTCATTTCCTTAGAAACCACTTGAAAAATACAAGATGGGCACATCTCAATGTCATACATGTCTTCAGTACACTCGAAAGCCGCTTGAGCAAGCCTGTGAGCTGCCATGTTAGCCTCCCGGTATACATGTGAGATGGACCAAACAGCAGCTGAGGTTAGAATCTCTTTGGCATCTGATATGAGACAGCCACCTAAGCTCTAGTTAGGACTGTCTTGGTTCATTTGGTCCACTACCTGCTTTGAGTCCCCCTCCAAACAGATGTGCCTTACTCCAATCTCCTTACAAAAAACACAAGCCAAAAGTAACCCATATGCTTCAGCATAAAAAACACTGCCCTTCAAAGGTCTGTTAGCACGAAGGGCACCTATCACTAGACCTTGATGATTTCTGATAATTACCCTGATGCCAATCCTTCCCATTCTCGTTTGTACAGCTGCATCCCAATTCACTTTCAGACATCTTGCTGCAGGCTTAGTCCATCCCAATCTCCTTGTCATATTCTCAGAGTTTGCACCAACATTCTTCTGCATAGCCTCATTATGAAGAGACAGTTCTGTCCTGGCCCGTGCAATGATTTCTCGAGGGTGTTTGAAGGCTTTCCCATGTAATACATCATTTCTTCTCTCCCATATTAGCCTCATTGTAACAGCTACCTCATTTAACTCCTCTGAATCAAGCTTGCCAATCAATTCTGCCTAGATATTAAAGAACAAATCACTATGAGAAGAGGATTTCTGCACTTTTATTGGACCTTGACACCAAACATCTTGAGCACCACTACATCCCCATAATGCATGCCCAGAAGTCTCATGTTCTTTCTTGCAGATTAGATAGATGCTGTCCTTTACCACCTTTCTTCTTTTCAGGTTTGCCATAATGGGTAATACTTCACTACATGCCCTCCAAACAAACATTCTGGTGGCAGGGGGTACCTTGAGCTTCCAAATGGACCTCCATACTAGGCAGTCCATTGTTTTGCCTGAAGACTCTCCTATTTGCTCTCTTTCCAATTCTTTGCCAAGATAGTATCCACTTTTAACAGTGTAGTTGCCATTATGAGTGAATTGCCAAATAAGTTTGTCATCTCTTCCTCCTAAGCTGATGGGTATAACTTTTATGCCCTCTATTTCCTGAATAGAAAATAGTTCAGATATGAGAGACTCTGCCATATCTTCAATTGAGGATTAATAATGTCACTGACTTTGTCACACCAGCAGTCAGCATCTCGAGTAGTCACAATTTTTTGTTCAGGTAAAGAGGGTATCCATCTGTCATGCCAGATGTTAATCTGCTGTCCATTTCCAACCCTCCAACTGAGGCCTTTTTTTAACAGAGATAATCCAGCATGTATTCCTCTCCATGCAAAGGAAAGCCCAGTTCCAAGCTTTGCATCAAGCAAATTTCCTTGTTTGAAGTATTTTTGCTTTAGAAATTGTGCCACTAGGGATGTAGGATTTTGGAGGATCCTCCATCCCTGTTTGGACAGTAAGGCAATGTTAAAACATCTTAGATCTCGAAATCCAAGCCCTCCCATATCCTTCCTGCCACTAAGTTGCTCTCACTTGACCCATTGAATTTTTGAAGAGTCTTCATTGAAACCCCACCAAAACCTCCTTAGTATCTGGTTTAGTTTCCTTGTTATAGAAGCTGGTAGAAGGAACATCCCCATTGCATAGGTGGGAATGGCTTGAAGCACAGCTTTGAGCAAAATTTCCTTTCCTGCTGCAGAGAGAAATTTGGTCCTCCAATTAGAGACCCGAGACCAGGTTCTATCAATTAAAGAGTGGAAAGAGGCAATCTTCTTCCTACCCACCAAAGAAGGTAAACCCAAGTATTTCTCAAAATTGGAGGTGGATTGGACCCCTGCTAGATGCATGATCTGCTGTTGGGTCATCAGTGCAGTGTTCTTGCTTAAAGAGATAGCAGACTTGTCCTTGTTTATAACCTGTCCTGATCCTTTCTCATATAGCTCAAGGATCTTGAGGACACAATTAATTTCCTCATACTTGGCTTGGCAGAATAAAAGGCTATCATCAGCAAAAAAGAGGTGGTTTACTTTAACAGGACCCCTACCAATAGCCACAGGGGTTAAACTGCTACAGGCCTCAGCATGTCTAAGGAGAGAAGAGAGGGCTTCAGCACAAAGGATAAACAAGTAGGGGGACAAGGGGTCTCCTTGTCTAAGGCCTCTCGAAGGTACAAAATTTTTCTGAGGTTCTCCATTGACAAGTATTGAATAGGAAACAGAAGAGAGGCAAGCTTTTGTGATATGGATCCAGTGACCAGGAAAGTCCATTTTGATCATGATTGCTTCAATGAAATTCCACTCAACCCTATCATAAGCTTTACTCATGTCCAATTTTAGAGCCATGAATCCTTTCTTCCCTTTCATTCTAGAGTTCATAGAGTGGAGGACCTCATAGACTACCAAGGTGTTATCAGAGATGAGCCTTCCAGGCACAAAGGCACTCTGATTAGGGGCAATGATTTGAGGCAGTATGTGTTTCAGTCTATTAGCCATAGTTTTTGACACAAACTTGTATAAAACATTACAAAGGCTTATGGGTCTGTAATCCACTACTCTTGTGGGGCTTTGAACTTTGGGAATAAGAGTAATAAACGTGTCATTAACCTCACTGAGAGATCCACCATGATTGAGGAATTCAAGAGCAAAATTACAGACTTGATCCCCCACTACCTCCCAGTTTTTTTGGTAGAATTGGGCAGGAAAACCATCAGGGCCTGGCGACCCCAAGGGATTCATTTTAAAAACAGCTGCAGTGATTTCCTCCCCAGTGAAAGGCTTTAAAAGCCAGGCCTTCATGTCCATGTCTAATTTGGTGTCCATTTCTTGCAGACATTGGTCAATAGATAGAGGTTGGGAAGTAGTGAATAGAGAGGAGAAAAAACATGTGGGAGAAAGTGTGAGGCTCTAGTGCCTTTGTTGCTTCAACAAAGATTTAAGTCTTACTTCGGTGAATTGTTTTTGTTTGGTTGATAGTATTGTTTAGTTGAAAGAAGCGATGGAGGCGGAGGACCTGGTATCACGTTGGGAAAGATTACACCTTTCCAAAGAAGAAAGTGCATGCTTCCATGTCCAGCAGAAGGGTTACAATGGTGAAAAAAAAGGAAAGTATTGTATTGTTGGGAAGGCTATGACAGAGAAGGGAGTGAATAGTGAAGGATTCAGAACCACAATGTCTCAAATATGGAGGTTGGATGGGTGGGTGACCTTTAAGGAGCTTGGTGATCAGTGCTTCTTGATCGAATTTCAGAAAATGGAAGACAAAGAAAAGGTGTTGAGTGGACGTCCATGGTTTTTTGACAGACACCTCCTCACCATGATGGAGGTGGATGAGAAAGAGTCCATTGATGGGTTGATGTTTTGTTTTGAGCCATTTTGGATACAACTACACAATCTTCCACTAACAGTCATGACAGAAGGCTTCGGTGAGCAGTTTGCAGAGGCTATAGGCCCGGTCATTAGAGTAGAAGCAGAAGCAGATGAACTTGCATGGGGAAGATGCCTTAGAGTAAGGGTGGCTGTGGACCTCAACAAACCGTTACTACGAGGGAGATGGTTAAGGCTGGATGACAAACCACACTGGATCTCATTCAAATACGAGAGGCTGCAAAACTTTTGTTTTCAGTGTGGAATTCTCAATCATAAAGGCAAAGGCTGCTCAACAGCTTGTAATACTCAGCAAGGAGAAACATTGCCCCCCACCTAGTATGGTCCTTGGCTTCGAGGACAGCCAAGGAACACAAACATCTTCGATAGCCGTAGATACGGTGGATCAAAGGGAGGAAACAACCAACAGACGGGTCAGAAAGGGGGAGAGGGTACTATGGTCCAAGACGTGTTGGTGCAATGTACATCAGACGTCCATTCAAAAGAGGCAGTAGAGAAAATGGAGAAAATGTCAGCAGGAAAGAAGGAAGGAGGGTCACCTACATAAGAGAATGCAGGAGGAGGAGCTACTAAGGATGAATGCATCGGGAATATGGCTAGGAGTCAGGGTGTAAGTCAATCCTCTGTCTAGAAAAAGGCTATGTTTGGACAGGAGGATGCTAGGTGTTTAGATCCTGGTGGCCCTCAGGAGATCCATGGTTTCCACGTGGGAGAGGATTTGGCAGCTAATCTCTTGTCGGGGACATATAACCCCCATGACCCTATGAGGGGTACAGGGCTTCAAAGAGGTACGAAGGAAAGTTCCAATAATGACAGCATGGGTGCAACCACTATTGGTGTAGCTTTTTCTCTCCAACAGGATGAGAGAAGGATGGACCTGGATATATCACCCGGTGAAGATTTTATAATGCCAATGGCAAAGGGTGAGGGTCTGAAGACTTTGAGGAAATGGAAAAGGAAGGCTCAGGAGAGTGGAACTAATACAAAAGGCAATAGTAAATCAAAAATAGATGACAGCCCAAAATTCAATGCAAGAAACCTGTATGCAAGGGGGTGTAAAAAGAGTTCAACATTGCAGGAGGCTGTTCCAAAAAAGAATAAGAGAAGGCATATTACCACAGACATTCCAATGGTTAAGGCAGAGGCTGGTTCCCATCCCTGCCATGACAAATGAGTATTCTAGTGTGGAATTGCCGAGGGCTTGGGAACCCTCGGACAGTTAAGGTCCTTAGGAAGTTATCTAAGGAAAAGTACCCCAATTTAGTATTCCTAGTAGAAACTAAATGCAAAAGGAATAAAATGGAGGCAGTTAGGAGGTTATTGCAAAAGGATGGGTGCTTTACAGTAGATTGTATGGGGCTAAGTGGGGGCATTGCCCTCCTCTGGAGAGATGAATGGTGTGTTAACATCATAAATTATACTAAATGGCATGTTAGTGCTCTGCTCCAGGAGAAAGGAAATGGACCAACATGGCAATTCACGGGCTTCTATGGACATCCTGACACAGGGAAGAGAGGTAGCAGTTGGCAACAACTTAAGATGCTAAAACCCACCACTCCCATAGCATGGTTATGTGCTGGAGATTTCAACGAGATTCTTCATCAGAGTGATAAGATGGGTGGTGCCAGCAGACCATATAAACAGATTGAGGACATTAGACAAGCAGTGGAATACTGTGGTCTCCATGACATTCATTCATATGGGCAAAGGTTTACTTGATCAAATAACAGAAGTGGTAATGACTTTACAAAGGAAAAAATTGATAGAGTTTTTGGCAATAAAGAATGGAATGATTTATATAGGCATGGTGTTTGTAATGTTCTTCCTGCCATTAGATCTGATCACTCCCCCTTGTCAGTTAGTTTACACAATACTTCTAATGGGAGGAAGAAAAGAAGATGGTGCTTTAGATATGAGATGGCCTGGGAAGTAAAGGAAGAATGTCTGAAGGTGGTGGGTAGGGCTTGGCAAAATGCTGGTATAACAAATTGTCAGGCTAAATCCTTAAGAACACAGCTTGAACTATGCCAAAAGGATCTCATGACATGGAGGCAAACTCTTAAGCAACAAGAGGATCAAATTATAAAAAATGTGACTCTAAATATTGGGCATCTTCAGAATTATGGTACAGGCGAGCACGTGGCAGCTATGAAACAAATTCAAGAGGAGGTGGTTACTGCCATTACAGCTAATGATATGAAATGGAAGCAAAGGGCAAAGCAACACTGGCTGAAACATGGGGACAGAAACACTCAGTACTTCCACATGCAAGCAAGCCAGAGAAAGAAGATCAATGCAGTCAAAAGCATAGTGGATTCACAAGGCAGGGTTGTCACTGACCAGTCTGAAATTGGTGAGGTATTCACATGTTTTTTCTCCTCGCATATATACAAGAATATAAACATTGATGATATGGTAAATATTTATATCTAAAGCAAGAAAATGAAAAATTTATTTAAAAAAAAGTCTCTAAACGGGACATTAAATTAACTAATCTAAATATGCCATATGAATAAACATAATAAATATTACAAAAAGGTAAAATAAAAAATATACTTCAAGTAAAAGCGATAAAAAATACATAGAGGAGAAATAAATGAACAGTAAGAATAGCGCAGATGAACAAGTAGTGAAATGTTGTCGACCAAGATAAGAACTGAACCAGCTAATCAATGACAAAGAACATATAAAGAAACAAAATATAATTAAATTAAATGTTATTTATTAATGACTATAATAAAAAATTAAGAATGAAAACAAACATACTGAACAAGACAAGTATTTATAAAATTGCAAATTGAACAGAGTATAATATTGTAGCAAACATAAAATGTACGCAAGCATAATTCAATTTAATAAACAACACATTCTCACATCCAACCGACCCCATACTCCTCGAACTCAAAGTCCGACACAACCAACCAGACTACAGAAAATTTGTTAATGTAAAAATATATTCAAATCTCACAAAATGTTTTGAAAAATTACTTACAGTGATAAAATATAATTTTCGAAAGATCAAAGAGGTGCTAGAGGTAGCGGCAAAATAACGTAATAGTGTATTTTGGACTATGGTCATGGGCCTCAAAAGGCCAAATTTTGAATGGGAATAATCTAAGACTTGGGATGGCTAGGGAAGCGCTTAGAGGTGTTGGTGAAGCAAATGGTGGTAGTGGTTGGCCGCGGGTGGTGGTGGTTGGAGCCCAAAATATCCAAATTGAAAAATAAGCTAGAGGAGCTTCAACGATGGCGGATCAAAGCAGAGGTTGGCTGGTTTAGGTGGCTGGAGGGCCGATGGTGTTGTGGTGAAGAGATGGTGGCCAACAACAGCGTGACGGAGGCGCTGGAATTTAAAAGCGCCGTGGCTTGGATTCCCTCGTGGCGGTTAACGACGGCGTGATAGGAGCTGAGATTGGAAGGGGAAGAGAATGGGCGAGGTAGTGTTGGCCACGCCGGCTTGCGGCGGCGTACTGGAGGGGACAAAGAAACGGACAGGCCGTGACTTGGATTCGCTCGTGGCAGTTAATGGCAGCATGAGAGGGGCTGAGATTGGAAGGGAAGGAACGCTGACCGGAGGGGAAGAGAATAAGAGGGGCGGTGTCGGCCACGACGGCGTGCGACGGCGCACTACAGGAGATGAAGAAACGGATGGGAGAGAAGGGAGGAAGGGCTCGCGCGCGGGAGAAATCAGGGGCAAGATGGGAAGAAGAGGGGCAAAACTGAAATTTGGGAATAGAAGCAGGGGCAAAATGAAAAAAAAAATGTTAGATGAAAAACTGTTCATCCAACATTCGCACTTTATATATAAGTAGATATTCTCCCTCTTGAATTTGCTATTTCATATTCTCGGTAAACTCTTGGGAGATGTTTGGAAATTTTTCTTATCTCATTCCATCTTTATTTTTTTTAAATATTATTTAAATATAAATATTTTTAAATTCATTATTATAAAATTTTCAAACAAATCATTACAACTTTCTCAAACTTTTAAATAAAAAATAAAAAAATAATTTAACTTTTTCAAGTATTAAAATAAAAAATATATTAAAAAAAAATATTTTCATAATATTTTAATTTTATAATATTTTTATTTAAACTTTTCTTTCTTATTTTTCAAAATCTAATAAATTCTAATTAATTCAAATTAACTTACTATTATTTACAAAATTTCTTATTATTATTTATAAAATTTTTATCTTCTCTCATTCTACAAACATTAATGCCTCACTGCCTAGCTAATTGGGACACTTCCACTAGTACTACTACTCGGTTATAGAATGAGGCGATATATATATAGGACACTGTTACCATGTTGTCCAAGTGTACCGTACGTTGGGCGTACTCTATAGTACATTTGTATTTTGTATTTTTGTATTTTAAATATTTTTTAAACATATTTAAATATTTATAAAAAAATATATACAAATTTATTAATAGACACTTTTTTTAACTAATAAAAAAAAAAAAAACTAAAATAGTTGAACAAACAAACGGAGATGACAAACCCTGACGGTCTAGGATCGTTGTTTGGTCCACATGCACTAAATGCCTGGGTAGGTGACATATTCATGATAGTGCAGCAAACTACTTTGCCTTTCAAATTATATCGCGACCGTTCAGAAAAAAAAAAAAAAAAAAGAAGTTTATATTTAATAATTAAAGAAGTAATTTTAAGTATATTGATATATATATTTTAAAATATTTAAATATATTAAAAAAATAAAATAAAAAATTATAAAGCTAATTATTGATTAAAGTGAGCAGGTTAGTTTAGACGGCAGAATACCTTGACTCGAGGCATATATATATATATATATATATATTTATAGAGAGAGAGAGAGAAATGTGTGTTGTATATTGTGAGAGAGGGAGTGTGCATGCACCTCCACGTTTAATTTGGAGAACTTCCGTCCGTTGATTCCAATTAGGGCCTTTGTAGAGCATCATATATGTTAATCCCCCTCCATATATAATACCAACAAATTAACACTTGGCAACTTTTTCAGATTAATCATCATGTATTTAATTTCTCATTTATTTTATGAGCAGGCATTGAGATGTATTTGGATTTTTCTATTCTAGTACAAGATTCTCTGAGTTGTTACTGTGATAATGAGAGTCGATCAATTAAATATATCCTTGGGAACTATTTTATTTATTCATTTATTTATCTAACAATTTTAGTCCGACGATCCATTACAAGTAAAACAGGTATTTGTGACATTTTTTTTTACGATGAAAGCATACTCATTTTAGTTGAAAATAATCATTTCACTATAAATAACTAATTGCAAATAATCAATTTTCTTATAGTGCGATGACTACCTAGAGGAGGCTTTAGGTCATAATTTTGATCAAATGTATTCAGTCATTATATATACATGACTATTTCTTAAACAAAAACAAAATTGAGACTGCAAGATTCATGCATTTCTTTTCGTTTAGTGCGTGCTAATTAAAAAGAGTGTATGAATCACGCCATGTCAAAGCAAATGACTAATTATGTCTATCTTCAACCTTGAAATACTCAATTACAAGTTTAATGTTCCGGCCTCAGGATAATAACAGATCGTCAGATGCATCATGTACAGTTATTTTGTTGTCTCCATTTCTCTCTAAAACAATATATTTACAATCTCGCTTATTCATATAAGACATACCGTTGATATATATTTTTTAATAGAAGAGTCAAGGTTCACTTGTCCATGAGTGATCCCGTCTTAAATTTTATTAATAAATCTTAACTTATGATGAAGGAAAACCTTGGTTACAGATCGGCACTTGGGGTTACAAGATAAGCAAGAAAGTTTCTAAACTACCCAAGATAAGCAAGAAAGTTCCTAAACCATGTGTCAAAAGTACTGGGAACCTCTAACCAAAAGAAAAAAAAAAAACATCAAGACAAGACCTACTAAAATACTACAAAGAAAACCATTCATGTAAAAGAAACCACAAACAATGTTAACTTAAAAATATAAAATCATAAAATCTTAGCAATCAAACCTGAGGACAAAACGCCACCTGAAAATGATGCTAACAGCAACGCAAAGATGGCAAACCCAGTATATCCAAATGGATTATTCCTCGAAGCAACCTAGGCACATCCCTGAGAAATCTCCATTCAAAGTTAAGACTAGTCACACCACTCTGAGCCAACCAATCAGCAACTTTATTTCTCTCACTATAAACATGTCTAACTATGCATACCAAAGAATCCATAAAGGCTAGAGTATCTTCCCAAAAATCTTTCAAGTACCACACCCCACACCTTTGCCTATTCCACCACGAGATCACCACTTGAGAATCTAATTCAATTTCCACAAAATTAATCCCCAGATCCTTACAGGCTTTGAGACCCTCCAAAATAGCTAACAATTCAGCTCTATTATTTGAACCAAATCCAATATAAGAATTAAAGGCGTGAACCAGATGACCTCAATCACTTCTAATAATACCACCCACCCCTGAAGAACCTGGGTTACCAAGATTACTACCGTCTGTATTCAACTTAAACAACCCTTGAGCTGGCTTTTGCCAAGCAACTAGCTTTAAATACTTCCTATCGGGAACCAACACCGAAATATTCAATATCTGTAAAATCTATGAGTCATGCCTAGAACATTTACTAACATTTTTCATATCTCGTCTTACTAAACCCATCCAACTTCTAATATAATGCCAAACCAAAATAATAGACTGAATACTACCCTCCATGCGTGTAGTACATCTTTTACGCCAAACGAGCCAAGTAATAATAGAAGGTAGAAGCCCCACTATGAGCCCCACTTGAGAGTCTGAGGCCGCATGTCGAAACCAAATTGTTACCGTCTCCCTCCAAGTAAGACCAAGAGGAAGACCAAAGGTAGCTCCATAATATAAATGCCATATTTTCATTGCAAACTCACCTTCAAAAAGTACGTTGATATGGAAGTACACTTATACATCACATAGTTTTATATAAAAAAATATATTTGTGTTATGATAATTTTTATAACGGTAATGGATCTCAAATTTAGCACGTCCAAATACAATAATGCCAAGTTTATATATTACCTCCTCCCCTTTTATTAGTAAAACTCTTTCTCAAACTCTCCTCCAGTAAGAAGAAAAAAAATCCAACCCCATGAGAGGAGGAAGGAGCTTATGATCAAGACCTATAACCAGCTCCTCCCCCTCACCCCTCTCCTCACAAGTCCCATTCTGCCATTCTCTTCATCAACCACCGATCTACTACTATATACAGTTTGTATACAGTTCCAAGTCACGCATGTGCTCTAGATGTGAATTTCACATTCTGTGTGAGATCCATACACCAATATACTTCTTACTCCATTACCCACACGGGCCTTAACCTGTGTTTCCCGATTACTGATCTACCTATTTAGACCATTAATTTTCTAGACCCCTTTGTGTGTGAGCCCATACGTCCGTGTAGCAGTGCAAGCACTAGGGGCAGGTGGTGGGGCCTCGCTCTACCTGCCCTCCACTGTCTGATTTCCACTTGGGTGGAGTGGGGGCCCCGTTTATCAGATGTGGGTTGCAGTGTATACGCCCACATCTATAAGCCCAACGGGGATGAGGGTAGGTTGGACTCGGGCCTATCCATTTATTCCTCTGTCTGCCCGCTTATATATATATATACACACACACTTATAATGAAATGACGTCATTTCATTAAGCCTAACTAATGTTTCCCCCACTCCCCCCCGTGTCAAGTCCTCAACCTAGAACACTCTCTCTCTCTCTCTCTCTCTCTCTCTCTCTCTCTCTCTCTCTCTCTCTCTCTCTCTCTCTCTCCCTCTCCCTGTCACCCGTCACTAGGGGTGTAATTGGCCTAGTTCAGTTTTATTTTAGACATATTTTAGAACCAAACCGATATATACCGGTTTTGAAATTGGAAGAACCGATACCGCACCAGTTACACCCCTAAACTGGTGCTTCTGATTATACTGTTTCCGGTCTGGTTCGGTCCAATTTTTTTGGTATATTATATAGTATATATAATATATTTCATATATTATAGTATATAATAATATAGTGATAATTTATTGTATTATATTATAATATATATTATAAATATATTATAGGCTATAGTGATATATTATAATATATAATATAGTGATATATTATAGTATATTATAATATATAGTGATATAGTATTAGTATAACTACTAATACAATAGACTATAGTTGTAAGGGGTCCCCCCCCCCCCCCCCGTCTTAGTGGGCCTGAGAAGGGGGATTAAGTGAATAAGAAAAAAGGCCCAACCCAGGACGAATAGACTCTTCAGCCCATCCTACGAGTAGACCCCCTAGACACAACCTCCATGAGGGAGCCTATTGCAGGGGATGAGACTCACCATCCTGGAGGCCCCTCGAACAACATCCAGCCTTTGAGTACCTGCCCACGTAAATGAGCAGGAAGTAAGGGAGACCCTCAATCCTCTGACAATGAGACATTGACAGACCACCAAGTAGGCCAGCGGGGTAAAGAAAATCGGAGAAACACGCCACATTAATGGCACCACTATCAGAGCTACATGACACATTAATGACACTGTCGCACAGGCACGTCGCATCTGCATTAAAGGACTTTGACAAAAGGAACAATAAAAGGACGCAAATTTCATCGAGGTAGATACGATCTATCCTCCTAGACTCCCGGTATAAATAGCAACTTTTAGATACAAGAAAAGCTCTATGATTCCTAGACTCTTTCATTAGTTACAAACTTCCAAATTATTCTACTAACTTAGGCATCGGAGACTCCTAGGCCCCAAGGCCACCCTCTCATAGTTTCTCTTTTCTCTATTTTCGCAGGCCTAGTTCTGAAAACTTGGGTTGCTGGAACCTGGTCCAAACGCGTACCAAAGACGACGCTAATAGTGGCGCCATCTGTGGAATCCTTGTAGATCTTGCGTGTACTTCTTATTCCTGCGACAGCTCGTTCCGAACAACTCAGAAAAGACACAAAGGAAGCCATGGAAGCAAGACTGAGAGCTATGGAGAACTGGGTAATGATGTTGACTGACGAAGTGCAAACACTTTGCAAAGAGAATGAAGAGCTCAGCGATAGCGAGCACGTGGGGTCTTGAAACACATAAGCTAGAGCAAACATGGAGGAGAGGAAGAACATGTAAGACGAGCTCCGTAATCTCAAAGGAAAGTATGAAGAGATTGTAAGGAAAGTGGGCACATCGTCGTCGGTGGACCAACAGCTCACAAGTACTACTCTTCCTTACACGGAAGAGGTGATAGTTGTGCCCTTACCACTAAAGTTCAGGGTCCCCACCATGGAGATGTATGACGAAGGGAGGGATCCTTTTGAGCACTTGTGATATGAACCTGTGGGAATGGAATCCCTTGAACCCACAATCAATTTGAAAACTCACCCAAGAAAGCCAAAATCAAGTCAATGGATGGAGAATCTAGACCTAATGAGAACTCGTTTGAAGAACCTAGATTATATTAAAACTCCGTTAGGTGCTACTTTCAAGAGTAGAGCTATATGGGATGGGGTGGTAGAAAAGATAGAGAAAAGATTGGCTGGATAGAAAAGGGTGTATCTATCGAAAGGGGGTCGTCTCACTCTTATCAAGAGTACCCTCACAAACCTTCCCACTTATTTTTTATCTCTTTTTCCTATGCCTGCAGGGGTCGTGAATAGAATTGAGAAACTCTTTAAGGCATTTCTATGGGGAGGCTTAGGGGAGGAGAAGAAAGTTCATTTGGTTAATTGGAAGACAATATGTTCTCCAGTTGAGTACGGGGAGTTGGGTGTGTGTAATTTGAGAACTTTTAATAAAGTGTTGTTGGGGAAATGGCTTTGGAGATATCATCTGGAAGGGGGTTCTTTGTGGAGGGAAACTATAGATGCTAAATATGGTGTTGCTTGGGGTGGTTGGTGTTCTAAAGAAGTGAGAGGGGGGCATGGAGTGGGGCTATGGAAGTTTATAAGGAAGGGGTGGATTAGTTTAGTAAATCATATTCGTTTTGTCGCAGGTGAGGGTAACCGAATCAATTTTTGGTGGGATGTGTGGTGTGGAGATCATGCATTGGAAAGGGTGTTTCCAGCTTTATATCGTATTGCAGTTAATAAGGAGGTTTTTATGGCGGATGTGCGATTATTTGCTCATGGTTCGCATCAATGGAATATTCTATTTAATAGAGATATTCATGATTGGGAATTATCTATGGTTTCAGATTTTTTTAGCTTGCTACATTCTGTAGGGTCTACTATGGTGCAACATGATAGCTTGAAATGGAGGTTCCAGGATCACAAGAAATTCACAGTAAATGCGTATTACAAAATTTTGATTTCACAGGATCATACCTCATTCCCTTGGAGGAACATCTAGAGGTCTCGAGTGCCCTCTAGAGTTGCTTTCTTTGTTTGGAATGCCGCCCTTGGGAAGATCTTGACCACGGACAATTTGAGGAAGAGAGGATGTGTTGTGCTGGATTGGTGTTACATGTGTAGAAAGAATGGAGAATCGGTAGATCATCTTTTACAGCATTGTGATGTAGCAAGAGGGTTGTGGGATGAGATTTTTCGACGGGTCGGTGTGGCTTGGGTAATGCCTAGGAGAGTGGTGGAGTTTATGGGTTGTTGGAGAAAATTGCAGGGCAGTTATCAAGTGGCAACAGTTTGGAGAATGATTCCATTGTGTATTATGTGGTGTATTTGGACGGAAAGGAATATACGTTGCTTTGAAGACAAGGAACGAACAATGATGGAGCTAAATAATTTTTTTCTGCATACTTTATTGCTTTGGTTTTCAGCTATTGTATTAAATGGGGATGATATTCATGAATTCTTATCTTTAGTTCATCGCTCATAAAATGTATTTAGGTGTTCAACTGTATACTTCCTGTGTACTAGGTACATGCCTATTTCATTCACATCAATAAAGTTTATCTCTTACTTATAAAAAAAAGATTATATTAAAATCTAGACCCGTTGAAGACCTGTCTCAAGAACCTAGATTACAAGGAGGAAAGCCACAAAGGTTGTGATTTACCTTTGATAAATTCAAAAGTTCAATCAAGAACAAGAGGAGTAAAACTCAACTCACAATAAATAAATTCATCAAATTTTATAAATTTCTTAAAATAAGGCTCCAAAGAGTATTTAAACCTAAACCTAATTTAAAACTCTAGCAAAAAATAAAGCCCTTTCTTCCAAAACTACCCCTGGATGAATAGTGCCGCAGCTACAATAACTCGCTACAGTACCTCATTAAACCCTAGTTCCTAAAAAGTAACTTTCCAAATAAGCCCTTGGCCAAAATACAAGGCCTTTCCAAAAATCCTAGTTCATAAGAAATAAGACATATGTGGGCCAAGCATCCTCAAGCCCACTTATTCTAAACAAATAAAATAAATCCTTTAAATGATTTTAATAAATTGAAAGTCTTCAATAACAATAGTTCCAAACAATAACTCTAAGTTATGTCTTCCACAACATGTATCAAGTGGATCAAAACTGGTTCTTCTTCTTTAAAGCCCATCTTGTGAGTTGGACTCTTGCTAGTTTCATCCAAAGTGGATTGAACCAATTCTTTATTTGCTTCCTTGATTTTCTTGGCTCTTGATTTTGTAATTGGCCAATCTGGAACTTGCAAAGGATCTTTAAAACTAGGCCCACCTTGGTTCCCATCATTTGCCCTCTCCTCAAAAGGATTCGACCTCGAATCTCCACCTGCATCAAAGGGAAAAATGTTAGTAACATTGAAAATAACAAAAACATGAAATTTACCTGGAAGATCCACTTTATATGCATTTTCATTAATTTTCTTTAGAATTTGAAGAGGTCCATCCAAACTACTCCTGTCATCAACAAGCAAAAGTATCAAAGCTAATAGAGTAAGTGGAATAAAACTATAAACAATTTCAAACGGAGAATAAGAAATAGAAGTTTGCAAGCTTTTATTATATGCACACTCTAATAAAGGCAAATGATACTTCTGCAAATGTCCATGTAACAATTCAATGAATGACAAATGATACTTCCACAAACGTTTATGAAACACACCTAAAGTTTTCCTTACACCAAAATGAGCACTCCAATTATATGCAAACTCAATGAATGGCAAGTAATACTCCCTCAAACGTTCATGGAACATGTTAATGAATGACAAATGATACTTCCACCAACGTTCATGCAACACGTCAATAAATGACAAATGATACTCCCACAAACGTTCATGCAACACATTAAAATTCTTCCTTACACCAAAGTTACCCAACAAACCACCATGTCTATCACACACAAGCAACTTACGTATAAAACTAGTAGGCACACAAAATCTATTGTCTCTAAATAAGTACCAATCTAATTTATAGAACTTACCAAACAATGGTTTCTCACATGTTCCATACATACTAGCAAAGTCATCATCATTAACATACAATTTCTTATCATATTCAAGTCTCAACAATTTTGCATCTAAGATGAACACAAGGACATACCTTCTTGCTAAAGCATCAATTTTCCATACCTTGTGTGTATTTGATTACAGGAGGAAATGTATCAATGAATTCCTCCCACTTGACATGCTTTCTATTCAACTTACCTTGTCCCTTTAAGTACTTCAAGGACTCATGTTCGTCAAAGAAAGGTCGAGTAGGAATTGTCACACTCGGCACACAATTAATGTAATGCTCTATCTCTCTAATAGGTGGCAATCCACTAAATACACCCCTAGGAATCATGACCTCATATCCTTGTAACAAAGAAACAACAATACTAGGCAAAGAGTAGTTAAATTCGTTAGTATAAAAGCTTGCCTTAGCATAGAAACTCACTTTTGTCTTTCTATTTCTCTCTGCAATCTCTCTTTCTTTTTCCTCTCGTGGCTCTACTCTTTTTTCTTGATTCTCAGTCACCTCTCTATTTTCTTTTTCGCTCTCTCTTTCTCTTGATGTTTCAGCCTCATTCTCTTTTTTCCTCTCACTCTCTTTTTCCTTTCCACTCTCTTTTTTTCTTTCACTCTCCTCTTTTTTTGAACTCTCGGTCTCACAATTATTTTTCAACACATTCTCTCTTTTTCTTGAGGTTTCAGCCTCACTCTCATCTTTTCCCTTAGGTGGTTCGATCTTCCCCTTTGTTACAGCTTGATCATTTTTGTCCCACTTTGGTTTCTAAGGAGTACTAGAAACCAAAGTATACCTTGATGTACCCTTTCTTTTCAACTGCCTTTCTACCTTCATAGTCATGTGTAACATGTCCTCTACCTCCACATAATGTTGCAACTCAACTACATTGGCTATCTCCCTATTCAACCCACTCAAAAATCTAGCCATCGTGGCCTCCCGATCGTCTACCATATTAGCACGAATCATAGCCACCTCCTTCTCCTTACAGTAATCCTTTACACTCCTAGACCCCTGTGTAAGATTTTGTAGTTTTTGGTAGAGGTCTCTATAATAATGGCTAGGTACAAATCTCCGCCTCATGATAGCTTTCAACTCTCTCCAAGTTTCTACACGCCTCTCAAGATCCCTCCTCCTATTGGTCATTAATTGGTCCCACCAAATACTAGAATAATCAGTGAACTTAATTACCGCCAACTTCACATTCTTCTCCTCAGAGTAATTATGACAATCAAACACCAACTCCATTCTTTTCTCCCACTCTAAATAAACTTCAGGGTCAATTCTACCTTGGAAGGATGGTATTTTCATTCTGATGCTCCTAAGGTTCTTATCTACTCCATCTCAACCCCTGGCTTTGCCCTAAGTCCTCTTCCACGCCTAACTCCTCTATGTCTATCCAATCCAACTTCAAATGTTAGGTCTTCCTCATCCTCACCATACTCTCCATTCTCATACCCATTCTCAATACTAGGCTCACGTTCCTCCTATCTCTCCCACCTTGCAGATTTCTAATCACTGCTTCTTGATGATCCATATTATCCCTCACTTCACCCAACACTGAGTTCAACCGCTCAAATTGTTGTTGCATGGCTTGCAACACAAATGATGAGTTATCTGCCGTTCCCTTTGATGATGAACCACTCCGGTGAGATGTTGTAAAGTGCTGCACAAAAGAATGTTAGTGGAAAACCTCACACACTCCCTTTCGTGTTTACACTCGAATAATGGCACCTCACTCGTGTTTCAACCTTAATTGGCTTTTTCCCGATAATAGTCTCACACTCTCTTGCCTTTTACCTCAATAGTTTTCCCGCTCAAGTTCTTTAAAAACTAGTTGAACAAAATCAATACAATACAACCTTGTATTATTCCAACTAGTAAAATATAGATCCAAGAAACAAGAAACATGGAAGGAATAAAATAACCCGAGACTCAAGGAATTTATACTAGGGAAAGAGTAATTATAAAACAAGATACCATCTAGAAATATGTATTCAGCCCCTTTGATGATAAAGCTCAATCAACAAATGTTTTTATTTCTCTTTGTTGTAACTATGTAGCAACCTTTGAATATGCTACATTTTCTTTTCTTCTTCTTCTTCTTCTTTTTTTCTTTTTGATTTTTTTTTCTTTTTTTTTCTTTCCTTTCTTTTCTTTTCTTTTCTTTTCTTTTCCTTTCTTTTCTTTTCTTTTCTTTTCCTTTCTTTTCTTTTCCTTTTTCTTCTCTAATTCGATCACAAACAATAATACTCAACTATGAAAATCAAGCAATTGAATTCAAGTACACAAAATTTGACAACGAAATAGAAGAGAATCAATAGAATGGCACTCCAAGCAATTGACAAACTTAGAGATGCATTAAAACCCTAAAATTTTGAAACCCTAGGTGATGCAAATTTCAGCTAAATCCAAAACCCTAAGAATTTCAACAACCAACTTTTTGTTTCTGCATTTTTTTTTCTTTTTGCAGCCCTAGAACAATGTAGCCGTAGAATTAAATTTAAGGATGCAAGAGATTAAAAGATAGAATTAGACCTAATTGGAAACCTTGCTTTGAATACCAAATGATATGAACCCACGGGAATGGAATCCCTTGAACCCACAATCAATTTGAAAACTTACCCAAGAAAGCCAAAATCAAGTTAATGGACGGATAATCTAGACCCGATGAGAACTCGTTTCAAGAACCTAGATTATATTAAAATCTAGACCCGTTAAATAATCTGTCTCAAGAACCCAGATTATAAGGAGGAACGCCATAAAAGTTATGATTTACCTTTGATAAGTTCAACAGTTCAATCAAGAACAAGAGGAGTAAAACTCAACCCACAATGAATAAATTCATCAAATTTTATAAATTTCTTAAAATAAGGCATCAAATAATATTTAAACCTAAACCTAATTAAAAGCCTAGCAAAAAATAAAGCCATTTTTTCCAAAACTACCACTGGATGAATAGTGCCACGGCTACAATAACTCACTACAGTACCTCATTAAACCCTAGTTCCTAAAAAGTAACTTTCCAAATAAGCCCTTGGCCAAAATAGAAGGCCTTTCCAAAAACCCTAGTTCATAAGAAATAAGACATATGTATTCCAAGCATCGTCGAGCCCACTTATTCTAAACTAATAAAATAAATCATTTAAATGATTTTAATAAATTGAAAGTCTTCAATAACAATATGCACAAACAATAACTCTAATGCCTCGTTTGTTTTCAGAAAACATCTCATCTCATCTAATCATTACAACTTTCCCAGCTTCCAATACAAAATAAAATAAACAATTCAACTTTTTCAAATCCCAAAACAAAAATAATTTTAAAAAATATATTTTAACAATACTTTATTCAACTTTTTAACTTTAATCTCATCTCATCTCTAAAAACAAACGAGCCCTAAGTTATGTCTTCCACAACATGTATTAAGTGGTTCAAAACTGGTTCTTCTTCTTTAAATTCGATCTTGTGAGCTGGGCTCTTGCTAGTTTCATCCAAAGTGGATTGAACCAATTCTTGTTTTGCTTCCTTGATTTTCTTGGCTCTTGATCTTGTGATTGGCCTATCTGGAACTTACAAAGGATCCTTAAAACTACGCCCACCTTGGTTCCCATCATTGAAACCTTCAGGGCTAACATGGCGTTGCATGGTGTCTCTGGAGAGGTGACATGCAGGGCATTCCCGCTGACCTTAAAGGGGCTAGCACGAGTATGGTTCGGGTATCTGGCACCCGGTTTCATAGATTGTTTTGGCGAGTTGGCTCGACTATTTTTGACCCAGCAGTGTACCTCCTCACCATCAAGCAGGGAGAGGAGGAAAGCCTGAAGATGTACCTGTCTCGGTTTAACAAGGGGTGCATGACCACCGATGACTAGGACAAGAAGAATACCCTGGCGGCACTTCTGGGAGGGGTTTGGCCACGACCCCAGTTCATGGCCGAACTGGCGAGAAGGGCTCTCGTGACGCTGCAGCAGGTTATGGACCAAGCTGGCAACTACATTAATGCTGAAGACACTTTTCGGGCCCTAACGGAGCCAAGGAAGAAGGAGCTAGAGTGAATGGAGAGGAAGGTAGGGTCCTGAGCTAAGCCTAAGCTCCACTAGAAGCTAGAAAAGAGCTCCCACGACAAGAGAAGGGAGGAAGCTCCGACGAGGGGATAGGGACCTCACTTCGACTAACCCACGTTTACCATCCATGAGGCCGACACCTCCACTACCCATGAAGATGATGACCGAATCATTTTCCACTGCTACTGCACATACCACAGGTCCACCTCGCACAACACCGAAGACTGCTTCTCCCAATGGGAGGAGGGAGAATGCGGAGTAGACGAGGCAATGTTATCCCCCACCCGAAGAGTGGAGCTGGAAAGGAGGGGAGTATCGAGTGAAAGGAGCACGAAACGAGTCGACCGACGCAGAAGGGAAGAAAGCCCTTGGCAACGACCACCAGCACGAGGGTCGTAACAAGATCACCTTCGCTCACCACTGCAGGGGGCCTCCACTCGAGAAAATCCAGACCATAGTGGGAGGCTTTGTAGGCCAAGCAGAAAGACACATGCTAGGCAGGCTTAGTACCACAAGGTGTATTCGGTGGAATACCACCCCACTAAGCACCGAAGGGGTGAGCCGACTCTAGTCATCTCCTTTGGGGAGGCTGACGAAGATGGGGTCTTGTACCCCCACGATAATGCACTGGTGGTGACCATGTTGGTCGCCAACTTCACCACCTAGAGAATCCTCATTGACAACGGGAGTTTCGCAGACATCCTATTCTAGGAAGCCTTCGTAAGGATGGGAATAGATGCTGCCTAGCTGCATCCAACCCCTATGTCGCTAGAGGGCTTCTTTAGTAATATGATTCATCATTTGGGAACTATCGCGCTGTTGATCTTTGCAGGCAGTACCACCTACACTGCCTCAATCATGGTCAACTTTCTGGTGGTGAGAATCCTGTTGTCCTACAATGCCATCATTGGAAGGCTCACCCTCAACAGCTTGCAGGCTGTCACGTTGACCTACCACCTGAAGATGAAATTTTCGACTCCTCGTGGAGTTATAGAAATCTGAGGCAAACAAGTCCTGGCAAGGGAATACTACGTCCAGGAATTGAAGCAGAAGGATGATGGGTTTACCCGGGATGCCACCTCCAGGAAAGAGTATGTCATGCACCGCTTGAAAAGCTCTAGCAGGCCTTAATCTACGACTTGCCCAGCAGAGCTCGAGGGGGAGCGGGAATGTGCATGGTCCCAGAGGTAGAGGCAGAACAAGCGAAAGCTCCCCGGCAGAAGGCTCAATTTTCCCTTATTTTTTAATGTGTTATTTAAATACTTTTCCAGGATAGTGCAACACACCTACTTGAAACTTTCGTGTTATCGACAGAACACCAAGAAGACGATCTCTAATTAACATAATCACCAACGACAAAATCATCACCAAATTAATACCTATCTTTCCTGCGATGTCAACTGGCAGAAGCGGTTCCAGTCTCAAACTAGTTGAACAGCATACCACTCGTGGGATCAAAAGGGAGAACTAGGCTGAAAGTCGTTCTACCCTTCCCACGATGGAGAGCGGGTCATCCCCCCTGGCGGGCCAAACAACTTACCCCGACCCCATCGCAGCGAAGAGTGAACCAACCATATCGCTGTCCGAAAAAGTTACCTCCCTCGTGGGGTTCCAAAAGGATGAGTAGGCTAGAGGTTACTTTATCCTTCTCGCGGTGAAGTGCGGGCCAGCCCTTGGTGGCCTGAAGACAAAGACTTACCTTCCTTGCGAGTGTCAACAGGCGGGAGTGGGTCCAGTTAGAAACTGCCCAAACATCATACCTCCCGCGGGATCATGTGGAGAGCTAAGCCGAAGACCGCTCTACTCCTTCCAGGATGGAGAATGGGTCATGCCCCCCAGCGGCCTGAACAACTTACCTCGACCTCCACCGCAATGAAAAGTGGGCTCATCGCCAGCCCAAACCAACACTTGCCTTCCCTGCGATCTCAACGGGCGGGAGCGTGTCCAGTCTCAAACTGCTCGAACAACGTACCTCTCACGGGACCGAAGGGGAGAACTAGGCTAAAAGCTGTTCTACCCCTCCCGTGATGGAGAGCAGGTCATGCCTTCCTGGCGACCAAAACAACTTACCTTTACCCGTATCGCGATGAAGAGCAGACCAGCTATATCGCGATCCAAACTTACCTCCCCTACAAGATACCAAAGGGATGAGTGTAATGCCTAAGGTTGCTTTATCCCTCCTGTGGCGGACTGTGGGCTAGTCCTCAGCTACCCGAAAATGAAGACTTACCTTCCTCGTAAACTTCAACAGGCAAGAGCAAGTCCAGTTGCAAACTGCCTAAAAACTTTCCTCTCCATGGGATTTAAAGGGATGAGTCAAGCCAAAGGCTGCTTTAGCCCTCTAGCGGAGAAGTACGGGTCTAGCCCCCCGGGTGGTCCAAATACTTACTCCGACCTCTTCTGCAAACGAAGAGTGGGTTCAATGCCAACCTGACCCAAATCTTACATTTCCCTGCAATGTCAACAAGTGGGAGGGGGTTAAGTCTCAAACTGCCTTATCATATTACCTCCCCATGGGGTAGCAGGGGTGAGTTGTGCTAGAGGTCGCTCGAACCCTCCCGTGAAGGAGAATGGGTACATCCTTTTGGTTGCCTGAATACTTACCTCAACTCCCATCATAGCGAAAGAGCGGATTAGCCCCAAAGTTGTCTGAAGAAGTTACCTCCTTAGGGAATCAAAGGGGCGGGTTTGACTTGAGGCATCCCGACCTCTCCTTGATGGAGTCTGGGCCTAGTCTTTCAACTATCTGACGTCAACAAAGTCTCCAGAGGTGAAACTTTGAAGCAATGGGTGCGCCACCTTGAAGGCCAAAACAGCAGACTACACAATGTCAACGAGCAGGAGTGGGTCCAGTCTCAGACTACCTGCACAAATTACATCCCCGCAAGGCAGTGGAGGCGAGTCACACCAGAGGCCGCTCAGACCTTCCTGTGGAGGAGAGAAAATCTTGTCTGTCGGTCGACCGACTACATACCTAGACTCCCATCACAATAAAGAATGAACTAGCCCCATGGCCTCCCAAAGAAATTACCTCCTCGAGGGTTAAAGGGGCAGGTCCTTCGACCACCCAAATACTGCACCAAGGAATGCGAACATCAACAACTTGGTAAAAGCGGCAAGCGAATCATGTCACAGGCCAAAGTGCCCAGGTTTGCGAAGTCTAACTCCAACAAAGCTAATGTTATGATGACATGTCTATCTTTCAATCTGGAATTAAATATGCAATGCCAATGGGCGGGAGCGGGTTCAGTCCTAAACTTCCTAGATAACCTACCTCCCCGTGAACCAAGGAGATGGGGTCGAGCTAGAGGTCGCTTGTCTCCTAGCAACGGAGAGCGGGATCAGCTCCACGGCTACTATAATAATCTACCCGGGTCCCCATTGCAACAAAAAGCAGTCCGAAGTAGTTATATTCGACTCCACGACCATGGTGCTACTTGGAGGGGCATAGAGGAAGTTACATACAAAAATAAAGCACATCAACGCAAGATGAAAGAACTAAAGGACTAGGTGGGGTAAAGCACATACAAGAAACAGACAGCAAAAAGGAGGAAATTGACATAAAGAAGAAGTGGAGAGACATCAACCTCGTCAAACAATATCGTTAAAAGCCCTGAAAGGACAACTACTTAACAAAGGCGAACAAAGACAGTATAAGCAGAAGAGCTATTGATCGGTGGGGTTGTTAGTAATAGGCTAGGCATCGACGAAGTGGACCGTAAAGCTCTGCAAGACGACAACACACCCTCCCCCCGGCCTAATGCCAAGCCCATATTTTCTTGCGATAAAACCTCCAGGCTGGCCATAAAAAGAAAGGAGGGAAGAAGAAGAAGGGAACATTAGTGAAGAACACATAAAGACAAGCAGCCTAACACAACAAAGTATAAGGTAATTTCATTAATGATCATAAGTTACACGAGCCGCATGGCGACGGCATACAAATATATACATTTACAAAAAGAAAAAGAAAGAGAAAGAAGAGCAAAATGAAATAACAGCAACGACATAGTAACATCAGGCACCATGCTCAAAGACCACGACATCGGGAGCATCAATCTCAGGGACGCGAAGTTCAAGATCGCCGCGTTCGGGAACAGTAGGCTCGGGCATGGTCAGGAAGGTAGGACACGTAAAAGCATCAAGGATCACATTCATCCCCAGCTTGCAGCCAAATTCAAAGGCTTTTTTGTTAGTGATAATCTAGGTAAGGTCAAAGTCCAAATATTTCTCAAAAGTCTAAAAACATTGTTGCGAACTCTCTAGAATGTGGACCCGAATCGACTGAAGGCCCTCATCACACCCATTCGCCCATGTGGTATCGCAAACTCCCACGACCAACTTCAGCTGCCTGTCCAGTCAGGTAGCGATGTCCTGCACTTGGGACAAGTCACCCTGAAGATCCGTAACAAGTTGCTCCAAGCCTGCCATCCACTAGGCGTCTTCCCTCGCCTTCTTCTTTAGCTTCTTTCGACGACAACTAAGCTTCTCAGTGTTCTTGCTACCCTCCTCCAAGGAAAGTGGTACCCTCCTCAGCTCTCGTTCTAGCTGCTCCCTATGATCCCTCTCGTCGCAAATGTACCAAAGTGTAGTCCAGGTCATCGTGCAAAGGGAATGGTTTTCTTGCTCAACAACCTCTTGGTCATAAACAATAAAGGCTACTAGATGAGAGGAACCTTGACAACTAGAGAGGCCGACATGTACGTTCAGTAAAAGGAATTTAGAACAACGAAAGAAAAGAAAAACACGGAAAAAAAAGTTGCCAAACCTCATGGAAGAAGCCAGACAAACACTTGGCGACCTGGCTTATGGCTTTCGTGCTGCACCCCCCATGTCCAGCCGGGCCAGAAGAGGAATAACTTCCACTGAACCTTCTGCATCTGATGCTTGTGCAGCCACCTCGGTCTAGCAAGCTCCGTCAGCAACCTCCCCAGCTGCAAGGGTCAGAGGCTGACCCTTGATGTTTTCTATGTAAGTTGGGACAACCTCTTCATCAACCTCTTCACCTGTCAAACCCTTGCCGACTACAACATCCAGAAGGAACCTGTCTCTCGCTTGGTGGTCCACCTTCGTGACTCAATTATCGGAAGTAGGGTAGCACGAGCAAGCCTGGACCTCGCCTTTAAAAGAGAGAGTGCTAACGGTAGAACCAGCAGAGTAAGTGGAGGTGACCGCCGTAGGATATTGCCTCGCATTATCCTGCCGGGGAACTCTGACCGCCAACCTTTCCCAGAGTAGGACGGCAAGGTCATCAATTTCTGGGAGCGCGCCATAGAAGCTAGTTGGTGGGGATGGTACTACAAAGGCCTCAGCCAAGGGGCCTCTCGTAGACGGGTCCAAGGGCTCTAAAGAAGAAGATTCCAATGGCACCTCCACGCCAACAACACAATGAGGTGCTTCCACTTGCAGGGACCTCAAGCGTAGCCAACGCCATTCCTTCAGGAATCAAGGCTCCGAAAAGGGGCCCGCGGGTGATCCCAGCCCCCTCCAAACTAGGTTTCTTCCCCTTGCTCACTAGAGAAGGATTTGAGGGACGCTTTCAAGCGGGAGTGACCCGAAGCTGGGCAAGAGTCACCCTGTCATCAAAAGGAACATGGCTGAGTGGAGGCAAAGAAACCCTTAGGCTCTCCTCGGAGAGAAGGGCTTCTGAGAAGACGCTGTTGGAGTTCTTCTTCACCCGCTCCCTAACAATGGTGATACACCTCAACTCGAGAGGGGTAGCAGTTGGACGCAGCGCCTTATCCTCAGGATCCCTTCCCCAATCAGTTCGAACAGGGAACTCGTGACAATTCAACTCACCAATGGGGAATTCCCATCCGCGGCCAGACACGAAAAAGAACTTCGGAGACCAATCCTTCACCTTGCAGTATCACGACTCTAGAGTGATGAGGGCATGCATTGCCCAAAAGCTGCAAATGTTCCCCTTCTGCTGCAAAACCTTGTGAGTGAAAAGGAACTCATAGCCAATGAAGAAGAACTCACAGCCAGTGAGGTCAGACTACTTCGGGTCTGACTCTAGCAAGGCACACTGCCAAATGATACTGTAGCAAATCACAAGCCTCCAGGCATTAGGGTGAAGAAGGGACAGGGCCAGACCGAGGTGATCCAACAAATCATGGATAGGGTGAGGGAAAGAAAGCCTCAAGCCACATGAAAACATAGAAGGAAAGAGGGCAACTCTGGAAGAGTGACCTTAGTTTCGACGACACCCTCGTGTGGACTAGGGACCTCGAAGATCACCGTTTCTGAGGCTTGGTAGGTAAGGGCGAGAGATGCTAGCGTCACCACTTGGACGTTTGAATGCTATGTGCTGCCCAAGAAAAATGGAACGGCGTCACCAACCTCTGGTGCATCTCCCCCATTGGAAGCCGGGGGTTGGGTGGATTTCTCAGGGGCCATTGAGAAGAGGAATAATATAGCAAAGAAAGGAGAAAGGAGTATAAGAGAAAAGGAGGGGGAGCTAGAAGAAAATGAGGGAATATGATTATAGTACGATGGCGTATCACCTAAGATCAACATATAATCCACTAAATGCCAGCTTGTGTGAACAAGCCTTATACACTTGACACTAACGTCCAACTCAAACACATACCATCATCATGCTTTACAGTCTTCCCCAACCTTCACAATCCCAACACATCACTTGACATCAAGCCACTTCATAAACTACACAACTATCCCAACACTTTACACAATTTCCAACCACTTCCAAACTGCACCGTGATCCCATCACTTCACATGTTATCTTGCCACTGCACAACTACTCAATCACCCAATTCTTCTCACAACACAACTCTACATTTAACCCCGTCACTTCATAATTCACTACCATAACACCAACTATGTCACACCTGTACAACAAACCTGTCACTTCAACTACGCACAGTCACATCACAAACTACTCCATAACACCGTTCACAGTAATCCCAAAACTTCACCTCAAAATCCACACTGCATAACAACCCCATCACTTCACACTATACAACATCACACTTCACAACAACAACACAATCCACAACGCCAATCAAGTTTCACAATAAAATAACTATCGAGGGAAAGGAATAGGAATTATACCATGCATTGGAGCTAACGGTGGGAGGGAATAAGAGATTGGGTCTCATAGTGGTTGGTTCACAACGTGGAAGAGGAATTAGTGGCTGAGCTTCACCGTGGCTAAGTTGGGCTTCATTGGCTATGCATAGTGGAGAGAGACAGAGAGGGGTCTGCTATGCAAGGCGGCTAGGCTCACTGCTGGAGGGCTCTGTGGTGGTGGTAGGAGGTGGGTTTTGCGTCTGGTGGCAATGTAGCAGTGGGTGGTGGGGACAGGGCCGCGTGGGCTACGGTGGCTATGGCGGGCATCGCTGGAGAGGAGGGATCGAGGAAGGGGGTGCGATGGCTTGGAGGGAGGGGAAGAGAGAGGGGGAGGAGGGAAAATGAGAAAAAAGTTAGGGTTTTTGGGATTTAATCCCAACCCTTCATCTAGGGGTCCCAGATTGGTCTAACATTGAAAATTAAACACAGATAATAAACAAACTAAAAATAGGAAAATAAAATAGAAATACAATTGACTAATTTAAAACCCAACTTTGTTTCTAAAAGTATTAACCATTCATCATAAAATAAAATGTTGAGTTTTATAAATATTTCTAAGAGAAATAAATCCATCTAGATAATAGAGTTTTTGAAATAATGAATATTAAATAACACTCTTAAAGAACAAAAATCATTTAAATAAAATGATTTTCTAAAATTATATCATTTTTGGGACCTCACAATATAAAAAGGCTTACTTGAAAATATGGGCTTGGTGCAATAATACTAAAAATACCCCATTTACAATAATTTTTTATATTTAAAATATTTTGAAGCCTTTAAAACACTAGGCACCATTTAAAAATTATCTGCAATATTTAAAATACAACTTCGAGATTTAAAATGCAAAGGCGAGACTCATGACCAATTGAGAGAAAAATGAGCAGTTGATCATAGCAGCCCATGTCCCATGTTGTGTCCACATGGTGAGAAAGTTATTAATTAACTCCCCATCACTAACACTTGACTTCAGGAAAGTTAATTAACCACCCGTGTGAAAATTTTTTAAATAAGAGTTTTACGTACATTAAATTAAGAAGAATGAAAAACGTAAACGTACAAAAAGAAAAGCTCTACTCTCTCTCTAATATTTTCTAGAGCAACCATCTAGATCTTCTGATCTTGAAGCGTGAAATTGTTTAGGAGACTATAGTAGCCTCCTAAGTGATGTAGACATGCAATCAACAAAGTGATGTGGACTTATAAGACTAGCAAAGTCAAGGCCTATGAAAATTCTGCTCCTTGAGGTAATTCAAATTAACCTTATTTCACATTGGTATCAGAGCCTATGTTGCTTATTTTCACCCTTATGAACATGATTACATGGGTTTAAAAGCATGTAATTGATGATAGGCTATGATTATTTGTGTTTCAGATTTTTCATTAGAGGCTACAGTATGGGATGTTCAAGGTTGCATTCTCCACATGAAAACATTCCTTATAATTTCATAAACATGTCCATTAAATTTGGTGAAGTTTCGTTGCATATAGAAGAAGGAAATCAAAAGCCCTAGTTTTAATGTTCATGTTTGGACCGTGACTTTGAGTCAAATTTTAACTAAACAAATATTATTTTCTAGAAATAAGTCTTATATGGTTAGAAAGCTGGGTTTATAACCTTTAATTTGACATATCATATGCTTAATTCGGACCTAGTATGAGTAAGCTATGGTCGATTGAAAATAGGTGGTCCAAATTAGGAAAAATGAGAAATTTGGATAAAACCAAAAATTTGGGTTGAGAAAGAAGATGATAAATAATATTTGTTTTACCAGTACCACTCTCAAACGGGGAGAGTGTGCTCCACCCTTGCACTTGGGGTGCGTTGTTTCTCACCTTATCAACACACATACTCACTAAAATGATTGAACGTTGTGTATGGACGTCGTAAAACATCGTGAGCAGCGGAGGTGAGGTACACTTTCCGCCGCGACAAGTGAAGTAGAGGCAAGATAGCCTCTAGAGCCAAAACGAAGCCCACATACGTAAGAGGCACATGGGGGCACCTGCAATGGCTTCTGGTGTCCAATTTTTGTCACGTGTGGCACATGTACTTTTGTACTGGTGTCTAAATTTGATTCATATATGTTTTGAGGCCGAGAGTTGAAAAAAATATTTTTTAATAATTTTATTAAAATGCTTAAAAAATGAGAATAAGAAAATATATTTTTGGGACACTAGTCATACTTTCTCAAGTCTAATTTTTCTGTGTTATATAAATAATTATAAAAATTAGTTGTTGATGCATCTATTGAATTATTGTTAAGTGCATGTCTATATTGAATATATGTCCCTAGATTTGATGACCTATTAAATCCTTCTCATTAGTTTAGAATATCTGTTTTCTATCCATTGAACCATCATGTATACCACTATGACTAAATGGTTGAGTTCATTGGTATTTTAATTAAAATGGATAGAGTTGACATTAGTAATTTGTTGGGCTCATGTGATATGCATGCATTTATTTTTATGTGAATGGATAAGATGTACCTTACAAGTGCATCGATGATATGGCATCCTGATTTATTTATTGTTTTCTTAGAAGATTTGTATTAGGATTTTCTTTGGAAATGTAATACTGAGAATGCAATTTTATTATTGAGGCCATGGAAAGAGATGTGTTTCACAGCTATCGATATGCTTTAAGTTACTCAAGCAACACGATGCCGCATCATGATTCGAGCTAGGGCTAGAGCACCAGTGCTCCTTTGTCGCCTCCGTGCTAATCGTGAGGCATCTCTGTCTCAGCTTCACAAACAATGACGAAGAGCACTTCAATTCCTCGGCGCGGAGCTTCCTTCTCTTAGTGGTGGTTGCTGAGCTCGCGGTTGCCGCCACCATGGCTAGAGATGCTCGAGCTTTGGTACTCATGCCCACTTGTGCCACCTCCATCACTGCATTGTCGGAGATTCCTCTACAAGTTGCTAGGTGTTGTTCTTTTTCTATGAGTGATCTGTTTCAACCGATGTTAGGGGTAATAAACCTTGTAATGGGTTTGACCTGCTGAACCCGATTTTAGTTGGATGGGCCTATGTCGGGCCTTTTAGATTGATTGGGCTAGGCCCTTTTATGCACAAGCCTAATATGATATGTTGTGATTGGGAGACCAATTTTTATAGTGGAAAGAAAGATGTGGTAGTGTCGAGGAAGTGGGTAGTGAAAAAACAAAACCATTCATAGTGGTATGTTGGAATCAATGTTTGCTTTTTGTGGAAAACAAAGGGCATACAAATGATGTTATGAAAAGTTTTTAATTTTGATCGATTTCAATAAAAATTAAATTTTTAGATTTGTTTTAAATAAAAAATACTTCTCTAATTACTTACTTATCTTCTAAAACAAATTAAAATTTCAAAATAATTATCTTTATTGATTCAGAAAATTAAGTAAGGTGTTAAATGGTATGGCTTGGGGTGATCTCGATCTAGTATGGTCGATCCCCAAGGGGTTTTGTGGACTGGACCAGACCTATTCTGTTTAGGGTTTTTCCACCCTAGACCAGACCGAATACTGCATAGGACCGGACCAGACTGATCCCTTCTGGTTCAGTTAGGTTGGGTCGGTCCATTCGGTTTGGACCATGCCCAAAATGGGCCACTCAGCCCAATCCAAATCTGGATTTTTTCTTGGCCCCATTTTAATTATTTTCAGCCCACTTCACATTTTGTACATTTTTAAGGTAAAAAAATACTAAAAACACTTGCTCTTGAAAAACAAAATGATAAAAGAAAAATAATCTATATAAAAAAGAAGTAGAAAAACCCAAAAAAAAAAAAAAAGGATATTGCAGTTTACAAGAGTATATTCCAAGAGTCCAAATAAAAGAAAAAAGAAGTTATAAAACCAAAAAAAAAAAAACACAAAAGTTATTACAAATTACAAATTAAAATCCTAAATACTCTCTCTAAGATACTGCAATTTCCACATGTTGACGCTAATACTAAATAAGATGAGTTAACAACTTAATATAACTAACAACTAAGAAGAATACAATTATAGGATGATCCAAGCAAACTCAAAATGCCAAAAAACTAGCCAAGTCAGATTCAATGAGTGAAAGCAAAATAAATCTAGAAGCTGTATAAATAATGATGATTCAATACTTATGATTAGAGTTTTAAAACCGAGGATAAAAGTAATCATAATGGATTAAAAAACCAACAATATCATAAACCATAACCAACAATCTTCTCACTTCTTTAGTCTTTAATTAGCATTAGGTGTAGGGCCGGTAGGGATTGAATTTGATACCTCCATAGAATCAACAAAGTCTCCAACAAGTTCTATCCATAAAAATTTAAAACAAAATAAGTTAAATAAAGTTACATAACATAGATGATAAAAACAAAATAAACCACAAAAAATATCAAAAGTAAATTTATTACATACCCATATCCAGCTACTTCTCAAATTCCTCTACTTCATTCATTAAAGTCATAAAGCTTAATGGAGTAGAAGAAGAATGAATCCAATTTTGTACACATATGAGACCCTCAACCATCATCGAATTTAAACTACTTTGGAAAGGGTCAAGTACATGACCTGCAATGGTAAATGTGGATTCATAGGACACAATGGATATCGATATTGCAAGTACATCGCCTGCAACCTTTGAAAGTATGCGATATCTAATTGAATTCACCTTCCACCAATTTAGAAGGTCAAAACTATCATCTTGATTCTCACATCTTTCAGCTAGATATCTATCAACCTCTAACTTGCTTTCCAAACTGTCTTCTGATTGTAACTGTTGCTTAAATCGAGTCATCAACTATGCCTTTTTACACAGAATCTTACCAGCTGAAGGACTTACATCTTCATGTGGGGAACTTGCACGCTGAGGAGAACTCCCTTCTTCATTTTTCATGTATGCCTCATACATGCGGATAAATGCATTTTTCACCTTCGAACTCAAATCAATGGTTTTTGTATGGTCATGTGCATACATTTGTCCCAACCCAAACTCATGATATCGCATCTTGTAGTGGCGATCAGGAAGAATCCCAGCATACAACAACATATTTTGATTATCCAAGTTCTTCTAATACTTTTCAAACTTTCTCTTCATATTTGTGGCCATTAATCCCACCACGAGGCTTCTTTCTTCACACTCCATTTTAATGACATCTTTAATAGTAACCAACTCAAAAAAAAAAAAAAAAAAACATTGCAAGTTACATATTCACCCCCCGATAAGCGTAAAGTTGTATCATGAAATAATTGAAGAAACCTCATAAACAACTTTATCTTCTCCCAATCAGATGAATTGAGAGGCCCTAACTTCTTTGACTTTCTCCTATTCACCACATCTTCATCATTGTCATCATTGTCATCATCTTCATCTCCAATACTATCGAGGAAGCCTGGATCTTCTTCCTCCAACTGATCAAAAGCCTTTTTAAATTTTGAAGCTCTCTCCAACTTAAGATAGGTGGAGTTCCACTTGGTCGGTACATCTAGACAAAATGACTTTTGGATTGAATCTCTTCCAACCCCACACGTTTCTCAATTGTACTCCACCTTTAAGGGGAGGATTTAACATACTTCAAAACACCCCTCACATTTGCAATAAACTCCCCATATTCTTTCAACCTCTCACGAACAATTAAGTTCAAAATGTGGGCACAACATCGAAGATGTAAAAATTCATGTTCCAAGACCGTGTCCCTCCTATACTTAATTTTTTTTTTTTCAAATAAGAAATGACCCCATTATTAGAACTTGCATTATCAAGATTGAGGGCAAGTATTTTCGGTCGCCCCCAATCATGCAAACACATCTCTATGTCCTTACCAAGTATATCACTTTTGTGATTTTCAACCAAAGAAAAGGATTCGAATCTGTAATAGGGAACCTTCCACACATAAATTCCAAGCAGACCGAACACAATCCAGGAAACCATGGTGATCCACCCACATTTGTTGAAAACGAAATGGAGCCGACCCATAGGAGAAATGATCTTTTTTGAATTCAATGAACATAGGAGCATGATCTGAAGTAGACCTCGGCAAATAAGAACAAATAGCATTAGGAAACAAATTAATGAAGGAACTATCCATTAGAGCGCGATCAAGTCGTGCCCACGAATGGGCCAAACCTGACTGCTCATTACACCAAGTAAACATACTCCCTTTCGTAGCCATATCCATAAGACCCCCTTGATGGATCCAATCAGTAAAATCATCCATAGTAATATTAGGCCGAGGTCTTCCTCGTCTTCTTTCCAAATCGTTCCTGATAATATTAAGATCCCCACAAACACACAAGGATCTGAACCCAAATTATTAATGCTAAGCTCATCCCATAGATAATGCCTTCCCACCCAGGAGCATTTGGCATAAATTACAGATAACAAAAACTTTTCCGCACCATCACCTACAATTACTAAAATAAATTGCATTCCGATCCAGACAACTTGCACCTTAGAATCACTACTCTAAAATATCCATATTTCCCCCCCTCCCACCTCATTATAAATAACTTTATCAAACTTAAGACATCTTGCCAATTTACAAGCACCCTCTAAAGTTTGAAAAGGTTCTAATATAGCAACAATTTTCGGATTGTTTCTTCCTACGAACTTCTTTAATCTACTTTTAGAGAGGTAATCCTTTGGATTGGCATATGTGGATTTGGCATAATAATCTTCCATTAAAAATGTCTATCCTTTTTTGGAGGGCTTGGTTTATGGCCTTGAGTGTGGATGAGAGATTATGTCGTATTGGTATTCCCCTTGTTTCTAAATGTGATTGTTGTAATAATGGTCATATTGAAGACATTAACCATGTGCTATTTGAAGGTGATTTTCCAAAAAGAATTTGGTCCTTTTTTGGCAATCATTTTGGTATACCTCTTGCTAGATCTTGGAAGCAAAATGCTGGGATTTGGTTTAGGCGTGCTAGCTCTTCTTCGCAGGTGGGCTTTATTGTTGGCATCATCCCCATTATTGTTACTTGGCGCCTATGGAGGAGGAGGTGTCTTGCTCGGATGGAAGGTATTCTGAAAACTCATAATTTTGTTGTTCATTCTATTTGTGTGTGGTTAAGGTCTCTTTCTCAGGCAGCTAAGCAAAATAAGAGTCTGTCCCGTAGAGATGGCATGATTCTTGAGGCCCTGGGGATAAATCCAGTGGTTCCGAAATTTCCATATTGCAAAGTGGTAAGATGGTTTAAACCGCCGTTGGGGTGGTATAAATTGAACACGGATGGTAGTAGTATTGGTAATCCAGGTTCCTATGGCATTGGCGAGGTTATTCATGATGATTCAGGTGCTCTTGTCCATGCTTATGCATCTCATATTGGTTATGGTTCTAATAATAAGGAGGAGCTCATGGCACTCCTCCATGGGTTGAGAATTTGCAAATCGTTGAACGTCTCAAATGTGATAGTTGAAATGGTTTTTATGGTGGTTATCTCTTGGTGGCTCAGAGGGAGATGTGGTGTGTGGTACCTTGAGGATTTTTGTGAGGAAATTGTTGGTTTAGCTTGCAAAATTCATTGTCGTTTTCAACATGTTTTTCGTGAAGGTAATATGGTGGCGGATTGGTTAGGCAAGGAAGGGGCTCAAGGTATTGAATTTGATTTTTCTAATAATTCTACTATGTCTTGGGCTCTTCGAGGCCTGATTCGTTTGGATTCCTTGGGTCTTCCCCCTTTGTGGTATTAGGTCTGGTTTATTTGTGGTGGTTTTCTTTTCCCTTTTGTCCTTATAGGCTTGTTATAGTTGGTTTTTTTGGTTGTGGTTTTTTGGTGTTACCCCACGGACCTTGTTTTGTTACCACGGTATTCCTCCGCCACAAGTGATGGTTTTATTAATAAATATGAGAGAGGGTCACTATTGGACATGTGACCTTCCGCTCTTCTAAAAATAAAAAAATAAAAAAAATCATATTTATCATTCTTTATGCATAATTTATCTCTGTGCAAGTTGGTTGTTTAACTTACTAAGATTTCGAGTAAATCTCACCCCTTGTGGGACCACTATCATTCCTCCCGGAATAATAGAAGTTGTGACAGGACCGGTAGAGGATGAACATGATGGATCACTGGATGTAGATGGTTTAAAAGGAGCCTAACCTTGAACGAAGACTAAAAATAATTTTCATGCTCATAAGCATCGACTCTTCATACTTCAAAGCGTATGAAATAGTTGATCCAACCATAGAACTTGGATTAAGTATTTTATATTAAGGAAATGTTATCCTTAAGTTTGAACTTATGATGTTATTAAAGCTATTGTGATGTTTTTAGTTCATTCTGGCATGAGTTATAACTAATCATCCTTATTCCGTTGCGATTATTGCATACTACTAGTTAACTTATAGGACGCATTGCATATTAACTATTATGTACAAGGGTATATACATGTCACGACGCTCTAAGTCTCTGTTCCATCCAAGCGGAGGTTGAGAGCATCACATATAAGGATTGGTTTTGTGCTATGGTCTGGCCATATGTTTGGTCTAAGCTTTGTAACCTTTGTGCTTAAGTTTCACTAAGCCGGATCATATCACAAGTCCATGCCCATGCGTTGACCCTGAACAATTCGACCATTGATTTTGACCCATTTGATCAAGTTGAGCAGTTTACTTGACCTGTTTGACCAACCCAGTTGATCAAGTTGCCCGATTTGACCCAGATCCGACAGAATAAAATAATATTTTTTATTATTTTAATAATATTTTAAAAAAATTAAAAGAGATTTTTTCCTTCTTTCTCTTAGTATCTATATTATAGACATGTTATTTAATATTATCTTATTTATATGTATAATTATTTTCTATGAAATATTCAGTGGCAATTCATACATGTGGCTTTGAGAAACTAAAGTAATATGTCGCCTAAGTGATGTTTGTCATGGAGTTGTTCCCCTTAGCCTGAAATTGTAAAAAATTTAATGAATTGCATCAAGTTACATCTATATCTATGCGAGTAACAATCGGCCCAAAAGAAGGATGTTATTTGGCCGGGTAGTTAAATGTAAATTGCATAATTTCGGGATTAATTTATGCATTCAATAGTTCGCCAAAGGAAGGCTATTGTTCGATCGGGCCACAATTTTATATTATTTGTTAACTATTCTTATTGGGAGAAGACCACTTGCATGTTGTGATTGTTGTCCAAAGACTTGATTGCAATTATGCACTAGGTATCTCATAAGGGCCCACTTTTATAAAACCATAAAATTTTCTTTTAATTTTTGTCAAGTTGTGTGATGATTTTGTTGTTCAATTGGACTAAACGTTGAATGACGATAATTATGATTTTCTTTTATCTTTGTTAATACTTTAAAATTGATGGGATATTTATTTATTGTGAGTTTCTTTTGTTTCCTTACAATGAATGAATCGTCGATATTTGCCAATTTAAATAACATTCCAATTCTTAATGGATCAGATTTTGCAAAATGGAAAGAACATGTTACTATTGTTCTAGGGCGTATGGATCTAGACGATGTGCTTTGAGTTGATAAGCCTCCCAAGCCTACTGATTGCTAATCAGAGGACAGCTTATGAGAAATGGGAGAGCTCTGATCTCATGAGTCTTATGATAACAAAGCATTTTATTCTTGATTCTATTCGAGGTGCAATGCCTCGAGAGAAAAATGCCAATAAGTACCTAAGCCAAATAGCAGACCGATTTGTTGCATTGAAAAAGGTAGAAACAAGTACGCTTCTTAGCAAACTTGTCTCAATGAGGTATAATGGCAAAGGGAATATAAGAGGGTAGATTATGGAAATGTCAAATCTTATTACTAGATTGAGAGCACTAAAGTTAGAGTTTTCTATTGAAATTCTTGTGCATTTCATTATGATTTCTCTTCTTGCACAATTTGGTCCCTTTATGATTAATTATAATACTCAAAGGGAGTAATAGACTATTGACAAGCTCATTGCTCATTACGTGCAAAAGGAAGAAAGGTTGAAACAAGAAAGGACATAAAGTGCTCACCTGGCAACTTTTACTCATAGAAATTCATGCATTAAGAAAAGAAAGAAGAATGATAAAGCTATGGCAACTATGGATGTTGGGCCTTCACAAAAGATTCTACAACAAGAACATGATAAGGTCTTTACCTGTTACTTTTGCAAGAAGACTGGTCATGTGAAGAAAAATTATTTTCAATATTAGAAGTGACTTGCAAAGAAAGCTAATTTTTCTATCTTTTTTGCACATAAATTAATTTGGCTATTGGGCCATCTAACACCTGCAGGATAATTTTGGGAGCTACTATTTACCTAAGTGTTACTATGCAGGGTTACCTAAAGTGCCAAAAACCCAATGATATTGAAAAATTCATTATTTGGGAGATGGCAATAAAGTTACTGTGGAGAAAATTTGAGTCTATTGATTAAAATTAGAGTCTAGTTTTAAATTGGATTTGGATGAAACCTTTTATGTACCGTCATTTTGACGAAATTTATTTTCTGTTTCTTGTTTGGACAAATATGGTTATTCTTGTTCATTTAAAAACAAGAAATTCAATCTTTTTCGAGATTAAAACAATGGTACTAGCTCGTTAGTTGATAATCTTTATTTGTTAGACTTGCATATCTCCCATTGAAAATAAAGAAACCTTGCTTGTAAATAATTATGGTAGAAAGAGGAGATTAATCAATGAGAACTCCTCTGTATTATGGCATAACCGTTCAAGACATATCTCGGAAGAAACAATTTAAAGGTTTTTGTCAATTAGAATTCTTGGTCCTCTTGATTTTTCAGATTTTAAAATCTTTGTTGAACGTATAAAAGGGAAGCAAACAAATATAAGGAAAATGAGTGTCAATACGAGTTCAGACATCTTAAGTAATACATACTAACATTTGTAGTCCATTTCCTACAACATCTTAGAATAGTCAAAGATATTTTATCATTTTTGTAGATTGTTTTTTCTCATTATTGATATCTATATTTAATACATGAGAAATCACAAGCACGAGACGTTTCTAAAGCTTATAAAGCTGAATTTGAAATTAGGCTTGATAAGAAAATTAGGCCATTAGATCTGACCATGGTGGTGAATACTATGGTAGATATGACAGATCAAATGAACAATGTTTCGGGCCTTTTGTGATGTATTTAGAAGTACGTGACATCATTCCTCATTACACCATGCCACAGACGCCACGCCAAAATGGTTTATCTGAGAGACAAAATAAAACTCTAAAGGACATGATTTGCAATATGATAACTCATTCTTATTTACAGGAATCCCTGTGCGAGAGGCCATAAAGACTGCAGTTTACATTCTCAATCGAATACCTAGTAAAGCAATAGCTAAAACCCCATATGAATTATGGACTGGAAAGAGGCCTAGTATTAGGCATTTTCATGTATGGGATTGTCCAAATGAGGCTATGCCCTATAGGCTTAATGAAAGGAAACTGGATTCAAGAATACTTAGCTACTACTTTATTGAATACTTTGAGAGATCAGGGGTTTCAAGTTTTATTGACCTTCGGCTAATACAATTATTGCGACGGATAATGCCAAATTCATTGAGGATTTCCTCATTTGGTTTTAATGAAAGAGTTCTTGATCAATATATTTATCATAACATCAGCGAGAGCAAATTTATTTTTTTGGTGCTATATGTTGATGACTTCATGCTGGCAAGTACTAACATAGGCCTGTTATATGAAAACCAAAAACTTTCTTTTGAAACACTTTGAAATGAAAGATCTTGGTGAGGCATCTTTTGTAATTGGCATATAGATTCATCGTAGTAGATCAAGTGGTATAGTTAGCTTATCATAGAAGGCTTATGTGAAGAGAATACTCAGTAGGTTTGGCATGGAAAATTGTGCATTTGGGGATGCACCGACCATTGCAAAATGTGACATATTAAGTTTTCTCAATTGCCCAAAGAACAATATTGAAACGAAACAAATGGAGGACATCCCTTATGCATTAGTCGTAGAGAGCCTCATGTATGCAGTTGGAATGCTTGGCATATATTTGAGCAATCCGGGCATTGATTAGTGGAAAGCTGCTAAAAGGGTAATGCGATACTTTCAAAGAAAAAATGACCATATCCTCACGTATCGGAGGTCAGAACATCTAGAGGTTATTGGGTTCTCAGATTCTGACTTTGTTGGTTGCATCATTAGTAGGAGATCCACTTCAGGTTATGTTTTCATGTTAGCTGGGGGAGCTATGTCATGGAAAAGAGTCAAACAAATGCTTACAACTTCTTCTACCATGGAACCATAATTTATTGCTTGCTATGAGGCATCCAATCAAGGAATATGGTTGCAAAATTTTATCATTGGACTTAAGTAGCAGATAGTATTTAGAATCCACTAAAGGTTTATTATGATAATAAGACCATTGAGTTATATTAAAAGAACAACAGGCGTTCGAAAATCTAAGCATATTGACATAAAGTTTCTTGTTGTGAAGGGAAAACTTTATAATCATAATGTATCAATTGAGTATTAGTACAAATCTCATGGTGGCGGATCCACTCACCAAGGGCTTACTACCTAAAGTGTTTAAGGAGCATGTAGCTTGTATAGAACTGGTTAGTCCAAATGAAGTATTTTACTACTGGGAGTCTATTATGTATTTAATTTATTGATACTTATTACAATCATGTTTTGGTTTATTGATAATTCTAAAATAAAACTGCATTTCTTTCAAATTGTGATGATACAAAAGGCTTAAAAAAATGATGAAAGGACTCATGTTTGAGTCATAAAGTTGGACCAGTGGGAAATAGGCACGATAAAGGATCACATTACATGAAATCTTCATGCTACACATCCGTACTGGATCTATATTGTTGATGATACTAGTGTTTGTGACCATAGATGTGTGATGCCTCCAAACTCGGCTTGGGATTTGACGGAGCTTGAAACGTTGGGACATGTAACACAAGGTCATATACTCTCGTTCTTGACAGTTAATGATGCAGTGCACCTAGCATGCATCTAATAAATTTTTTTAGTAATACTTAATGTACCAGAATGCTAAATCCCAGAACATAATCATAGTTCCATAAATAATCACATAACGAAAGGTCACATCATGGCTCTAACCAATCTATAATAAAACGACGTAGTACTGGAGACAGAACTCCATAAGTCTAGACATAATATGAAACTAAAACTAAGCACCAAGCTACTCGCACAGCACCGCTATCAGTTGCAAAATAATATCCAAATATCGAAGAATCATTTCTCTCATTTCATTGAGGCTCCTCCTTGGTCTACTCGACGTTGTCAAGTCAGGGGATTCGCAAGTCTTTTGCTTCTTGACACATCGTCTACAATTCCGAAGGGGAATGATAGTTAAGACTACCACAATGAGATTTAAAAACTATAAACCATTAAAACTCCTAAGCTACTAACAATATAAATAGGCATGCATGACAGTAAATATGGCATATATGCTTCGTGATATGCACTAGTGCATGCATGACATGACTTGAAAATAACTTGACTTGACATAAAAATAACATAACTTGTCATGAACATGGCATGCTTACTTGTGTAAACTATATTCATGCATTTTAACTGAAAATAGGAGTACTTAGATAGTTCACACGCTTTCACACTAAGTACCCTTTATATTACGACAAATTTTACTCCTTCACCTTAGTACCCGGTAGCCCATATGCCTTCACCGCAATACCAAGCTGATAATATACTCCTTGACTGTAATACAATTTAGCTTAATAAATGTCTCATTCTTGACTCAAAAATATTTCATGATATACTCTTATGCTTCAAGACATGGAAATCATGACATGTGATAGATATGCATGATTGAACTTGTGATGATATAGCATGGCATAACATGGTGACTAGGACAATCATAACATCAATATAACATGGCAAGACATACCATTGGAATTATAGCAATCACATAACTTAAATAACATGGCATGGTATAACATCGTAACCAGAACAATCATATGACTAAACCAACATGGCATGGCATAACATTGTAACCAAAACAATTATACCACTAAGAATAACATGACATGGCATAACATTGTGATCGTAACAATCATATAACATCACATGGCATGTAATAGATAATTGTGTAACAGTAACAAGTGACATGGCATGGTCTATTATAAACAGTTATAATAAGCATAAATGATATGAGTGTGAGTAATCACATTCTGACCACCATGCATACAAAAAAATACCGACATAAGATAACTTATCAAATGTAACGAAACATAAGCAAAGCGTAAAAAGAATGTGAACTAAAATGAGATATTTTCTAGGGTTAGAACATCTTACTAAAATCTTATAAAGATAAAACTTACTAACTTAAGCCTAGATTTTCAAAGTTACCCCTAAAATAAAGATTTTGCAAACGAACTCTAATACTAACCAAAATTTACCTTTCTCATGTAAATCTCATCCTAAATCCAAATATCAACTCAAAAAAAATTTAAAACTAATCACAACAATGCCAACTCTCTCTTGGCTGATTCACCCTTAGGCGAAACCCATGATTTTGTTGCTTCTTGACCATCCAACATACTAACATGCTTAAATCGAAATTAGCAACTCTAAAAAATTTCATCCTTAGTTCTAAAATATGCTAAGACATCAATTTACACATTTTATAAAAGCTTAAACTCAATACATCATAGAAAATGCCAAACATCAAGATTAGATCAAATAAAACCAAACCTAGGTGATAGCATGCTTACCTAATCAACCAAAATCCACAAAACACAACCTAACACAATCGGTTTGCATGAAAACTATGAAACCAAATAAGCATGCTTATGAACTTGAAATAAAGTGGCTAGATCCGTTATTTGCATGAAATAAATCTTCAAGTAACACAACCACATACCTCACATTCAAGTTATAACTTGATCTAAGCATTAAAACTAGCATGTCATAGCAAAAATTGCATCAAAACATAAGATCAAACTCGAGAGCCTCAAGGTTGAGTTTAAAACTACTCTTGCATATTTATCATCATTCCAACAAAGATCTAAAAAGGAACGCCTCAAAAATAAACTATTAATCCATAGGTCAAAGCCTCAAATCAACATATATGAAACTCAAAGCCGTAGGATCAAGTTCCTAAAACCAAAACCACAAACTAATCCAAAACAGAAACTGTTTTGACCCAATCGATTTCTATGAGTTTGAAATCATGCGAAACTCTTTTATAAAAACCTAACATGCTTGAATCCTACCATAAATTTGCACATAAGCATGTTAAAACTTCATTCGTATCAAGATCTACCCAATATTGCTTCAAAAATATCACAAGACTTTCAAAGTTCCAAGCAAACATCAAAACTGTCAACACCGAATCCTTTGCATCATCATATTCAACTTTGATCCAACACAACTCCTGGAAAAATTCACCAACACACATCCAAATATTCTAGATTCAAAATAGAACAAAATACAAGAGGATTGAGCCAAAGAAATACTCACAAAAGGGCTGGAATGGAGCAAACACAAGCTACCGGAAAACTTTTCTCTCAACTCTCTCTAGGTTTGCTCTAGAAAAATGAGGAAATGAGCTAAGTGTGTGAAGTGAATTGCAAGGGGCGTGGGTATAGGAGAGAGCTTACCTAAGTGGGTGCGAGAATGACCCTTTGATAGGAGGGTGGCTGCTGAAGAAGAGGAGAAAACAAGGCTGCACAGTAGCTGATTTTCTTCTGTTTTCTAGCCAACTAGGTGGGGTGTGATGGGGGTGGTTTTACTTTCCATCAAGCCACTATTTGGAGCTGGTCATAAGGTTTCATGAAGGCCAAAGCATGGCCTTGAAAGGGGGTGGAAACTTGCTCAATAAGCTTTGGCTAAGTTGAGGTTTCGGTGGAACCAAAATGGGCTAACCGAATTGTATCTAGATTGGGGTTTAGTTAGGGTTTCGGCTATGGCTTGGTTCAAATGCATATTTTCTTGTTTAAATGTAATTACCAAGATGTATGTGAGTGGTTAAGGGTGTAAAAGTGTGTAATTGAGTGGTTAGTTGCATGAGGAAGTGATTTAACTAAATGAGAAATCGATTAATAAAAATCGAGTTTATTTAGGGTTTGGAAACCAATTTGGGGTTTTTTTCCTCCAAGAATTTAGGGTTTTGGTTTGCTTCCAATGGTTTGGGGTTTCATTAGGGTTGAAACCCTCTTCTGCTTAACCAAATAGTATTTAGTTGGATGGAATAGTGATTGGTGTAAGAGACTTGATCATCACACTTTGTTCTCTTCTTGACATGTGTCATAAGGTTTCCAAATGTATGGATAGGATTGTGCCATGTGTCCAACTAAAAAGTTTGCTAGTGATCCTAAGTGCATTTGGATATCCTACATGGCAACTCAACATTTGTTTAAACTAAATGCCACGTGGCGCTTTCCCGAAGGGTTAATATTCTCTTGATGCATGAAATCCTCTTAAAATTTCATGACGTGGCTAAGGTCAAAAGAAATTCTTTTATTGAATTTCTTTCAGATTGTTACAGGATGGGTCCTATCAGGATAAATGTGAAAATGACTACCATGTTCTTATATTGATATTATTTAGTGAATAAGATTGTTTTAAGATGATATTCATAAGGTTTGGCAATTAAAGTTTGAGCTCATAAAGTTTACAATGTTTGATTTTTCCATAAACTTATGTGGTCTAAGTGGAAGATTGTTAGAAATATTTCAAATTAATGAACCTATATAGATCATAAATCATACATTGAATAATTGTCAAATATAAGGTTTGGCTAATGTCTATAAGGCCAATAAAGTGACATAACCGGATCCTTAACTCATCTCTAAAGCCCATGATTTTGGTCAAATCATGAGCATTAAAGAGGTACAGGCCCAATTCATATGGGCCTCGCCGAATTCATATGTAGAGACCCATATGAATTGGGCCTATAGCCTTGATTCTTACTAAGTTTTGTTCAATAACCTTATACTTACAATTTTGGGCCTAATTTCTTATGTCCAATAAGTTAGGCCCTTAGTCTTGTGTCCAACAAGTTGGGCTTACGTCTAGATGTCTCTCCTTAGCCCTCATATCCAAAAAGCATGGACCCTTATACAATTAATCTCTTGGGCCTTTCCAATTCCAACTAGCATTCAACCCAAATTACTTAGTCCATTAATGAGACAAACCTCCAGTATGCCATGTGTCATTCTCCTATTGGCGTCTTGGCTTCTTATCCTTGAAATTAATAAAGCACTAAAAAGATCTTGTAATAGTTCAATTAAACTCAAAGGTGTGAGTTCTTATCACAACCCCTAGTTAACTAGGGTCAGAGCTATTAAGGTTAAGTCCTAAGGTAATTTTTAAGTGGGGTGTTACAGAAGCTATCAAACAGAAGGTGCTCAAATAGCTAAGAGAGATGAATAACCTTCTTAAGCCAACTTCTTTAACAAGCAATACAAACATTTATGTTCTCTACCCCTCCACATTCCTTAGGAAATCATTCAAAAGAATAATTATCTCCTAGTTAGATGAATAATCCTAGAAAAACTCAAATTGAATATTGATGCATGGGGCACCAAGGGGCAACCCAAGACAGGCTGATTGCGGGGGTGTCCTAAGTTTCTTTGTTTTTGATCTAGGTTTAACATGACTAGTCATGTTTAGCATGAATTTTCGACTTTAAAGATTGGTTTCATATTTTGCTATTAACTTATTAGTAGCAGAAGTCATTATTGAAATAGACTCTCTATTGGCAGTAAATTGGTTAAAGTCATTCTCCCATCCACCATGGAAATACTACGAGCTATGGGATAATATCCTACAACTTCAATCTTAGCGCGCTTGCAAAATTACGTATCCACTCTTTATATATGTTATTGACCGTGCAGGCATCCAAGTTTCAGGCAATAAATGGCAGGTAAGTTTCACTCTTTATACTTGCTATCAAGTTCTTTTTCTCCTATTGCTTAATTTCTTGCCGGTTAAGAAGAAATTATGCTTGTGCAATAATTGAAGTTGAGTACTGTTCTTCAAGGTCGGGGCCTTTCTCGTGATTAGGATATTTAGAATATCTCAGTACTATATCTATAAATAATAGTAAAACTGTTTAATTTAATATGTTTTATTGAGTTTTAAGAAATGAGAGAGAAAATATTGAATAAAAATATTATAAAGTTAAAAAAATATTGTTTGAATATTATTTTTTGTTTTGAAATTTGAGAAATAGTATTGTTTTTGTGTTTTGTTTAGGAGTTTGGAAAGTTGTAATGATTAGATAAAAATGTTAAATATTTGAAATTAAAAGTATTTTGTATTTTAATGATATTTGGCAATGAAATATCAGAGAATATAAGAGAATACTTAAAAGCAGTTATGTTTTCAAATGGACCCTTAAATCTGAAACTTTTGTCCATACCAATCCAACTATCATTTATGAGTGAGGTTGTAGGTGTTACCCCTAATTTGCCAACTAAGGCCAAGTGGTAAGAAAAAACATGTTTCGTTAAGTTAAATTGAGATGGGTAAATAATCATGCTTTTTTGGGTTGAATCGACTTCCCTAAGCAAGAGCATCATATTTATCTCTCTAAAAATCTAGCTAAACAGCCTCCGACCGTTTGAATGTCGAGGTAATTTCAAATGATCTGAGTTGATATGTGAATAGTAATATTTTGTGAGTCCCATCGAGATGTGTTTAAACATAAATACGTTTAGACATGTATTTAAATATATGAAGTAGGTTAAATAAATTTGACTTTTTTATTATAAATTAAAAAAAAATTGTAGATTCAATCAATCAATATCTCTTGGGTAACTACTACATGTTTGGGCTTCAGGTCCAATAATGGCCATCACTTAATTGAATAGTTGGCATGCCTTTGGTCCATAAAGATATTAATGACCACAGTCTAGAGCTGATCTTTTTAAGGGCTCGTTTGGTTTGTTAATTGCACTCAACTTAACTAAATTTGGTTCAAATTTAGATCTCTTTTAATATTCAAACAACCAACTCTCAAATCACTAAATTCATCTCAACTCAAAACATTTTTACACGTGGGACCTACAACCTTTTTCAACAAAACACCTCTTTACACGTGGGACCCACAACCTTTTTGAACTTCCTATAAATATATATGAGTGGGGCTACTCTGCCGCCCCACTCTTGCCGTTGGGCATACCGTCGAGCATTTTTTTTTTCACATTTTTTTAATACATTTAAATATTTTTTAAAATAAAAAAATACACAAATACACTTAAAATCACTTCCTTAATCATTAAGCAAAAAAAAAAATTAAAAAATTTGACCAACGGTCAAATGGAGTGGTCATTGTGGGGTGGCAAAGTAGCTTTTTCCAAATATATATAAACTCATTTTAACATCCAAACACATTTAAACTCATCTTAGGTGAATTCCACAGAACTCACTCCACCATCTCAACTTACTACTATTCATAGATAACTCAACTCAGCTCAACATCTAAACGCAACTTACTCTTTTAGTTTTCTCACATTAATATGGCAATGCTTACGTTTTGATTAAACATTAAAAAACATGAAAAGATAAAAATAAAAAAATAAAAAAAATTAAAATAATAATATAAAAAAAATCGAATTCCTTAATTTTTTATAAATATTTTAAAACTTTTTATATTATAGTGATAATAATTCGGGAGATGCATTCCGTGTGATTAGATTATTTTCCTTGCAAAGTAGATTGATATAAAGTGGGATATAAAAAACCGGCTAGAGAGAAGTCAGAGCTTCTCGGTCTAGGAGGTGGTATCACATTTCTGCACTTATTGTTGCTCCTTTTCATGCAACCTGTTTACACACAAGAGAACTTTTTACAACAACCATCAGAATACATCTTCTACATCTTCTTTAGCAACCATCAGAATATTTGTTGCTGATACATCTTCTTAATCAAATGGATATCGACTCGCTGATCCTCCAGACCAAAGCTTTGTCATGGCATGATCTCAAGCTACAACCTGCTCCAGAAACAGCACAAGCTACATCAGATAAAATCCTGATAGGAAGGTTAGTAGCCGATAGACCATTGAATAAATATGCAATATCTTCCGGTATTAAAGCCTCTTGGAATTTCATCCAACATTTCCTAATCGAAGAGATGGATATAAACAAGTTTATATTCACCTTTAGAACTTCCCATGATAAACTAAGAGTGCTTAATCAAGCCCCATGGAATATTAAAGGGCATTTGCTAATTCTAAAACCATGGTCTCCGAGTGCTACACTCAATGAAATCAGTCTAAACCATGCCACTTTCAATGTGCAAATTCATGGTTTACCACTTGATCATATCACTCTCAACAATGCCATGGAAATAGGAGAAGCTCTCGGTAATCTTATTAAAGTGGAGGAAGATCCTCTTTATGGTCTAGCCTTCAGAAAGTTTATTAGGATTAAAGTTGAGCTAGATATCACCAAGCCACTTCAGCAAGGATTCATGATGCCGAGGACTGATAATAGTGAAATATGGATTGCTATAAAATATGAGAAACTGTCAGACTTTTGTTATGCATGTGGGAGGCTCGGTCACTCACAAATCTTCTGTGGATTCATAAGTTCGCCCCCAACAAGACTTCTGTATGGTCCATGGATAAGAGCAGAATTTCAAACTACTCTTGACAACACACAAGCATTTCGTCAAACGGGTGATGGGCAATTTGAAGAAACAGAGGAATTATACAAACTCTCAACATCGGTCAAGCTTAACAAAGGAAAAAAAACACTCAATGCAAGCAAACAACATGGGATTATTTTCAAAGAACAAGATGGACTTACCAGAGATCAAGTCCACGAAATTCCATCCAATAGCTTGAGTCTGCAACCATTGTTTTGTCCTTCGAAATTTCTTCAACCGGGCGGAAAATCCATGGAAAAACATGCAGTTCATTCTTACAGCTACAGTGATCAACACTCATTAATTTCCTCACCAAGAACCATTAACTTCTTCACTGTTCAGACATCTGCCGAATCTAGTAACCTCACCTCAAATCAAAGCAAAATATCTCTTTTGTCTTCAAGCTTGAAGGAGCAGGTGGCAGAGGAAAATAACTCTTGGGTACTAAAATCAAACTCGGCAGCTTTGGCTCCATCCATCACAGCCATAGGATCATCTCATTCTCAATCGACATGGAGAGCACACTGGCAGCAGACATACACGACACTACAGCCCTATAATAAGCCGAAAGATTATATGGGTCTTGGTATTGGGCTCGGTCTGGGTAAGGGGCCTGCAAATAATTCTGATCCACCAATTAAGTCAAGGCCTTTATTCATGGGCCCACAGGATTTAATCCTCAATCGGCCTCAGCACTTCTTCTACGCAAGCAAGCCCGAGCTTCTTTACAACTCTTCTTCAGACGTTAACCCTGTGCACAACACTTCCATTCCAACAGCTCCATATAATTTCTCTGCTCATATTCCTTCTGGCCTTGAGTCTGAAAAGGCTATGGAATTATTTCCAAATCCAGTGAATTCCCAACTGTTAGAAGATTTAAGTATTCACTGTGAAAAGAATCCTATGCAGATTGAAAAGTCAGTAAGCTTATCTGATGCTCCCAATTATAAGGAAAATGTCCTCAGTGAGAACTTAGCTGTATGTATCACAAATGCTCAACGTCATTCTCAAGTCAATATTTCTTCCAAAAGACAGCATCAAGTTGAATTTTCTGAAGCTCCAAAAAGAAAGTCACAGCGTCTTATCAAAGTGGAACAAACAGATCCAAAGCCACACTCTGATGGAACTTCAATGGCACTTGCTCTTCTGGAATTACAGTCTGGTTCTCTAGGCAAAGAAAAAAAATCTAAAGGAAAAGCAAAAGTCAGTCCTTATAATAGACCACCAACCCATCCGAAAGGAAAATCCAAGACAGCTAGCGAGGCAAGCTTAAAAATGCCTCTACAGACCAAGTGAGGACAATGGCATGGAATTGCAGGGGATTAGCCTGACCCAAAGCAATCAGGAACTTAAGGGCTAATATTAGGAAATATAACCCGGATGTAATCTTTTTGTCGGAAACCTTGGTGTCGGATGAACGCACCATTTCTATTGTACATAGCTTAGGTTTCCATCTTTTTGTTCACTATCCAGCAATATGTAAAAAAGGTGGACTGCTTCTTTTGTGGCGACCGGGTGTAGAAATAGAACCTGTAAATATAAATATTAATGCAATTTCTGTTTTAGTTTACTCTAATCCTACACATCAACCTTGGATGATTACCTATGTGTATGCGCCAGCCCAATGGAACAATAAAGCTGGCTTTTGGAGCCATTTGGATTCATTATATCAAGCTTTTCTAGGGCCTTGGATTTGCTTGGGAGATTTTAACGATCTCATTGATCAAAATGAAAAATCTGGAGGAAGACCTATCTATTATAATCCTAATAAGGGTCTAAAAGCTCTTATGGACAGGAATGGTCTTATAGACATTGGCTATATGGGACCAAAATTTACATGGACAAATAATAGACAAGGTCAAGCGCTCATACGAGAGAGATTAGACAAAGCCATTGCAAATCAAGAATGGAGATTACTATTTTTAGATGCTACTTTGCAACATCTTGCATCCTCAGCATCAGATCACCATCCAATCCTGTTATACACTACAGCTAATACTCGTCAAGCTCCTTCTTTCAAGTTTGAAGAATTCTGGACTCTAGAACCTTTAAGCCATCAAATAATTAGTGAAGCATGGAGTAAACATCACCTCGGCAATCCGTCTTATATTCTATGCAAGAAAATCAAGTCAACTAAGGAAGCTCTCAAAGTCTGGAATAAAGATCATTTCGGGAGGATCAACCACAATATACATCAAGTCGAAAGTGAACTTCTTGAAGTACAGGAAGCTGATATGACTCCTTCTAATCAAGAAAAAGAAAGATTTTTGCAACATAGAATTCACAAGCAAAGAGAATATGAAGAAATCTTATGGAAGCAAAAGTCTAGACTCACATGGCTTACATCGACGGATCTAAATACCAAATTTTATCATCTAACAACCACCATCCGGCGAAGAAGGAATGCTATCGACTCAATCAAGTTGGCGCCAGGTAATTGGTCAATGGACTCTACTGTTATAGAGACTTCTTTTATTAATCATTTTAAATCTATATATTCCTCTTCAAATCTAAATGTTCCGGAACAACTGGATAATCTCTTTGAAAAGCAAGTTTCGGATATAGAGAATGAATCTCTAAGTGCAATACCAGTTGAAGAGGAAATATTAAAGGCTCTAAAACAAATTCCCAGCAACAAAGCTCCAGGACCAGATGGAATGACAGCTTTATTCTACAAGCACTATTGGAATATTGTGAAACAAGATGTTATATTGGCAGCTCAGAATTTCTTTATCAATGGGAAGCTCTTAAAACAGATCAATCATACCAACACTGCTCTCATCCCAAAGACAAACTGTCCAAATAATCCAAGCCAATATCGCCCAATAAGTCTTACAAATGTCAGCTACAAGATCATAACCAAAATCATGGCCAATTGTCTTAAAATTCTTCTCCCAAAAATCATCTCTCCACTTCAAAACTGCCTTCGTCCCCGGTAGAAACATTAAGGAAAATACCATTATTGCTCATGAACTATTCCATCACCTAAAAAAAAAAAAAGGCAAATCCGGTTTGATGGCTATTAAGCTTGATATGGAAAAGGCTTTCGATCAGGTGGAGTGGGATTTTCTTTTTACAGTTATGCAAAATCTGGGCTTCAACCACAAATGGATAAATCTGATAAAGGAGTGTATAACAACAGTGTCATTCTCTATTCTCATCAACGGATCACCAAGAGGTTTCTTCAAATCTCAGAGAGGCATTAGACAAGGAGACCCAATCTCGCCATTTCTCTTTATACTGGTTACAGAAGCACTTTCTAGGATCTTATTAAAAGCTGAAGCGCAACATAAGCTGGAAGGTGTTCGAATCAGTAGAAACAGTCCTATGGTATCACACTTATTATTTGCAAATGACACAATTATTTTTGCTAAGGCTACAGAAAAAAATGCTCGAAACATCTCAGAATGTCTTACAAAATATCAAAGCTGGTCAGGGCAGAAAGTAAATTTGAGCAAGTCTTCAATGTTTGTCACCAGAAATACCAATCAGGCAACAAAAGCTTCTATCTCTCTGTGGCTGTCTTTCAAAGCATCATCAGCCAGAATGAAATATTTAGGATTACCCACTTCCTTTAGCCGGGAAAAAAAAAAAAAAAAACTACAGTGAAATGCTGGGCAAAGTGGGTAAAAAATTGGAAGGATGGAAGTCAAAATTACTAGCTTAGGCAGGCAGAACCATGTTAATCAAATCTGTAGTAGGTACGATACCAACCTACCATATGAATACATTCCTGCTACCCAAGTTAGTTTGTAAATCTCTTGATGCAGCTTTCAAAAATTTTTGGTGGGGTTTCTCGAAAGACAAAATGCATAATTTGACACTGAAGTCCTGAAAATCTATTTGTCAACCAAAGAAAGCAGGTGGTCTTGGAATCAAATTAATGGAAAAGATGAATCAAGCTATGCTAGCAAAAAAGGATGGGAACTAAGCGAACAGATAAATAGTTTGTGGAAGTCTATGCTAACTGCAAAATATCTGAAGAACACAACATTTTGGGAAGTTTCGCAGAAAGCAACAGACTCATCTATGTGGAAGGGAATACTCAAATCTAAAGAATTACTTATGAAAGGCCGATGTTTCCAAATCTATAATGGAGAATCAGTAAATATTTGGTTGGATCCATGGATTCCTACACTGATCAATTTCAAACCAAAGCCATTACAAGGTATGGACTTAGAACTTCCAAATCTTACAGTTTCTGATCTTATTATAAATAATTCTAGGATTTGGGATGTTCCAAAAATGCAAGCTCTATTTGATCATTAAAGCATCTTAGAAATTCAAAAAATACCACTACCAATACGAGCATATGAACAGGATAAAGTGGTTTGGGTGTTAAATCACAATGGACAATATTCAGTCAAAACAGCATATCAAGCTACAATACAAGATCAAGTTCCACTTCAGCAACATTCTTCAATGATACTTTTCAAGCCTATGTGGAGTCTTAAAATCCATGATCGTCATAAGTTACTGATTTGGCAACTTCTATCAAATATTCTTCCTACCAGAACAAGAATTGGTGAAGTCATAACAAACCAAGAAACTGAAGAATGTGTATTCTGTAGCTATGAGAAAGAAACACTAGTGCATCTTTTTGTTGAATGTCCATTCAATAGAATCCTATGGCAACAAAGCAGCTGGCCTCTAAATTTTGCAAACTTGCCTATAGATTCTATATCAGACTGGATCAAAATGATCATCTATCCGGACAGAGAATTGAGACTTAAAAAAGAGGAACGACATCATTTCCAGTTATTTGCAGTCATAATGTTAGATTTCATTTGGAGAAAAAGAAATGATATCGTTCATAATCACACTTCTCTATCAATTGAAGAAGCAAGCATTCAGATCAAAGGCACCTATGAAGACTATAAAGATGCATGGAAGGAAAAAGTTGATCAACAAAGCAAAGAAGAAAATTGGCATCCTCCTCCTCTAAACTATCAAAGCTATTCTTTTGATGCAGCAGTACGGGATCAATTTTCAGTGGTCTCAGCAATTGAAAGAAACCACAGTGGAGATATTCTGGGAATATTAACAGAAAAGGTACAAACTACAATCCCTTTAATTGCAGAAGCAAAAGCAGTGCTGCTAGCAGCTAATATGGCATCAACTCAAGAATTAGCAATCATTGAAGGGGATTCTCAATCAATAATCTCTTCCATCGAAAGTCCAAACATCTCTACATTTTGGAACATATAAACAATTATTAAGGACATCCAGCACTTATCAAATCTTCATCAAAATTGGAAATTTGTCAAGATTCATCGATCCCAAAATCGATGTGCGCATTCTGTTCCGCAGTGGGCAGCTACCAATCTTGTTTTTGGCAACATACCTATCGATAATATTCCTAGTTGGTTTTTGTATATTGATAGTGGAAATGATCCTCCTCAAACTCTGTAATTTTTCTTTTATATATCATATGCTTGCTTAGAAAAAAAAAAAAAAAAAAAAGATTATTTTCCTTGCAACCTTTTCGTGTGCACATTATCCGAATTTCTATATGTTTGCTACTTTTGAGTTGAAAGTTATTGGGAATTCTATTTTTGGACACCCTTATGGCTTGGCAATCATGGAATAAGCAAGAAAGATTATAGTATTAATCCAAAAGGCCCAAGCAAAAGGGCCCAGAAAGGAGGTCCACATCAATAAACCCACAAAAGATATTTGAGATAAATTATCTTGGTCTTGTTTGAATTTAAAACCTACCTCAATTCATTTCATCTCATCACATTATTATAATTTTTTTAAATTTTCACACAAAATATAATAAATAATTCAACCTTTTTAAATCTCAAAACAATTTTTCTAAATTTTCACATAAAATATAATAAATAATTTAATTTTTATTTTATTATTTACAAACTATCTCAATTCATCTCTAAATCTAAATTACTGTTAGTCCAGCAACATGCATGTACACCCACATGGAGCAAGATGCTCAGTCGTGAACCAAACAACACTCCCAAACTTCAAAAAATGGAATTTAGATGCACAAAAATCCAAACAAATAGAAGATATGATTTGGATATCACTCCCGAAAAAAGACATATAAATGAGTTGGACAACACTGAAATTTAAATGCATTGGTGAGATAAAGCTTCTTAATATCTCAAACCAAAGATAAGATTGGCCTAAAATATCTAAAAAAGAAAAAGTCAAGATGATGCAATGTAACCCATTCTGAAGACGTATCTCCTTCTTGAGAATGCCAAAATTCATAGGTTTTAACCGTACACGCAACAAGAAGGGAACAAAATAAAATAGTATGTTGAGAGAAATTTGCTCCCAAAAAGAACACGCAAGGGTCTTTTAAACTATATAACCATTTATTTTCTACTCGATCGTGATCTAAATCCACGAGCCATCTTAAGGGGAAAGGGGATTTGTGGTTTGGAATGTCAATGGATCAGTGGTTCAACAACTTTGATGCCAAGTTTTTAATGATTATGTGTGTAGGGGTTAAATCAGCAGCTTATAATTTAGCATCGTAATAAGGTCAAAAATCAAGATAAGAAATAAAACCATGAAGAGATAGGACAAGTTAACTCAAACTCCTAAAATGAAATATTCAAACTCCCAAAAGGAAATTGACTCAAAGTTCTAATAGGAAAAAACTTCATAAGGCAAGTTGAACCTCTATATATATGAGGAGATCTACCACAAAATGAACAAACTCTCAACAAGATCTCTCCATAGAAGCTCCTTACGCCAAACTTCACCACACATAGCGACTCTAAAGGATCTTCCCTAAATTCCTCCATTGTGTTGAGCAACATGTGATCCATGAGAGATTGTAAAATCAATCATTATAGTGGATTTTTTCCCCAAACAATCGTGGACGTAGGCAAAATGCCAAACCACATAAATTCCTGTGTCTCTTTTTATTTACTTTTATTCACTTATTTATTCTTTATTATATGGATGAACGCAAAGAGCATCGTATCGAAGCCCGAATCACCAACGTGGGTCGGGAATCATTATTTCTTACTTTCCGATCTGTTGTGCAAATTAATGTATTAACTGTTGACGATGTTTGTGGGATTGACTAATCTTCTGCACTGTGCAAGGGAGACAATACCATGCATGTAAAGCACGTTACGTGCATGCCCATGCAGGTGCACAGTGGGCACACGAACGATGGGTGCACATCATCATGCACTCGGTGACCCTCGTGACGGGTGGTGCAACAACACCACCTCCTCATCATGACGGCTAGAAATCTCGCTTGCAGCGGTGGTGAACGTCGGCAAGTGCAAGAGCCACGATGGGGGATGTCCAAAGCCAACAAGGAGGTCAGAGCCACAAAGGAAGCACCTCCTCGTCGGCTAAGAAGAGATATAGTTGGAGCGAAAGCGGCCAGACACACCCCACGATGTTGCGAGTTGGCCAGCATGCAAGGCTTCAATCTGTCGATGTTTTCTGTGGCCACCAAGGCATGGCCGGCGCCGTGGAGAGCTCAAACGCATCACACCCAAAGATCATGCCTGTGCAAGGTTCGGTCGTAAAGCCTCCTTCTCGCCACCAGCCCCTGCAAGTGTACCAACAACATCAAAGGTGCAGATCCCACCTGCAGCGTGCTCAGAAACCCCCTGGTGGTGTTTTGTGCTACTATTGTCGCTCTCCTCACCCCCGTCACTAGACTTACACGACAGCAATGCACCACAGAAACTAACTTAGCCCAGAATGATTGGCCCACCATTTTTTGTCACCATCGTGAAGTCCCTTTATCATGTAGCCCATCTCGCTATGGCGCTCCTAGACCCAAAAGTCGCCGGCAAGCTTGACCACTAGATGCTAACAAGGGCGCATTTTGTCCATGCCATGTACGTGCAACCAAAACCAGACAACAACCAAGGCCCTACCTGCGTAGCAAGATGCAACCCAAAGTCTCACGTGGTGGGCTCGCCGCCAACCATGTCATTGGGCAATATGGTCTAAGCACAACCATCACCCTTGATGGCTAGAAAGTGCCGGTAAGAGCCCTACCACTTAGTCCTCGATGTTGTTGGAGTCCTCTCCAATCCTATGTGTCGCAGAGAGTTTCTCGCCACCAAAGTTCCAGCTTATCGCTATACTCGCCAATGGTAGCCCACGGAAGTTCTTCGCCACCATCGTCGTTCATGGGCCATGGTGCAACTAACCACGGAGACGATGAACAAAGGGAGAATTCACTGCCCACACCCACCGTTCCTTACCACCCTTATGGTGAGCAGCGATCTTTCCAAGGAACTCACTTTATACGGCGGGCAATGGCACACGACGAGTAACGTTGCAAGGTAGGAGACGTCCCTTGGCACGGCATCCTCCACTACTGCAGATCCTTTCTAGCCGAGAAGATAAATGAAGCAAACTGTATCGGCATTTTGAAGATTTGTGATTCTATCAATTGTTCAAGAGTTCCGTCAACAACTACATTGCCATATGGAAACAACCGTTGCCCAAAGCTCTCACCGGAGACTGCATTACCATACGGAAATGACCGTCACCCAATGCTCTCACTAGCGACTGCTTCCAGCTAGATACACAACGAAGCACCAAATTGTTCAAGATAGCTTCACCACTTACTATCTAAATTTATTTTGCTAGTAGTTTTGATTTGTTAAGGCCTCTCCCACCAAAACTCCTACGAGAATCCCAGTGGTTGGACGCCTCCGAAACATACTTGGCTTCTAGCCTTAATCGAAAGCAATTTCAAACAATTCGTATCCTAAAAGAGAGCCACGACAGTGGCAGAAAAGAAGCCCACTAGCAAGGTCAAGAAACTGCTCGCCACAGAAGCCCCTTGCCGCCGCTCAGCACGAAAACCTCTTTTGCCACCTTAATCGATGCTAGCCAAGAAAACTCCTCACCATAGCCGCCACGAAGCTTCCTCGTGTCCTCACCCGAGCTCACCGCAAAAGATGGTGGGGTGATAGTTTGCCAGCCATACACGCCTCTGTGGCGTCGCAAGATCAATGCACGCAATGTTGATCCATCAGTATTTCCTGTCGTCGACAAGGCATCCCCGACCCCCAACAAGCCATAAACTGTAGCACCCAACCACTAGATCAAAACCATAACTCCACTGCAACATTGCAGCCAACGCAACTGTAGTGCATCTCGACACCCCCATGGCGAGCAATATCTCGCCAGATTCACACAAGTGTAGATAATATCTCCCAGTTGTTAGCTGCATACATGATGGGCAACGCCTCTTGGCGGGCAATGAAAGCAGTTTCATTACTACCAAACCAGACCAACGCCTCTCAGCGAGCAAAAACTCAGCAGTCTCAACCATGTAAGATTATTGCTATAAAAGCACTCAAGGATGAATAAACTCTCCATGCAAAAATCATTCAGCAGCAAACAATCTCAATCGGGAAAAATGGAAAGCAGCAACAAAATTGCTCATTGCTCTGGAATATACTTGGCTAGGAATCACCCGTGTGGCACGAAACGCCACTTACAAAGCCCCTTCTCGGGCATCTTAATCTATCTTCATCAGAATAGACAGTTTGGCATTGAGGGCATCCCGAGCCTTCATCAATACCAAAGCATGGCTGCTTGTGGGCATTGCCCATGTGTCACCGGCCTTCACAACACTCTAACATAATGACTCAGGTTTACAGATCTCAAACTTGTAATTTGTATCATGCTAACCTATTTGGTTCTAGGTGAAACCTCTCAAGACGGTCGAACTTAGCCTCCCACCCCAACAATGCGGTCGAGCATCCCCTCAAACACCAAAGTCGAGTCCAAAGATTCATGGTGCACTTAATGGGCATGAAGGTCAGAAGACCCCACGACCTCTATAGTTAGCCACAAGTGTCGAGTCCAATTACTCGTTGTGCACTCAACAGGCAGGAAAGGTTAAGGACCGCCCAACCTCTACAGTTAGCCACCAGTGTCAAGTCCAGAGACTCACGGTACACACAATGGGCATGGAGATCAGAAGACCCCACGACCTTTACAATTAGCCACTAGTGTTGAGTCCAAAGACTCACGATGCACTCAACAGGCAAGAAAGGTCAAGGATCGCCGACCTCTACAGCTAGCCACTGGTGTGGAGTTTAAAGACTCGTGGTGCACTCAACAAGCGGGAAAGGCCAAGGACCGCCCAACCTCTACAGTTAGCCACCAGTGTCGAGTCCAGAGACTCGCGGTGCACTCAACGGGCGTGGAGGTCAGAAGACCCCATGACCTCTACAATTAGCCACCAGTGTTGAGTCCAAAGACTCACAATACACTCAATAGACGAGAAAGGCCAAGGATCACCTGGCCTCTACTGTTAGCCACCAGTGCCAAGTCCAAAGACTCGTGGTGCAATACACAAGAGGGAAAGGTTAAGGACCGTTCGACCTCCCAGGCAGGCAACTCTCAAGACTACCTAACCTCTCTCACATGGATATCAATACGAGCACAACATCTTCTCTAGCAAACATTGAGTTTTTATGCTCGAGCCACAACCGCCGCCAGCGGGTTACTTTCGAGAATGAGTCACCAAGCTCTACAGCTGTCTCGAGCGGGTTTTCTTCTTGAACGAGTCGACGGGCTCGAAAATTGCTTAACATGGACCTGGGGATTCAACAGGCTTCTTGACCACTTAAGCGCGGGTTACTACCAACAAACAACAAAACGAGAACTCCAACTTATACCAAGGGGTAGAAATCCACTACTATCAACAAAAGCAAAAAACGATCACAAAAATACACACAAAAAACCAATCTTGGAAATATGCACTCTTCGCCAACAATAAACAATGTCTCATGGCAAACCTCTACACAAATAAACAAACTCAAAATTGAGATCCATGCTCACACCTAGGGTTGTAATCGAGTCAAGCCGAGCCGACTCGAGTTTGAGCTCGAGCTTGAGCTCGTCCCACAAACGAGTTCGAATTGAGCCGAGCTTACTCGAGCTCGAATTATTTTTTTATTTTATTTTTTAATAAGATTTAATAATTAATAAATTAAATAAAAAAATAAAAGATCTAATATTAAATTTATACAACTAACAAGTAGAACCTCTATTGAATTATAAAATTTTTAAAAATTTATAAAAAATTAATATCTAACTAGTTGATATTAATCCAAAATAACAATATATTATATGCCTACATATTATTAATATATACACTTAATATGTTAGCATATATCTATTTCATATATGGTTTCCATATACTAGTATATGAAATTATTAAATTTATCGACTAATTATTATACAAATTACAAAATATACCTATGAAGTATATCAACTATATAGGCATAAGTAATTAGATTATATATTATATATTTAATTATAAAAGTGGTATGCTTTTATTATTAGCTAATACATATATATATGTATATATACATAGGTGTATGTATATATTTATCAATATTTTTAATCTAGTTGAGCTAACGTGTCGACTTGAGCATAAACGAGCTGGCCTTAACGAGCCTTAGTCGAGTTGAGTCGAGTCGAGTTTTGTCGGGTATTTTTTATTTTCAAATCGAGTGGGTATCTGCTTTCACAAACGAGCTTCTTTTTTCACGAGTCGAGTTTTATTCGAGTTTAACCGAGCGAGTATCGAGCGGGCTATCGAACAGACCGGTTTATTTATAGTCCTACTCACACCTAATGAGGTTGAATACATCTCCCGCCAAAGCAGAGCTACATGCTCACACCTAATGCGGTGGAGTACATCCCCCGCCAAAGCCTCCATGCTCACACCTAATGCGGTTGACTAAATCTCCCACCAAAGCAGAGCTCCACACTCACTCCTAATACAGTTGAGTACATCTCCCATTGAAGTAGAGCTCCATGCTTACATCTAATGCGGTCAAGTACACCTCCCGCCTATCTCTCCAAGTTGAGCTCTTCACCACTCGGCACAAAACAAACGAAAAACCAAGGACCGAACTGGAAACCAGGGATCAATTTTCAAAATTTATTCCGTAGATTATTGACTTGAAGATTCTAAAGGCCTTCTTTTCCAATAAATCACACTTAAGAATTGCAAGCATCTGTAGGGTTCAAATCAGCAACCTATAATTTAGCCTTGAGATAAGGTTGAAAATCAAGTTAAGAGATAAAGCCATGAAAAAATAGGACAATTTGACTCAGACTTCTAAAATGAAAAACATTCAGACTTCTAAAAGGAAAGAGACTCTGACTTCTAATTGGAAAAAGCGTCACAAAGCAAGTTGGACCTCTTTATATATATGAGGAGATCCCCCACAAAACAAACGGACTCTCAACAAGCTCTCTCCATAGAAGCTCCCTATGCCAAACTTCACCACACATAGTGACTTCAAAGGATCTCCCCTAAATTTTTCCATTGTATTGAGCGATATGTGAGCTATGAGAGATTGTAAAATCACTCATTATAGTAGATTTCGCCCTCAAATAACCCATGGACGTAGGCATTATGCCGAACTACATAAATTCATCTGTCTCTTTTTATTTACGTTTATTCACTTATTTATTCTTTATTATATGGTTGAATGCGAAGAGCATCGTATCGAAGCCCAAATCACCAACGTGGGCTGGTAATCATTATTTCCTCATTTCCTGTCTGTTGTGCAAATTAAGGCATTAACAATGCGATTACGAATTGGCACAATCCATAGATTATAAGTAGTTGAAAGTCATAAATATGTATATATATATATATAGTATCTTTTAGCGAAAAGCATCAAGTAAACTCAACTCAGCAATTAATTTATCGTCCCTAAGTTGTATAATTACCCCTTAATTAATATCATTGGTAAGTTTTTACTATTTCCCACCACCCATTCCATTTCCCTAATTCGGCTAAGCCAATGTATTTTTGTCTCATTCTCATGATTGCCCCACCAAAATCTCTACACTATGTTGTTTATATTCCCTACACAGCACTAATTTTGGTAACATAAACACACTCATACAACACTATATAGGTATAGCTTGCATAACTAATTTAATATGAGTTTCCTTAATTTCCAACTTGGAGAGGAACTTTGCTTTCTAGCGTGTTAGTCTTTGGCATACCCTTCCTTCTATAGTACTTTTAAACACTTCTGTTCTTCTACTTCTGGCCGCCACTATAGGCAGGTTAAGTTACTTTTCATTATGACCTAATCATATTTCTTATGCTACTTCTTGGCCATCTCTTTGTGCTTTTGCTGATAAATATTAAAGTTTTTTCAGAATTCGTCCTCTAACCCAAAGCTCCTTCTTACAAAGGCAGGAGCTGTTGCATTCTATCACATTCAAACAAGTTTTCTCCATAGAGGAGTAAATTACCATTATCCCCAAAGAGCAAGTGGTTTATCATTATCTTCCCCCAACTATTGGGACCTTAGAAATTGAACTTTTTTCCTTTAGCATTATGGATCTATGAACTAAGAGCCACAACGCACACTATAATTTTATATGGAGAATTAGGTGTTCTCCTTGCTTATTTCTCAAGTTGTGTAGTAAGACTTTTGTGGAACCCCGTTTAAAAGGATTGAGTAGGATGTAGATCCAATACACCGCAGAACCAGAACAATCTAGCTGCTTTCAAATCCTATTTTCCCCATTACTTCCTTTAGAAACCTCCACTCTACTCTATCATACACCTTACCCATATCTAGCTTTAATGTCATATATCTATTCCTACCATTTAGGCTTGTATTCATAGTGTTGGGCATAAATACAAGCTATTGGTGGAGAAAGAATAGCAAGCTACCAATGGCACAATCACGAGAGATAAACATGATTGTGGGCGATAAATTTGAACCTATGGATGAAATCCACAAGAGACATCATACTCAATAAGGAATCTCAACTAACAAAATCCATTTAAGATTGAGATTCAAAGGGATAAATCTAGACCAAATATACGAACCAGAAGGACACTATCAACAGCAGAGTCATGCTCCTAAAGGGATCATACCATATTGAGCACCTATAATTGTAACACCCATCCTTATGGTGGGACTTTAGAAATTAACTTTAGAAAACGAGACGGAAATTTCTGAACTTTTAAAAAAAAAAAAAATCTTATATTTCCCTTCCCAGGATAAAAAAAATTTCATAGTTAAAAATTGAGATCTGCTTTATAAATCTAAAAGAGAGTTTTCCAACGGAATTTATTTAATTAAAGTCCTTTTATAAACATGAGTTCATACGTTACACAAAATACCTAGGCTTCTGTCACCTCTTGCTTGGGCCGTGTCTATCCTGATGCTTCGTCCTCATTTCATTTCTAGGTGGGGCACACATAAAAATCAAATGAGTCGAACACTCCGTAAGTATTACTTCATACTATAAAAATATACTAGCATAAGTTTCTTTTATGCATTTCTCATTCATATACATACTTTACATAAAACATTTGATTTTCTTTAAGAACATTAGGGTTTTTCTTTTAAAAATATTTTCATTCCTCAAAAAATTTCCCGCCTTGTACATTCCTTCATAAAACTAAAACATTTTATACATCCAATTATTCTGATCACTTTTCCTTTGGCCGATAAACACTTTTATGCCCCGCGTATTGGGGTTAGCAGTCTTTTGGACTCAATTCCACCTGTGGCTGCGGGTTGGGAATTCCTCAGTCAAGGGGCAGCACTAGGTGCAATACTAGTACTACATACCCAGCATTGTAATCTGCCCAGTTCATAGGTACCATCATTCATTCATTTAGTCATGGCTATTAGGTAACTTCATACATTAAAACATTCATTTCTTTTCAATCATTTACTTTTCTTTTCTTTCATTTCATAAAACATAATTTCATAACATAAAACATAAAACCAAAATGTTTCATTTCATGGAACATAAATATAATATATACTACATATAACATTCATTCACATGCATACAACCATTCTTTGGGTGCATAAAAAGGGGCTATCAAAGAAAGCCATTACTTAAATATACTTAAACCTTAATGCATTAGCATAGATTCATAAAGCACTTTCATTTTGAGAAAACATTTATTTCCTTTCATTTCATAAAAGACCATTTTTCTGAAAGAAACATTTTATTTCCTTTTCATAAATAAAACATTTCTCTTTCATTTCATATCTCTTAGAAAACTCTAGAAGAGTATGAACATAATACTTACCTGGACTTCATGCTATTTACATTTTATGCAATCCACTCATACGCATGTCAGATGGCAACCTACATGCATACATAACTTTCTATTATTTCTTTTCTATTTACAATAGAACATTATACATAGAATTCACATATTTAAAATACTCTAACTTTTAGTTCCTTATGTTTCACGGGGCTTAACCTTCAATTGATACTTTACTTAACTTCCTTTCACTTAAACTAGTCATGTCCAAATAACTTCATCAACTACTTACATACATCTTCATGACCTTCTTGATTGTACAATTTACACCTCAAGGCATTCTTGACACCCTTTCATTGAACTTATACAAGTCATCATTAATTCCTCGAAGCATAACCTTTGCCATAAATCTTAGGCCTAAACTACGAATCTAGAAACCGAACTACATTTTCAAACTAATAAAGTGAGCTTGTATTCCTCAATTAAATCCTCCAACCATCACTCAACAACTCAATACCAGCTCACCATGAATTTTAACTAGAGTTACAATATCATTCCTCAAACAATACATTTCCTCTATACATAATCCACCAAACATACACATGTGGCATTCCCCTCTTATCACCTAAGATCAACATATAAACCATCTAAGTATCCACTTGTTCTTACAAACGCCATCCATACTTAATACATTCAAAGTACATAAAGCTATCCAATATAGAAACCAACATCATCATCATGCTTTTCAACTTCACTACAACTCCATCATTTAATCCCAACACTTGAAGACACTTCATCTCCATCCCAACTCCATATATTCACATTCATCGTCTCAATATAATTCAATTAGGTAGCATATTCCACAATCAAGCATAACCATCCAAATTACAACCCACTCACATACTCAACATCCGATGCAAAAAGATTAAACTTAAAATCTGTCCAAACCATAAACTCTTGCATACTTAGCTCAACATACATTAACACAATTAAGATCATAAAGCTTAATAAGCTTCATACAAATCCACAACAAATTATACGACCCAAAGCCAAATACCACATCAATATTTAGTACCAAATTCATATCATTCCATCGCATCCTTCCATATACTCAACTTAAATCATAACAAATACTAACAATTTGCTATCCGTGTATATCAATCCAACAAAAATATAAATATTCTATCCATCTAACACTTGAGCTCCTCACAACACCACTACACAACCAAATAGTCATATAAACTTCATATTACACTCAATATGCTTAAAGAAATCAATCCACCCAACCTTCACAAACACTTTACTTAATATACAAGTCTCTTAGGAACACATACGTACTTCCAAGTTACAACCCAATACAATGCACATACTCCATAACAAACCCTAATCAATATATCACTTCCTCATAGTTACAACCAACACCTTCAACATAAACAAATCTGTCCAATTCATGGACCACATAGTCCTCATGTACATTCAAACCATAAACCATTGCATTTAAGTAAAATCCAACTAATTCTTCAACTAAATCCATACACATATAAATTAAACCCATTATCCATTTAGACTCAATATACCACAACCAACACCAAAAACATATACTAAATCCATAGCCCATTTAAACTCCACAGAAAACAAACCAACACAACCCCATACTTCAAAATCTCCATGATTCACCTATTACTCTATTACAATCCCAACCACGCCTTACTTCTTCTAAGTCTACCACAATCAACACAATCATTCTATATATCAAATCTGTCAATAATTGAACTCAACACCATACACATCCAATCACATAGAACAGTCTAAGAGAGATAAAGGGAATAGGGGTTATACCAAAACAATCTAGACGTGGCTATTGTGTTGCTTGGGATTGTACCAAAGCAGAGGGCCTCACTACATTGGGTGGTTAAGCATGGAGGCTCATGGTGGTCAGAGGTGAGTTGGGTGCAGCTAGGCAATTCTGTGCCATGGTCAGCGCCTGTGCATGGAGGAGTTAGGAGCTTCAATGGGGAAAAGAAGTGCAATGGTGGCTTGCGGGTGGTGCTCGATGCAATGGGGGCATGGTTGTAGTGTTGGTTGGTTAGGGATGGTGTGCTCATGGTGGTTGATGGCGACTGAGAGATGGGAGAAATGGAGAGGGAGAAATAAAGAGAGAGAGAGAGAGAGAGGGGTTTACTACCGTGCGTGGGGTGGTCAAAGTTAGGAACTGGATGTGTGCTTGTGCTCGTGGTGCAGCTTTGTTGTTGCCCTTTATGGTGGCCAATGGCTTGGAGCAGAGGTGAGAGGGAGGCAACACTGGGATGGAGCTACCGAGAGAGAGAGAGAGAGAGAGAGAGAGAGAGAGAGAGAGAGAGAGAGAGAGATACAGCGAGTCGAGGGCTGAGAGAGGGAAGAGGGGGTAGTTGTCGGCGAACTATGGTGGTGGAGGTGGTGTTGCCAACGACAGCAATGATGGCTTGCTGGGGGTGCGCTAGAGGTCATGGGAGGGGAGATGGGACATGAGGGACGAGGGGTAGAGAGAAGAGGGATTAGGGTCTTGGGCACTAATCTAAGCCCAACATTGGTGCCTAACTTAAATGCAGGGTGGAGATCATTTGTTGAGAAATGGAAGGACTAAAGAGAAAGAAAGATTAAAATAAATAATATGACAATGAAATAAGTCCAAAGTTAATCAAATTCGGTGTTTGATCGTATTTTCCCTTAGGAACAAGCGCTATTCAAGAGGGGGCCGATGGCAACAAATATGAAGCTCTCAAACCCAGAAGCTCTCTCTTGAGCCCATCTCTCTACCCAGAAGCTCTCTCTTGAGCCCATCTCTCTCAAAACTTCCGTTTACAGTTCTGACTCGGGGGGGTGGGAGCTTCGGCTCATTCCCCCTCCCTCCCTCTCTCCCCACCTCCCGTACCCTCTGTGTAGTGCTCCATTTTGAGTTTGTTGTGTTTTGCAGACTAAATAAGGGAGAATCGCGGATCTAGATCATCCGACAAACATAGATTAGCACGCGCCTCTCCATGGCGTTGCCCAACCGCCGATCTTCAAGACTACTGAAGGCGGCGCCAAACGGAGCGGCAAGTTGCTCACACGCTCGTCCAAAAGTTATCGGAGACGTTTGGAGAGCGGCTTTCTCGCGCCGCCCGGAGGCCCTATGCCGTCGTCACACACGACACCACTGGGGTCTGTGAGTCCATATCCTCCAAGATCAGTCAACGATTTTCTTCCAGGGTGGTGCGTGTACTCCGCAGCCGCTTGGAGCATTGTCCTTTACCATTGTTATAGTGGTTTTTCCATTGCATTTTATTTCGTGTCTTGTTCTTCTTTTATTGAAAAAATAAAAATCCAAAAAATTTTGTCCCTTCAGACCTTGGTCTGAACAGTGTGATCTCCCCTCTCCACTTAGGCGGTGTATCGAGTTTTGTGCACCCTACTCTACGTAGTCGGGGTATGGGTTTTGTCACCTTGTTACTATTACTCTGTCGAAGACAGAGATGTGCACGACAGATCCCTTAGACTTAGGTCTTTAGAGATCTGTCGTCTGGACTAGATCATGTCATCCACGGAAGTGTGCTGGGAAGCATTAACATTTGTAACTGACTTTTTAAGTCAAATTTGTATGTTCTCTATTATGAATGAAATGTGATCCTTATTATCCAAACAAAAAAAAGTAAATCAAATTCTGTTTTCTTGATCCAAAAATAATATTTTTCATCATAAAATAAAATGATGAGTTTTAATAAATATTTCTAAGATAAATAAATCCATCTAAATAAATAGAGTTTTTAACATAAAATGAAATAATGAATATTAAATAATACTCTTAAATAACTAAAATGATTTTCTAAAACTATATTACTTTTTGGGTTCCAAAATATAAAGAGGTTTACTTGAAAATTAGATTTGGCTCAATAATACTAAAATTTACCCAATTTAAAACAATTTTGGACATTTAAAATATTTGAAAGATCTTAAAATACTTGGCTCAATTTAAAAATCATCTGCTAAATTAAAATAATTTTTTGAGATTTAAAACGTATGGGTAAGACTTGTGGCCAATAGAGACGAAAAATGAGTGGTTGGTCATGAGAATTGTGGTCTTGAATGGGTCATATCATATAGAGCACCTCAACCGTTATAAATAGACTCACAGGTATATTTTTTATTAAGAAAATCTAATCTCTTTCTAACTTAACCATCAGAGGCATTCCTCACTGAGTTCCCCGAGGCTCTTTCTCTAGTTGCAGGCATCACTAGAAATTGCTTCAACTATTGGTGATTAATTATTTTTTCTAGCTAAGATTTTAAATTTAATGTCGTCGAACTATTAATTCACTACAACATAAAAAAGGTTTTTTGCGACACTATTTGCAATGAAATTTTTTTTTTCATGCTAATAATACCATTTGTTGCAATGTACATTCCTTTCTCTTTGCAAATATATACAATTATGATGAAATAATTTCCTGATAAAATAACCAAGAATCTGGTATGCAGATTTAGGTAGAAACGATTTTAAGACAATAGCAACGAAATTTATGGGTTGCAAAAAGTTTCTACCCATTAGCAAAGGTATAATTCGGTGCAAAAACATGTTTCATCATTAGTACCGGTATAATTTCATTGCAAAAACATGCATCCTTATTAGCAACGGTATATTTTTGTTGCAGAAACATGTTTCCTCATTAGCAACAGTTTAATTTTGTTGCAAAAACATGAATCCTCATTACCAAAGATTTCAAATTTCTTGCAAATTAAAAATTATTTCATGTAGCTTTCCTTCAATTAGCGACGAATATATATATATATATATATATATCATTACCAATGAAAATGAATCGTTGCAAAATCTTTGGTTCCCTTATTGGCAACGATTTGAAATTTGCTGCTAATTAAAATTTAATCTTATATATATCATTACCAACGATTAGTTTCATTGAAAATATATCTTCCCTCATTAACAACGATTTGAACTTATTTGCTAATTAAAAATTAATTTTACAAAAATCGGTACAATTACCGACTTGCGATTTGGACTCCATTGTAAATATATCTTCCCTTATTAGCAAGGATTTGAATTTCATTGCTAATTAAAAATTGTAGTTATATACATATTGCTTCGATTACCATTGATTTGGACTCCGTTGCAAATTATTACCAACAATGTAGCTTTGTTGCAGAAAAACTTCCCTAGCAACGATCTGAAATTAGTTGCCAACAACAAATCATATATACAAATTCTTTCTGTAACGCCTGTCCTTGTGGTGGGACCTTTTTTTAAAATATTTTTATAAAAAGGACGACCGGAATTACCGTCCTGTTTAAAACTTTTCACTTGCATCCCCAGGGTGCGAGACTCTACGTTTACAAATAAAATGTGCTTTGATCATAAAAGAGAGTTACAGCGGAAAACATAAATCCTATAATAAAAAGGTCTCGTACGTTTAAAACTCGTGCCTAGACTTCCGTGCTCTTCCCCATGGGTCGTGTCCATCTTGATCGTGCAGTTCCTGTGAGGGGGAGGGACATGCATAAAAACTAAAATGAGTCGAAGACTCGTAAGCATTACTTCATACAGTTAAAATATAACAACATAGATTTTTATTCATGCATTCATCATTCGTACATACTATTACGTGCGTGCCTACGTGTCTTGTGTGCGTTCGTTTGAAAACGTCACTGGACGGGGCTTTTCTTTTAAAAGGCTTTCCTCTATTTAAAACGTGTCCCCCGTCAGTGCCTTCATTTCTTCAAGAGTCGCTGTACGGGGTTTTACTTTAAAAATGGCTTTCTCGTCTTAAAACGTTCCCCCGTCAGTGCCTTCATTTCTTAAAGAGCCTGTGCTCTTGTGCATACATGTGCGTTCGTGCGTTCGTGCATGCGTGCGTACATCCATTCTTTCTTATTGCTTTCATAGACCAGTACACACAATTACGCCCCATGTGTTTGGGGTTAGCGGTCTTCCTTTGGACCCGGATTCCGCCCGTGGCCACGGGTTGGGAACCCCTTTTCATAGGGGGCAGCACTGGGTGCACTTCCAGCGCTACTTACCCGGCATTGCAATCTGCCCATTCATCGGTACCCTTTCATTCATGTCATGTGGCTGTTACGTGTCTTGATACATTCATGCTTTCATTTCTTTCATTCTTTATTTTCATTCGTTCGTTCATGTCAGCTCGAGGGAGCTGAAGCTTTCATTCGGTTCGTTCTTTCATTTTACAGTCCTTTCTTTTCATGAGAAAACATTTCTTTTCGTGAGAAAGTATCGTTTGGGGCATAAGCCCGAAAATGGTCTTTCCGTTTTCTTTTTCAATTTCATTTCAGCTCTATCCTCTCTTTAACAAAGAACGTACATGGGCTTAAGCGTCAGCTTCCGTGGCATCCTATAAGCGTCACCTTGAACGTCGTCAATCGTGGCATCCGCGAGCATCACCTCGTGGTGCACATGAGAGCGTCGGTTCGTAGGATTCGCGAAAGCATCTGCTTTCATGCCTTTCATGCATCTTCATCAGTTTATGGACTTTTCTTAGAAAATACATACAATAGATACAGCGTATAGTCATCCATTCACATGCGTACAGTTAATACTTTGGGTGCGTAAAAAGGGGCTGCCAAGGAGGGGCCTTACATACTTATATTTTTGAACATTTAGCATTTTCTTTCTTAAAAAGTCTTTAGTCTTTTCGTGAGCATTTTAAAGGAAAAGCGTTTCTTGTATCTTTGATAACTCTAGAAGAGTATGAACGTAACACTTACCTGGACTCCATGCTACTTGCATGTCATTCAGTCCATTCACGTGCTTGTCAGATGGCAACCTACATGTATACACATAACCTTAGCATCATTCTCTATCTAATGCATAAGTAACTTAAACTATAATTAGAACTACGCTATACTTAGAACACTCTCCTTCTATCCCGTGCACTGACGTGCCATTCACTATGTTAAACCCTTCGAGGACCACTTACGGTCACCACAACTTCCAACTCAAAGTCTTGTGTCGAGTGCTCATCCACTAAAGTGAACCCCTTATTCACCTTAGGATTAAGACACTAGGACATTCGTCTTACTCTTCTTACAACCACATTCGACGCATGATTCCGACCGATGGAATCACACATCTCAATCCTAACGATGCATCCATCACTATTTTCATGCATCTTGGCCCACACTAAATCCTCACTCCCATCCATAAAGACACATGGCTCTAAGCCAACTCTGAGGCTTAAGCACCGTGCAACTATGCTCATGACAGATTACCCATTACATATGGTGAATCCGTCCGGCACGTATCTCTCACCATGTTACACAGGTACCTTACCCCTTTATCACCTAAGATCAACGTATATAACACGTTGATCACCTGCTCGTAGGGACAAGGGCCATACTTCGATACCAATATTCTCTTAACCCGGCTAGCATGACTCTTCACGCTACCCGTCCCTTTTGACAGTTCATCCCAACACTTAACACGACAAGACTCCATCCATAACTACGTTTCATGTCACGTTATATAGCCCGAGATTGCTCCAGTGCTACACTGTGACCTTGTCGTGTTACCTAGCATTCTACTTCATCACTCCTGACTCATCACGAGTACGGTTCCTCACGTACTCCCGTCACATCGTGACATCTCGTCACGTTCCCGTTTCGCCATTTCTACACTTCAACACTTCACCCATCATAAGCATGACTTCCAATAACCACGTCACTTCGTGACGTTGCCCAGTCATGCTTCTGCTGCGTACTCTTACACTTATTCCACTACTTTACCCATCATAAGCACGACTGTCAATAGTCATGTCACTTCGTGACATTCCCCAGTCATGCTTCCGCTGCGCACTCTTATACTTGTTCTGCTACTTTGTGCATACGCCTGTCCATAAGTCCATCACAGTGACACTTGTCACCTAAGACTACAGGCTACGCCATAACTACTTCGGGACACTGTTTCACAGTTCCCGACACTATCCATCACGTTCCACGCCCATCAATCACATAACCATCCTTATCTCTACGACACGCCACAGGAGTGTCGCTGCTACGTGGAGTACACTCCACGTATACTCCCTTCATACACACCACATCGTCATTATGGCATACCTGCCATATGGTACATCACTCCATCACATGGAGTACATTCCACTCGTACTCCCTTCACATACGTTCCATCACCATTATGGCCTACACTTCATATGGTGCATCACCCATCATATGGAGTGCATCCCACATGTACTCCATCCACACACACCATATACCCACTATGGCATACCTGCCATACGGTACATCACCATATCATATGGAGTACACTTCCACTCGTACTCCCTTCACATACGTTCCATCACCCTTATGGCCTACACTTCATATGGTGCATCACCCATCATATGGAGTGCATCCCACATGTACTCCATCCACACACCATATCACCACTGGCATACCTGCCATATGGTGCATCACCATATCCCATGGAATACACTCCTCGTATACTCCTTTCATACACACACGGCACATCACCACTATGGCATACACGCCATATGGTGTATCTCACTCATCTCATGGAGTATCCCATTTGTACTCCCCATACACAACACGCCACATCACCACTATGGCATACACGCCATATGGTGCATCGTCCACCACCATAGAGTACATTCTACATGTACTCCTCTTACATGCATTACGCCACTGAGTACACTCCACTTGTACTCATCCCGTTCCACCATACGCCAGGAGGGTATATTTTACATATACTCTCCTTATCTCACATTACGCCACACATAAAGTACACACAGCGGGTACTATTCCCATCCCATGTGCCACATCACCGTTATGGCATATCCGCCACATGGTACATCATTATATCACATGGAGTACACTCCTCGTATACTCCTTTCATACACACTACGACACATCACCATTATGGCATCCTTGCCATATGGTGAATCACCCATCATATGGAGTACATTTCACATGTACTCTCCACATACATACCACATCACCAATATGGCATACACGCCATATGGTGCATCGTCCACCACATAGAGTACATTCTACATGTACTCCTCTTACACGCACTACGCCACTGAGTACGCTCCACTTGTACTCATCCCGTTCCACCATATCCCAGGAGGGTATATTTTACATATACTCTCCTTGTCTCACATTACGCCACACATAAAGTACACACTGTAACACCCGGACCCAATATTGGTATAGTTGGACTTTAGATTTTTTTTTACTTATTTTTTTCTTTTATAACTTGATTGTTTATTTAAGTTCTTATTTTACAATTTTGAGTAGCGTTTTTGTTTTCTTTTAATTTGGAGATCTATGCCGTTTATTTATTTTATTCTCCCCCCTTGTTTTATTTATTTATTTTTTTTTTGTTTCTCTCTTCTTTTTCGTTTCCTTCTCTTTCCGTTTATATTATTTTTTCGCACGGCTTATATTTATTTTTTCCGTCGCACAGCATGCATACACACATGCTTTCGTTCACGGCATGCATGCACACACACACGTCTCTCTCGACTCTCTAAGGTTTCACCTCACATATATATAGATGATTATGTTTTTCCCAAGCACTGAGATTTTACCCAACACTGCCGCCACTAGAAACTCCTCCCCACGCAAGCGGCAACCCGATCTCTGCACCTTTCAGCCATCCCCGTAGCCGTCCAACACCCTCGCGGAAGCCCAAACCCGTTCGTCACCACTGCTGCCCGGTTCGTCCTCCCCCAACCTCCATCTCCACGTAGAACCGACGCCAGAACAACCCTCGGAAAACACTTTCAACAGCCACGGGAAACAGCAACCCCTGCTTTTACCGAATTAAAATCCTCTGTTTCTCCTCTCAAAAACAGAGCAGCACCTTTTATATGGTTAGTCACCACCGTACGTCGGGGAAACTATCGGACCAGCCGCAGAATCCGCCGGTTGTCACTTTTCCGTCAGCCTCGAGCCGCCTCAGTCCCGCCCTGTTCCTCGTGGTGAGTACCTCCCTCGGTTACTCCCTCATCTCTCTCCGTCTCTCTCTCTCGCTCACCTCTCCCTCTCGTTCACTCGTGCGCAGCCCAGCTAGACAGAGTCTCCACCGCACTCCCATTCTTCTGTCGCGCCACCTCAATCCCTCCAGCCAGCCCCGTCGCTCCTCACCTTTCCGCGTGTGCCTCGGTTTGCCTTGGGTAAGTTGCTGCCGCCGCATACTGGGTGTCAATCCCGTATGTGTTTGCCTAGTTATTATACGTACTAAGTATATATGATATTTATGAACAGTTGTAACCTTATATATATATATATATGGAAAATTCCTAGAGTTTTGTTTTCGGGTGAGAGGTTTATTTTTGGGGTTATGTTTAAATGGGTTATTTTTTTTAGTAAATGGTCTCGGTTTATTTTTTATTTAAGAAAGTACATGATTTTCATAATGATATTAAGAAAGATTTATTTTAAGAGTAAATATTATTGGTGTGATGTTACTTTTACATTTTAGATATGTTTAGTCTATTTAAAAATAGTTATGGTTTATTTTAAAATATTGTGGGATAATTATATTATCTAGTTTTGAACTTTATAAGTGTTTTCATTAATAAATAAGTTAGATTTTTTTTTTTATGTTTTTAGTCAAAGTTATCAATTGGACAGTGGCGATTTTAGAAAAAGATGATAAATTTTAAGGTTATGAAATTTTAGGTTTTGAGGAATTAAGTAGGTTATTTTAGAAATTTAGGATTAAATATCGAAATAAGTGGTTGATTGGAAATTTACGGGAATTACTTGATTATTTGATAGGTGACGATTGTTAATTGTTCGACATTTTGAGGAAAAATTCTGAAAAGCTAAGAAGTCCAGGTAAGCGGGGTTCCTATGCTAGACTTTGCATTAAATAAAATGAACTGAGGTCCTTTTTGGAAAATGTGCATGTTCTGCTATGAAAAGAAATTTGAAAACAACCTCAGATATTTGTTCTACATTACTCATGAGATTCTGTTTAAGAATAACGTATTTTCTGTCATGACTGGTGTAGACATGAGCTTATTTTTGACATTTTGTTTCTAAACTTTGAAAATGAGAGCGAATATGAAATTTGTGCATAAATTATGTTGTGATATGATTTTGTTCTGTTCCGACGATTTTTGTTCAGTACACTGTTTGGAAAAGACGTGATTTCTGAAAACCTTTGGCATGACTCTCTGATTCTGAATTTGATTCTGTTTCTGTTCTGTTCAGTTACGGCCCAACCACGGGTTATAATAGTGGATACAGCCCAACCACGGGTAATAATAGTGGAATACGGCCCAACCACGGGTTATAATAGTGGATACGGCCCAACCACGGGTAATAATAGTGGATACGGCCCTGCCACGGGTTATAGTAGTGGTCTCTGTTTTGAGTGCACACCTTGGTGACAGAGTGTTTTATGTTCTGCTTGGCTATCCGCAGATGCACAACCCTACCACGGGGGTTATACATGGCCTCTGTTCTGATATGATGTTTTGATGATGACGATGATCATTTATGCTATGTCAAAGAATATTTTGAATGAAATTATTTCTAAATCTTCGCTCTGATATTTTGATAACATGTTCTGCTTCCGCACTCTGAAAATGAAAATGTTTTGTTCTGCATTCTGATTTCTGTAAATGCTCATGTTTATACACTGGTATATGTTCTCTGCTTACTGAGTTGTTGATAACTCACCCCTTATCTCCATATATTTTTCAGATAATTTTGATGGTTCAGCTGGGAAGCAAGAGTAGAAAGTTTAGCAACGTGTGATGATTGTGGTGGAATAAGTGCCTGAGGTCACAAATGCTTATTTGAGAGTCGTAGTTAGTAAGCTGATTTATTTTTTTTCGGGTATTTGATTTGATGAGTTGAGGATGTGTTCGAGTCTTTGGAGAATTTCTAATTTAAGTTATTGGGGATTTCTTTATTGTCGCCATGGAGGAACTTAGATTTTTGGTTTGATTAAGTGTATTAATATTTTATGAGATTTTTTTTCTGGAGTTTATAGTTGTGTTATTTAAGTTAATTTTAAATATTAAGAGCTAACTCTCCGGACCTCTGGGACCGGGGCGTTACACACACAGCGTGTACTATTCCCATCCCATGTGCCACATCACCGTTATGGCATATCCGCCACATGGTGCATTACTCCACCACATAGAGTACACTCCACGTGTACTCCTCACATATACTATACCCCACACAGAGTACACCCATCGTATACTCCCTTCATACACATCACGGTATGTCACCATCATGGCGTACCCGCCATATGGTGCATCTCACCATCACATGGAGTACATTCCATTTGTACTCCCTACATATACAACACGCCACATGCACACAGAGTACACTCAGTGTGCACCGTATCCATTCCACATACACCATGCCACCATTACAGCACATATTTCCCAATCACACTACACAGCACACTTCCCAATTACGCCCAACACATCACAGTACACTACACGGCACAATGCACCTCCATCCAATACAGATAAGCCCAACACTTCACTACACAGAATGCCCAACACTTCATCACAATGCAACAACTCCACAAATACTAACAGCACAGTCCACAACCTAGTCAACTAATCAATATCCAACATAATTAATAAGGGATAGAGGGTTATACCATCGACGGGATAACCCGTGCGTTGCTCGTTGACCGTCATAGCCGATGATGTCGGAAGAGTCGTACGTGGCGGCTAACTCACGTACGGTGACTGTTTAGGTTTTTGGATAGCTAGGTGTGGTCTTGGAAAGGCTCGTGATAGCCTTGTGATGATGGTAAAGAGCATAACATGGCGGATCTAGCCATGTACAGTGGCGGTCAATCACACGCAGTGACTGTCCATCACGTGCAGTGATTACCCATCACATAAAGTGATGGTTTAGACCTAGGGCTTGGCTAAAGGAGGTGCGGTGAATCTCGTGGTGGCGTCGGGGTGGCGCCACGGTGGCAGATCTGGCCATTCCATGGAGGAGAAGCCGTGGGAGAGTGAGAGAGAGTGTGCTCTCGTGGGTGGCAAATTGGGGCCAATGGAGGTCGGGTTGGCTTGGTAGCGGCCTGAGGAGCCTGATGACGGTGGTTACCCACCGTGGGTGGCGGTGTACGGCGGTGCACGGCGTGCAACCCGTGCGTGCGTGAGAGGGGAACCCGTGAGGTAGAGGAGGGGGTTCTGGCCATGGGTCACGTGGAGGAGCTCGGGGAAAGGGAGAGGAGGTCCATGGCGTCGCATGGTGGTCGTGGGTGGCCGCGTACGGCGGCGCACGGTGGGAAATGGGTTAGAGACCCATTTCGGGTACTTGCCGTGGAAGGAGGGGGAGGACTGCATCATGGGAGCTCGCTTCGGTGGAGGATGATGATCGGTGGGAGAGGAAGCTGTCGAGGGAGTGGTGGCGTTGGAGGGCGGCGCACGGCGGCGCTACGCGCACTAAGCCCATTTGGGCTTCACACTTCGAAGGGAGATGAAGAGGGAGCGTGAGGTGGAGGGGTTGGCATGGTTGAGCTCGCCGGCATGAGGAGCAGCCGGTGGTGTCGGCGGTGTGGCCTGGCGACGCACGGCGGCGCCGAGCTGTGCGTTGGAAGGCTTCGGCGTGGAGGAGATGCGTACCTCGTACGCCGAATGAGAGAGGGAAGAGAGAGAGAGTTACGGGGAAATGGGAGGGAAAGAGAGGGGTCTGGGTATTTAACCCAGTCCTTTCGTCTGGGGATCTACACGACGAGGAATTAAAACACTGATTTGAAGATGCGTAAAACATTAACTTAATTAAAAGCACTTATAGGAATTAAGGTAGATATTATTTTAAACTAACTTTAGTTTATAAAATAATATTCTTCATCATTAATAGAATGATGAAGTCTCACTTAACATATTTAAAAGGGTTAAACCATTTGTTTAATAAAAGTTCTCAACATAATTTAAATATCATAATATCTTAAATAATTGAAATCATTTTAATAATAATATTAAAATGATTTCCGGCAATTATAATATTTTTGGAGCTCTTCAATAATATTATGATTGTCGTATTTAAGATCAAATATTAATTCAATAATGATGGAAATACTCCTTATAAATATTTCCAGCATATTTAAAACACTGGGCGTGCCCTAGAAGTCACACGATATCTTTCGAGACACGCTATCATGGTTCGACACGCATAACGTGACTCGCAGTCGGTAGTGAGAAAGGCAGATGATCACATAATCTCTGCCTTCGGGATTTGCTTACGTCATCAAGACGAAACATACGTCAGAAAGAGAGAAGCGTACGTAAGAAGAAGGAGCTGGGTATTACACCTTCGATTACCAACGATTTCAAATCATTGCAAATCATAAAATTATATTACCAATGATATATGTTCATTGCAAATAAGCAAAACAAAACTAACGACTATCACCAAATATGATGTTTCCAAGGAGTACTTAAAAGGTAGGGTCGTTCGGACGAGGGATCATTCGTACACATCATTCAAACAACTCTGCTTGAAGGTCGTTAAAATGTGTGCAATTAGGAGTCATTTCATTCAAAGCTCAAATGTAAGTGAAAGTTGCACCATTTGGATGAAATATTGTTCGAAGGTCCATTCGAGTGCCTCTGTCACTGAGGCATGAGACACCACAAACAATTAAGAGTTAGTTCATTTGCAACAATTTAGAAAGCTCGTTCCAAGTAAGTATTTGAAACGATAATCTCCTTCTCTCCTTCCTATTCTTTCTTTCACTTTCTCCCTTGTAGCGCCATCTCCCTCTCCCTTTCCCAATTTCTCTCTTGCCCTCCCCTGTGCCACTCTGTTTTTGGTGGCCCCACCTACACCGTCACTCCTTCTAGTGATTACTCCTTTCTCCCTCTTAGGCTCACCCTCATCCCATAGCTCTCTCTTCCCCCTTCTTCTTCCTCCCCCAACCCATGCTAGCGGCAAGCAGTAGCAGCATTGCCTCCAACTACTGGCATAGACACTCACAACTGCACCAACCCAGTAAAGGAAATGGGAAGATATATCAATAGACTTCATAGTCAGACTACCAAGAACCTCAACGTGTAATAACTCTATTTGGGTCATAGTTGATCGCCTAACAATAAGTGCTCACTTTTTGCCGGTGAAAAATCCTGACCCCATGGAGAAGTTAACACGGTTGTTTGTATCCGAAATAGTATGACTACATGGAGTTCCAAAAACGATCGTATTAGATAGGATATGCGTTTTACCTCTTGTTTCTGAAAAGGCCTCCAGGACGTGCTGGGCACCAAGTTGAAATTCAGTAGTGCCTATCACCCTCAAGCTGATGTGTAAACTAAACGGACAATCCAAACTTTATAAGACATGTTGAGAGCCTAAGTTCTGCAAGGGAAAGGCGACTAGGAAACACACTTTCTCCCTAATAGAATTTGCTTACAATAATAGCTTCCAGGCCACCATTCAGATGGCGTCCTATGAAGCTTTGTATGGAAGGAAATGTATATCTCCCTTATACTGGGATGAAGTAGGGGAAGGAAAAATTTATGGTATGGAGATCCTGCAAGAAATGAAGGAGCAAATTCAATTAATAAGAGAAAGGATGAAGGCTGCCCAAGATAGACAGAAGAGCTATGTCGAACGTCACAGAAGGAACCTCAAATTTGAAGTTGGCAACTGGATCTACCTCAAAGTATCACCAATGAAAGGAGTATTTTGATTAGGGAAAAACGGGAAGTTAAGTCCAAGATACGTAGGACCTTACAAGATATTGGAAAGAATAGGATCAATCGCTTATAAACTAGATCTTCCAGTTGAATTCCAAGGAATTCCCAACGTGTTCCACATATCTTCCCTCAAGAAGAGTTTCGAGAAACAAACAACAACAATTATAGATATGAAGGATATTTCGCTACAACCCAACTTATCTTATAAGGAAATCCCTATTCAGATGGGAAAAAGAAGTTGACATGAAGACCAACTACCCTTATTTGTTTGGCTTGTGATTTGTGTGACATCGCATTGCATCATGGCATCCACATCCATTCATGCACACTTGGCATCCATCTCTCTCTTCGGACTTATGACCTAAAATTCCTTGTTACTAACAACATCACCATGGCTGGTAACAAAAAAGTCAATCAACAATCCTACATGACCTCACGTCAGTTATGAAGAATTAGAGCTGAGCAACGACAGAGGCAGAACCATATGATAGACTCCTATTGGACTCAGCAAGAGAGATTAGAGTACCACTAGACACACATTCTTGATCATGATGGGCCAGGTAATATCAACACTCGAAAAGCCTTACCTTAGGAGGAGAGACAACCTTATGAGGCCACTAAGTGGATGGGTGAGACCAGTACTCGTTGTCTTAGACACCATGTCCACTCGATCGGTCTCGTTGCACCCGATCAACCTAAGTCTAGCCAGGCAGCAAAATGATTCCAGGAGCAACTATATCTTACTCCCCCACTCACTGACACGTCTGAGATGTTTGATTCATCATCCAGTACGACACACTTTTGCAAAGAAGGGGGGATCTAGAGTTGGATAGCGATGAAGTCAGGCAGTGGAGGACTAACGAGGAAAGAGTCAAAAAATTTTCTAACTTTGAGGAGGATGAGTACTATTACCACAAACAGGACAAGGAGGACACTGAGGACCCCTTTTCGAGCTCCGAGCCAGAGAATAGTTGGCGAGTTACACTTAGCACCTGTTTGTTGCATGTCTGTGCTATTGCAAAGACCTCGATTGCAAGGATGAAATATTTTCTTTAAGGGGGAGGGATGTAACACCCCGTCTAAAAGGCCCTTAAGACCTAGCCAATAGCTCCTTTAATCTCAGTTAGTTTTTTTGGGTTATATATATCTATATATATATATATTTGGTTATTCATAGCATTAGAGTCATACTTCAAACTTAGCTAGAAGTGTTGGGAAGCTTTTTAATACGCTATTATGGTTTGATTATCATAGGACCACTAGTGAAGTGACATTTAGCGTTACTTTTGGGCTAAGAAAGAGGTTAAATATGGGCGGTTTTAGAATTAAACCCAATAGTGGCTTTGGAGTTGTACTAGGCCAAGAATACCTAGACCCATTACAATATTTGGTGTAAGAGGCCTTCCTTGAGGAGAATTATGATTTAGGACCAAGTGTGAGAACGACTTGAAGCCTTTGGGCCTATGTTGGTGTTAGTAAAGACCTTAGGCCCCAACCTTGGAAAGACATACTTTTGGACCCAATCTTGGTTGATCCTTGAAGCTCTTATTAAGACCTCAAATCTGTACCTAAGACCCACTCTTTAACCCACATCAAAGCATTTTCACAAAAGGCCCCTCAAGCCCAACAAGGCCCAAGCCTTGTCTTCCAATTTTTACACTTTTATTTGAAGCCCACATGCATCATACCATTGACTTCCCACAAGCCCATATTGTACCTCACACCCCTAAGGATTTCTTTAGACCTAAATTAAGTTTTGAACTTGAGTTAAGAGCATTAATCAACTTACACACAATTAGTGATCTCTAAATCATATTTTAAGCTTAGTTTCTTTTTTAATTATTTCTCACATTTTCTATCCAAACCCTATTATTTTTATTATTTTGTAATCATTCTTAGACTAAATTAGAAGATTAGTCTTGATCCAACACATGCCATTAGAAGCAAAGACATGTCATTATCCAAAACATCACAATTGGCACCTTGATTCATCACTTGGTATATTATATCAATTCAGCCCCTAGCCCTCGCCAATTACACATTTTTCTCAAGGGCGTGTTTATCTTTTAACCCCTCACATTAGCCCTTTAGTTCAGTTGGTGTGTTGGTCGTTTTGGTTCCAAGGAACCAAACCACAAAGAGCCAACCAGTTCCATTGGAAGTCTAGTTGAAGCCAAACCAAATGGCTTATGTTTGGTTGCATTTCTGCACTTGGCTGAACCACCACCACACACCACGTCCCTCCTCCTCCAATCTCCAAGAGCCCTTCTAGCCATTATGGTGAGTCTTGACTCAAGCCACCCCAAGTAGAGCCAAAAATCGATTGGCTTTTGTACAATGCATCACTCGACAACCACCCCACACCACCCTCTTCCATAGACTGAACACTCATCATCAAATGACAGCCAATCTCTCCACCTTCCACCTCCTAAAAATGGCATCAAAGAGTGTCATTATACCTATCCAGATTTTCACAACTCTACTCGGCAGCATCATGGCATAACTTCATGTCTTATTTTCAATTTTTTCTCTTCTTTCTGCACCATGGTAGCCCTACACCCTTAGCCTCCTTGCAGCACCTGACCATGATGATCATGGTGGCTCAGAGCACTATTCACCACCTGTATAAAGATGACACAATTCTAGGAGTTTCACTCATCACCACCACTGCTCGCTTCCACCACTCACAAGCCCCTCCATTGTTGTGACTCTCACCCCTCACCCCTCCTTTGAACACTATAAATATCCCCCTTCACCCCTTACTTCCTCACACCAATTCTCAAACCCTCTCTTGAGTTCTTGAGAGCTCTTCTCCTCCTAGTGTGCAAAAGAGTGAAGCCGAGTGAGTTGTGTGATGTTCTTGAGTGTTCTTGTGTTGGGAGTTTTATGGGTCATGACTTTTGTAAGTATTCTTGATTAACCTCTTTCAAAGTATTGGAATGATATATTAAGTATCAATTTATGGCATTAGAATGAGGTTTGGATTGTTTTAATTGAGGAATTACCATGCTTAGGTCAAAACCAGGTCAAGTGGAGATCATTGATTTCATAAATTGTTTTGGGTGAAATTTTAGCCATGGCATGACTTGTTATGATTTTTATTTGTTGCATAAATGTCTTAGATTGAATCTTGAAGGTCTAATTTTGTAATTAGAAGCATGTCATAGTAGGTTTTAATTCTAACTTGTGTTGATCATTAAGCATGCATCGATTTTGACTAGTTTAAGTTAAACCACGAGGTTTTAATTAATTTATTTTTTTGACGTAGGGTTGAATAATGAACATTTAAAAAATATTTTGATTAGGATGAAAAGGAAAATTCATGATTTGATTTCAGTTTTTGAAACTTTTCTGGATGAAAAAGACTAGAGATATCATTCATGCTTAAGGGTTAGATTCATGGTGATTAAGGACTTGATCCATGTTTTAGTGTTGGGATGAACTCATAAGACCTAAATCTAAGTTTTAATTTATCCCTAAGGTTATAATCACTATTGGCACTTGATGAATTTGAGTACACATTGCACCCATAGAGGTGAATAGTTAAAAACATCTGGGCCCAAAGGATTTGCATGCCACGGGTTGAGTATGTTTAGTATAGTTGCACTTTGAATTTTATAATTCTAATGACATAGATGAGTTTAGAATATGGAAAATATGTGGTTTGTAAAGTTTGGTTAAATTTGGGGCTTATTGCAAATAGTAAAAATTTAGAACCTTAGTTACAAATTTGGAAAGTTTTGGGGTATTTTTGTAAAATTTTGAACCCTTTTGATTATGAATCTCATCCTTAGAAGCTCAATTCCTAACTTGGTATAACCTATTTACAGCCGCTAAGATTTTTCCAAATTTAGGGAATTTGTAAGTTGGCCTCTAATTTATACCTTGATAAGTTATTTACGATTTATTGATAAATGCCACATTCATGTTATAATTATCATTTTTAGCATGAAATATCATATTATATGTTACCCCGAGTACATAGCTAATTTTCTACATGACATGTGCACTTTTCATCATTCGAACATATTTCACCAACGGTCATTTTCATAAACGCATGTCATGAAAGAAAATTTTTCAAAGTATTGCATAAAAATAAATTTTTGTCACGACTCCAAAGGATAAGGTGAGAAAATTACCCTGGTGGAACTCCTCTGTCCACTCTAGAGTGTTTAACCTTTGAAGTGATAATCCTTAGGTTGACGAAAAATGATTGACGAACTTCGAATGAGTTCCTTTTAAGGGAAGCCGGAGCGAAGTCAATTGTTATGACACCTAAGGCTAGTGGATGTATATGTTACGATGTTATATCATCAATGCATTGAAAACGAGTTTGCAGACAACATACTCTCAACGTAAGTTGTACTAGGGTCACCAGCAGGTACACACAATGCATATGGGGGGAACTGTAATGATACCATACATTATGTTGTCAATTGCTAAGTACGAATGTTATTGCTAGTATCGATGCTTCTCATTGATGAAATGTCAAGTTTTTTTTTTTTTTGGGAAAAATGTTTTCTGTAAGAAAATGTGTATCAAAGTCTTTCTGAAAAATATTGACGAATCTGGATGGGAGACAAATACGAATTTTTGCATAACATGCATTTTATGTTTATCATTTATCATGCATAATTTATCTTTGTGCATGTTTGTTGTTTAACTTACTAAAATTTCAAATAAATCTAACCCTTTGTGGATCTGCTATCATTCCACTTAGAATGATAGAAGTTGTGTCAGGAACCGACGAAGATGGGCTGAATGCACTAGTGAATCTGACTAATTGAGGAGGAGCCAAACCTCTAGAAGATATTAGATCCTATTTTTATGTTTATAGCTCCAAACCCCTAGAGCGCATGATGTAGTTAATCTAATTATGGAGATTTGTTTATATTAAGGATATGCTACCTCATGACTTTGAACTTATGATGATTATGAATGACATTGGGATATTTTAGTTTATTTTGACATAAGTTTTATTTAATCGTCCTTATTTCACTGCGATTATTACATACTATTAGATGCATTTTAGAATGTATTGCATTTTTAATTGTCATAAACGGAGGTATATAACCATATATTACATGTCCTGACGGTCTAAATTTCCGTTCCATCCCAAACAGAAGTTGGGGGTGTCACACTTTGTCCTATTTTTGTTTTTGTGAGGAGGTGGGACATACATAAAAATAAATTGAGTCGAATATTCAATAAGTATTACTTATACTGTAAAAATATATTAACATATATTTTCATTCATGTATTTATTATTTTTTTACAGACTTTATATAAAATATTTAATTCTTTTAAAAATATTATAAGGTGAGATTTTCCTTTTAACAAACTTTTCCTTTCTTATTTCTTTGAAAATACTATTTCTCTTGATCCAATTGTTGATAATGGTAAGCAGCACCCCGCAAAAGCTTTACGTTTTACTTTTGTGCGCTTGTTTTCTCTCACGTATGTATACTGCGCGTATCTCTTACTTTTTCTGGATCCAGACATGACCAATTGACTTGAGTACCAAAAAGCTTCTTTCTTTTCACCTAACAATACCGTTCCACCCCAACTTTTATTAAAGCTCTCTCTCTCTCTCTCTCTCACACACACACAAAGACGCATCCGCAGACCGGCACACAGACTGAGATCAGCACGTGAGAAAGCAGAAAAGTTTACTAAAGTCTTCGTTTAAACGTTGAATTGATTTGAAATGGATTTATATTAATATAAATAATAAATTTTATAAAATTTATCTAAAATAAATTTATATATTTATAAAAAATTAAAAAAAATTATAAATCTCACATATAAAAAAATATTAAATTAAAAAAAATTATAGATTTCACGTATAGAGTTGAGTTTAATTGAGCTTAGTGATTTGAAAATTATATATTTAAATATTAAATTCAGTTTAAAATTAAATTAAATTAAATTGAACTTATTTAATTTAAGCTCCAAACAGATTCTAAGGGCAGGTTTGGTAACCAGAATAAAATATAAAATTTTTATCTCATCTCATCATTACATATTTTTCAAATCTCTATACAAAATATAATAAACAATTCAACTTTTTTAAATCTCAATACACATTTTTTAAATTCTAAAATAATAATAATATTAAAACATAATACTTTAAATTTCAAAATAAAACATAAAATTTTTATCTCACCCTTAAACCTATCCTAAATGTATGAGGGTGGTGTTGACGAGAGAGGACAAAGATTTAGTAGAGATTAATTTAGAGGTAAAGAGAGGAGGAAAGAAGTCAAGAACTGAGACTGTCCTTGTAGTTGGGATTTTTAAAAGATAGTGGTAGAGTTATTATTTTTTTATTAATTATTTATTATTTATAGTGTATTTGAAGTTTTTTATTTTTTATTATTTTTTTAAGTATTTTTTTAATATCCTTAATCGTTAAGAAAAAATTAAAAAATAAATAATTTAATTAATAATAAATTCTTTAACTATTAAATAAAATTTAAAAATTTAAAAAAATTCAAATAAAAAAAATAGTAAATAAATGGTAACCATTGTTATCTATTTTTAAACAAAAATCTACATAACTTCATACTATTCACACAATCTCCACATACTATATTTTTTTTAATTTTTATTATTTTTTTCTTTTATCAAATATTTAATATATAAATAATAAAGAGAAAAATTGAATTAATTTAAAAAGAATAAATTTAAAAAACAATTAAAAATATTAAAAATTAAAAAAAAATGTGATATGCGGAATATAATTGCTATTTTTAAATGTGTTTAATAGTAGTATTAATTAGAATATAAAATACAAACAATTATTATTCAATAATGGCTTTCTCGACAACCTGGGTTGGAGATGCAGGGATTTGACATTTACGTCTTGTTTCTTTCCGCCCTCTCACTTTAACACAATTTTCAAGACTACAAAAGCGTTGAAATCTGGAGCCAGTATCGTCCTCTCCGTTTGTCACTCTGATGTATACAGCAAAGGGGAAAGGGGGAGAGAGAGGAAGTGAGGCTGTAGCATGGCAGCTCATGTTCCGGGAGTACAGTTTAGATAAAACAAGCAGAATGTTCAAAAAAAAAAAAAAAAGTAGAATCTTTGTTCATGGAAAATACCTTAGTTAAGGTCTGGTTCAAAGTGATTTTGGTTCTTCTATCTACCGCCATTTGAAGCCCCATGGAACGTTGTTTTTCAAAGAGTGATAAAAAAATACTGACAACTTGATGCATACCTTAGTACTGAAATTGTGGATTGAAAGTATCAAAACTTGCAAAAACCCTGCATGAGACTTGATCACTTGCCTAAAAACATGATGTTATACGGCCTGCATGCAGCAGCTGTTGTTTCGAGATATATAGGTCTATTCATTTATTTTCTCTGCTCCTTTCCCACATATTAGGGTATATATTTTGTGATATATATATAATATGAAAAATGTTATATATATATATATAATATATAATCAGTTATTGATACATTAAAAATTATAAAATTTTAAATTTAAAAAAAAATTAATAAAATAAATCTTATAAATAAAAATATAAATAAATATAGAGCATTACTCATATAATATTTGTATCCAAGATCACAATAGACAGGCTAGGCACTTGGTTATTCTAAGATAATTATATATAAAGAGCGTCTGATTAAAATTTTCTTGGCTTTCTGAATTTTTAGATCAAGACGATCTGTTTGGCTTGTGGACCACAGATAATTAAATTAATTAAAAAAATCATGAGTTAAATCTGTCCCCCATTAGAAAAAAATAACAATCCTATAATTAAATTGATGCATTTAATTATAGATGCATTTATAGATCTCATTTGTTTAACTCATTTTCCGTACAATTGATTGGCACAAAAAGGATATAAAATCAGTGTAATGCCAAGAAAATACAACTGTCTTCACAAGTGCAAAATTTTCCAGTAGTAGTAGTACTACTACTACTGCCTCTTCAATTTCAAACGAACATCACGTGAAATATGCGATACAGATGTTTATTGCTGCTCACGTCAAGTCTACTCAGCTGGTGGCTATTTACTTACTTGAAAAGATCAATCTGGACCCTTATCATGTATAGGTTCTCCATCCTTGCTTCGGCTTCGTTTGTCAAAGTAACCTACAAACGAAGCCGTCAATAGGCATAAGTTCAACAATAATGAAAAAATATTTTTTTGATATTGATTACGTTAAAATTACAGCAGTCGATCGCAGTACTCTATTTTTGCATTTTAGATTTGATGTAAGATCGAAATCACTCGTTTAGATAGATAGATGAGACGAGACGATATGAGATAAAAAATTTATAAATAAAAAGTAAAATAGACTGATCTCAAATTTTCAGCCAAGGAATAAAGAGACGATCATAATACTAATTTACCAAGAAACATTGACGAAAAAGCAAAAAGAAAAAGAAAAAGGAAATTAAGTACCCATATGTTTTACAATCCACTTTTATTGTTTTATTGTGGAGTATCCATATATCTCATATATTAGCAACAAAATAGGGAACTAAATTATCCAAGATGAGGTGCAGATCGACAAATTCATATTTTTTTTTTCTTTGCCATCTTTGGAATTTGAGGCAATAAGGTGCATAAAATGTGGTTACTTTTTTTTTTTTGTGGTCATTTTTATTGGTAATTGTTGTAATATTTAGAGTAGTTTTGATATAAACTACCTAGGACTCAAAGTTGTCGAGAAATTTGTGATGATCATATGAATAAATATTTATATAGCCTCGCATAGTTCTTACAATTTAAAGGTGGAGACAATTTATATATGAATCTCACCTTATTTATAAATACTCAATACAAAAAAAAAAAAAAAAAGAATTTGTGACGAATTATTTGTTATGATAATGATTATTTATGATAAAAATAAATTATTTTTAATAGAAAATAATTATTTTTATTAAAAATATATATATTTTTTGTAGTGACTCGAAAGAAAGAACCATCATTTACATTAGAATTGACATTATTTAGATAATAGCGAGGATTAGGAAAATAAAAGAATAGAAAATATGACCCGAGTAAAAGGGTGAAAAAGAGAAATGCATAGAGTGGACCCCTAATGCCCATCTGTCGGTCATCTCCCTGCCCAAAAATGACACGCCAGACGAGGGTCCCCTTGTTTTCATGAAAGTGAAAACAACAAATAAAAGTGACATCTTTTTAGTTGCTTTAGTGTTAATGATTCAAATCTATATTTTTATTTTGTGTTATACAGAAAAGTTGTAAAGTATTAAATAGGTTTTCTATTATCGGGAAGCTCAAAAATCCAACCACTCCTCTGACTCATTCCTAACCCCTCCATCCCTTTTGATTCCTTTTCCATTCAATACTTTTTACAATACCATTAATTTATAATTGGATCAAATATTGTACGTTTATCAAAATCCTGCCGTCCAAAAGGGGTCACATTTCCAATGCTACATAGTCATGATCGTAGTCTAGCTACGTATGTTTGATATATGACACCATCAACCATCATATGCCCAAAATCTAATGGTGGCTTTTCGTGTTTGAAGAACTGATTGTTAAATTGTATGGTGCGTGCGTGTACGAGGTGTGAATGTACAATCAAGTTCTTCTACCAAATCCAATGGTGGATGTATGTATATTAAACAGTATCAAGGATATATATAGTACAGAGAGATAGAGAGAGAGATTGCATGGGGTCGTGGTCATTTCGGCTGGAAGTGAGAACCCAGCTGTTAGGGTAGAGCCTGCACCAATCTTTTGTCTTTTTTAGCGCTGGCTTTGCGCTCTTTTTTACTCTTCTTATAACTCTGCCATACCAAGTCATTCTCACTCAAAATCACCACCTCCAATCCCCCATCTCTCTTTCTCTCCCTCTCACTCTCTCTTAATGTTCGGCGACACACTTGGGGGGGTAGACACACACTCTTCCTCAGAGTTGAAGATCATGATATGTGAAGATGGGGAAGCCTTGTTCTTTTGAGGGGAATGTTGTCTGGCTCGAGGACAATTAATTGTTTGATCCTTTTTTTGTTAACTGTAGTCAATCTAAATATACGGCTACCATAGCTGATAACTCGTGATAATATGTGGGTCATGTTTAGTGTCGTCGGACCAGGCTTCATTCCCCCCAATTTTATGCTTCCATGGATCTATGCCCGGGCTTTGATCATGGCCGGCTACATGCAAAGGTCTGTTTTCTTTCCTTTCTCTTTCTTTAATATACTGTAGTGGGTAAAGTTTAGGGAATTATTGGCATCATGGGTTTTGGTTTCTAGAGCAATTACGGATGTTATTTATGTGCAGATTGGGGTAATGATGGAATATTTTGACTATCTGTTTGCATCGTTACTCTTTTTTATTTCCCTCTTCTGATCACGTTATGATGTTCTTGTCAGTCTAAGCCCTTTTATCGGATCGATCATTACAAAGATTTTCCTCATGATGCCTTTCAGTATCTGATCTGTCTGTTTCTGCCATTTTCTTTTTCAGATCTGGTTTTGAAATTTGCTAAACATTCCCCTCCTTTTCTCTCTCCTAGGGTTTTATTGTTAATTAGATTTTGACACTAATCTCAAAATCATTCCAAAATAAACCTGTCGTAAAAGGCATGATAAGCTATCATATGTATAAACTGAAAAAGGAAGCTGCTTATGATACCCTTGATCCCTGTCGATGTTTAAATTGTCCATTTTCTTATTTGTTCAATAAATATGGTTAGAAGGTTAGGTATTCCTTGATAGTTATGAGTAATTTTTAGATATATGTTCAAGACTATTTATCTCCGAAGGTAAATAACTATGGAGAGCTTTGTATTCTCCGCCCGGCCCTTTGATTTTACACTTGCGCTTTTGATGAAAGAAAAACAATGGCCTTTACAGAGTGCAAGTAAGATACAACAAATTCAGCAGTATCTAGGGCTTTGGTTCGTGTTTAAGCTTGACAGGATCATGATTTCTGCAGATTACTCCTTAATTAATTTTGCGTTGTTGTGCATCTTCCTTACATCTTATGATATTCCCCTTTCTCTGTAAATGTATCATTTGTAATTTTGCAAAGCCTGCATGTGTAACGTGCTGATTTATGCTTATATATCCTGGTAATGTGCTTGTGAGAGAATGAGTTTTGAAGAAAGCTAGCAACTTGCCTTGGTCTTGAAACATTGGTCATTATTAGAAAATGTCACATTCCTCCTTATCCTTCTGTGATTCTATCCTTTTGAATCATGTTTTCCTTCTGATTTTTGAGCACTAAAGCATCACTAGATTCTGAAAGTAGTAGAAGAACAAATATGAAAAGCAAGTCTTTCAGCATTAAGCAGGTGGAACATGTCTCTAAAAAGTGAGTTAAGTAGAAAACCTTTATGTTTCTTTCTCTTTGAATGACTTTGTTGGTTCTTTTTCGTAATTTTTCACTGTGCTTTTTCATTTTCTAAAAGGCTGTGCAATGAAAGTTCATAGATCAAAAATAGCTGGCTGGCCGTCAGAAATGTAGGACGCAAATGTCAGTTTTTCTTCTGTTTGTTCAGGCTATTTCTACTTTGTGCATTCTTCTTTTTTACTACTATTTATCTAGTTTTAGCTACTTACATATATCGTTCGTGTTGGTTATTAGGATGGTTTCCTTTATTTACCAGCCTTTCCCACTCTTTGAAGATATTTTATTTAGTAATATTAGATGTAGTTATAAATTACGTCTTATAATTATTTTTAAAATAATAAAATTTATTATTAAAAATTTTTTTTTTTTTTTATACATCTCTCCTACCAATGCTTTCACTTAAAAAAAGACTGACTTTTTAGGAAATTGCGTCGATTTTGTCTCGCTTTGCTTTTCACTCTTTTAAAGTCATCATTTTCTGTGACTGCTTTGGATGATTTGCTTTATGAGAGAGAGAGAGAGATCATGTTTAGAGAATTCCCTAAAATCATTGATGTGCCACGCGACTTTTTATGAACAAAAACTTCAAGTGTGTACAAATTGACCACAGAGTGTAAAAAGGTTTTGAAGATTTTGGACCCTTAATGCATGCATGGGGAAGCTAAGGTCTATATATGATCAGTTTCAGCATATAGGTGGTCGTACGTCGATGTTTGAAATTGAGCTGATTACTGAAATAGGATAGTTAAAATGAAGCCTTAGCCCCTGCAACTTTGTTGTGGAATCCAAGGTAGCTTTAATGTGACCGACCTTTTTCCCCAAGTCTTGTGATTGACCCCATTTTGTTTGGCAACCTTTACTTCTTCTCTCTCAGACTACTCTTTCCCCAATGCTTCCTTTTCTTTTTGGTCATTGTGTAGGCCCATGCTGATTGAATTTAATTGCTGTCCCTTCATCAGCTAATCGAAACTTGAAGTTCTTTGAAATTACAAGTATTTTTTTTTTTTCTTTTTGGAACTGAAATTACGAGTACTTGTACGTGAATAATGGTTTCTTATTGGTCTATATATATATATATATATATATATATAAAATCATATCATATTTATATAATATGATCTTAAAATTCTCTATATTAACTTATACATATTTAAATATTTAATTAACTATGAACAATGCTTATCTAATTTATCTAAATTTAATAACTACTATTCACTTCTCAAAATATATTTTAATAATTATTTATCTCTCCTCCCACTCTTTCTCTCACAATCCTTCTATTTTTTCCCTCATTTAACAATACAACAAACATTCACATGCACATTCATTTGATTATTATAATATATTATATATATTTTTTTTTACTTTATTATATTTTTAATATAATATATAAAAAAATTATATTTTTTATTATTACATTTGTATTATTAATGTCAAATGTATGCAGTAGATGCTAATTGTAAAATATATATAAAAAAATTGATTTTAGCAAAAAATTATATTATTATTTTGTCTCAAATATGTATAAGCTAATGTGAGAATTTGCTTGAATGGTAAAGTAGTTATGCAAAAGAGGTGATTTTGCATATACATATGCATAAACCAATCTTAATGCTCTAAGACTGCACATCTCATAAAAATGCATGCAATATAAAAATGGAAAGTAGTCTAAGGGTAGGATACTAAGATAAAATGAGATAATTTTAAGTGCGATAAATAAAATATTATTTTTTAATGTTATTATTGTTTTAAGATTTGAAAAAGTTGAATTGTTTATTATATTTTATATGAAAATTTGAAAACAATGTAATGATAAAATAAGTTAAGAGTGTTCTGTATCCAAACGAGACATAATTGTTTTACATGCAGGTTATAATTTTTAATATTGTTGGTGTAAACTGCTAGATTAGATTGATTCATTTGCTCTAAACCTTTTAATTTGTGGATACGAGGAAGAAAGCAAGAGTTGGGTTTTTTTAACATAAATTTTCTTGGTTTCTTGTAATCAAGCATAGCAAAAAGAAGTTGATTTGTGCCAATTCGAAGTCAAAAGGCCAGAGATCAGCAATTACAGGTTACTTGAGATGGAAACACATACAGATTACCTGCTCATTATAATATTTTACATGAAGCGTCTGATGTGTCCATTGTTATTTTTCATCGCACTGATCTGATAAATTTTGCAAGAAAGTATTTCCTCGGGATCGAGTAGTCGTGATCATGATACTGGAAATGTATTGGACTTACCAATTTCTAGAGCCCATTGTACAATTTGTATGGGTTTATGATTCTGTAAGAAATTGTGGCCCTTTAACTTTATATATATAAATATATATATATATATATATATATATATATATTAATTTTCAAAAACGTGATTTCCCTGACCAAATAACTACCTACAACGTCTTTCAATTCAAATAATATATTTCTTTGAAAGAAAAGCTTCTCCCAATTTTCTTTTGCTAGCCACTTTTTGCCATCTAGCCATGAGTCTCAACGGACAGAATCACAGATGATCATCACGCCCATCCCAAATTTCGAGCTTTTTGTTAGTTTATTTATTTTCGGAAAAAAATAAAATGCTTTGCAACCATTTCAATTTGTGATGTTTTCGAGAAAATCTAGGCTCTTTTGATTACACATATGAGATGAGAAATTGTTAATAATAGTGAAATAATTTGTTAATAGTAGTAAATAGTTTGAATTAAGATATTTTATGGAGTTTTGAGAAATGAGAGAAAACAAGTTGAATAAAAAAAGATAAAGTAAAATATTGTTAGAATATAATTTTTGTTTTGGAATTTGAAAAAGTTGATTTTTTGTTTTGTTTGGAAGTTTGGAAAAATAGTAATGATTATGTAACGATTAAATGAAAATTTTTAAAATTTTTAATTGAAAAGTATTTGTATTTGAATGGTATTTAGATATTAAGATGAGATGAGATGGATTGAAATTATCTGTGAAACCAAGAGTGCATAACATTACAGTCTAATTTTCATCACATTAGGCCATTACAATTTTGTTTCCTTTTAAATTATATAGTTACCCTCCAAACAAATGGCTACCGTATTATTTATTTATTTTTTTCATATAACTAGGCGACACTTAAACTCTTTATTAAAAGCCCTCACTTTAAGAGGAGAAATACCGTGGTTACAAGACCTTCCATATAATAACCTTATTACCAGGCTAATAATATTGAAAGAATAAAAAAACCAAGCACAAAAGGACCCAGCCACCCGTGTACCTAGCAGAGCCTCAAATTCGGTAGGCCACTTCGATCAGTTCTCAATATACCTTTCAGCAGATGAGGAACGGTATCAAAATACTCACCAATGCATCCTTGACTATCCAATCGCGCAAGTCAGCCAGTTGCATAATTTCCCTCCCAAAAAACATGTTGAACCCGCACATTTAACTCTTCAGAAACTGCAAATCTCCTCCCAAAAATATTTTAGGTACCATACATTACATCTACCTTCCTTCAACCAGTTAACAATCAAATGGGAATCTATTTGAATTACAATATTGTTAAAACCACGCGCCTTACATCGTCTCAATCCAAATAATAACGCCAACAATTCCACCCTATTATTTTTTCTGATACCCATATATTCAGCAAATGCAAACTGCAACATTCCTTCATAGTTTTGAAGCACACCACCTGCACCAAATTCTCCCGAGTTATTAAGCCTACTCCCATCCATATTTAGCTTGAACCAGCCATGAACTGGCTTATCCCAATAAATTGCTTTCAACTGCTTCGAACGTGCATGAGTTATCGGCAAGTTCAATGCAGACAAAATCGCACAATCCCTTTTGTCCATCCTATGAGACGTTCGCAACCTACTGACCACCCATGCAATCCAATACTTGACTTTGCGCCATAAATCAACAAACAAATCCTTTTTACCTTCCATGCGAGCCACACACCTCCAGGACCACAAACTCCACGTTATAATCGATGGAACCAAATCGATCAGATTACCCACCTGTGAGGCTTTCTTTGTTTGCCAAAACCATGACTCCACCGCCTAATTCCACGTTCTATTTGGAACGAAAGGGATTCCCAGAAAATTGGAGCAAGTTTGCCATAGTTTATTAGCAATTTCCCTAGCATATAAAACTTGATTCAAGTCTTCTACTACCCCCTCTTCACAACACTCACACTTGGAAACCACAGGAATGCCAATGCGTTGAATTCTATCATCCACACTCAAGCTATGTGATAAAGCTTTCCACATGGTGATGGTAATTTTTTCTGGGAAAGCCACATGCTAGATCCAATCGGACCACTGTCTTTTTGGAGCAACAACACGCACAATGATAGGTCCCAACACAGAGGATAAAGTAAATATGCTAGGATAGTTGTTTTCTTCGGGTGAGAAGGTACCACAATTTGACTCAATAATGACTTCATTCATAATTCTCCTCTGCTTAAATAGCAGAATTACACCGAAATAAAAGGAAACAATAAAGCAGACTTGCGGACTGACTTGCGGAACAATAATGGAAAATGCGGACTGACTTGCGGGCTAAGAACCGAAACTGCAGCTCACGAAACAGAGCCTAAAACAGAATAAAAACAGAGCTTAAAAATAGAAAGCTTAAAAATAGAATGACACTAACGGAAATCATCCGCTTCGTGCGCTCGTGCGGACGCTATGCGCGCTTCATGCGTATAAGCTCGCTGACCAGTTATGCATGCTACGCTCGTGCGCATTTCATGCGCGCCTCATGCGTATATGCTCACGGACCCAGTCTTGCTCATTGACCCAGTCACGCTGCATGCCTTCTTCACGTATCAGATTATCCCAAATATTTGGGATTTGGTTTACGGAGTCTTGTGGAACGACGTGGCCTATCATTACTTCCCCCAACAAGCGGATCCTTGTCCTCAACGCGGGAACATTTCCTTCAGCTTGGCAGTTGATTCCCACGTTGCCTCTTCGGGTGGAAGGTGTTTCCATTGCACCAAGCCTTCTTCAACCATCTGAGTCCCTTGCTTGAGCCATCGGTAATCTAAAATAGTTTGAGGTTCTAAGATGACTACCCCATCGTCTGAGAAAGGTGGTAACTCAACTCGTTTAGCTTCAGCCCCCTCCCGGTTGAGGTCTTCATTAAACTGGTAGCTTTTAAGTAGCGATACATGAAACACCGGGTGAATGCGTGCTTCCTTCAGCAACTTTAATTTATATGCAACTGGCCCAATTTTTTCGAGAATTTGATAGGGTCCGAAAAAACGGCTAGCAAGTTTTTGGTGGACCCGTTTAAAGACCGTTTGCTGGCGATATGGATGTAGCTTCAACAGCACCCAGTCACCGATATTGAACGTAATGTCCCTTCTTTTTTTATCTGCCAACTGCTTCATTCGATTCTGCGATCTCTCTAAATTAACCTTCAATTGCCGTAGCAGTTCATCTCGGCGCATGAGTTGTTGGTCAACTTCGTGTACTGAAGAGAGGCCATCTTTGTACGTCGGAATAGAGGGTGGTAACCGCCCATACAGCGCCTGGAAAGGAGTCATTCCAGTCGAAATGTGGTATGTTGTATTGTACCAATATTCAGCCCAAGGTAAGTATGAACACCATTTCCGGGGCCACTGATGAACAAAACACCGTAGATATTGTTCGACGCAACGGTTGACGACTTCCGTTTGGCCATCCGTTTGTGGATGGTATGAGGAACTGAGCTTCAGTTTGGTGCCCGACATCTTGAAGAATTCTTGCCAAAAATGGCTGATGAAAATTGGATCCCGATCGCTAACAATTGACTTGGGCATCCCGTGCAGCTTGATAATGCCTTCGACAAATTTTTCTGCCACATTTTTTGCAGTGAAAGGATGGCTTAAGGTTAGGAAATGTGCAGACTTACTGAATCTGTCGACAACTACCATTATGGTGTCTCTCCCTTGTGAGGTCGGTAACCCTTCAATAAAATCTAGGGAGATGTCGTCCCATACTTGGCACGGAATGGGTAGTGGCTGAAGGAGTCCGGCTGGAGACAAGGTTTTTGTTTTAATTTTCTGGCAAACTTCACATCCTTTTACGTAGTTCTGCACTGCTCCATGCATCCCCGGCCAGTAAAATTGTTGTCCCAGCTTCTTAAATGTACGTAAGACACCCGAATGACCCCCCACCTTGGTGTCATGCATCTCGTGCAGCAATTTAGCCCGTAAGGCTGTGTCGTTCGTAACAATAATCCTGCCTTTGTAACGTAAGAGTCCTTTGCACCATGTATACGAACTTCCAGGTTGTTCTGTGGCCACCCGGCTTTTTGCTTGGATGTAGGGGTCCTTTTCCGCAGCTCTTTTAATTTCTTCCCACAAGCTAACTTGCTGAAAAAAAATATTTTGAAGGACGGGACTGCCCTGTTTTCGAGAGAGAGCATCTGCTGCAGAGTTTTCGCGGCCTGGTTTGTATGTAATTTCATAATCGTAACCCAACAGCTTAGCGACCCATTTTTGTTGCTCCGGAGTTGCTATTCGCTGCTCTAAAAAATATTTGAGGCTACATTGATCGGTCTGAATATAGAATTTCTGGCCTAGAAGGTAAGGCCGCCATGTACGTATGGCTTCGATGATAGCCAACATTTCCTTAGCGTACGTTGACCATGATTTCTTAGCCACTCCGAGAGCTCGACTCATGTAAGCCACTGGCTTGCCACGTTGAGATAGAACTGCTCCGATGCCTTCTCCCTACGCATCTGTTTCAATAGTAAAAGATTCATTGAAGTTTGGCATGGCCAATATAGGAGTGGTCATCATGGCCCGTTTGAGCGCAAGAAAGGCACCATCAGCTTCCTCGTGCCATCCGAATTGCCCCTTTTTGAGAAGATTGGTGAGAGGTCTAGCTATGATACCGTAGTTTTTGACGAACTTCCGGTAATAACCTGTCAAGCCTAAAAACCCACGCAGTTCCGAAATGTTAGTGGGTTGTGGCCAGGCTACCATAGCAGCAATTTTATTATCATCCACTTTCAGGCCTTGACTAGTGATGATGTGCCCCAAGTACTCCAGTTCTTGCTGATGGTAGCCCGCTCGTAGATCGAGTTTGGTAAAATACGAAGCACCGTGGAGCTCATCCAACATATCATCTACTGTTGGTATCGGAAATCGATCTTTAATCGTTGCGGCGTTGAGTGCCCGATAATCTGTGCAAAAGTGCCAATTCCTGTCTTTCTTTTTTACTAGCAATACGGGTGATGAAAATGGGCTAGTGCTGGTTTGGACAAGCCCCGATTGCAGCATGTCCTGGACCTGCTTTTCGATCTCATTTTTCTGATAATGTGCATACCGATAAGGCCGAACGTTTATTGGTTCGGTTCCTTCCTTCAGATTAATGCAGTGGTCGACTTCCCTTGGTGGTGGTAAGCAAGAGGGCTCTATGAATAGATCAGAAAATTCCTGCAGTAATTTTTGCATGTTGGGATGAATCTTCATCGGTGGTTCCGCTTGAGCGATCTGGAAGCATAACGCAAACAGCGTTTGACTGGGGCGACATTCCTTGGTTAGCTCCTTGAGTGACGCGGCTTGGATGTCTTGCCCGTCGACGCCGATTAATCTCCTGGGTTGGTTTTCCCATAAAAATTCCATGGTCAACTGTTTCCAGTCGCACACCACAGCACCAAGTAATTCAAGCCATTGAATCCCAAGTACTACGTCCAAGCCTGTGAGAGGTAAGGAATAAAGAGTTAAGGAAAACACAGTGCCCTGCAAATTGATTTGTACCCCTTCGAACCTTCCTTGAAATCTAAGAGATTCTCCATTGGCAACCCGAACGGGAAAAGTCTCTGTTGGAATAACCGGTAATCGCAGCAAGTTAGCTAAACGCTCACTCAGGAAATTGTGAGTTGATCCGCTGTCAATTAATATAATGACGTCGTGGTCACCGATTCTAGCCGTTACTCGCATGGTCTTGGGCGCTGACCAGCCCGTTAACGCATGCAACATAATCTCTGGTTCTAGATTCTCCTCCTGGTGTCTTCCCGTATCTCTTTCTTCATTGACTTCATCATAGATAACGTTGTTATCGTCCTCGTAGCCCTCCAACATTAGTATCCGAGGCCCTTGACATCTATGACCTGCAGTAAAACGTTCATTACAATTGAAACATAAACCTTGGAGACGTCGTCGCTGCATTTCCTCCCAACTCAGTCGTCGAACTGGAGCGCCATTTGCTGCCCGATTTGCTGGTGGAAGAGCTGGGGGAGCTCGTAATGGAGGGGCAGGTCGTAAGACCCTCCTTTGTCTCATTAGTTGATCATCTCTCATCCTTGCAAAACGTATAGCATCTTTCAAAGTTTGTGGTTTAAACATACGGATTCCATCCGAAATTTCTGTCTTCAAACCACCCATGAAGGTGCCCACCAAAGCCTTCTGTGTCCAACCTTTGACCCGGTTGCCTAATTGTTCGAATTCCCGTTGGTAATCACGCATGGAACCCGTCTGCCGAATACGGGACAGAGCCTCGTCAAAGTCTTCGCAGTCTGATGGCCCAAAACGCGCCCAGAGTTCCTCTTCAAAATCGATCCATGACAGAACTCGACCATCATCTTGAAAAGTCCTGCGAATCCATTGCCACCACTGGTTGGCTTCTCCTTCCAAATGGTAAGATGCTAAAGAAACCTTTTGGTTGTCGGGAGTATTTTGGAACTCGAAAAACTGGTTTACACGGTTGAACCATTCCGTCGGATCATCTCCTGAAAATCGCGGAAATTCTAATTTTGCCGTTTTGGAGGATACCACAAACCGTCCCCCATTGTGACCTTCACGGTTTGGATTACCTTGGTTTGGAGGTTCTTGGTTGGCAAGGAGCACATCAGAGAGATGGTTAAGAGTCTCTTCAACATGTCGCAAGCGATCCGCCATGCCCAGCTCCATCCGGTGTAGCCCCTCTTGAACTTCACCGAGTCCAGCCTCCAGATGTTCAATTCTCTCTTTATTGGTTCCCATAGTAAAATGAACCTGGCTCTGATACCAATTGATAGGTCCCAACACAGAGGATAAAGTAAATATGCTAGGATAGTTGTTCTCTTCGGGTCAGAAGGTACCACAATTTGACTCAATAATGATTCCCCTTCATTCATAATTCTCCTCTGCTTAAATAGCAGAATTACACCGAAATAAAAGGAAACAATAAAGCAGACTTGCGGACTGACTTGCGGAACAATAATGGAAAATGCGGACTGACTTGCGGACTAAGAACCGAAACTGCAGCTCACGAAACAGAGCCTAAAACAGAATAAAAACAGAGCTTAAAAATAGAAAGCTTAAAAATAGAATGACACTAACGGAAATCATCCGCTTCGTGCGCTCGTGCGGACGCTATGCGCGCTTCATGCGTATAAGCTCGCTGACCAGTTATGCATGCTACGCTCATGCGCATTTCATGCGCGCCTCATGCGTATATGCTCACGGACCCAGTCTTGCTCATTGACCCAGTCACGCTGCATGCCTTCTTCACGTATCAGATTATCCCAAATATTTGGGATTTGGTTTACGGAGTCTTGTGGAACGACGTGGCCTATCACACAAGATCCCAAGCCGATGAAGTTATGAACTTTCCATCAGACTTCCCCAACCAGATTAATATATCCGAGCCATCTTTTGTACCCCTTATTTCGGTTAATATCTTCTCTGTTACCTTCGCTCCCACTATCTGCACTAAATAATCCACATCCCAACTATTCTCTACCATGCATTCCTTAATTTTCAACTTCGGATGATCACGAATATTGCACTCAGCGCATAATGGCCCAGCTTCTAGCTAATTTTCACGCCAAAATGAAATATTTCCTTCTCTAACAATCCATTTGGATCGTCCAATCACAAACATGATTTACACCACAATAGTTCTCCAGAATTCAACAGATTCACTAGTGAAATGTGTTGCTCCTTTACATATTTAGATTTGAAAAAATTAGCCCACAACAAATTTTCAATAAGTAGTTTCCATGCAAACTTTGAATGTAAAGACTTTTGTACCTCTATGAGATTTCTTAGGCCAACACCTCCCTCATCCACTGGTTTACACATCGATTCCCACTTCACCCATTTCTTTTTTGGTTTCCCCTCAACTGAACCCCAAAATAAAGTACTGAATAAGCAATTGAACATAGCAAATACTGACTTCGGTGCACGTAAGAAAGCTAACAAATGTACTGTCAGACTTGCTAACACATGCTTTAAGAGAATTAATCTAGCCCCTGAAGATAAAAACTGAGTCTTCCATCCCTCTATTTTCTTCCGAATTTTCATCACCAAATTGTGTAAATACAGAGTCTTCATACACCCATCAATGATAGGAACTCCCAAATATTTAATTGCCAGTAGTAAAAACTGTAAGCTCCAAAATTTGACGTTGTCTCGAAGGAGATATTCTGGTAGAGAAATATATAGCTGATTTTGCTTCATTGACTACTTGACCCAACCAAGAAGCATATATGTTAAGAGTATCTTTAATCATCTTGACAGACCACTTACCTCCATTTGCAAAGATCACCATATCATCCGCATAAAGCAAATGGGAAATTAATGGACCATTACACAGCTGGGAATATAAACCAATAAGTCCATCCTGAAATTTCTGTCGCAGCAGACATGTAAACACTTCCTTCACTAAAATAAATAAATAAGGCGATATTGGGTCGCCTTGAAGAAGACCCCTTCCCCCCTTAAGAAAACATTTAGCCGTTCCATTCATGACAATCGAATATCAAGGAGTAGTAACACATTGTTTTATAAGATTACAAACCTCAACGGAAAAACCAAACGCATGAAGAAGTTGGAATAAAAAATTTCAATCAATCGTATCATAGGCTTTGGCCATATCAATCTTCATCATAAGATTACCTCCTCTAACCGGAGAATTGAAAGCATGCACTAATTCTAGGGTTATGCTAATGTTCTCACAAATACTTCTTCCCCACAAAAACACACCTAGTTCCATAGAATTAATATACTCAAAACCGATGTAAGACGTCCCACCAACAGCTTCGAACAAATTTTATAGACTACTGAACATAGGCTTATGGGTCTGAATTTTCCAAAAGATGAAGGATTCGAACCTTAGGAATTAAAATAATGAAAGAAGAAGTATAGTACCTTGGAATAGAATATCCCAAGAAAAATTTTCGCACAACCTCAACTAACTCCGCTTTCACAAAACTCCAGCAATGTCTGAAAAACCCAGATCCAAACCCATCTGGACCTAGGTTGCTATTCACAGGTATTGAAAATAGAGCATCCTTAATTTCCTATTCTGTTGGAACCCTGCATATATCTTGATTTTCCACTTCCGATACCTCATGTTGAATAATATGCGAGATACTAGGAGCATTCGTACTGGACGTGCCTAAAGAAAATCCTCATAGTAGATCACAACTTCCTTATGAATTTCTTTCAGGGTTAATAGTGTTCGACCATCACTAAGATGCATCTCCTTAACTACATTGTGTTTCTTAGCCTGCAAAGCTGCAAAAAAAGATGAAGAAACCTCCCCATGTTCAATCCATGTCTGCTTGATTTTTTGAGAAATTCTGACTTCTTTTCCTTTTAGCCAGGCTGTTAGCTTAACTTGCAATGCCAAAACATCACTTTCAAAGTCCTCTGAATATTGCTCTGGTAAACTCCTTTCGTTGTCCTCAATCCTCTTCTCAAGCCTTTTAATATGGTCCCTTGTTCAGCCAAAACCTCTTTGTTCCATTGCCGAATTGCCACCTTCAGCCTTTTGAGCTTAGAAGCAAACTTCAAAAACCCCAATCCACTGTCATTCCGCTGCCAAACAGCTGCAACTAACCTCCAAAAATGATCATGTGAGGTCCACATTTGTTGGAATTTAAAAGAACTAGGACCATATCTTGTCGAACTTTCAACCAAACCAAGGAGCAAAGGAGAGTGATCAGATGACCTGCGAGCCAAATATTGAAGTGAACCTGTAGGGAATAAATCCAACCACTTGGTATTTCAAAGAGCTCTGTCCAGCTAAGCCCAACTTCTCGCCAACCCACTCTGGCCATTACTCCACGAAAGCTGATTTCCAAAGTAAGGCACTTCAATCAATCCTCCCGCATCAATAAAATTAGAGAAATCCACCATTGAACAAGGCAACCTAGGATGCCCACTCTTACGCTCGCCATCGTGCCTTATAATATTAAAGTCACCTATAAAGACCCACGGCAAGGCGAATACACCCATAGAGACCAACTTCGACCAAAGGGATCTTCTATCCAAGTATCTACATTTGGCATACACAACCGATACCACCATGGAAGAATTAATCAACAATGTTACGTGTTGACTAGAGGCAGGAAGCACACTAACATGTATATCATCCTACCATAAAATCTAAATTTTCTCATCATTGATTCCATCTGAGAAAGATGCATCAAACCAAAATAAATTTTGGCAATGTAAAAGGTCAGTATCACTTCTAAAATGTCCCGCCACCATAAGCACTTTTGGTTAATGAATTTTTAACAAAGATCAAAGTCTTTTTTTCAAGGTTTCAAGACCTTGAGCATTGCAAAACATAATTTTTCCAATCAAAAATTCAGTCGAGAGGGCCTGCTTGGAGCCCTTGGAGAACTACGCAAAAACCGACTTATAGGAGTCTCCTTTTTCTCAATTCCTGAATCTGAAGCACCATCTTTTTCTTTCCCCAAATGACTGAGTTGTTTGTATCCCTCTGAATCAAATAAAGATGTATGAATTGCCTCATTATATTCCACATCCCGTGTCTCTATCAACCCCGAACAAAGGCCAACATCAACACTTTACTAGGGAATCAAATCTTCGCCATACAGTCCCAACTCTTCTACTACCACAACGTCACTTGGAACCTCCATAACTGGGATCCCACTAGATTCACCCTCCACAAATCCACCATTTCCACACCTAACTACCTGTATCGGAATTTGGCCCTCATGCACCTCCAGATCATTCCCAGAGTTCATAACTAGATTTGACACTAAAATTTGAGACTCTGTTTCTATAACCAACTCCTTTAACTCCTCTCTCCACATCGACTTGTCAGTTTCCGCCTCAGGAGTCTTAACCTTTGTGTCATCAATCTATTCCTTTTGCACCACATCATCTGACTTTTTGGAATCCAAACACAACTGGATCTTTCCTTTTTCCCATCTAAACAAACCCCTTATAGGTCAACTAATTTTGTCCCTGCAACTTACATCCAATGCAGAAAGCCGGAAAAGTTTCATAGACTACTTCTTGGCAAATACTTGTTGGCTTCTTTGGAGTCCCAATCGAAATGATTGGATTGTCTTTTGCATAATATTCATCAGGACACAAACCCGAGCCCATCCGTGCGTGTAGCACAACGGGTAGCGTTATCTCTTCTCAAATATATTCCAGTCGGCACCGTAACAATCCTTAGCATGGCTTCGTGATAAAAATTTGGAGGAAGCCCCGGAAGCATGATCCAAACAAGTTCCATATCTGGTTCCACATCTTCAGAATAGTCAAGTGACCATTGAAATAGTTTGTACATAACACCATCAATGTCACAACTTTCCCTCGTCATGGCCTTTAGGAAATCCTCTTCGTTTGAAAATCTAACAAAAACATGCCTCGACCTCCTCATAGTAGAGACCACCGGTTGAGCCATTAGATCCCATCTCCCTTGAATAAAGCTCTTAATCTGATCCAAAGATGGTCACTGATGCAGGAACTTCATGACAATGGCAAAATGGAACGGCTCAGCAGACTTCTCTAATTCTTCTTTCGAAAACTGTACAAAAACCTCACCATCCACAACTTTAGGATGACAAAATTGGACAGCCACCTCAGGAATGGCCTGTGGTGTTTGAGACACGAGATCAGCAAAAGAATGTGGTCTCCCAGCCGATGTCAAGGGACCAGGGGGGACCCCAACGATTGCCATGGCAGAGCCTCAAAATCCAAACCATAGCAGAGCAAAAGTTCGGTGCTGGACACGTCACTTGCAATATTGTTACATAAATGGCTACCGTATAGGTCATCATTTATATGAAAATTACATAGGGATGAAAATAAGGTACACATTTTAATATGATGGAAATCAAATCTCTTGAAAATCTAAAAATTAGAAGGTAAAAAATCTATAAGTCTTTTATTAATTTTCAAGAATACTACAATGGAATGTGGATGGAAAGAAAGGCCGAGCTTTGAATCTACTTGCCAGTAGGGCTGTAATCAAGTCAAACAAAGCTGGTCTTTGGCTTGCTAAGCTTGGCTCGACTCAAAAAACTCGAGCTGAGCTCGATTCTAAGCTCAAGATTTTATTTAATGTTTATTCGAGCTCAGCTTGGTAAGTTAAACTCCCAACTCGAGTTCAACCTCGAACTTTGAGCTTGGCTCGAGTTTTTTATTTATTTATCTTTTAATAAGATTTAATAATTAATAAATTAGATAAATAAAAAATCTAATATTGAATTTGTGCAACTAACAAGTAGAACCTCTATTAAATTATAAGATTTTAAAAATTGAAAAATAATTAATATATAACTAGTTGATATTTATCCATAATAACAATATATTATATGCCAACATAAGTTATTAATACATACACATAATTTGATAGCATATATCTATTTCATATATGGTTCTCACATAATAGTATATGAAATTATTAAATCTTATCGGTTCACTATTGTACAAACTATAAAATATAGCTATGAAACATTTAATATATAGGCATAAGTGACTATGCATAAATAATTAGATTATATATAATATATTTACTTATAAAATTAGTGCTATGCTTATATTATTAGTAGCCCCCTCCTCGCTCCTGCCCCCACATGTGCAAGGGCATGCGGGGGTGGGGATTTCCACTCTTGGGGGGGTGGGGGGGCGGGATACCCTGTTCGGGTACTAGGGTGCAAGGGCGGACACTATCCCCCCCCCCATCGCATGAATGTGTCACGGGCCCCGAATTTAAGTAGTAAAATGAAAAAAATACAAAATTTATTAATAAAAATAACAAAAAGTAATTTACAATAACAGAAATTATTAATTATATACTACTAAATTGCAACTATTAACTAATAATCATAACTAAGCTATTAGTATATTACAATGATAATTAAGAGAAAACTACTACAAAATTACAAATTCATCTAAAAATATTACAAATTGTACTATTGTAGCAACATTACAAATTTACAATTAACTAAATTAACAAAAGAATAACATTTCATTCTGTAATGGAATTTGGGGTGGCCATGGCCCATGGTAGTACAAAAGTGAATTGTGCTGATTCCTATGAGACTGTGAGAATCGAGATCATAAAACCTAAAAAATTAATAATTTAAAAGGAAAACAAATTAGATGCATAAACATGAAACAAAAATTTAAAATGAAAACATATATTAGAAATGTAAAAATTATAAACATTAAAAATACTAATCAAGATGAGAGTAATCATTGGCTCATTGGGAAGTTAGGATTAGGATAGGATTTGGCATATGACATTCATATTATAAAAGCTAAAACAAATACAAGCAAAATAATTAGATACAATAAATTATATAAAATATAAATACTAAAAAACAATTAAGGAACAAATTGTGCAAACCAATGACGGATGACAATGGTGGGTCCAATACACATGAAGTCATATTGCAGCGAAGCTAGTCGTAGACGCCGTCTCATGTGTTGCTACAATAATTAAATTTGAACTTAATACCGATTAAATGAATATAAATAAATTAAAATAATAAAATGAAATTCACGATTACTAGACGATCCAGATCCAGATTGATCAACACCCTCATCCTCGTCAGATTCCTGAAAGTCAAGAACATCTGGAATTCTGCGTGCAAATCAATGCCTCCACAGTAGTAGCAGATAATGAACTACGAAATGGATCCAATATGCAACATCCGGTGCTAAAGGCCAACTCTGAGGATATGGTGCTAATAGGAATGGCTAAAATAATGTGGCTATCTCTCCAAGGTCCCGATAATTCATGGCATGACTCTTCCACCAAGCTAATATATCAAATTCTCATGCAAATGGTTGAACATCCACTTCCAAGTATCTATCTATCTCCGACTGAGTTTCTGTAGAATGACGAACTATGGGGTTGTGCTCCAACCTCTCACCCCAGTCCAACCTAGACTTTTTCTCAACCTCGGCTTATGGAGGAGGTGGGGGGTAGGTGTATGTGTCGAAATATTACCACCCCTGAAGACAATGAACTCATCAAACAATCTAACAAGGGCTTCCTTAACCCTTGTGGCAATAAGCTCCGCCCATGCATTCCCGTGCGCAATTCCCAATCCGTATACCATGCCAACAATATTAAATTGGAGGTCAAGAACAATAGCCATATATAACAAAATATTAGACCTACTGAAATCTCCCCAATACTTGTCATACTTCACCCTCATCATCAATGTCATCTCCCGCATCCTAATATGGTCACTCGTGCACATTTCATCAAATTCTTCTCTTACTCTACATATTTGTTAACAGAAATGAGGTAATGTAGGGTACAAAGAACCAAATAGTTTTGTTGTGACCACATAGAAAAGCCTCCAAATATCTACAAAAGTAGCAACCACCTCCCAATCATCATCAATAGGCTTCCCCAATCCCCATGCTCATCAAAATATCTAACATATTGAATGTCTTCATCACCCAATAATGTAAAGGCCGACTGATATTCTTGGGCTGCCTCCAGCATCAAGAAGGTTGAGTTCCATCTTATAGGAATATTAGTACAGAGTTCCTTGTTCGAGTTATCAAGATCTTTCAAACCATCAGTCACATGAATTAGATTTAGAATATGTGCAACACATCTGACACACAAACACTCATCACCCATGATTGTCTTATTTGCTTCTCTAAGATAGGACTTAAGATGTCCCAATTCGACATCTTTAGACGAGGCATTAGCAACTGTAACGGTCACCACTCGTGCCAACTCCTACTTCTTTATTGTGGCCTCCAATGCCCTCCTAATCGTCTTACCCTTGTGATCGAAAATTTGACAAAACTTTAAAAAAAATTTATGTAATGTCCAATCACAATAAACAAAATGCATAGTCAAAGACATATAATTAAAATTTTAGATTTATGCCCAAGAATCGTTGGTGAGGCAAACCATTTGACTCGCCAATTGGCCCCTGAACAACTCTTTCTTTTACATATACTATTTCTTTATATCCTTTGCCACCGTGTGGCGAGAAGGAAGATTCAACCTAAGTTCCAAGTACTTAGAATATGCTTTGAACCCTTTCCTCTCCACAAACTGAAAATGTAGCTCGTCCATGATGATCATATGAGCTAGGTGGTACCTACACTCCTCGAGATCATACTTAGTATACCCATTCAACGTTGCACCCCCACTACTCCCATCTGCCAATTTTTTTAAGTCTAATATCTAGTCTAGATTGACTATTCTCTTGTAAAAATTTTAATAATTTCTTGCATTGTTTTTCTAAGTGTACCTTTAATTGAGATGTACCATGTCTCTTATAGTGACATCCATACACTTTACCACAATAGTTACACTTAATTTGTGCGTTATTGGGGTTACCACCTTCTAATTTAGTAAAGTGGGTCCATACTATAGAAACAAGTTTCTTGCTTTATGGGGGCAAGGGGCAGGCTTAGCAGCTGCAGGGCAAGGGTCTGTAGGGATACGTGTTGGGGTAGGAGAGCTAGCACTACAATCTGACGGATTTTCCATCCCCAAAACTAACAAAAATTTGAAATGAAGCAACATCACACCAAATTTAAACAATTAAAACCATGCAACAATCACACAAGTTCATTAATTTTTAAAAGGTTGATGCGACAAAACCATGGATCCAATATCTGAATGTAAATACACCACTAGAATTTTGAGAGATAGTACATCAAGAATACTGAAATTACATTCTTTTAGCTAATGTCAATTAAATGATAGAACATGTCAATGCAGACCCCGAGACTCGTCATGCTATTAATTTAAGTTGTGAATGTGATATCTAATTGCTGATGTTTATAGCATTACTTATGTGGAAATTTGTGGTAACTTGCTTTAGGTGGGCACTTTAGAAGATTAAAATTTCATGTTAGTGCAACTGGGGGGATGTTATAACTACCATCTTTGGCTCATTGTTGTTGAAATCTTGTGAGCTAGTGGTTTAGCAGATGGCTTATGGCATTCATGGTCTAGGAAGTTGAAGAAAAATTAGTTGCTTTTTCCTTGGAAAACCTTGGAGATCTTTCGTTTTTTTTTTAAACAATTTCCTTAAGTGAAAAGCCTTAATGTAAATATAACACAAATTTGGGAAAAAAAAGGAAAGAGAATCCCGTTTTATTGTGATTATCCTTTAGAAACATTGCTACTCTTTAACATAATGAATGTACTCGGAGATGATTTGCCATTTTACAAAAATATTTAAATATGTAAATCCTAGATCTTTGTAAATAAAGAAATGATTTAACAAGTTAATTCTTGCTCTTGGACTTCACTGCATATTCTTTCTTCCTAGTCTCTCCTAAATGAGACTGTCGCTCTAAGAGAGACTCTAACTCTTATTGTCTCAACCTCATATACTCATTTCCGCACCGTGCAACTTCTAAATCATTGGTAATATTATTAATTTGTGAAGTCGATAAAGTTGAGAAGGATGAACATTTGCTTGAAACATCGTCCAAAACCTCTTGCATACAAGACTGCAGCCTGAGCACTTGCGTGAATATGTCTATGTCACTAGAAGAGGATTCTCCAAAAGCTGACTGCATCCGCATCATTCTTTCTTGCAATTTGAAAGAAAACACACAATAAGTAATGTTTTAAAAGAAATACAAATATAAAAATAAATTATTCACATGTTGCATAATTTATTTAACAAAATTAACACCGCTTACATAATTATCTACAACGACAAAATCCATCCACACACTACGCTTATTAGTGTGAGCAGTAGCATAGACATGAATAAGGAAAAATTTTTCAGGATCATCACGTTTCTAACAAAGTGACATTAGCAATTTTAAAAAGATAATGTTAGTACTTAAATAAAAAAAATATCAGAAAAATAAATAAATTCTATAATTTTTTAATTACCATTTTTTCTCCATGACGGTGGAATGACCTTAAACCGACATGATAGTGGATAGTCAATGCGGATCTATTCTGTGCATTTGTAGAACTTAAGTGCTACAAAATTAATTAAGAATATTAATTGTAATATATATACATGTAATATATAGAATGAATATATATGTAAATAATTAAAGGATATAAACTTATAATACCTTATAATCTGGAGATGCGAAAAGATCACAATACTTTCTCCAATCGTTTAACTTCATCTGCTGGAAAGTGGACTGCGCAGCCTCTTCCAATGTCTCAAACTTCTTGAAATAGTCATGAAATTGTCCTTTGTGACGTCGTAATAGTGTAGCCATCAACTCATTCACAGTTCTCAAATCCTCGCTACGGCCAAAGTTGAGGTCGAATTCATCCTAATAAGTGAATTAGGTCAAAAATATGATATACTAATCTAGGTGAAAAAATATACTTTCAAAGTAAACTCATCAGCACACGACTTCGAATGTGCTCCTTAATTTTATTTGGAACATCTCGCCATGTGCGCACATAAAATGGAGTATAAGTTTGGACTACTGTGCCAATATAAGAGGGAAGCGCTGTTGTACTATCATCCACTCCTTCAGTGGAATTATCAAGAATGGTGATCTTGAGTTTTTCATGCCTTATATTTTTCTCAAGAGAGATGCCACGATCGCGACGAATTGATGCATCAACTATATGATAATAATATAATTATAGTTATATAGTTATTGAGACAAAAATATTTATTATATATAATTATAGTTATATAGTTATTGAGACAAATATATTAATTATATAATTAATTATCAACGACATTTTCTTACTGGTAGGTGTCGACTGGTTATTGTTCTCTTACGTGTTAACTTGATCTTTAGGAGTGAATTCCTTAGGTGGGGAGTCCTCAATGGATTCGAGACTTGGACTTGGCAGAGAAGGCACATTTTTTCGTTGTCGTTTTGGCGACATCTTTGAAAATTATTAATTATATCAATAAAAATTAATTAGAAGAAATTATGAAAAGTATAATATCCTATAGTCACCTATATGAATAAAATATTTAATACTTTTATTATTCATCTTCGGATGTATTTTTCATGCTTATTTCAGAATCTCCTTCAGTAACATTTTTGTCATCATCATGAACCCTTGTTCATCCTCCTTATCCACTTACTCCCCAGATTTTGATTTATCTTCTTCTTTCTCACTTACTTGAATTGAATGATCATTTAATACGGACGGGGTCGAGATGGATGGGTGGGACGTTATCTCTACACAAGGGGAGCAACTCGAGTGCACCGAGGTCAACAAACAAGTTAATACCCTCTCCATCTTCCTGATACGCCTTTACAATCGGAGTGTCATCTTCATCTCCACTATTCTCATAATTTGCACCCGTTCCTGCTTCATATATATTTCGAGGGATAAATTTTTGTACGACTCGCCAAGTTATCTCTCCACTATCTTCATCAATGTTTTTTATTGGATCAATCAAGTAATAGATTTAGGTAGCTTGACAAGCCAATATGAACGAATCATCTTCGTACCATTTAGATGCAATATTGACATTCGTAAAGTGATTATCCCTATGTATCGAAACCTGACCACTGCCTAGATCCCACCAATCACATTTAAAGACATATGTTACAGACTCACCCAAATATTTCAATCCGATAATATCAGTATGACATCATAATAGTCAATATCATCTATTCCATGACTTCCCTAGACCAATACACCACAGTCTTGAGTCTTTCTATTACATTCACGGTCTAGAGTATGGAATCTATAACCTTGAACTGTGCTTGTGGTGTATCGAAGTACTCTATTTCAGGGACCACGGGTCCATGCATACAATTAAGGAGAAACAGATTCAGGATCACGAGCATTTATTCCAAAATCTAACAATGGAAATAGTATATATTTATTAAAAGTTACCCAGAGTTAAAAGTTTCAAAATATAACATATATATAATTTTAGTTCTTACACGTTATTCGAACCATCCGAAAAATTCTTCCTCGTGTCTTCCCTCTATATTCACTACGCCTTACGTCCTAAGTTTGTCTATGTGCTCACTGTATATAAGTGCAAAAAAATATTATTTTGAGCACAAAAATTATAATTAAACTTGAAGAAACTAGAATTATTCGAAGCATGCAACGACATATGTGAAATAGTCATCAATCTCTAAGCAATTATTTAGCACATACCACTGAATTTTACCCAACTCTCCATCAATTAAATCGTAACCTGTTTGTGCACCCAAGGGTCTTACATTCTGGAAAAATACTGATAGCTCACGAGGAGGTGGAGTAGCAAGATCAGCATTTCGCTCTTGACGATTAAATCATGTCTCAACACCAAGAAGATATAGAGAGCAAAATGTTAACCATTCATTGTGTATATAGGCCTCTGCTATTCAACCCTTAGCTCTAGCTTTATTCCTAACAGTGCACTTCAGTCGACCCAAATATCATTCAATTGGATACATCCAATGGAACTGCACCAGTCCATCCAACAATACCTCTCGGGGTAAATGTATTGCTAAATGGACTATGACATCAAAAAATGATGGTGGAAAGATCTGTTTGAATTTATATAGTATAGTAGCAATGTCTTCTTTCAGTTTTTGCAACATATCTCGATTTACTACCTGAGCGCACTAATCCTTAAAAAATATATAGAGTTCAGATATGGTGACACGTACATTAGATGTCAACTTCCCATGAATTCCCATTGGCAATAACTTCTGCAAAAATACGTGATAGTCATGACTTTTTAATCCACTAATTTTCCAGTCATTAGGGCTCACACATCTACCGATATTTGAAGCATAACCATCTGGAAACTTCACACCTTGCAACCATTTGGAGAAGTCCATCATCTCCTCCCTCGTCATCGTAAAACATGCATGCGGCATGACCACCCAGTTGCCTTCCACCCGCAAATGTAGATTATATTTAATTCTCATTCGCTCAAGATTTTTTCTCGTCTTGATCATGTCCTTCATCTTTTTGTTAATGCTCATCAATGTAACCAGCTTATTACCACATATATTCTTCTCTATGTGCATTACATCTAAATTATGTCGCAACATGCAGGATGACCAATCTGACAAGTCTAAAAAAATATTGTGCTTTGTCCAATTCAATTCTGTTGTGCTTCATTTTCTCTTGTTCTTTCTCCGACCTTTGTCAAAATTGTTCTGTCTAACATGTACCAATTGTTCCACTATCTCTTCTCCAGACAACCCATTTGGTGCAATTTTGTCCTCTACGCTCCCATCAAATTTAGCACATTCTCATTTCCATGCATGATTTGCTGGTAAATAACGTCGATAACCCATGAAACACAACTTCTGAGAATATTTTAATCACTCACTAACTGTTTCTTTATTACATGTCGGATACGCTAACTTCCATTTAGTACTCTAGTCGAAAAGATTCCCATATGCTGAAAAGTCATTTATCATCCATATTATTGCAACATACATCTAATAAGATGTCGGCATGGATGGATCATAAGTTCTGACGCCTGTTTCCTATAACTCTTACAGGACTTCAATTAACGGCTGCATAAATACGTCAATGTCATTCCCAAGTGATCTTGAGCCGGGATAAGTAAGGTTAACAAAAATTTGGGCACCTTCATGCACCTCCATGGTGGAAGATTGTACAGAATCAGCACTACGGGGCCAAGTGCTATAACTTGTACTCATATTTCTAAAAGGGTTGAATCCATCGGTTGTGAGTCTCAATGCCAAGTTCTAAGCTTTTATCCCAAATTCTGGGTGTTGATTATCGAAAGATTGTCACGCAAGTGAGTCAGCTGGGTGCCTCATATATGCGTCATCCTTAACTCTTTTCTCCTAATGCCACCTCACATCGTGTGCTGTTTTCTTACACATATATAGTCTTTGCAACCTAGGTCTCAAGGGAAAATATCGCAACACTTTAACTGGCACGGTTTTCTTACCCTTCCACCTCGACTCTCCACATATAGAACATGCTTATTTCTCCTCGTTCTCCTTCCAAAACAAAACATAATATTTTTACATGCATGTATGGACTTGTACTCAAACCCTAATCCCTTTCTCAACTATTCGCTTCGTGAAAATTCTTCGACAATGCAGACCCTTAGGAAAACACCTCGTTAAATAAGTCCAATAGCATGTTTATTGCTTTTGTCGACATCCCACACAATGATTTAATGTGAAGCAACTGCACAATAAACAAAATTTTGGAATGTTTTGTACAGCCTGGATAAATCTCGTGCGTTGCATCTTCCCATATTGCAGCGAAGTTTTCAGAATAAGTCCCTTGGCCACATGAGGCAATGTTGTCAACCTCATCCATAAACATCCTAGCTCCAATGTTACCCAACTTCTCCTCCATTTCATCCTACTCATATTCATCACCTATGTGCCGCAAATAATTCGGATGACCGAACAATACATCTGCTGACTGTTCATATGACTCACCATGCAGTACCCATCAGGTATACCCTAGATCCATACCGTTCACAAATATATGACTTTCAACTTCATCCAACCCTATCGCACACAAATTTTTGCACTCTCGACATGGACACTTAATGTAACCATGACTATCAGCAGAGGCCCAAGCAAAATCAATGAAAGTTCTTACTCCACATGCATAGGGTATGTAATCATTTCCAAGTCTATCGCCTAGATGCATCCAACTTTTGTCCATTTCTAAAAATATCTATCTATTAGTAATACGTACATAGAAAATTCACATGCATGTCATACTCCAATTCTCATTGTTTTTTTATAAGGTAGTTGGTCCTATCTTATTCGAGATTTTATTATCCATATTGCACAAATTTCATCCCATAATTCTCCTAGTATACATGTTCACATAGAAGGATTGTGACCCTACGAACATTATACCCGAAGAACAGTAGATGAAGGGACCAAAATTTCATATTTAAAGTGGAAAGTCGGAGTAACAAAAATATGCAATACAAATAATTCCATACGAGGATGGAATCAATCATTGAGCAAGATTAGAGTTTCGGGCAAAAACCCGAGAAGAACTTCGCATTTTAATAAATTTCTTTTTCTTATACCTTTTTTTACCTTCATTCACCTCAGATTCTGTGAGATAATCTTTATCCTGTGAAAAAATCTCTGGATGATGTTCCGGTTCTGGTTCTGAAGAAATATTTTCCTCTATCAGGATGTCTTCATCAACTTCCTCATCAGATTGCTCTTCCACCACTGCAGGCTGATTCTGCATAATTATTGGAACATTCACGTTCGTAGTCCGGACCTCAAACAAATTATTATTCTTGTCCATAGAATGCTCCACTTCACACACACCTGTAACATTCCCAACACAACCTGAGTCAACAATATTAAAGCCATTTCCTTTTTAGCCTCCGTTTCAGCATATGTCACCAACTGCACCACATGGTCTGTCACTGGAGGAATTAATTTAGTACTCTGCATCGAAGGATCGTCTTTCTCAGATACCAACTGCACCACATGGTCTACCAACTGCACCGAATTATCTTCATTCTCAGAAAGCAACTGCACCACTTGATCTGCCGATGGAGGGATTAGTTCAGTCATCTTTTCCACCCCAGCCTCCTCTGTTTCCCTTTCAATCCCCATAATATTTTCTACAATAGCAATATTTTACATAGCACCAGGAGGGGTAACGTCAGCATTATCAGAAATCCCCTGCTCTTCTACCAAATTTTTGGTCTCCGATTAGCCTTTTCTACCAACTCTATTTCTCCCATTCTTGCTAGCTTTTCCAAGATTGCACGTCCGTGAGTTATGACCTTGCATATTACAAAAAGAACAATATGCAAGGAGCATTTCGTAGACGATCTCTTGCTTCAACTCGAGGCCAACCTTGGTGCCCCAATCCAAAAATGAGTCAGGGGGTTTTGCAGCATCAACTTCCACACATAATCTTGCTCCATCCGTTCTCATAGCGCAACGAGTCGGATTATCACGGCGAATAAACGTTCCAATGGGAGCCATAAGGATATTCAAGAAAGCTTCTTGATAAAAATTTGGAGGGAGACCTGGCAAAGAAACCCATTCTGGAACCCTTGAAGGCTCTTCATGCTAATTAAAATTTGGTGACCATCTTAATGCACGATAGAAGATCCCATTAATCTCACAGACTTCCCGAGACAAAGCCTTGGTGAAGTCGGCTTCATTAGCCATACGTTCAAAAACATTGCACGGTCTCCTCATTGAAGATACAATTGGAATGGCCTTAAGCCCCCACTGACTGTGAATGAACACACGCACAACATCCAAGGACGGGCGATTCTTCAGAAACTTGAGCACAACAAAATAGCGAAATGGTTCTGCTGAACGTGCGATCTGCTTTTTTGAAAACTGAAAATAAACCTCTCCCTCCACCATCTTCAGAAGTCTAGGTTTAAGCACCATCTCAGGTATGGGTTGAGGGACTGCAGCCACCAGGTCAGCAAAGGAAGGCCGATCGGTGTCACCATCTGCGGCTGCCATGCAGCCTCACTTGAAGGCCAAGAAACTTGCGGCAGGAAAGAACCCTATTCCGTAGAGAGAATAAGGAGAGAAATGGAAAGAAAAAATTATTTTTAAGTTTTAGTTTTGGCTTGTAAATCAGTAGTACATAAAGTTCATCAAAAGAATGATAAATACGAACTGCATGAAATGCAGAAAAATGTGCATGTGTCTCCCATCCAGATTCTTCAACTTTTTCTTTTAGAAAAACCCTGATGCTTCATTTCATACTTCGTTCCTTACAAAAATCATAACATTTCATTATTTATGCCATCATTAATATACGTTTGGTAGCAACATGGTTCCCCATATGCACCATGAAGAGTTGGTAGAAAAGGCCTATCGGAGACAAAAAACCTGGTATAAGAGCAGGCGATTTCTGATAATGCTGACGTTACCCCTCCTGGTGCTATGTAAAATACTGCTGTTGTAGAAAATATTATGGGGATGGAAAGGGAAACAGAGGAGGCTGGGGTGGAAAAGATGACTGAACTAATCCCTCCGTCGGCAGATCTGGTGGTGCAGTTGGTTTCTGAGATGGAAGATAATTCGGTGCAGTTGGTAGACCATGTGGTGCAGTTGGTATTTGAGAAAGATGATCCTTCGATGCAGAGTACTGAATTAATTCAACAAGTGACAGACCATGTGGTGCAGTTGGTGATATATGCTGAAACGGTGGCTAAAAAGGAAATGGATTTTGTGACGCCCCGACTCCCACGTATTGGGACGCGAGAATCATGACATCGGGATGATGACAACATGGGTCATGCATCCCAACGAAATGTGCCTAAGTGTGTGCAACATGCAAAAGTGCACAACAAAAGTCGCAGCTGATAATATAATAAGTCAACTAAGTACCAGAAATTTAAATACGAGTGTCCAAAATAATTTACCTTTAAAAAGTTATACAGTCATCCCAAATATATTACAAAAGATAAATACAAGTATCCAGCTCGCACTTCCAACGGAGCCAAAGCCTAAGGCTCGTCATCCTCATCTGCAACAAAATCTGCGATACCATAAAACGGTACTGCAGGTAAGTAAAAATCCAAATAACCCTCGAGATAAAAACGCATTAAAGCAACCAACTAACAGATCCCAAAACCTCATTTTCCCCGAAAACAAGTACTTTTCCAATACACGCTAAAAATCTCATGTTTAGCCAAAACATATAATCCAACATTTTCCCAGAAAATGATTTACACAAAACTCAACAATTTATCGGACACTGTAGGCGAGAATCACAGGCGGGACTCTACCACCATCCCTGCTTACCACCATCCCTACAGTTCCTTTCCACACAATGAATACAAATCATAGCACTGTAGGCGGGAATCACAGGCGGAACTCTACCACCATCCCTGCTTACCACCATCCCTACCGCATGCACCGTAGGCGGGAATCACAGGCGGGACACAACCACCATCCCTACCGCATGCACCGTTGGCGAGAATCGCAAGCGGGACTCTACCACCATCCCTGCTTACCACCATCGCTACAGTCTCTTTCCCTTTTTCTCAAACCAGTCAATCTAAACATTTCAAACATACTCAAAATCATTTCTCACATGAAAACCCAGTTTTCAAATAAACACGTGAACATGCATGCAATCATGTGAAAACCCAGTTTTCAGTTACAAACATGAACATGCGTGTAAATGAAATGAACACAGCACGACAACAATAACCAACAACCAACAATATCAACACAATCCAATCACACAAACAACTTTATTCTCCAATCCATCCAACCCCCATACTCCTCGGACTCAGTCCGGCAAAACAAATCAATAATTTAATACAGTGTAATGAGTTAGTGTAAAAATACATTTAAATTACAGGAGTTCTTTGGAAAATACTTACAGTGCTATATAATAATTTTCGGAAGATCACGGAGGTACAAGAAGTGACAATGCAGTTGCAGAACAGTGCCAAATGCACTGTGGCCTTGGGTCTCAAAGTCCCACTTTTGAATGGGTGTAAACGAAGACCCGAGATTGATATAGTAGGGCCTAGGGATGTCGGTGAAGCTAGTGGTGGTGGTGGTTGGCCGTGGGTGTCGGCGCAATATGTGGTTGAAGACCAAAAATACCCAAATCTGAAATGGGGTTGGAAGTGCTTCACCGGTGATGGATCAGAGCTGGGGTCCATTGGGTTGCTAGGAGGTCGAGGATGAAGTGGTGAAGAAATGGTGGGCGGTGGTGGCGAGATGGCGGCGCAATGGATGCCGCGGCTTTGAGTAGCTCGTGGGGGCTATCGACGGTGATGGAGGAGCTGGAAATGGAGGGGTCGGGTCGCCGGCCGGTGGGGGAGCTGATGGGAGGGGTGGTGTTGGTCACCGGCGGCTCACGGTGGCGGGCTGGGGGAGAGGGGCGAGGCACGGGAAGAGAGAGGGGGAGACGTCGTGCGGGAAGCAGAGGGGAAGAAAGAAAAAAGAAAAAGAAGAGAAAAGAAAAAGGAAGAAAAGAGAAAGAGGAAAAGAAAAAGTGAGGGAAAGAAATGAGGTCCAATCCTCACATCTTGGGTCACAAAAATGATCCAACGGAAATGATTTTAAAGCCATAAGTAAAATAAAATAATTCAAACATAATGATTAAAATGAAAATAAATAATTAAATCCAACAATAAGTTAATTAAATATGAAAATAATTTAAATGTATAACAATAAATAATATTAAGAAAGCACTTCAAAATAATTTTCACAAAATTAAAATTCATAAACTAAACCAACTAAAAATCCAATAATTTTAAAACAAGGGAATAAATTTCTGAATAATTAAAAATAATCTCCCATTAAAAATGCACTAAAATAAAGGGGTGTTACATCCTTCCCCCCTTAAAATAAGATTTCGTCCTCGAAATTTGTAGAGCCAAACATCACGTTAAAGCAGGATACAAGATACAACCCAAAACACGCTTGAAAAGACCGTACCAACAACTCCCAACAAGCATGAGTAATCCACTCCCAAGTCTACTCGTATAGGTGATTCCATTATGCTCGCATTAGTCTCCCAATGACACATCACGTCTATTACTCCTAGGGCGGCCAAGTAATCCAAAATCTCCATTTCCACAAAAACATTAATACAACACTCAGCAAAACCCAATGATTATTATCTTCCCACAATAAACTGCTAACCTCAATCAGCTCCTATGCTATAACTTCCAAATCTTCCTTGAATTCTACAAGTTGGTAATCTCTTAGTCACTTCCAAAGTTAAACATCAACAAGTATTTCCATCATCCAGACCTATTCCCTCAAAATCAACATGAATTAAATCTTAAATCCGCACCACCAAAAGTTCAATCTCTAATTACAAGTATCATATCAAATTTTCAAACACTACTAATTCCTTAAGATCAACACAAGGTTTGAATACTTAATTATATCACAAAATAACACCATCAAGTACAAGGTAGTCCAACACCTACTAACCAGAAACTCTTACAACATTTGGTAGAAAAATTCTTGAACTCCCAAAAACCATGAAATATTACACACTTTCCTCAAAATCACCAAGAATTCCTTTCTGAATCTGCACCAACTATTACCCTTAAATCTGACATGGATCAATCCTAAAACCTGCCACTAAAACCTCGAACTAATAAAAATCATTATCCAAACTAGACCAACACCTTCAATTCTCAAAGAAATAATCCCCTTAAAAATCCCTATATCAATAACTCAATTTCGATCAACCCCATTAATGGCCACAGATTAATCAATCTCCGAAATAAATCAAGCTAACACACCAAGCCTACAGAATTAAAATTCCAATCTCATTATAAATCAGTCCTTCAAATTGCAAATCTAAAACCTTAAAATATATAAGAATCAATTTCTGAAATCTGTAAGATTGATGAACGTATGTCCAATAATAAAACAATTGACTCCTGTAGCTTTCAAAATCTAAAACATTAAATGAAAACAAATCATTTCCTAAAGTTTGCAAAACCATAAACCGTTGGTGAAATTCTCGTAAATCTACCCTTAAAAAAGTTTGTTGAACTTACAAGCTCCTATTCTAAAGCCTCATGTCAAATCTCCACGAAATCTAAAACCTCAATTATCCTACTCCCCAAAGCGATCACCCAAACCAAACCATTCCCTTCATGCCTCATGATTATAAAAGCAAACCAAGTCGATAAAAGTTCAAGCCTACTACACTAAATATTTATACCTAACAAGGGTATTCTCGGTCGTACCATCTTCCTACCATAGCGTAACCCTTAACCCCCACATTCAACTTAAAACAAATTAAAATAGAACTACAGCAAAATAGATTTAAAATACAGGAAGATAACTTGAAATAAAATAGAATAAAACCAACAAAATATAAAAACATACAATTAATTAAAACCATTAAAATAACTTGCTTCAAACAAAATAATTTCAAATCACAACTTTAAAACTTTCTGGTACTACACCTACAGGAAATATGGTTTTACCTAGAGTCGAACTGCTCTGATACCACCTGTGACGCCCCGAGAATCGTGACGTCGGGATGATGACAACATGGGTCACGCATCCCAACGAAATATGCCCAAGTGTGTGCAACATGTAAAAGTGCACAACAAAAGTCGCAGCAGATAATATAATAAGTCAACTAAGTACCAGAAATTTAAATACAAGTATCCAAAATAATTTACCTTTAAAAAGTTATACAGTCATCCCAAATATATTACAAAAGATAAATACATAAAAGAGTAGGATAATAAATCTCGATACACAAGAGCAATCCCAGATCGCTCTTCCAACGGAGCCAAAGCCTAAGGCTCGTCATCCTCATATGCATCAAAATCTACGATACCATAAAACGATACCGCATGTAAGTAAAAATCCAAACAACCCTCGAGATAAAAACGCATTAAAGCAACCAACTAACAGATCCCAAAATCTCATTTTCCCCGAAAATGAGTACTTTTCCAACACACGCTAAAAATCTCATTTTTAGCCAAAACATATAATCCAACATTTTCCCAGAAAATGATTTACACAAAACTCAACAATTTATTGGACACTGTAGGCGGGAATCACAGGCAGGACTCTACCACCATCCCTGCTTAGCACCATCCCTACCACATGCACCGTAGGAGGGAATCACAGGCGGGACACAACCACCATCCCTGCTTACCACCATTCCTACCGCGTGCACCGTAGGCGGGAATCACAGGCGGGACTCTACCACCATCCCTGCAGCTCCTTTCCACACAATGAATACATATCAGAGCACTATAGGCGAGAATCACAGGCGAGACTCTACCACCATCCCTGTTTACCACCATCTCTACCGCATGCACCATAGGAGGGAATCACAGGCGGGACACAACCACCATCCCTACCGCGTGCACCGTTGGCGGGAATCACAGGCGGGACTCTACCACCATCCCTACAGTCTCTTTCCCTTTTTCTCAAACCAGTCAATCCAAACATTTCAAACATACTCAAAATCATTTCTCACATAAAAACCCAGTTTTCAAATAAACACGTGAACATGCATGCAATCATGTGAAAACCCAGTTTTCTGTTACAAACATGAACATGCATGTAAATGAAATGAACACAGCACGACAACAATAACCAACAACCAACAATATCAACACAATCCAATCACACAAACAACTTTATTCTCCAATCCATCCAACCCCCGTACTCCTCAGACTCAGTCTGGCAAAACCAATCAGTAATTCAATACAGTGTAATGAGTTAGTGCAAAAATATATTTAAATCACAAGAGTTCTTTGAAAAATACTTACAGTGCTTTATAGTAATTTTCGGAGGATCACAGAGGTGCAAGAAGTGACAATGCAGCTGTAGAATAGTGCCAAATGCACTGTGGCCGTGGGTCTCAAAGTTTCACTTTTGAACGGGTGTAAACGAAGACCCGAGATTGATATGATAGGGCCTAGGGATGTCGGTGAAGCTAGTGGTGGTGGTGGTTGGCCGTGGGTGGCGGTGCAATGGGTGGTTGAAGATCAAAAATACCCAAATCGGAAATGGGGTTGGGAGTGCTTCACCGGTGACGGATCGGAGATGGGGTTGAGTCCATTGTGTTGCTAGTAGGTCGAGGATGAAGTGGTGAAGAAATGGTGGCCGGTGGTGGCGCGACGGCGGTGCAGCGGCGCAATGGATGCCGCGGCTTGTAGTAGCTCGTGAGGGCTATCGGCGGCAATGGAGGAGCTGGAAATGGAGGGGTGGGGGAGCTGATGGGAGGGGCAGTGTTGGTCATCGGCGGCTCACGGCAGCGGGCTGGGGGAGAGGGGCGACGCACAGGAAGAGAGAGGGAGAGACGTCATGCGGGAAGCAGAGGGGAAGAAAGAAAAAAGAAAAAGAAGGGAAAAGAAAAAGGAAGAAAAGAGCAATAGGAAAAGAAAAAGTGAGGGAAAGAAATGAGGTCCAATCCTCACATATTGGGTCACAAAAGTGATCCAACGGAAATGATTTTAAAATCATAACTAAAATAAAATAATTCAAACATAATGATTAAAATGAAAATAAATAATTAAACCCAACAATAAGTTAATTAAATATGAAAAGAATTTAAATGCATAACAATAAATAATATTAAGAAAGCACTTCAAAATAATTTTCACAAAATTAAAATTCATAAAATAAACCAACTAAAAATCCAATAATTTTAAAACAAGGGAATAAATTTCTGAATAATTAAAAATAATCTCCCATTAAAAATTCACTAAAATACTGGGTGTTACAGCTTTAATGTTGTTGACTTAGGTTGTGTTGGGAATGTTACGGGTGTGTGTCGAGTGGATCATTCTATGGACAAGAATAATAATTTGCTGGAGGTCCGGACTACGGATGTGAATGTTCCGAAAATTATGCAGAATCAGCCTGCAGTGGTGGAAGAGGAATTTGATGAGGAAGTTGATGAAGACATCCTGATAGAGGAAAATATTTTTTCTGAACTGGAACCGGAACATCATCTAGAGATTTTTTCACAGGATAAAGATTATCTCACAGAATCTGAGGTGAATGAAGGTAAAAAAAGGTATAAGTAAAAGAAGTTTATTAAAATGCGAAGTTCTTCTTGGGTTATTGCCCGAAACTCTAATCTTGCTCAATGATTGATTCCATCCTCGTATGGAATATTTGAGGGGTTGGGACCTCTAAAAGTAGATTAAAGAAGTTCGTTGGAAGAAACAATCTGAAAATTGTTGCTATATTAGAACCTTTTCAAACTTTAGAGGGTGCTCGTAAATTGGCAAGATGTCTTAAGTTTGATAAAGTTATTTCTAATGAGGTGCTCGTAAATCTTCCTAGCTTTTCCAAGATTGCACATCCGTGAGTTATGACCTTGCATATTACAAGAAGAACAATATGCAAGGAGCGTTTCGTAGACGATCTCTTGCTTTCGACTCGAGACCAACCTTGGTGCCCCAATCCAAAAATGAGTCAGGGGGGTTTTGCAGCATCAACTTCCACACATAATCTTGCTCCATCCGTTCTCGTAGCACAACGAGTCGGATTATCACGACGAATAAATGTTCCAATGGGAGCCATAAGGACATTCAAGAAAGCTTCTTGATAAGAATTTGGAGGGAGACCCAGCAAAGAAACCCATTCTGAAACCCTTGAAGGCTCTTCATGCTCATTAAAATCTGGTGACCATTTGAATGCACGATAGAAGATCCCATTAATCTCACAGACTACCCGAGACAAAGCCTTGGTGAAGTCGGCTTCATTAGCCATACGTTCAAAAACATTGCGCGGTCTCCTCATTGAAGATACAATTGGACTGGCTGTAAGCCCCCACTGACTATGAATGAACACATGCACAAAATCCAAGGAAGGGCGATTCTTCAGAAACTTGAGCACATTAGAATAGCGAAATGGTTCCGCTGAACTTGTGATCTCCTTTTTTGAAAATCGAAAATAAACCTCTCCTTCCACCATCTTCAGAAGTCTAGGTGTAAGCACCATCTCAGGTATGGGTTGAGGGACTGCAGCCACCAGGTCGGCAAAGGAAGGCCGATCGGTGACACCATCTGCGGCTGCCTTGCAGCCTCACTTGAAGGCCAAGAAACTTGCGGTAGGAAGGAACCTTATTCCGTAGAGATAATAAGGGTAGAAATGGAAAGAAAAAATTATTTTTAAGTTTTAGTTTTGGCTTGTAAATCAATAGTAAATAAAGTACATCAAAAGAATGATAAATACGAACTGCATGAAATGCAGAAAAATGTGCATGTGTCTCCCATCCAGATTCCTCAACTTTTTCTTTTAGAAAAACCTTGATACTTCATTTCATACTTCATTCCTTTCAAAAATCATAACATTTCATTATTTATTAATGCCATCATTAATATACGTTTGGTAGCAACATTGTTCCCCATATGCACCATGAGCACTTGCTGGTGACCTTAGTAGAACTCATGTTGGCACCACGTCATTGTCTGCAAACATCATTCTTAATGCATTGATAATATAACATAACATCATCATAACATATATACCCACCAGTATTAGGTCTCATAACATATGACTTCACTCTGGCATTCTTTGAAGAGAACCCATTTGAAGCCCGTTGACTGTTCTTCGTCAACCTAGGGGTTACCACTGCATTCTTACTCACTCCAGAGTGCACATAGGAGTTCCACTAGAATAATTCCCCATCCTATCCTTTGGGATCATGAAAAAACTCATTTTCATGTTATGCTTAAAAAATGTGTTTCATGACGTGTACATATTAGCAAGCTTTTCAAGTAAAAATGATATTTCTAGGTGCATTATGCTAAAATGGTAGAAATATCACTTGTCATGTAAATATACACTCAATATAAGTTATATCCAAATATTTTATGCTTAAAGTGATAATGGAAACATGAATGAGAAATTTATCTATAATTCATAAATAATCATTCAAGGTGTAAGTTTAGAGGCCAACTTACAAACTTCTGGAGTAACTGAAAAATAATGTTGTAGCTGCGTAATTCAAGTGGGTACTAAGTTAGGATTAATACTTCTATGGGTGGGATCCAAAATCAAAAGCTTCAAAAATAGATATTTACAAAAATACCCCTAGACTTGAAAAAATTACCGTTAAGGTCCTAAATTTTTACTAATTGCATACAAACTCCAAATTTGATAAATATTCATGGACTTCATAGTTTTCACATTCTAAAACCATCTATGCCCTTGTATTTTTAAAAATAAAAGTGAAACTTGCGCAAATGGTCCCAACCCGTGGCATGTACTTTAGTTGATGCCTAAGTGTATTTTTAACTATTGGACCCAATGGTTGGATGCATAAGATTTTATTTAATCACAAATGATCACTAACCTCTTTAATGACATAATGAAGACTAATTATAGGATAATAGAGTTCATCCCAACACTTAATCATGGCTAAGATATCCTTAATCTCTACTTCATTCAAACTGATTCATACTTGATGATCAAAACATATAGATTCAAAGCCTACCATGGCATGCTTCTAACCACAATTTAAACCTTCCATAATCATGTTAATACAATAATGAATCATATCAAATCATGCTTAAGACATGCCATAGCTAAATTCTCACTTAAAAACACTTAAATTAATCAAAGCATCTCTTAATTGATCTGGTTTTGATTTAAGCATGATAACCTTCCCAAAACTCACCCAAATTTCATACCGACACATGGAAACAAGCTTGATATGCTAACTAAGATCAAAAGCAAGAAAACTTTCAAATTTTGTGGTCTTCCAAGCACTCAAGAGAGCCTTACAAAAGAACAGTCAAGAACTCACTCGGTTTCACTCTTTTGATATCTAAGAGGGGAAGTGCTCTTCAAGGCTCAAGAGGAAGCTTAGAGCTGAGGTGTGGAGGAAATGAGTGGAGAGGGGGACTTTTATAGGCAGCCAAAGGGGAGGAGACGTTGGCTTGGTTCAAGGAGTTTGATGGAATATGGTGTGTGAATTTGAATTTTCTAGATTTGCTTCCATCACTTTGTGTCACTTGTAAAGAAAGAAATAGTGCCCTAAACTACCATGATTTCACTCCTATGGTTGCTACATTACTCCTATGGGGGCTGGGCAAGTCGTGGGGCAGAGGAGAGGGGTGAAAATCATCAAAACCACCCAAGGGGTCTGACGGGTTCAACTGGATTTCCTTTGGTAGATTTTAATCATTGTCTTGACTAATCCCTTTGAACCATCATCATGGCTGATTTGTGTAGGAGCAAGGTCACTTTCTGAAGACCTTTTCTGGTGCTAGAGGGTGGAGAGTTGGCGGCCAAGTGATCATGAAGGTATAGCCCGAAATAAGGTGATGAGGTGGAGTTGTCCTGCTGAAATTTTCAGACTGCCTTCTATAGTTTGTGTCCTTTTGAGCAAGGGGAATAGTGTCCTGAAACCACCATGCTTTCTTCCTTATTGTGGCTACAATGATTCTACAGTGGTGGCTAGGTTGTGGGGTATGGTTTGGTTGACCAAAAAGTCATGAAATTCCCCTTGCAACCAGTGGGTTCACATGGCTTCAATTTGGCAAATTTTTGTTGAGTTTCGGTTTTGGATAGTTTTTTTTTTTTTTTGGGGGGGGGGGGGAACGGAGTTACGATTAGTGTTATTTTTATGTGATTTTTATCACTATTTTATTTATGAAAAGTGTCATTTTTCCTTCAATACTATGGATTTTATTTTATTTCTAGATATTTTTATTCATTTTTTTGGATTTGAAGGAATGAGAAGATGTGAAAAATGTGAGTATTTTAGTACAATAGAAGAGACTACGGATCCAGACTGATGAGAGGCAACGAGATCTGAAGAGAGCCGAGGAGATTTGGGGGAGAAGGCTTGTCCTGTGGGTAGCAAAGAGATTTCTCCTGTAGGTAGCAAAGAGATTTCTCTCGCCCAAGGTTAGAAGGCTTACCTCTCGACAGGTGATGAGGTTCACGACCAAAGGGCGTGAAGACAAGGCAATAAGGTTCTCGGTGGTTAGATTGTGCGACTAGTCTAACTGACCAACTTAAAAGTCCACCTAAACGACATCGTGAGCAACAACTAGAAAAGACAAGTGGAGTCTTTAATCCCGGTCGGGAGTCTTTCTACTCGGTCAATGAGGAGAAGGCCGTGTGGTTTTTGTGACCTCCATGCCCATTCATTTGTGACCTCCACGCTAGTTATATTCAGTGCACACGGCATCTACTCGGCGGGATAATTCATCCCGACTAGGATCAATTTGCTGCTAACCACCAAATTCGAGTTTCGCAATCAATTTGTTGGCGACCAAATCCTCCCAAACTTCATAATTCAAGCTGCATAGCACTGAATCTTCCATTTTAGATAATTCCATTAATCTTATGTGAATTTTGTAGTAAGTGCTAAGATTAAGGCTAACCTTATCATCAACCCTAATGTAATTAATAACCCAAAATGATAAGCCTAATCTAAAATGTTTAAGGGGTGATCTAGTGGGTGTTACATTATACAAACCCAACTCACTTAATATCCTTGTTGAGGGTTAGACCTAGGAATTGGACTAAATTAAAGCTTATATAAAGCTGAAGTCCAATTCAAAGAAAAACCCCACCCGAAATCCTATAGCATGAAACAATAGCCGTTGGTGTCGCTATTTTGGCCACTATACTTGCCGATTAGACATTGTTTCCTGCTGATTTGGACGAGGGGACACAGGTGAGGACATTTTCGATGTCCTCCTGCACCTCCGACAGAATTTAAAAAAAAATAGTAAAAATAAATGCAAAAAATGACTTTGGTCATCGTAAGTGGCGATTTTGGAGAAGTCTGATGAACTACACAAGATGACCACCGCATCAAATTGAGAACAAATTTTGGTCACCCACAAACACTCAAAGTCGACCAAAAATAATTTTGAACGGTAAAAAAAATCACAAATAAGAGATAACATATTTGAAACCGTATTTACAAATAAGAGATACTATATTCTTTCAAAATATAAAATAGAACTTGCACAACGATTTGACAAGGAGGCTCTAATACCAGCTGTTGGATTTGGAGAATCCATATATGCCTAGATCAATTGTCAAACCGATGTAGAAATTTGTAAAGAGAGCATACCTGTAGCCATCGAAGAGAAGAGCGCAACAATATAGTCTTTAATGTCCAAGACTCACTCTTTGAAAAAACTCACAACAATGGAATGCCTAGAGTCAAGAATGAATTTGGAGTAGGGTCCATGACCTGTATAATTACATGGATCTTTAATGGGTCTCTACACATGAATTAATAGGCTCGTAACACTTTAATGAGAAAGAAATACTGAAATAGAAGGCTGGCAAGGATAAATTATCCTGCCTTTGTGTATTGTATTTATAGGAATAGATTTACAGTGAAAAAACTGATATGTACAATCTCCTAAAATTTAGGAGGTAAGGATAACCACATATATACATAGGATTAAGCCAACTACAACTCTATCCAAATAAGCACCTAACTCTTGGATTCATGCTCTAGTCTGTTGGAAGAGATAACTGATGTCGAAGACTGGTTTATCTTAACATCCCCTTTCAAACTCATGGGAGGATTAATGACCATAAGTTTGTCTCTGAGTTCTGGAATCCGAGGAGCAGTCAAACCCTTGGTAAGAATATTTGCACATTGATCTGTAGTTGCAATGTAGTGAATAATAATGTCTTTATTCAGCACTTTCTCTCTAATAAAATGATAATCTACTTCCACATGTTTTGTTCTAGCATGAAAAATAAGATTAGAGGCAAGTGCAATGGCTACCATATTATCACACCATGATTGTGGAGATGTTACTAATGGACATTTAAGTTCTCTGATTAGCATGCGTATCCAATATAATTCAGCAGTACATATGGCCATTGCTCGGTACTCTGCTTCTGTACTGGACCTTGAATCTACAGGTTGTTTCTTGGCTTGCCAGGAAATTAAGCAATTACCTAGAAACATTCCATAGCCACTTGTAGACCTCCTGTCAGTTGGATCACCAGCCCAGTCAGAATCAGAGTAGGCATTGAACCGTAGGTAACCACAAGCCATAATCGACTGTGCCTTTAAGATATCTTAACACCCTTTTTGCTTCTATCATATGAACTGTAGTGGGACAATGTAGAAACTGGCACAGTTGATTAACTGAAAAGGCTATTTCAGGTCGTGTGAGTGTGTAGTATTGTAAAGCCCCCACGATATGTCTATAAAGTGTAGGATCATTGATTGGGTTTCCTTCAAACTTGCTGAGTTTCTTACCAGACAAGCATGGTGCTGAGTAAGGTTTAGCTCCATGCATGTCAACTCTGTCAAGAAGATCACAAATATATTTTGCTTGGCTAAGATGCATCCCCTCTTTGCCTCTGTGTACATGTACTCCAAGAAAGTAGGATAAATTCCCTAGATCTTTCATTTTGAACACCTTTTGTAGATTCTCAATCAACCACTGAATACTCGACGAATGTGTCCCCATTACAATAATGTCATCAACATAGATGAAGCATAAAAATAGAGGTGTCAAGCAGGGAACCTTGGAAGTCGAGACATTGTAAGGTTTGAGTGAGTCGATTGTACCATACTCGAGGAGCTTGCTTAAGGCCATAGATGGCCTTATGTAATCTGCATACATGGTTAGGATACCTCTAATTCACAAATCCCACAAATCCTTTTGGTTGCTCTATAAATACTTCTTTAGAAAGAACGCCATGGAGGAAAGCATTGGACACATCCAGCTGCTTAATGTGCCAATGAAAGTGTTGTGCAATAGCTAGCAGCAGCCTAATCGTGGCTGGTTTTTATCACTAGACTAAAGGTCTCAGGGTAGTCAATTCCATCTCTTTGTTCAAAGCCTTTAGCTACCAATCTAACTTTGAATCTATCAATAGAGCCATTAGCTTTTGTTTTTAGCTTATACACGCACTTGCTGTTGATGACATGTCAATCTCTAGGTCTTGGACTGAGAATCCATGTTTCATTATCCACTAGAGCCTTGAACTCACTTTCCATTGCTACTAACCATTGAGGGTTTACTATTGCTTGTGAGAATGCAGTTGGTTCACGAGGAAGGGTTGCTGTGAGTAAGGCTTTAATAGGATGTTTGGTGGACTTATTTGAGTGGTACAATTGAAAGTCAGCAAAATGTTTGGGCCTAGAGTTGCTAGCCATTGATCGAGTGATGACTCTAGTTGGGGCCACTATAGATGCTGGAGAAAGAGTGTGCATACTAGGTAAGGTGGTCTGAGAAGATTCTGGTATCAAATATGAATTGAAATCAGTGCTAAGATAAGGTTCCTTTATAGCAGATATTGAAGTTGGAGGAATTGGTTCTTGTGTTGGCTGCTGTGAGGATATTGTTTTAGAGTTTAACTAGGGAATTGTCTCACTGAGATTATTAATAGAATAGAAATCAGAAGTTAATAGAGTGATACATGAGTGGAGGGATTGATCTCGTACATGATTGGAAGGTGTAGCCTTTACCTGTGCAGGAAATAACTATTCATCAAAGACTACATGTCTTGACACACATACTTTATTTGTTTCTAAGTCAAGGCATTTGTATCATTTTTGATTGGTGCCATACCCAAGAAACACACATTGCTTACTTCTAAACTCTAGCTTGTGCTTATTGTAAGGTCTAAGCAAAGGATAACGAGCACACCCAAAGGTTTTCATGAAGAAGTAGTTTGGTTCAGATTTGAAGAGTTTAGTAAAGGGAGTGTCAAATTGTATAGAGGAAGATGGTAATCTGTTTATAGAATACACAGCAGTATGAAATTCTTCTACCCAATACTCAGAAGAAAGAAATGATTGAGCTAGTAAAGTAAGCCCTGTTTCAATAATGTGCCTGTGTTTCCTCTCTGCAATCCCATTTTGCTAGGAGGTATGGGTGCAGGCTATGCGATGAAAAATCCAATTGTCATTGAGATATTTGGCAAAAAACCGAGAGGTATACTCACCACCTCCATCAGTTTGCAATTGTTTGATCTTTCGGGATAGTAGATTTTCAAGGATGCATTTGAACTTGACAAAGCACTCAAATAAATTAGATTTGTGCTTAAGAGGAAAGAACCATGAATATCTTGAAAAATCATCAATAAAAACCACATAATAGTTACATCCATTTATTGAAGGAATAGGGGATGTCCATACATCACTGTGAATTAACTCTAATGAACTAGAAGACACTTCAGTAGACTCTAAAAAAGGAAGTTGTTTACTCTTTCCTAATTGACAAGGCATACATAGACTTCACTGAGACTTGCTAGAGCTTATTGGAAGATGATATTCTGGAGAACTCGATGCAGAATCTAAGTGTGAGGATGTCCAAGTCTCTTGTGCCATGTCTATGGTAGTCTTGACTCCAACCAAAGCCACAAATGCCTTTTTCTTCTTGACTAAATTTCCTAATTGCATTGGATATAGGCCACCTTCACTTGGCCTCTGTAGGAGGATCACCCCTGTCAAGTTGTCCTTGATTAAGAAATGACTGTCAGTAAATTTGAATGAGCAATTATTGTCATGACAAAACTTTTGTATAAAGAGTAGATTGTTTGATGCATCTGGACAATGGAGAATATTTTTCAGGTGAACAATAGAGTTAGGTGTTCTAAATGAAGATGAGCCTATGTGTGTAATGTGAAGACCATTACCATTCCCAATAGTGACAGTGTCAATACACTGGTATGGTTGCTGCAATGTCAGATTATTCAAGTCTGCTGTGATATGATTTGTAGCCCCATTGTCAGCTAGCCACTCATCATCACCATGTAATGCATTAGACTGTGATACCATGGTTGCAAGTTCAATCGGGGGATGCCTTCCTTGATAGGAAAAATCCATTTGATGAAAGCAGTTTAATGCCTGATGACTGCTTTTACCAAAGATTTGACAATGAGTCTTGTTGGAGGTAAATTGATCTGAAGAGTTCTTACCATGTGGCTGGTGTCCATAGTGAATATAGTTTTTCTTCTGGTTTGAGTTTTTCCCAGTAGGGTACCTTGATGTTCCTTTAAAACCATGCTTTGGCTTGCGGTTTTGTCCTGAGAATTTTTTAAGAACTTATTTCTGTAATAGGTGCCTGATTCTCGAGTAGTTGTTCATAACTAAGGAGTTCAGATTGGAACTCCTCAAGGTTCATAGAGGAGTCCTTATTAGCAAAAGAGTAAGATGCAATGAATGGATTATAGGATGGGTTTAATCCACCTATAATGTAGGAGATAATATCTTCATCACTTACAGTTTTACCAACTAAACCTAATTGGTCTGCAATAGCCTTTGCTGATCCAACAAACTCACTGTAGGTTCGAGTGCCTTGTTTCAGGGTTTGCAACTGGCGCCTGAGATGATTCACCCGAGATTTTGAGGGTGAAGCATACCTGGTTGAAAGAGCATTCCATACCTGTCTAGAGGTATTTAATCCATACACTATGGGGACAATCTTATCAGACAGTGTAGCAATGAACTAGCTTAGAATAAACTGATCCTTCTTTTCCAAGAGAACAAAATCTGGGTTCAGCACCATGGAATCCTTTGTATTAGGATCCTGAATAAACTGATCTAGACAGGGCTTTGAACCATCAACAATGCCCAGTAGTCCATTTGTTCGCTGTATGGTGAGAAATTGACACACCCATGCAAGGTAATTTGTATCATCCAGTTTAGTATACAATGGATGTGACAGGTTAGGAATGGATAATGATGAAGAAGTAGTGGAATGGTTTGAATTAGCCATAGATTCGGTGTGAACTTGGAGGCTCTGATGCCAAGAAAGAAATACTGAAATAGAAGGCTGGCAAGGATAAATTATCTTGCCTTTGTGTATTGTATTTATAGGTATAGATTTAAAGTGAACAAACTGATATGTACAATCTCCTAAAATATAGGAGATAAGGATAACCATACATATACATAGGATTAAGCCAACTACAACTCTATCCTGATAAGCACCTAACTTGTGGACTCATCCACTAGTCTGTTGGTAGAGATAACTGATGCTGAAGACTAATTTATCTTAACATAATGCTCATGATCTGACCAAAATCATGGGCTTCTAGAGATGTGTCAATGACCCGGTTATATTACTTTATTGATCACACTTATTGGGCCTTTTAGACATTACTCAAACCTTATATTTGACAATTATACAATATATGATTTATGTAGGTCCATTAATTTGAAATTTTTTTAACATGTGGTACTTGAACCATGGCACCTACGATGAAATGATATCCCATACTATCTTATGAGTGTAGGTGGTATGTGAGAGATCCTATATTTTTTGGAATGAAGAAGTTCTTGGGGCATTACAAGTTCAAATAATATTTTTTTAATTAAAATAATTTACGAGATAGATCTTTCATCCAATGCTATACTGACAAATTTGTCAAAAGTGCTAAGTACAAATTGCGAAAAAAGTTTCCAAAATAATATGCAACTTTGAAAAATAGCCAAGTATAAAATTTGAAAAATAGAACCAAAATCAAAGCAACACCCACGGTAAGAGAAATAACTACAAGGATGCTTATAGCTTGACCAGAGTCATATAGAAATATTCAGATTTACCAGATTCAAAACAAAAGAGTGAGATTTTTATCAAGCCCAAGGACCAAGGTGAAGGAGAATCTGGCTCTGAATCCTTGTCAAAAACCTCCAGGATAAAAACAATATTAGTCATACAAAAATCACAATCTTCTCAAACAAAAATTAACACTTAAGCTTGGACCCCTCATACCGCATTTTTTACGCCCAAAATATTTGAAGCCTATGATTCACAAAGAACAGACAACTACATTCCACCAAGAACAATAGATGGAACAAAAATCACCCTAAGCTGAACAATGAACTGTTTATTTTTTCCATCCACAAAGAACAATGAGCTTTTCTTTTTCATTTTTGGTAAGGGAAAGACCGAACAAGCAAGTAAATGCAGTCATGACTCATAACTGAGAGGAGAGTGCAAAGGAGAGTGGCGAGGGCTCTCATCCCCACGAATTTGTTCACGCATAGAGCTGAGTTGTAAACAAGTTTGATCATAAATCTTAACAGAGTCGAATAGTTTTATACAGTGTTGTATCGTTATTTAATAATCGAGTTATGTTCGAGTTACCAATGTAATATCCCGTACTTTTTTTTTATTTTTAATTTTTTTTAGTGAAGGAATATTTTAATTATTTTAAATATTTTTTTTCTTGTTTTAAAATTTATCGGATTTTTTCGTTGGATTTTTATAACTCTTAAGTTGTGAAATTTACTTTGATGTGCTTTCTTGATATTAATTAGTGTTTACTTTTAAATTACTCTTTGCTTTATTGAATAATTTTATTTTTGGACATTAATTTTATTATTTTATTTATTTGTTTTATTTTCTCACGCACGACACTACCCCATGCACGTATTTCTCTTTTCAAACTTTAGGGTTTTCTTATCACCCATATAGATACACGTTTTCATCTTAGACTTGGAAAACTACCCCGTGCCGTCGCTGCCACCAGCCTCCAGAGACCACCATCGTGCAGCCCCTCCTGGTTTGACGCCAACCTCCATCTCCATACACGTAAAACTGACGCCCAGTAAACGGCAATCACCTAGGCTCAAAACACCACCGTGCACTTCTGCAGTGCACCACTCACGGCCAGAAGAGGAGGATCATCACCACGGGTAGCACCATGTGAGACGCTGAGCACACGGATCGCACGTCAAGAGACTCGCCCGCGCACGGCCAAAAGCCAACCTGCATCTTCACGGTTTTACCCAACCATCTCATGGAAAACGCAGCCTCCCAAGGAGGTCAAGTCGCCGCATGCTCCTCCTCAACACCGCCATACGCCACCACCATGACCCAGCTGTGAACCCACAAGTGTAGCCTTCGATAGCCATCTCGCAAGCCTCTATTTTTCACTCCCGAAACAGAGGATGTTTTTCCTCCTACCTTGACCCATTAAAACCACTAACCACCGAGAGCTCCTTCACGTTGCAGCTCCAGAAACCGCCGGCGAAGTTTTCCGTCACCCCAGGTCCGCCTCATGCCACCTCCGCCGCACGGTAATCTCCCTCTATGTTTTCTCTCTCACGTTCGGCTTGCTCATCCCGTAAGCTCTCTCTCACCGTGCATCTCTCTCTCTCTTTCTCGTCCAGTGCATAGCGATCAAGTGCACCACCTCCCACTGCACACTGCGCCGTCGCACTTACCATCTCGGTGAGTCCTTGCCGCCGCTGCATTTTTTCTTTTAATCTTGTGTATGTTTGTCGTTTGTTTTATGTATAGGGTGTATTTATATATATATATATATGTATGTATATTTATAAGTAAAGTTTTAACTTGGGCACTTACTAGTTTTAACCTATATATATATATAGAAAGTTCCCGGTTTTAGTTTTCGGGTGAGAATTTTTTTGTTGAGTTTATATTTAAATAGGATTTTGTTTTAAGTTTCAATAAATATTATATTGTATTTTGATAATATTGTTAGTTAAAGGAAGTAAATCTATTTTTCTTAAGAGATGAGTCTTTCATGACTTATTTTAGGAAAATTTTAGTAACCAATGTATTCTTTTTATTTATAAAATATTGTTAATATTTTAGATATTTTGAATATTAATTTTTATTGAGTTCTATAATTATCATAATACTTATTCGATAAATTTTCTTCTTCAGTACGAATTCGATTAAGTGGATATTGATGAATTTAGAAAATGTGCCGATATTTTAGGATTACGTGAAGTTAGGTTTTTTTTTTGAAGAATTGAAATAGGTTATTTTAGCATCTTAGGTTTAAATATTAAAATATGTGTTCGATTGGAATTTATGAGAATTACGTGGTTATTTATATAGGTGATGTTAACTATTGTTCGACATTTTGAGGAAAATTCTGAAAAAGCTAAGAAGTTCTAAGCGGGGTTTATATGCTAGACTTTGCAGTAAAATAAAATGAACTGAGGTCCTTTTGGAAAATGTGCATGTTTTGTTATGAAACGAAATCTGAAAACAATCTCAGATATTTCTTCTACATTACTCATGAGATTCTGTTTAAGAAGAAAATATTTTATGTCATGACTTGTGTATATATGAGCTTATTTTTTACATTCTGTTTCTAAACTTTGAAAAAGAAATATGAAATTTTGTGCATAAAGTATGTTCTGTGATCGATTCTGTTTTGTTCTGAAGATGTTCTATACTCTGTTATGATGTGGCATCTGAAAAACCTTTGGCATGAATTTCTGATTCTGTTCTGACTCTGATTCTGACTCTGATATGGTGATTCTGATTCTGTTTTACTCTGATATGTGGCCCTATCACGGGATATAATAGTGACCTCTGGCCCTATCACGGGATACAGTAGTGACCTCTGGCCCTGTCACGGGATACAATAGTGACCTCTGGCCTTGTCACGGGATACAATAGTGACCTCTGGCCCGCCACGAGATATAATAGTGGTTTTTTGTTCTGAGTGCAATCGCTTTGGTAACATAGTGATTTATGTTCTGCTTGGCTTTCTGCAAGATGCACAACCTTACCACGGGGGTTAAACATGGTCTCTGTTCTGATATGATGCTCTGATATGATATGATATGATAAGACGAAGATGTTCAATCATGCTGTGCCAAAGGAGTCTTTAAATATGAAAAGTTGGTTTCTGAATATGAAATGTTTGGAAAGTCGCTCTGATTTTTTGATAATATGTATTTTTTGAGATTTGCATATTGATACTGAAATGTTTTGTTTCTGCATTCTGAACTTTGTGAAAATGCTCATGTTTACACACTAGTATATGTCATCTGCTTACTGAGTTGTTGATAACTCATCCCTTATCTCCATATATTTTTCAGATGATTTTGAATAGTCCAGCTAAGGATCAGGATTATAGAGCATCGGTAAGATGATTTTTTAAGCATAGTGGATTGCTCATAGAAGATTTATGAGAAGTGGCGGATTTTACTAAGAGATGTTGTAGTATTCTAATGATGTTATATTTTGGAATCTATAAATATATTGATGAATTGTGAGTTTTAAGTTATAGGGAGTAACTCTTTGATCCCTGCGGAACTGGGGCGTTACAACCCATCAAGAAGACTTGTTCGTAAATAAAATTCATAATGCAAGAAAGAAAACTATAAGATCAGATTAACAAAATCAACAAACTAAACGACGTGACGGTTAGTCCTCCATATGATATTGGGGGGTAAAAGAGTACCCCACATGAGCTTGCAGATTACCTGCTTCATTAGAAGATTCAAATGTTTGGACAAACCTGATCTGTTGAAATTCAAGGTGGCTTTCGCAGTGGGTGTGCCATTGTTTTTATAATTAAGTACTACTCAGTCAAGACGTCTCCGTCCATCTAATTTCCCGCTTGGTAGCAGTTAGAAACTTGATCATCTAGCTAATATTTTAGCACTGCCATATTGTTCTTGGGGCAAACTTCAAGCAACGTGCTTACGAGAAAATTGACCAGTTACTCAATCAAACAAAAGAGAGAAAAAACATGAGACCAGTCCAGTGACCTAATGATCTGTTCATAACATATTTATCGGTTGTTTCCTATTTGAAAGCTAAAATGTGCTTGGCTGTCACTGTCGAAATTCATTTTCATACTAAATATATAGGTCACTATATAAATATATGGCGGAACTACCGAAGTTTCCAGTCAAAGATGCTGTATATAATTTTTTTTTCCTATATGTTAATTACTTTATTTTTTGTCCTTAACCCAATTCATTGGTTTGATGTAACTTCAGAGCAGAAACCGATGGGCTTCCATTTCTTGTCTGGTACTTAAACACTGTATACGTAGGTTTGCATGGGAAGGATTTTCTTGGACTGTGACGTGGAGGGAAGCATGCAGGTTTATTCAAAAGTCTACAGCAAATAATTAACTCACAGCTACCTATTATATATGGCAACTACAATTAAATACCTGTATTTGGATTTTGGAATATTTTTTATCCCAACATATATCTTAAGAAAAAGTCTAAATGCAGGCGTGGGGTGGCCTCCCCGCGGACAGTCTCCTAGGTGGACTAAAATGCCCCATTTGAAATAAGTGATGAAAATGGTGTGCACATGACTTTCGTTCAATTGAAGAACTCCCATCTGAAAACACAAAATGCAGCGTTTTGATTTGAGACTATTCTTCTCCAATTTCAAAATTGTGTGTATATATACCCTTCTCTCGTATCAATTTCCTGAAGTGATCCCTCATACTGAAGGGACAACGAAAGACACAGACATTGTTCTATCTTTATGGCTCTAAACTTAGTTTATGGCTGTTGGTTTACTGAACCAGAAAATGGAAAAAAAGAAAAAGAAAACAATCATTTATTTCACAGATTCCACAACTCACATAGTCTCAAATTTCACAACACATAGATTTCACAGATTTCCCCATCTTCTTCTCATCACAGATTTTGGAAGTCCCCACCCTTCGTTTGACAAATTTCCCAAGTCAAACATTGTTAAACACTAGCACAGATGAAAAAAAAAAAGGCATTGTCCAAGGATCTTACCTAGTTCGATGTCGAGGAGTGGGTAGACGAAATGGCGGGAGAGTTTTTTGTTTTGAAATGAAAAAGTGCATGCATACGGAAGTGAATTTCGTTTTTTGGCTTTCTGGGTTCTTTTTTTTTTTTTCATTTTTTTTTAATATAAACGCTGACGGCCACTTAAGCAATGTGCACATACAGGCAAAAATTATGCCTGTATGTAGCAGTTCTGATATCTTAAAGTTTTTCACAAATCATACACCGTCGATCTCAGGCGATTCCTGATCTAAGGGCACTTTGGCATTGGTCTTCCATCCAACGATAAGATTTTCTCAAGAAACAACTCCTTTGATTTCGCCGATGCAACCTACATCAGATCTACATGTTTTGGGAGATGATGCCGGAGATGATGAAGTGAGAGGAAGCTTGATGTTTTGGGAGATGATGTTGTGATTTGGGACCAGAGGATGATCACAAGCAACATAGACTCCTTTCAGATGGAAGGTGAGAGGTGGAATAAAAGACTTTCATTTTTACGAAAGAGGGAGGAAATAACTTTTGCATCTTTAAACATAGTAAAAGGATAGCTATGTTCATGTGCCTATGTGGGATGATAGCTTTATGGGTCGATATGGCGATAGAGGATCGTTTAGAACTCATCTTTCATGATGGATTCTTCAGGGAGTTAAGGATGGGTAATGGAGTTCTCATCATTCAACATCTTATTAATGCAAGGGGCAATTTTCTGCATCTTCTAGAATTTCGGAATGGGAGGAGGAAATGTTTGTTGGTGATCCTTGAAGGCCCGAATGACATCGCATGGAAAGGTTTTTTGAATTCCATTTGAAGCGTCATTGGGTCCAAAGCCGTTGTTCTGAAGCATGCAAATAGAGGGGAGTTCGTTGATGGAAAGATAGTGGGAAGGCCTTCTTCGATCAAAGGTAAAACCCTTGTAGGAGACAAAAGCTGTAGGGTGAAATTGGGAGAAATGGAGGGTAAGCACCATGTGGTGCAGGGTGGAATGCTACCTTGGTCGAGTGTTTGAGTGTGGGAGAAGTAGAGGGGTCTTGTGGGCTGTTAATGCTCAATTGACGAGAGTTAATGTGGATAAGGGGTTGGCTAGTCATGGGTTTGGGTGGGGGGTTGAAAACGGATGAGCGGGGGTGGGGGGTAGATCGTACAGGTGAAGGCCTCAAGTGCGCCGGCAAAGGGCAGTTCAACGCCATCATAGATAGGGTTATCAGATACTGGCATCACTGTTCACCATCTAACTGCCCTCAGTCACTAGTTGCAATTGGGGTTGTACCTTTTTTTAGGTTTCACTTTTAGTTGAAGATGGGGTCCTTCCAGGTTTTGAATACTTCGGAAGAAGTAGACGAGCTTCTTTCAGAATATGAAAATAGGGTAACAAAAGGTAGTGCTCCTCGTACCTATTCTATGCCTCCTGAGGGAGTAGTAGGGTTTGACAAAGTGGCACAGAAAGGGTCGTCAGGGGGTGGAGCACCTACAAGCAATGTTCTCGACAATGGAATGACGACACCTATGTCGGAGGTGAAGGAACCTCTAATAGTGGCAGCAACAATGGACAACAACAATATAGCTGTTGAGGAGGTTCGAGATTTGAATGCAGGATATTGCGTGGAGGAAATTACGGGTTTATAGTTGGGGCCTTGTGAGGAGGAATGTCTAGGGTGAAGAGAGCAGTTGGGATCTGTGTCTGGGGATAATGTTGTCCCCCTGGTTTCTCTTCCTCCGACAAACAACATTGTGAGTTCACCATCAGATTGGTTTTTTCTTAAGGTTAAGGAGATTCAGCATATTGTGGGGCTTTCATACGGAGGATGTGAAGACCAATTTAAAGCACCACTCACTGCGATAAAGGCGGACCACTCGCTTGAAACCAAATCAAATTTAGAAAAGTAGGGAGTTAAAGTGTCTTTCTTGGGCAATCAACTTAGATGTTAAGGGAGGTAGCTCAAGTCAAGAGAAGACGAAATGGAGGGCATTATGAAGACATCTTTGTAGAGGGAGTTTAGGGTGGAGTATTAGTCTTACAGGGTTGGGGGCTGGGGAGGTGTACTCTATTCCAATTTGGGTTTGATGTATTTTGGATAAATTCCTAATTTTCATGGGCTTTTTAGGTTATTAGGGGCTAGCTAGTATGAGTTAGGTACTTTCTTGTATAAGTCCAACGTACCTGATTACTCCTATTGATATATATAATATTTTCACTTATAAAAAAAAATTATTTATGCAGTAATTGATTGATTCCCACAAAAACAAAAATAAAAACTATTGATACAGTTGAGTTTTATCCAAATTCATTGTATCTAAGATTTTGTAAAAGGGTAGTCCTACTCTTCCCGGGAATGACAGCTAATGCAATTTTTTTCTTAAATATTAAAAACCACACATTCACACTAGGAGCAAAGTGACCTGTCACTTCGGGGACAAACTAGCATTTGTCCTTTGTAAAATGTCTTCAGAGTTTGGAGATGAATTTTCTAATCCCAGTAAACAATCATGACCTAATCATGATACTCATCCCATCGATCATGCGTGCGTAAGGATCTTCTTTGAGTGATGCTAGATCTAACTGCCCGATTATGTATAAACTTCACACATAATTCTCTTTGAAAACTAGTTGAGTCAACCATTAAAAAGCAAAAATTTTCATATAGATCTTAAATTTGTATACTTTTTCCAAATTAACTGTTCGGGACAGGAGTGTACAAATCATTTACTTTGTTCTTTCTCTTGTTGCCTATGTTCAGAAATTAATAATAGAAGGAAAAAAGGTATTAATCCATACATATATATAATATAGCTATCGAGCTGCTACAGTAATGAACAGTAAATTCTTGTCCATCCGTTTTCTTGTAGTTTACTGATTTTGACCTGCTATTCAATACACAGGTGCTGTGCATTTTCTGTGTATTGTAAGGATATAATTGTCTTTCGGTGGTTGGCACCTTCAATGTTTTTTTTTTATCTCTCAGTCTTATCTCTTTCATTGTCTCTTTCCTCTGCAACTTCCTTTTCCTCTTCTCTCCAAAAGCAAACTTTTTCTCGTCTTCTCTCTTCTCTGCTTCTTCTCATCTTCTCTCCTCTTTTGGTGTTCGTTTCTTCGTTTTCTTTCTCCTCTGCCGCACCCCACCCCGTGCCCTCTCTCCTTTGCAACCGATGTTGCCGCCCTCGAAGCGACGGATTTGGCTCAACACTCAAATCCGCCATGGATCTGAACCCTCAACCAGCCCCTCAGATTCGCTTTCACACGGCGTCTTCACTCTTCCGGTAGTTTTTCGCCCACCACTTTTTGCCTATTTTATCCTTTATTTTTTATCGATCTCCCCGTGTTCTGTTTTATCTCTGTGGGATGTGAATCTGAAGCGTAGTTTGAAATTTTTTTGTTGTTTCATTCATTCTGGATTCAAAAGATTTTGTTGGTTTTTATTTTCATCTTTTTTTCGTGACAACTCCGATGGTGAAGTTTCTGAGGGAGCATTTGGAGAAAGCTTGGTCTGTGGTTGGGGAAAACTTCATCAAGGCTGTCCATTGCGACAAGCAGATGATCAGAGGCAGCTAAGCAATGGAGGAGGGGAAGCAGTTGTCATCACCTCTGCTCTCTCTCTCAACCCCTCTCCTCGAATAAAGTCATCATTCTTCATTTCTACCACTCTCTTTAAACATTTTTCCTAAACCTTGCCTTTGCTTCCTCATGTGATAGGAAATTTAATATTCATGGATTTTGAAATTCATTTACTTGTAAATTAAAATTGTTTTATAAAAATGGAGTCTTTGAAATTATCTGCTTGAAATGGGTGATATTAGGAAAAAATAAGCTAAAAGTGATTGAATTGGAAATTTGGTTTGAGATTATTTACATGATTCAACTAGGGATAAGTAATTTTTCTTTTGTGCCAGCTTAATTTGTGACTAATTTGATACTAGAAGATTTTGGAAATTGCTCTTTTGATTTTAATTTACCTGACATTTTTTTATTTTATGTTGGAAATGACAGATTGTTGTAGAAGAGGTTCTTGAGAGGTGCTCTTCGACCATTCGGCCGCATTTTGCTATCGCAAACATTGGCAGTGGATTCAGTTTGATTGATGCTTTTTGGCTTGTATGAATTCTCAGCTTCAACAATATCTTTATCACTTATTGTATTTTCTCATTATTGTTTCTCAAACTCTGACTCTTTGGGTAAAATAATTTTGAAGCTTTAGATTTTGCATGTGCTCTTGAGTGTGTTTGAAATTTGGGTTTTTGTTTGAGTTGTGCATTTAGGTGGTTTTAGTTTTTGTTCTGGGGTTGGTGGTGGATTTACTTGGAGCTGCCGTGGATGCTGATAAATCAAAGGTGGTCGGCACTGCACTATGTTCGAAGAAGCGTCCTACAAAAAAGTTGCACTGACCAAATTGAGTTCCAAAGCTGCTGCTTGGGGAAAGATTCTTTCCCAGTGCTCTCAAGTGGGCTTTTCTTCTTTTCCTATGCTTTCTCTGATATTTGGATTATTTTGATGCAATCGTTGCTCTGTTTATTTATTGGAAAAATCCATTGAGAGGAAAGAATTACTTTTTGATGGCTGTTTGTTACTTGAACGTTTCCGAGTAACAAACAACCATAAAAAAGAGCAAGTTCAATTTATCATCGAGTCCATTGCTGTTCGACACTAAATATGTATTCATTTTTGTTTCCGGTTCACCAGGATATGACTGCTCCAGTGTCTAATTATTTCATCTATACTGGTCATAATTCATATCTAACTGGTAACCAACTCAATAGTGACTACAGTGTTCTTCCAATTATAAAGGCACTAAAAAGAGGTGTGCGAGTAGTAGAGCTTGATCTTTGGCCAAATAATGACGCAAAAGATGGTGTTCATGTTTATCATGGATGGTATGAAAATCACATCTAACTCTGAATATATTAGATTGTGGGAGTTGATTATCTCTCTTGCAGTTCGAGAGTGTCCTTAAAGTCACTGTAATTCTCCCACAGTTGCTCTATCATTGGTGTGCTTGAAAATTTGACGTTCTTTTTGTATCTTTGGATGTCCATTATCATTGGAGATTCAATTTGACATGGTTTTTTCCAATTTCAATTTCCACAGCTTGCTCTTTCAGCAGTCTAAGCCAAATGAAGTGCAAGCAGTCTTTTAAAGCCTCTATGGTGGTTGAAAATTATAATCCCCCGGCATTTCAACTTGGAGGAAGCCTTGAAAGTAGATGTAGGGATACTTTTCTTGTGATTAAAGGATTCAAAAAGGGGTATATTGTCAACGTTCAAATAGAAGGTGACTGCCTTAAGTGTTTTAAAGCCTTTATAGTGGTTGAAGATTATAATCGCCCTGCATTTCAGCTTCGGGGAAGCCTTGAAAGTAGATGCAGGGATACTTTTTCTTGTGATCAAAGATTCAGAAATGGGTAACTTGTCAACGTTCAAATGGAAGGTGGCTGCCTTATTTTCATTGAAAGGGGTTCGAGTGGACTCAAGAGCCTATATGCATTAATGGGAATCTTCTATGTTTTTTTGGAAATGGGCTGTAAATACTTATTACCTTGATGTGTAGAAAAGAATCAATTAAACTTTAGTTATTGGAAATTTGAGGGAACTGCATTTATCATTCCTTTTCATGGATCTTTGTTTTTCTTTTTCTATAATGCTTTCAAATAACACTTCTAATTTGTTTAAAAGTGTGCACCCATAAATGTAGGACCCTGACAACTCTGGTGGAACTTATTGAATGCCTGAAATCCATTAGAGAGCATGCATTTTCTTCATCACCATACCCTGTCATGATAACTCTTGAGGACTACCTTACAACAGATCTTTAGGCTAAAATAGCCTAGGTATTTTTTAGTTCCTTCTATTAGTTAGGACCACCTTTCTTTTTTGGAGTTATAGTCATTTGTTTATTTTTTAGTTGATCACTCAAACATTTGAAGATATGTTGTTTTATCCCGAATCTGAATGTTTAAAAGAGCTCCCTTCACTAGAAGATTTGAAGTATCGGTTTATTATCTCAACCAAACCTCCAAAGGAGTTTCTTCAAGCTAAGAGTAGCAAGGAAAAGATTGTGAAGTCACTCAAGGGAAAGGATTCTGAAGAACAAGATGATGATACGATGTGCCGAGAAAGAAAATTCACCACATAAGAACTTCATTCCTATCTGGTTTCCTGCCTATTAGGTTTTTAGTTATATAAATCTCGCTCAATTCAATTGCAGAGTGGTGATTCAAGTCAGCACAATCAGGATGATGAGGATCATGATGACTCTGATCATGAGTCACGTCCACCAGGTCCATGTTCATACAAGTGTCTAATTGCTATTAACACTGGAAAACCAAAAGGGTGGTCTAAAGGAGGCGTTAAAAGTTGAACTCAACAAAGTTAGACGCCTTAGTTTGAGTGAACAAGCACTTGAAAAGGCTGTTTCATCTCATGGAACGGATGTTGTTAGGTACTAAACAAATTTCTAGGATAAGCTGTCGAAACAATTCTCTCATACTTTTTTTTTCCTACCAAGTTTTTATAAATTGGACTACTGTTTTTGTTGGACTTTTATTAAACTTATCACAGGAAGTTTTGCTAAAATTATGGATGTTATAAACATGTATTGGATTGAATGATATTTTATTTTGAACTAATATTTTTATATTCTCCACTATGCTTTAAATTATTAAGTGAAATCGGTCATTTTTATAAAATATATATTGTTTTTTACAAATAATCATTTCATAAAACTAGACAAACGTGCATAGTATGTATAATATATATGTACAGAGAGACAAGATTGGAATGAGCATAGGAACATGTATTGATGTACCAGATGGCTAATGCTCCCAGCCTCAGGTTGATGTGATGTATTCCAGCAGTTCACTAAAGACTTGATTATTGGTATATTGATCCGTCCAGCACAGACTAAAATAGAAGCCGATTTGACAGGAAGCTTTTGAAAATGCAGTGCACCTCGGTAAATAAGAAACGATATTAATACAAGAGTTTTGCTACGGCCACCGAAAAGGTAACCCGAATTTGGGTCCCGAACAATGTATTTTTATATATATATATATATATATTTTTAATCATTATAAATATTTTTTTAAAAAAAAAAATTCACAATATCATTAAAAAATAATTTCTTAATCATTAAGTTAAAAAAAAAAAAAAAAAATCCATTCGGGACACAATTTTGGGTCCCAAAGCATTTATGTTAATACAAAGGTTAAACGAGTATCCCACACCTAAAGGTGCCCACATCCACATAGGTCTTACAAATCTATTCGGAAATAGAGCTCTTTTATCCCAAAACTAGACCTGCTATTAATGTCGGCTTATCTGTCAGTTGCGTCGAGTCTTCTGCTCATAAAACTGTTCATTTGGGTTCTGATTCGGGAATACCTACCCGAAACCCTGGTTTCAAACCTAGGTCGGGTTAGTCGGGTTATGAACTGGGCCGGAATTTGGATGAAACCTTGTTTTTGAAACTCAAAAATCTGGGTTCTGGGCTATACCGGATTTTTTATTTATTGATTTTTTTTCTTTTAAACAGAAGCCTATATGTTAATAAATTGTTTTCAAGAAAAAAGGTAATGTTGAAAAGCATATATATATATATATATTTTTATATAAAAGTCTATATTTTATTAATTGTTTTTCAAGAAGTCATGTTGAAAAGCTTAATACTAATGCATTGAACATTGCCTATAATAATAAAAATATATCAAAATGGAAAACTAAATTTTATGTAAAAATTAACTAAAATTAGAAACAACTAATTACCTTTTTAACTACATGCATGTAAAAAAATAAATACAATATTCATCCTGTAACATGCATGCAACATACAAGGCAATTGACTGCATATTACATTATTTGGTATTTATACATTATATTACAAAACACAAAATCACAAAATATGAAATATAAAATCAGTAGCATTGTCTTCCACCAGTAACTTTTATTCTAGTATTCTAACTCAATGGCATTTTTAGGGTCCAGGTCAGAAAAAAGAAAAAAAAAAGGTTAAAACTACAAGAGGTTGCTACATTCAACATATTTCCTAAAAGAAATGAGTCAATGTCACACCAAATAGCAACTTCAAGTGAGAGAAGGGAGACGTGCAGCCAAATAGGCAACATTAAGGGCAAGAACACAAACCATCCAAGCTATCACGACATGCAGTACTAGCAAATAGGCAACAGAAGCTGCAGGTGTAATACCCAGTGCCGTAGCTCAAACTAGAAGGGAGGCCAAGCCCACGACGATGTCGTTTTGGTATTTCCCTTAATGCAATTTTCTTGCCAGACAGTTTTATTTTATTTTTTCTTTTCTTTTAGTTGTTTTTCCTTCAGTTTGTTCACTTCCGATTATCCCTCCACCTCAAATCTATTATTTTTTTTCCCCACGTCTCGACGGTTTTCTTTTCTCTTCCATCACACACTCAGACTCTCACTCATCCATAGTGCCACTCGTTCGATTCACTACAAGATGATCAGTCATCCTCCAAACTCTCTCTCTCTCTCTCTCTCTCTCTCTCTCACCACTTTTTCCGTAGCCCCCATGTTGCATGCATGGAGCGTACGTAAACCACCTCTTCCCCACCTCTCGGGCTCTCTCTCTCTCTCTCTCTCACCACTTTTTCTCTTCATCCACAGTGCACTACTGCTGCCTCAACCACCTCGCCGCCGCTTCGTAGCTGCTCTCACGGTGAGTTTTCGTTGCACGGCTCTGGGTCTCTTCTAAAAGAGCGAATATGAAAATCTAAAATTTTTGCTATTGATGTTTTGTTTCTGTTTATTTCAAACATGTGAAATGATCTGAGGCGATTCAGTATTTTGTTTTGATATGATGTGTTATCTGAAAACCTTGGCATGAAGTTCTGATTCTGTATCTGAATGTGATCTGTTTTCGATGATGTTCCGTTCTGTTTCTGTTAAGGCCCAGCCACGGGTATAATGGTGGTTTATAACCCTACCACGGGGGTGAAACATGGAATACGGCCCAGCCACGGGTATAATGATGGTTTATAACCCTACCAAGGGGGTGAAACATGGTATATGGGCCAGCCACGGGTATAATGGTGGTTTATAACCCTACCACGGGGGTTAAACATGGTATTTGTCCCGATGTGATGCTATGAGATGATATGAATTTAATATTTCAGTTTGGATATGCCAAAGGATTTTCTTTTCGGTAACAAGTTTGTTTTTCTGAAAATTTTGCTAAGATGTTTTGTACCAAGTTTTGTTTATGCATTCCGAAAGTAAATATGTTGTTTCTGCATTCTAAAAGAAAATGTTTTGTTCTGCATATCGAACGTTATAAATGCTCATGTTTACATGCTAGTATATGCTCTCTGCTTACTGAGTTGTTGATAACTCACCCCTTATCTTCACAATATTTTTCAGATATTTTGATGGTTCAGCTGAGGATCAAGATTATGAGGCATTGGGTGAGATGTTTTAAGTATAAAGGATTAAACATAGAAAGTTTTTATGAGTATTGGCGATTTTTATTAAGAAATTTTATTGTGTTATGATGACTTGGCATTTTTTTGGAAAATTGGTTATATTGAGGTAATTAGTTTGAATTGAATTTTCTATATGCTATTGGGAATTTGGAGTCTATTATTGCATTGTTGAAATGTGAGTTTAAGAGATAGGAAGTAACTCTCCGACCCGTGCGGGACCGTGGCGTTACAGCAGGCATCCTAGCATGAAGAAAAAGCACGACAACATTGCCAACCACAACAACAAATAGGAAGCAAAGAGAAGAACAAGAAGAAGCATCAGAGCAGCATACAGTAAACTTTGATTCCTGGAAGTATCAAGACAACATAATAGGGTCATCCATACTACAATTTGAAATCCTATTTCCTGAGATCAAGGCGAGAATGTCATAAAACTAAACTTAAAATGTGATAAATGTAAGTATGGACCTTCAACAACTTCACCATATTCGCGAAAGTATCTTAGACTTTGCTCATCTGTGGCATATGAAAGACCTGAAATTGACAGTTATGAGAAATCTTAACAGAAAGAAACATCTCCACAATTACAACTACAAACGAAATATGATTGCGCCTCCAAATGGTATATATATTAGAAGGAAAATATACAAACCACTGAATTAGAGCTTGACAATCAGTGAAGTCTGAAGTAATTTTCCAAATTGTATGTTTTCTTGGCATTCGATCAGTCTCTTGGTAGAGCATAGGTGGAGTATTAAGCTGGAAAAAAAAAATCCTGCACATTTTTATAGCCAACATGCATTAATTAGAAACTGTTTCTTCTGATATTTATTGCAGCATTCAGATTATGGCTATCACCTCCAATGAGCCAATTCTAAGAAATGAATTGGAATTGCCATGATCTTAAAGGTGAGGAGAATCCAAAAGCACATTGAAAGTACTCTTGATGCATTGAAGTTGCAAAATTCCAAACCCAGGGCAGTAGAGGTAGAATCCCAGGTCAGCCACAAGCAGATTCCTCACAAAAGTTCACAAACTTCCAAAACTCCAACCGATGTGTTTCAAGTTAAACGAATCTTAAACAATAAAAATAAGAATCCAGTCAGCTTTGTTAGAAAACTTATTCCATTTCACTGGACAATACCCAAGCAGTCCAAACCTAATTATAAATGTAAATTTAAGAGGAAAATCAAGAACCAGATCACTCCAATAAATAAGCCTCTCATAACAAAAGACTTAGTATGCATGTTTGTTTTCATAAACCATCTTATCTAATCATTATAATTTTTTCAAACTTTCACATAAAATACAATAAATAATTCAACTTTTTTAAATACTAAAATAAAAATAATATTAAAAAATAATATTGTAACAATATTTTATTTAAATTTAAATTTTCATCTCATCTCATCTCATCTTGTCTGTATTTCCAAATGAGGCCTTAACATGCCGAACCATTAAAAAAAAAGAAAAGAAAAACCTAACTATTATATGCCCATGCAATCCACCAATACAACTCAAGAGATCAGCAGCCTCTAAAGTCTGCAACTCTATCTTAATTAACTGCCAAAAAACAATGAATCACAACTGTATTTTATTTGGATATAAATCATAGAGTTTTGAAAGCAACAAAACCACAAGGCACTGTAGTCACCATCGAAATGATGCATGCTGGGTGGAAATTAGTTTTAATTGAACTTTCTTTTGCCAACCAGTTATTAAAAAAAGAATTGAGGAAGAGAGTTGTGAAAGAAGCTCGATACTGATCCATGGAATTTCTTAAGCAAAAATGGAATGCTGCTCTTAATTTCCAAAGTCACATTCAATTAAATGGGTAGGAAATGAGGACTTCCATAGTCTCTAGAGATAATGAAATCCAAAAAGAATCCAAGATGCGTACTCCCCCAGTACTAAACGTGGGCTCCGGGGCAACAATGGAAATGAGGGTGGCTAACACATCATGTGCTACATTAGCAAGGACTGGATAATTAGCGGCATTAACCTTCCACCAATTTAAGATATCAAAACCGGACAAGTTTTTTACACACACCTTCGACAAATACCTCTCTAGCTTTAATCTAACCTCCATAACACCCTACACCTCAAGGTATTTGGTGAACATGATATCAAATTTACTTGGAGGCAGTACCAGCTCATTACCAATATTTGTATTAGCGGTGCTTAGCCTCCCTTGAGCTAGATTAGAACTCCCCTACTAGCTATACGAAATGTGTTATACTGCATCAAGCGGCTTAAAAGGAGTTTAATGTTGGCCACTATCCTATCCGCCAACTCATCCCCTTTGCACTTTTTCAACCAAAAATTCCTTGCCATCATTCTGTATCGTGGATCAAACATAAAAGCAACATATATCATCAAGTTGAACCTATATGTGCTACCTCAATACTTGTCATACTTTTTATATTTATGCCCATGGTACTAGTGATAATATCATTACTCATGCACATGTCATTTAATGCACCTTTAATTATGCAGAGTTCCTTAAAATATATTAGCCGTTACATACAAAAAACTAGAAATATTCAATGTAATATCATAAAAATATTTTAACAACTCTACAAAAACTCATGCATTTATCCAATCATCACAAGTGGGATTAACTAATTGTTCATCTCAAACCACATATCGTTCAAACATTTCTTTGTGGTTTTCAGTAGTACTCAACATCAAATATGTGAAATTTCATCTAGTAGGAACATTAAAGCAAATCTTCCTCCCACTAATCTTTCCCATTGCCGCACAAGGCTTGGGCTTGGAAAATCTTGATGACATCCACAATCTTTACTACAAACTCATAAACATCCTTGAAGCCATCCATCATAATCAAACTATATATAAGGGTAGCCCATCACATGTGAAGAAATTCACCACCTAATATGGTACAGTCATTGTCCTTTATTCCCCTCCTCAAGTAATCAACAACAACATCATTAGAGGAGGCATTATCAATTGTAATGGTCAAAATCTCCCCCTTCATGCAATCCTAAGTCTAACACCCTCCCAATAGTTTTGCCCCTATGGTCAAGAACTTGGCAAAACTTGAGTATTTTTTATGCAATCTCCAATTGCAATGAATAAAATGTGCGGCAATGCACATGTAATTCATATTTTGCACTGATGTCCAAGTGCCAGTGGTAAGACAAATTCTTTGACCATTCAACAACTTTTTTAATTGTATCTTCTCTTCGTTATACAGTTTAACATAATCCCTTTGTAGATTGGTTTAGGATGGCAATGTAAATCTAAACTCCAAATCAGCCACAAACTTAATAAACCCATCGTGCTCCACTAGTCTAAAAGGCAATTCAAACATAATGAAAAACTTAACGGTTGACACCCTAAATTTTTTGACATCATACTTCAGTAGTCCTTGTGGGGTACACACTCTTCCCTTTGCAACCCCCTTAGTAGTCAAAGTTTGACTTTTTCCAACTCCTTTAATTCTAAAAGGAGAGGTTTCACATGCATTCTAGAGATGGTGCATGATGGATGAAGTGTGATTTTTGTAGTGGCAATTGAAAAGCTCTACGCAATAATCGCACTGAGCTTTCAGGCTATCACGGTCAATAGATTCAACTCTTATAAAGTGTTCACATGCTTCAGATTGATTGCTTGGTGTTTTTTTGGATTTTATGGGCAAAAGTGGGACATAACGGGTAAGGTGTTGTGTATATGTAGATGAATGAGTTGGAAGACTCCCATGCTCCTCTACATCCACTGGAATAGAAGAGAAGTCACCACCAAACCCTTGGGTTGTACCAACATTACAACACATAATATCTTATTTCATCTATTAAAGTGTAGTGGGGCTGCTATTAAAATGGAGTTACAAACTTACAAGTTACAATCAAACCAAAGAAAAGCAGGAAATAAACTAACCACCACCATATATTGTGGAAAATAATAATTTAAAAAAAAAAACATACAAGTTTTTAAGATAAAGACAACAATAGAACCAATAATCTGAGTAATATGACAGATTGGCAAAGTGGGCTGATCACCACCATATATTATGGCAAACAATAATTAAAAAAAAAAGAATATACAAGTTTTTAAGATAAAGACAGTAGCAAACCAATATTTAGTCTTGATTGCTTGATTATAATCTTTAGTTGGTTTGCAAACTCTTAACAATTTTTTCTAAATGGTAATTCTTTTTTTCCCAAGGAAAATCTCATCATCTTGTTCAAGTGCAAACAACTACAAATTCTAGATTTGTGGACAATTAATATTTCGGTGGACAATCTCTCTCTAGCTAACAAACCCCAGTATTTACTTCTAAATGGTAACTTTTTCACAGGGTCTATCTCATCCACCCTCTTCAAGTGCAAACATCGGTAAAGTTTGGATTTAGGAACTAATACTTTCAAAGAAAGTGTACCACTAGAAGTTGGAAACTTAACCATGCTTTTAGATTTAGACCTTTCCAACAACAACTTTGATTGTATGTGGAGGGGATAAAATATCCCAAGTCCAATATGGCCTTCCAAGCCCAGCCAAGGGTGGGATTCTTATACCAAAGATGGAGTCTCCTACAGGTTTTGATAAGTTCCGTCCTATCAGTCTTTGTTCTGTTTTTTATAAAATTTGCTCCAAGATTATTGTTTCTCGATTAACTGGTTTTTTACCTCGCCTAATTTCTTCTGAGCAAGGTGCCTTTATTCCTGGAAGAAGTATATTTGAGAACATTAGTCTCACTCAGGAGTTGGTGCAGTCTATCAATAATAGAATTCATGGGGGTAATATTTTGTTAAAAGTGGATATGGCGAAAGCTTATGATCGGGTGGATTGGGGTTTTTTGATATCGGTTTTGCAAAGGTTTGGATTCTCCTCTCAGTTTTGCGCATTGATTTATTCTTGTATTTCTAGCCCTTGGTATTCTGTCATGATGAACGGCACTATTAAGGGTTTTTTTCCGGGTGGTCGTGGTCTTCGCCAAGGTGATCCTTTATCTCCTTATTTGTTTATTATTCAACAAGAGGTCCTTTCCCGTTTGATTCATAGGAGTGTGCAAGGAAATCAGTTTGGCCTTTTCTCTCAGGCCCGGGGTACGCCTATTATTTCTCATTTAATGTATGCTGATGATATTATGGTTTTTTCTAATGGAAGCCAAAGAGCTGTGCGGGTTCTTCAACAAATTTTGAAGCAATATGAGAGGTGGTCGGGTCAAAATATTAATGTTCAAAAATCTGCTTTGTATTGTTCTACTAAAATTCCACATCGGCGTAAGCAATGGATTTTACGACAAACGGGTTTTATGGAAGGGTCTTTTCCTTTCAAATATCTAGGTGTGCCAATCATTCAAGGGCGGTTGACTCAGGCTCATTTAGAAGATATGGTGAATAAAGTGAGGCAAAAGATTAGTGGATGGAAGATGAGGCTTCTTTCTTCGGGTGGAAAATTGGTTCTCTTAAGACATGTTATTTCTAGTATGCATATTCATCTTCTTGCTGTTTTACAGGTGCCTCAAGTTACTATTGCCAAAATTCATAGATTGATGAGCTCTTTTTTTTGGGGAGAAACTGATGGGCGGAAAAAAAAAAATGGTTGGGTTGGAATAAGATTTGTAAGCCTGTGGAAGAAGGAGGTCTTGGGTTACGAAGCCTTGGTGACATTCAGAAAGCCTTGCATATGCGTTTTGCTTGGAGCCTTTTTCAAGGTAATTCTTTATGGGCTAATTTTTTTAAAGCCAAATATGTTGGAAACCGTCCGTGGTCGCTTATTGGTAATAATAAAGGTTCTCGTTTTTGGAGAATGATTGCTAATTGTATTCCGTTATTGTTAAACAATTCTAAATGGAAGATTAAAGAGGGTGATCTTTTTTTCTGGTATGACAATTGGAGGGATAATGGTCCTTCAATTAATGAGATGGATATTATGGGTCTTCCTTTCTTGAAAGTAAAAGATTGTAGACTTTCGGAATTTTGGGATGTGGAGTTATTGGAGGAGATGGTAGGGCAGGATAAGGTGGATGAGATTGTCATTGCTTTAGCTGGCTTGAAGAATGGAAAGGATGTTCTAATTTGGACTCCAACGGATTCAGGTACTTTCTCTACTAAATCTGCATGGAATTGTATTCGTGTGAGAGGTGATGTTATGGATTGGCATGCATGGATATGGCATAAAACTCTACCTTTAAAAATGTCTATCCATTTTTGGAGGTCATGGTTTATGGCCTTGAGTGTGGATGATAGATTACGTCGCATTGGTATCCCGCTTGTATCTAAATGTGATTGTTGCAATCGTGGTCATATAGAAGATATTAATCATGTGCTTTTTGAGGGTGAATTTCCTCATAGAGTGTGGTCTTTTTTTGGTTCTCTTATTGGAATACCTCTTGGTAGGACTTGGAAACAAAATGCTGAGGTTTGGTTTAGACGTGCTAGCTCTTCCTCACAGGTGGGTGTTATTGTTGGCATTATTCCCATTATTATTACTTGGCGTCTTTGGAGGAGGAGATGTCTTGCTAGAATGGAAGGAATCTTGGAATCTCATAATACTGTTGTTCATTCTATTTGTGGGTGGTTAGGGTCTCTTTCTCAGGTGGCTAAGCAAAAGAACAAGTTATCTCGTCGTGATGGCTTGTTATTGGAAGCCTTAAGGATTATTCCGGTGATTCCGAAAGCTCCATGTTGTAGGGTGGTGAGGTGGGAGAAACCGCGTTTGGGGTGGTTTAAACTGAATACTGATGGTAGTAGTATTGGTAATCCTGGTTTTTGTGGCATTGGTGGGGTTATTCGGGATGATTCTGGTGGGATGGTTCAGGCTTATGCTTCTCATATTGGTTTTGGTTCGAATAATAAGGCGGAGCTTGTAGCTCTCTTGCATGGATTGAGAAAATGCAAATCTTTGAATATTTCAAATGTGATTGTTGAAATGGATTCTATGGTAATAATTTCTTGGTGGCTAAGAGGAAGATGTGGAGTGTGGTACCTTGAGGATTTCTGGGAGGAAATTGTTGAGTTAACTTGCTCGGTTCAATGTCAGTTTCAGCATGTCTTTCGTGAAGGTAATAGGGTGGCGGATTGGCTAGCTAAGGAAGGGGCTTCGGGTTCTGATTGGGATTTTTTTAATTTTTATAATTTGCCTCGGGTTCTTAGAGGGTTGTGTCGTTTGGACTCTTTGGGTTTTCCTTCGTTAAGATGTTAGTTTCGGGTTTTGTTTTCGTGTTTGTTTTTGTTTGGGTTTCTGTTGGGTTGTGTTTTTTGTTAATTGGTTTGATTAGGTTTTGGGCCATGTTTATGGTATTTTCTTGTTTCCACGGTATTCCTCCGCCATAAGTGAGGGTATTTTTAATAAATTTTGGGAGGGGTCACTATTGGACATGTGACTGCCTGCTCTTCATAAAATAAAAAAAAAATAAAAATAAAAAAAGGGTGGGATTCTCATCAGGAGAAAAGGGAGAGAGGAGTAAATGAGGGGACAAAAGGTCGGGGAAAAGAAAGCATGTCAGGAGGAAAAGAGGACATATGACATAAAGGAGAGGACATGTAACATAAATGAAGGATGAACAGAGGATAAAAGAAGAAAAATGTTAATTGTACTTGAGAAAAACTTACAAAAAACTTACTTCTCCACATGTCAGTTATTGATATGTTGGAAATTATGGAATTTGAAATTCAAAATTTGAATTTAAAAACAAAATTGACTAAATGAGTCTTGTAAGTAGAAGTATAAATAAAATTTGTAAGTATATATGACACTACTCATAAGAGAAATGGACCAGACAACTTCAAGGGGGCCTTATTCTAGACTGCTACTTGGACTTCTCCTTCAACTTCTTCAACCTAGCAACGGAAGCTCTAGAGAAAAGATCTCCATCAAAAAATAAATCTTTGATCTCCGTATCACTTTTTGTGATAGTCGCGGTGGTCCTCTACTTTGAAGGTCGTGAATGGCGTGCACGGTGGGCAACGGGTGCATGTTACCTTGCACTGGACAAAAACCCATCTCCCAATACCTCTTGTGGGTTGGCAGCTGCCCGCCAGCTACCACCAGAACCACTAATGATCTTTGTCCCCGACAGGGTGCTCTATGATAGGGCCAATCCGTTAGTCACACAAGAGGACAACCCTCCCGCTGTGCGCCCACTACAAGAGCTACCTTGCATGTCCCATGAACGCCAACAAGCTTACTCAGAACCACCTCTCTCACCCTCCCCCCCACAGCTACGCAGCCTTGGTCCCTCGATGAATTGGCCAGCCATAGAGTGCCTTCGCAGCTTCTCGGACACCCAGTGGTGGGGACGTCTCACTCAGCCAGCAACGCCATCTCGGCCAACCCATCATAGACTCAACTGCTCGGCAACATGCACACAGTGAACAACGACCATCATGGCCACGTGTATGCTAGCAGCCACCATTTCAGCCATGTACAAGCGGGCAGCCATTGCCATGCACTGGCAGGCAACTCCATGCTCGGCCAATCTATCATGGCCTCACTCTACTCAGACTCATGCATCACTGCCTCACCTTCTTGGACTCACTCCATGTGACGCCCCCTGATTTCTGCTTGGGATCGGACAAACATTTGACGTTGGAACTTGCAACATAAAGTTACCTGCCCCCGTTGATGATAATTAAAGGTGCAAAGCACCTGCACGCATCTAACAGTATGTAATATTCGCAACGGATAATTGTTTCTTGAGTAATACTATGCACAAAACTAAAGATATCCCAAATAATTAAAATATAATCCATAAACATTAAAGTGGTAGACCTTCTTGTTAACATCAAGAGTCCAAAAGGCCTATAATCATACGAGTACTAGAGATAGAGCTTCTTAAGTACAAGTAGGAACTAAAGCAACTACTAGGCTTATCCATTGAATAGCTCGCACAACTTAGTCAAGGATGCCGTAATACTAACGATAAATTGAAGCATTGAGGCTATGAGCTCCGCGTCGTGCCGTTGTCGTCTAATCGACCGTCTCCAGTTTGTCGACCTTTGGTGTGCCTCCTGATCCTGACACATGGTCTACAATTCTCGGGAGAATGATAGATGAGATTACTACGATGAGATTTGATTACAAATCTCAGCAAGTTAACAAACAACTTAACATACAGGTCAAATATGCATGCATGATAGTAAAAAATTTGCATTCATGATCTAAGTAAGCATGACGTGACTTGACATTTAACATGACTTGAACTTGAGAAAAGATTGAACTAAAACTAAACTTGACATGTCATGAACTTAACTAAGACTTGACTTGACATGACATGAACTTGGACGTGAACTGACTTGGACATGAACGTGTACATAAACTCAACTTGAACTGAAACTGAATATGAGTTTAACGTAAATTGAAATATGAACTGAACGTGAACTTGAAACATGAACTGAACGTATACTTGAGCTTGAGAAACATGAACTTGAACTTAACGTAATATGAACTTGAACTTGAATAACATGAGCTTGAACGTGAAATACATGAACTTGGAATCTTGTTCAATAAACTGAGCTTGAGCATGAACTTAAACATGAATGTGAACATGAACTCTAATAATCAAAATGATTTCCCCAGTTGTTTCCTCAGGAATAGTGAACAATTAGAATGATTCCGCCCAACATATTATCTTAGAGATACTTAGACAATCAGAACAATTACATCATGAGTATTTTAAATGTGATACCCTAACAATCAGAATGATTACGCCGGGAGTACCCAGTAATACTCTTACAATCAGAATGATTACACCAACAGTATTTGAGTAGAGGTATTCTAACAATCATAATGATTACGTCGAAAGTACCTCGCGTGAATTATAAATGGAGATGCTAGGACAATCATAGTGATTACATCACAAGTATCATAGGCATGACTGAATGAGAAAATACTATTTTAGAGACACACTTTGTACTCGAGACATGACGTGATGTGAAGTGAAAAGACAGATGACATGACATACGTAACGTGACATATACGTGAGATGCATGACTTAATGTAACATGAAACAGATAAACAATACGTAACAAGGCATAACATGTAACGCATAACATTATACGACATGGCATATCATGTAACAGACAACACGTGACATGACATAACGTGTACAAGATAACATTATGTGACATAGAATAACGTGTGACACATAGTATTACATGACGTCATAGCATAACGTGTAACAAATAATTATTTCATGACAGAATATAATACGGGTAACAAATGAATATTTTGTGATAGAATATAATATGTGTAACATAATAAACGTGCAATGACATGGCATGGCATGGCATGGCATATATGATAACATAAGTACATAACCAATAGTTCCCTTACCAATACACATACAAAGTAATCTGATAGTAAGTTAGAAGCTACCTTACATTGATCGTCATGTTTTACGAGACAAATCACAAAATACTAGAAATTGTAAGTAAGAGTTCTAAATATTAGAAACTTTATCACCAATGACTTGAAAACATGAAAAAAACTAACTTAGAGTAAAATTACCATTTTATCCACAACTTAAGGATTTCACATCCTAACTCCAAACATACCAAAATTTACATTCTTTATGTAGATTTTGTTCTAAACTCTAATATCAACTTAGAAAAAAATAAAACCAAACACAATTATGAAAAACATCATAGGGCCGAAACTTCCAAAAGCAATATCTCTTGATTTTGTTGCAATTTCTTCCAACTTCAAAACTCATGATCAAACCGAAATATTGGAACAAAGATCCTCATATCCTAAGTTGAAATACATGTTTAAAAGATCCAACAAAAATATACTTCTCATAAACAAAACTTTTTAAGGAAAATATCCAAACTTTTAACCAAAACACAAACCTTTGAATCTCAAGATTTTGACCTATTTCAAAACATTTCCAAGAACTCCAAAAATCCAAAATTTTTTTCTAACATGTTCATAACACATTTCTAAGAACTAACGTGTTTTGAATCAACACATAAGAGTCACCAAAAATCACAAAATCTCGCTTGAAGTACTCGGCTCCAACATTTAGTCAAAAACATAATATTTTCTAAACTTTGCTTTTATCAAACACTTGATCCGAGGCATACCATGATGTGATCTTCAAACCAAAATATCATATAGTTTAAAAATGTGTGCTAAAGTAGATCCAAGCATTAAACTGAGAATCATATGGTAAACATAAACCAAAACCATCAAACGTTTGACCTAACTGAGTATTCTCTTGCATAAAATTTGTTTGTTTGTTCATGTACTCAAACAAACAAATTTCATGAAGAAATCATTGTGAGAAAATACTTACAAGGATTCCAAAAATGACATGCAAAAGGCTCAGAAAACGGTCCGAGAGAGCTTCTAAGGGTTCTCTCTAAGAACGGATATGAAAAGGGGTGAAGTGAGTGAAAGGATGACTTGCACGCCTACTAAAATACTAAAAATTGAAGCATGGGCTTGAGTGACACCTTGATGGGTGGTGATTAGGTCACAAAAAGGTGAAAATAGTGAGTGTTTTTTAGCCTAGTAAACTTCCAAGATAAGGGTGGTGGTTGTGACAACCAAAAAGGTGTAATTGTTTTTTTATAAGCCCATGAGAGTTTCGGCCCTTGTAGGAAGTTAGGGTTTTGAAGCCTAATGGAATTAGGGCTCATGCCCAACTTAAGATTTATGCATGATACTTGTCATCCAATGAGGCTATGTATAGGACTTGGTGAATCTAGATGGAAATATGGGAAGAGAGGGAAGAAGGAGTTAGGGTTTGGCTTACATGCCTACCATAGGAAGATCTATCACTTTTTGCCATGTATCATGCATGCATGAAGATCTTTGCATGTGGGAGAAAGCTTTTTTACACGTCAGTATAGGAAAAAGGTTCTAGAAGAAAATGATTAGGTTAAGGAAAAGTAGAAGCTAAGGAAGGCTAAGAGGCCATGGACGGAAACAAGGAGAAAGGGAAGTTTCTTTTTGTCGTGTGTCATACATGCATAAGAGGTAGGCAAAAAGTTTTCTTGGGAAAGAGCAAGATCAAGATTGGAAGGAAAGCTACACGCCTAAGGTCTTTTAGAAGAATATTTTGTGTAAGAACACTTAAGGTGGATGACTAGGGCATGGTTCTTTGTGCAAAAAGGGACCAATCACATGCTTGTCCAAGGGTATGGTGAAAAGAATATCTCCTATGGAAGAGAAGGCTTCGGCAGCCCATGCACTTACACACACACAACTCACATGCCATTTGGCACTCATGCATACATGTAAGAGATTGAGGAGGATTTTGAGTTTGATAAAAGACCTTATAACCACTAGATACATTGAACCGAGACATGGAATGAAGGGCAAAAGAGGAAGTGAATTTCAGTTTTTGGAGGAAGGAGGCGCCACATGTAGAAAATGGTGCTTTTGGTTCCCAACACAATCAAATGATGAGCTATGGGAAGAGGTCATAGGGCTATATGCCACTTGGCATCCATGCATGAGCTTGATTCATGCAAGAGGCCTTTTGAGTGTCTATAAAAAGCCAGGAGCTGAAAACCCTATGACCTTTGGCCATTTTGTGCATTCTCTTAAGGGTTTCAGTCACCACATATTTCCTCCAAATTTCCATCACTTTCTCACCAATCAAACACTCACCTCAATATTCTCTTATCACCCAACCATTCTTTTAAGGATAGGCAAAGTGAGGATACTTTCATGAAGAGAAACTAAGGAGGTAAGAAGGCAACTTCTCTTTTTTTCTACACACACACATGCACGGCTTCAAGAAAGAAGAGAAGTTTTGGTTTGAGCCAAGTTCATCTAGAACTTATGCTAACTTATACACACTTGAGCTAGAGGAGATAGCTTGTATCTTTGGAGGATTTTCACATGAATCCACAACCTCACATACATAGCTAGGTTAGGGTTTTCTTCAAAGGAAGATAAATGTAACCCTACTTGTTTTAAGCCTTAAAGCATAGTGTTTTGAGGTAAGAGAGTCACAACACTAGTGATTTATAGCTAGGGTTTTGTTGAAGATAAGTTTCGGATTCAAGGGGGGAAGGGTCCGAAAACTTGGAGCTTTGTCGTAGAAAGAAAAAGGTGTAAGAAGCACCACACTTGAACACATGGGTTAGTATTTTTCAATGATCCTAACTAGTATTACATGTGAGTCTGCTATAGATACATATTTCGAATGTTTGTAAGTACACCTCTAACTTTTACTTGGATATTTTATGCATATGGCTTGTGAACTTGTTGGTTGTTTCAGTTTTGTATGGTCATTTGTGATATTATTGGTCTTCCATGTGCTATGAACATCTCTTGATATGATTATTTTAAAGCATGATTAAAATGGTTTATGGAAGATGTGTATGATGTGGAAAGAAATGGAGTAAGAAGTCATGCTAGGGTTTCGTCTATGTTGTTTGAACATGAATGTTGTCATTTCACCATTTTGGCATGGCACTAAGTTCATGAAAATATCACCCATAACCACAAGAAAATGTTTCGGCACTCATGAGGTTTCTTTATTAAAATCTTTGCTCAATGCATTAGAAAATTCTATGTTCATGAAAATTGATTGGAATGCATGTTTCCCTACATAAGAGTTTTCGGCCAACCTTATAGATGAAGTGAGATTATTGGTGCTTTAAGATTTATGTGATAAGAATGAGTTTTGGTTATGTTAGGGTTTGTATGTTTCGGCCCTTATATGATTATTATTGGAATGTATGCCTTTGATTGATATGAATGTCTTTGAATAATTATAGGGGAACATGTTCACATGTTCTAATATTTTTAAGCCGTAATGCGATATGTATTGCATGCATGAATGTTTTACGGTTATGATGATGAAGTATTTCGGCATCTCATGGCTATGATCAAGCATTTTGGCATTTAATGTGTCTCATGGAAGTTCTAAAATTTATTTTCATGTCACATTCATATTGTGAAAACCCTTTTTGAATGGAAGAGAGTCTTTTTAAAAAAGTAAAGTTTTTATCACGACCCCAAATGCTGGGGCGGGGGAATGTCCTAGTGGAACTCCATTGTCCTATTAGGAGTGCTTAAAATGGAGGCATACCCCTAGGTGGAGGAAGTACTGTCGGTGAATCTTGAATGATTCCTAAAATAAAAGGACTCCAGAGTGGGATCGCACCTAAAGGTACTGGGTGCACCTACGGTGAAGGTTAAATGCGAGCTGCCGTATATGAAAGTCAAGACGTAGTCACCTTGATCAAAGTGGCCAATGGTTGATGCGGTAACTAGTGGGGAACACACGGTACATAGAGTCGTGAGGTATCCAAGGTTATATTAAAAGTTACGAAAGGTCTCGAGCTCATCAGTATGTTAATAAACAAGTATGAAATGATGAAAGAATGTTTACGAAAGCAAGATTTATGAAATGTCATGTTTTTACACGATGTCTTTGAAAGGTCAAGTGCATAATTATAAGTTCATGTCCATACATTCATTGTTACGTTTGCTTCATATGCTTATGATATCTATTGCACGTTACTTGTTTACTTACTGAGATTTTTCGAAATCTCACAGTTGTATTTACCCATTATCATTCCTTACTCAGAATGATAGAAGTTGTGCCAGGTACACGAGACCATTAAGTATGGACGAAATCTATGAAATAATAGAGGATGAGCTCATCGTGGAGGCTCGTTGCCAATATACCCTAGAGTTGCTTACGGTGTTAGCTCAGCGACTCAAAAAGATTGTATCTATTATCAATCAATTCGATGCCGATTTTTCAACACTGGACCCTCAGAAGATTTTATGGCTTAAGCAAGATATGAGTTTTGTGTCAGGACATTTGAAGCAAGCTAAGAACTCTGTTGTAGAGGCTGATGAAATAGCCACGGAGTTGGGTTTGGACATAGACGTTTGACCGTCTAAGGGAATATTATTAAGTCTGCTTGAGGATGGGACCCTGGTTCTGACCCATTCCACTTTTGGGAAAGGACCTTCTATTTAACTTTAAATGTTTGGTCCCATGTTTTTGGGAGTTCTTTAGAAACTCATTACAACTACAATGTCTATTATGAATTATGAAATAGTATTGGGATCTTATATTTTCAGTACCATGACTAATGCTTCCTTTAAATTGAGTTAAGTTGACTTTTCCATGTGATATACTGCATGCTGTTAGCTATCATTAGGTGCATTACATCTTATATGTCATGTACGAGGGGCAGCTAACCCTGGTGATGCATTTCTCGACCTTTCAGTTTTCGTCAAATCCCAAGCAGGGGCTAGGGGCGCCACAATGGTGAGATGGCCTTTGGCCTTCACATCATGCACGACTTTAGGGCCATTATGATCAGTGGATGGTCAGCCTTGAGTGGGTGAAAATTTTCTCAAGAAGTTTTGCCAATGTGGCCAAAATGCGTGAACTTTAAACAAGTGGGCTTCATTTGTGGTTTAAAGAGGGTTTGGTTAGGGTTTCAGATGCTATCAAGCCCAAATCTAATTTTTATTGGCCCAATCAAATTTCTAAGGTTTAAAAGGTTGGATAATGATCTCATAACATGAATTTAGAGAATTAATATAATGTGAAAGTGATTAAACACAATGCTAGAAATCAGATCAAATAGTGTTTGGAGACCAACTTTAGGGTTTGGGGAACCCTTTAGAGTTACGGTATCCAACAAGTTTTTAGGGTTTCAAATGGATTTCAACCATTTAGGATTTCACTAGGGTTGAAACCCTCTTTGGTTTGACACAATTTGGATGGTTGGATCGAATAGGATTTTGCGTAGGTGACATCATCTCACACATTGATTTTCTTTACATTTCCAACTCTTGGTTCCTCTTGGTGCTAAGTGTCCAATACTATTCACCAAGTGTGGCTAAGATCTTGTCAAGTGTCTAATAAAAGTTGTCTAACATAATTTGGACGTTTCACACTGTGACTTTAAAAACACTGCACTTAGGGCAGGTTTGGGGGCTAAAACAAAACACAAAATTCTCATCTCATCTCATCTCATCATTACACCTTTTTCAAATCCCTATACAAAATATAATAAACAATTCAACTTTTTCAAATCCCAATACACATTTTTCAAATCCCAAAACAATAATAATATTAAAACTTAATATTTTAAACTTCAAAACAAAACACAAAATTCTCATCTCACCCCCCAAACCTACCCTTAGTGCTATAATTGAGGTTACTATTCACTCAGGGAAAAATGAAAATAAACTTTGCACTGTAAAATCTTAAATATCCACACTAACGTAACTGTGCAATTTGTTTATAAAAATTAAACCCCGAAGTGCCTCAAAATAAAAAATGCATTTTCAAATAAGCGTTTCATCCCAGAACGGAAAATGAGATTATTGCACTATAAAATCCTAAATAATTAGCTGAGTCTAATGGTGCAAACCATATCGTATTCTGACAATTCTAATGTAACACTTGTCCTTGTGGTGAGATTTTAATAAATGGTTTTAGAAAATGAGACGGGAATTGATGAACCTTTTAAAACTTTTCCCTTTTCTTCTTAGGATATAATAGATTCCATGTTTTAAAATTAAAACATGCTCTATAAATTAAAAGAGAGATTACAGCAAAGCTCGTTAAATTGAATTAAAAAGGACTTTTACAAAAATTTACTTTCATACATTACAAAAAACGTGGCTTGGTTTCTATCACTCTTCTTTTGGACCATGTCTGTTCTTATGCGTCTTATTCATTTTTTTCCTTAGAGGGGGATGAACATACATAAAAATAAAATGAGTTGAATACTCAGTAAGTATTACCTTATACTGTAAAAATATGCTAACATAGGTTTTGATTCATGCATTTGACATTCATTTGAAAATATTACAAGGTGGGTTTTTTTTTTTTAAATGTTTTTATTTCTCATAAAACATTTCCCACATCTTGTACATTCATTCATAAAGAACTAAATCATTCATACATTCCATTTTCTTCTGGCCAGTACACACTGTTACGCCTCGTATGTTGGGGTTGGCAGTCTTTTGGATTGGGAATCCCTTTCAGTCAAGGGGTAGCATTGGGTACACTACCAGTACTACATACCTAGCATTTCAATCTGTCCAGTCCATTGGTACTATCATTTATTCATTCAATCATGACCGTTACGTATTTTTATACATTAAAACATTCATTCCTTTCTGTCTTTTCCTTTTCATTTCTTTCATTCATATGTCTATTTCATTTCATAAACATCATTTAAAAGCATAAGCATAAACATCATCATTTAAACACCATTTCCTAGCATCCATTAAACATTCATTTCGTAGCATCATTTAAAATTCATTTCATAACCTCATATAAATATCTTTTCATAGCGTCATTTAAATACATCTTCTTCGCATCATTTAAACATCATTTCTTAGCATCAAGCATAAACTCAAAGTTTTATTTCATGGAAAACGGAGACAATAGATACTACATATAACATTTATTCACATGCATACAACCATTACTTTGGGTGCATAAATAAGAGTTACCAAAAAAGGCCTTTACATACATATACCTTTAAACTTTAATACGTAGCATACTTTCATAAAGCACCATTTCATTTCCTTCATTGCATAAATAATATTTTTCATAAAAGCTTTTCATTTTCTTTTCATATCATTTAGAAAACTCTATAAGAGTATAAACATAATACTTACCTAGTCTCCAGGCTATTTAAATTTCATGCAGTCCATTTATGTGCATGTCAGATAGCAACCTATATACATACATAACTTTACATCATTCCCTTTTCAAGTGCCTATGTAACTTAAACTTAGAACTTACATAATACTACCATTTACTTAAACTTCATTCACTTAGACATACTTTATTATCCAAGTCTATCCTTTATGCTTTCCTTTATCACTCTTCTCTAAATTCTCAAACATGTAGCTTTGGACCCACTTGAAGTCACATTTCCAATACATAGCATTGTACTTAAAGTCCTTATCCTTTTAAGTGAACATCCTTGATTCGCTTTAAAGGTTAAGACACATTATCACCTTCATCACACTCTTCCTACCTAACCATCCATTCCGATGCATAACTTGAACCAACCAAGTTATACATCTCAATGCTAGTCAATAGATACATCTCTTCCTCCATTCATGCATAATCTAATCAACACTTGATCATAATCCAAACCAAGCGTAATACACAACTTTAAACCAACCTTGAGGCTTAAACATCGTGTACTCATGCTCAGGATAGACTGTCCATTACATATGGTAAATCTGTCCGATACATGCATCCACCCAATTTACGCAAGTATCCTACCCCTTTATCACCTAAGATCAACATGTAGTCCACTAAAATGTCCGCTTGTGAAAATAAGCTTCATGCACACCGACACTAACATCCAACTCAAACCTAATCAACATAACACTTCATACAATACGTCCAACTACACAACTTATCCTGACGCTTCACACGACATACACAACATACAACCACATCACCCACTACACAACATCTCATCACGTCACATAGTTTACAACCACCTTCAAACTGCACAGTGATCCCATCACCTCACATGGCATCCGACCACTTCATAAACTGCACGAAGCACATTCACCATAGCCCAACACTTCACAATCACAATCCCATCACGATCACATCACAACTTTGCATAGTCATAACACAATTGCATAAACATCCCATCACTTCACAAAGACTAACCACATCAAACTTCACATTTAACCCTGTCACTTCATAGTATACCACATATCACCAACTACATCACAACTGCACAACAACCTTGGCACTTCACACTACTTACAACCACAACAAAACTACACAATAATGCCCATCACCTCAATTACACAACCACGTCACAACTACTTCGTTCACAGTTCACAACACAACATATTTCACAACAACATTTCAATTTCAGCTTCACAACACTAATTATGCTTCACAAACATAATAATTCTAAATATAAAGGGATAGATAATATAACATGGTGGGGGGCTGAATTGTTGCGTCGATTGCTAACTGGTGGTATCATAGTGGTGGCTATGTAGGCACAAGGACAGGTTGTGTGTGGTGTTGCCAAGGTGGTCTCTGTCATGACCTTAGAAACAGGGGCTAAGAGGTGGCTGGGCAGTGGGCCATGTGTGGAGGGGTTAGGCGGTGGCAAGGGCTAGGGGTTTGTGTCTAATGGTGGTGTTGCCGTGGGTGGTGGCTATAAGGCTATGAGGTGGAAGGAGAGGCCGAGAGAGGTTCTGCAAGGGGGTAAACTAAAGCGTTGTGGCAGTGCACGGTGTCACTGGGCTAGGAGAGGGGTGGTCGCGGCAAGGCTTGACGGCATGCTCATGGGGCCACCCACAGTGGCGGTGCATGGTGTTTACTGAGAGAGAGAGCTACTGGGGGGAGGCATGATCGGAGGTGGGGGGTCACCGATGTAAGGTGATGGTGGAGGTGGAGTTGTCGACTATGGGGTTGGCTGCACAGAGGTGGGCGTTGGTGAGTTGAGATCGAGGAGGGTGGGGTTGGCATTGGAGGGAGGGGTGAGAGAGAGAAGAGAGGAAATTAGCGATTGGGGTTTTAATCCTAGCCCTACATGTAGGGGTCCCTAACCTAGATCCAACGGTGGGGATTAAACTAAGAGGAATAAACTAACTAAATAAAACAAAAATAAAATAGAAATGCAATATGACTAAATTAAAATCATACTTTGATTTTTTAATCCCAAAATAATAGTTTGCATCCTAAAATAAAATAATGAATATTAAATAATATTCCTAAAGAAATAAAATCATTTAAATAAAATGATTTGCTAAAACTATATTCTTTTTGAGACTCCAAAATATAAAGAGGCTTACGTTAAAAATAGGCTTGGTTCAATAATTCTAAAAATACCCCATTTAAAATAATTTTGGACATTTAAAATATTTCGAGGGTTTTAAAATACTCAGCTTGCTTTACAAATCATCTGTTAAATTTAAAACACAAATTCGAGATTTAAAACGCAAATGTGAGACTTGTGACCAGTCGAGAGAAAAATGAGCTGTTGGTCACATCTAACTATTTCAAATAAATAAAATCACTCTTCTGACACGATAATGAGTGGTAAGACTAACTACGTTGACAGAGTAAAACCTACTCGATTGGTCAATTCATGAAAACTTATGGAGTTTTCACGAGATTCCTAAAGCCTATAGGAATTCCACCATTAAACTTCTAGCTGGTTGTTACACTCCTTGGGCTGGTTAACAGAGTTTCTCAATTGCGGACATCCTACCATGCACATAGGTGGACCCACTAGACACATAGGCGGACCCAGCACGCAAACCAGTTGGTTTAATCCCCTTTTCTCAACCACAACACTCCTAGCCACTGTGGGTTATCTGGAAACAAGCTCCTCGACCACGGGTTCATGGGCCTCATAGGTACTTTGGTCAACGAACAGTCCCTCGGCCATGAGTGGCGCACTCTCAACAACTCAGTCACCACCTTTCATCGGCACTAAGAGTGGGCAATGGACAAATTCAGACAAGCGGGCATCGGATACGACGACTTCATCGCTCCGGTATTGTCTCGCTTAAGGTTGTTATTTAAACTTAATTTCTACTAATAAAGTTAGTTTTTGGAGTGTCTCTGCACCAAACTCCTCAAGGTTCCATAGGACTCCCGATATCAACACACCCTAGGAATATACTAGGATGGAACTCACCCGCGTAGTGTGGGACATTAGATACACCGCCCCACTTGGTATTGTGGGCACCTTGGACATTCATCTTCGGCAAAAAATGGCTGCCCATAGGCCTAGCTGACATGCCTCAAACCTTCGCCACACTTTAGCAAGACGATTTAAGTTTGCAAATCTCACACTTATGATTGGGATTATCTACGCTAACCGGTCTGGCTTTTTTAGCACGATCAAGCACCTCCTCCATTACCTTCCTATAGAGAGTCAACAAGAGGGTCTAGCCTTTTGACTACCAGAACTCCCTTGCGTTGAAGCACGGGTCCAACCTCTTGGCTGCCCGACTACATACCTTCCCAGTGAATGTCAACAAACAGGTCTAGCCTTTCGACTGCCCGACTACGTACCTTCCTAGTGAATGTCAACAAACGGGTCCAACCTTTCGACTACCCAACCTCCCTCACAGCAAAGTGCGGTTCTAGCCTCTCGGCTGCATGACTACTTACCTTCCCTACGTACGTCAACAAGCGGGTCCAGCCTTTGAACTGTCTGACCTCCCGCACAGCAAAGAACGGGTCTAGCCTCTTGGCTACTTGACAACTTTACCTTCCTGTTGAGGGTCATTAGGCATGTCTAGTCTTATGGTAGCCCAGCTTGCGTCACGACAAAGCATGAGTCCAGTCTTTCGGCTACTCAACATTATTCTCAAGACAACATCTCCTCCAGCAAAAGCAAAGTGTTTATGCTCATTCCATAACCACCGCCAGCAGGTTACCTCTAGGAACTAGCCTCCAAGCTTCATAACTGCTTCATGCGGGCTACCTTCGGGAATAAGTCGACAAGCTCAGTAACATCCTAAGGTGGATCCAGGGGATTGATGGGCTTCTTGACCACTTAGTGCGGGTTATGACAAACAAACTCTAACACTAATAGCAAAATGGGAACATCAACATCAATTCACATCGAAAGGAAAAAATGCACTGACACTATTGAAAATATAAACATCAAAAGGATAAACACTCTTTGATAACGACAAACGTTCATGCAAATGAACTCAAAGCCAACTCTTACCTTCCCCGTGAGAGTCAATAGTCCAGGCTTTTGACAGTCTAACCTCCCTCACAGAGAAACATGAGTCTCGCCTTTCGGCTGCTTGACTACTTTACCTTTTTGTTGAGAGTCAACAGGCGGGTCCTACCTTTTGACTGCCTGACCTCCCTCATGACGAAGTACGAGTCTAGCCTCTGAGCAGCTTGACTACTTTACCTTTCCATTGAGGCTCAACAAGTGGGTCTAGTCTTATGGCGACCCGACCAGCCTCACGGCTAAGCGTGGATCTAGTCTTTTGGCCCCCGGACTTCATTACTTTCTCGTTGAGTGTCAAGAGGCGAGCCAACTCTTTCAAATGCCACACCTCTCTCACTACGAAGCAAGGGTCCAGTCTTTCGGTTGGCCAACTTTACCCCTTCATGATTAGTTGACAGGTGGGCAAGTCCCTTGACTGCCTGACCCCACATGTAGACCTGCAATGGTGGGAATGGTCAGGGACTGCTAGACCTCCCATGAGCCCAATAGGCGGGCAAGTTACTTGACTGCTCGACCTCTTTTGCGCAAATAAAAGCCGAGCTTTGTGCTTGCACCTAATGAGGTTGAGTACGCCTTCTGCGTATGTTGCAAAACCAATCTTCGCACTAACTCGGTCGAGTACGACTCCCACTTATCTCACCAAGCCGAGCACCTTATTCTGTAGAGCATGTCTCCCGTGTTGCCTCGCACTCAGCGCTTGGGGTGAAAACTAACCCATTCGGCGTGGTTTTTGTGCAAAATAGACACCAACCGATTCCTAAGTTTTGGGGGAGAAAATAGGCCAAAACTAGCCGATGGGGAGGAGAAATGTCGACACCGATCGATGGTTCATTTTTGTGGCAATTCATAGTCGATTCTTAAACCGAGCTTCGTCTGAGAGAGTAGAGACTAGAGAGAGAGAGTGCTGCAGAGGGGAGAGAGAAAGGATGAGAACTGAAATCGAGGAAGAAGATGACTCTATTTTGAAACGACGCCGTTTCGTTTTTGGCATTGTTTTAGTTGAGTACATAATATATATATAAAAAATTAATCTATTTTTTCTGCTGCACACCGACCGGTTCTCCTTTGGTTTCAGCTGGTTCTGAGCTCTGGCGGCTGATCTGAGTCGGTCTAGGTCGGTTTCTTTGTTTGTTGTACAACCCTACTCATCACAAGCAAAATAGATAAGCAAGGACCTGCTCGCAAAATTTATTTTTCTATGGACTAAGGTTCTCACCAGGAGAAAAGGCAGAGTGGAGTAAAGGATGGAACAAAAGGCTGGTGAAAAGAAAGGGTGTCAGGAGAAAAAGAAGAGATCTGACATAAATGAAGGATGGGCAGATCAAAGAAAGGGACAAGACGACTTTAAGGGGGCTTTTTGTAGACTGCTACTTGGACTTCTCCTTTAACTTCTTCAAACTAGTGACGGGAGCTCTATAGAGAATATCTCATTCAGAAAATAGATTTCCAATCTCCATTGTACAGTGAGGATGAGAGACTAAAATAATCATATTATAGTGGATTCTCCCCCAACAAGACCCGTGGATGTAGACATTATGCCGAACCACGTAAATCTATGTGTCTCTATCTCCTTTATTTTTTCTGCGTTTATTTCCAGCTCACTGCCATGGATGTACACACGAATGTCATACAACCGCACATAATTGCCACCAGGGGCTCCAAACCACACCAATCGAGGCCCAAATCATTATAGTGGGCCGAGAATGACTCTTTATCCCCTTTCGGACTATTGTGCAATTTTTAAGTATTAACAGTATGCATGTTTTAGTGAATTATATATTTTTTTCTATCAACAAACCCAATTTTTGTTCCTAAATAGTAAATACTAATTATTTTACAGGTACTATTTCATATTCTTTGTTCAAGTGCAAATCATACTAATTCGTGTTTTTCATTTTATAAGAACCGTAACAAAACCACAAAAAAAAAAACAAAAAAACCCATAGTTCGCCCAAATGCCAATCATACATACGCAACATTCATTTCAAATTCCAACAACCCAATCTAGTTCAACCAATTTTGCAATTGACAAAACAAAACTTGGGAAGAAAAATGCTAGCACCGAAAACCCTTAACTATTATAGAAAAATATAATCTATTTTGGAAAGAAATTGAAGTTTGAGAACAAAACAATAGGCGGCACAGAGAACAAAACAAACCCAAATCAAAATAAAATGCTGAGAACGAACCACTCTAGAATCAAACGGATGTACAACATGTACCAATCCAACAGTTTTCAAACACAAGTAGGGCTGAGCACCGATTGGATCGGAGTCAGAATGGCCAACCTCCAACTCCGACAAAAGGTCCAATCCAACCTCTGATGCCAAGATGCACTACATCTGCTCTGACTTATCGGAGCGGAGTCAGATTTTGGGTTTTTTTTTTTTTTTTTTTTGTCTTTTTTAACTTTTTTGTCCCACTTTTTTTTTTCTTAAAAAAAAAACTTTGGGTGGGCTTCCAAATTTTAAATTTGTCAAAAATAATTAACTAAAAGCAAGTAACATAGTAACATGCTGTAAAAAATTAAAAATTAAAAATAAAAATAAATTCAACATTTTCTAAGTGCAAACCAAATTAAATGTTCCCAACATGGAAACAACAACAAATTACAAACTTCCAAATGCACCAAAATAAATTAGATTACAAACTTTAAATGCCTAACAAATGTTCCCAACAACAATAAAGTAAATGTTACAAATTTCTAAATGTTCAAACTTCCAAGTTGTGCCTGAAAAGAATATATGAAAACATTAGTAAGGAAAACAACCCCAACTTTAATTTTTATCGCAAAGTCAAAAATAATTTGAATTGTTGCATCAATAAATAAAAATAAGTTGAACAGAATATTCACTAGGCACTCTGAGTCTACACACTTAGTAATAAAAATAATCCAGCTAGTTACACAGGTTGTTTTCAACATTCCTGCCAAAGTCATGATAAACTAAGCATGCCAATGATTACACAAAGAAACTTCCATTTCCAGCTCAAAGTAATCCAAAAGAACAAAGATATGGCTCTAACCTCCACCTCAATCAATCCCAAATATAAGTGGATAAAACAAAATAGATAACAAATCTCTAAAATACAAAAAGTCCTAATAACCCCTTGAAAAATAATAGGAAATGATAAGTAATAACCAAAACTTCCTATTAGACCTTTCCTGGTTTATTTCTACTCAAAAGACAAGAGAACAAATGAAAAATATGAACACAACTTGGGGTTTTTTTAGTGATTTACAATCACTAAACAGCCCCACATGTTGACAAATTGATCAATATATTAGTAAAGAAAACATAAAGGAGCATAGGAAATGCTTGGCTATAAGGTATGTATTTTGGCACTAGATTAATGTGGTTTCTGACTCATGCACTAACATGCTTCAGAAATGGAATTTGGGTCCTTAAATAATACAGGAGATCAAGAAAATATGTTTACAAGACTATATATGGATAAGTATAGATATATATGTATGTATACCATTCATTGGGCCAAAAGAGAAAAAAGAAGTTTAATAATAATATCTCTAGCAGTAGGGGCTCATGTATTCTCCCATGCATGATAATTAATTATTTGTATTCCTTACCAATACACTAGCTTAGCCATTTCCATCACAAACCCAAACAATTGAACTATCGAAGTACTAGCATACTCAAAAAATATAGCTAACCACCATACTATTCAAAATTAACAGAACCGTCTTTATAACTTATAACACAGAACCATAAAAATTAACATCACCATCAACAAAATATGTTCATCCTAGGCACCAGATTTGAATATGAAACACACAATCAAAAAGAAAAATCCCTAAAATAATAACACTAATAATATAAATTAAAGATTGATTCATATATAAAAGAAATTAAAGGATTGTTGGATAGTAACTCAAACCTCAATCTATTAAACTGTCAATCATCTTCAAGAAGTAAGCTGGCCATACAAGTGGTTAATTCTACGGTTAAGATGTTAAAGTATATGAGGTTAGTATCACAAAATGTCAAAATCAACATATATTACAACTTATAAAAAAATCTCTAAATACATTACCTGAGTCTAACTTATAGCACTCCCCATCCGAATAATTTTGACTCAAGCATATAGAAGTGGACGTCAACCAGTTTTACGTGTATTCAAGAGCCTCTACAGTTCTAGGAGCCAAAAAACTCCTAAACAGATCCAAGACATGGCCTCTTATGCTAAATGCCGACTTAGATGCAACGGTGGTGATCAAAATGGTCGAGATATCTCTTGCCAGTAGAGTAAGAATCAGATATTGGTAGAGTTGACTTTCCACCACATTAAAATTTTGAAACTCTTTGTAGGAATCTCAACATCCTTCAACAAATACCACTCTAGCTCTAACTTACAATCCATCAAGGATGCTGATTTCCACTCTTTATGGTAGTTTATCAAAAAGTCCAAAGGATCATCAATTGTACAGGTACTACTACTACTCCCTATTGATGCACTACCTTCACCACTCCGAGTTGACTTAGACCCAGTTACGCGCCCATCACCAAACTCTACATATTGTTCATACAAATATTCCATATCCCTCTTGAGAAGTGCAACAAATTCCTCACCCATCTCATCGCCCACTGTTTTGTTGAACCAATATACTTGAGTAACCAATTTGTATTGTGGATCAAGAATGGCAGTAATAAACAACAACCGATTTATTTTTTCAAGATCACCCCAATATTTTTTATACTGTCTTCATTCTCAAAGTCATTGACCTCAAGCGTCGATTACTATTGTCACAAAAAATATTCAAATTTTTACGAATATTAATAAGCTCTTGGAAATACAAATTTGATGTGACCTATAGTGTACCAAAAATACACAAGGTGACATTATAAAATACATGAAGAAACTTTGAAAAGTTTCTTATGGTCTCCCAATCATTAGCCCTAGGAGCTCCTAGACCCTTTTTCCCATGCCCATCCTTAGACAAATGAACTCGTCAATAGGGATCCTTATCAAGCAAAAGTTGGAAGGCCTTTTGATACTTCTCAGCCACGTCCAACATAAGAAAAGTCGAGTTCCATCTGGTAGGGCAAGTTAAGACCCAAGCAACTAGAACATGAGACTTTTGACCTATCAACACAAGACTTGGAAGTGGCATGTCTTTGGAGAGAAGACTTCAAATACTTAATCAGATTCTGGACCCTTATGATCAAGTCATCAACATCTTTCAAACCTTCCCTTACAACAAGATTTAAGATGTGTGCCGTACACCTTATGTGAATAAACTCGTGAGTTGCAGCACAATCCTCACTTCCTATTTCCCTTGTTCTCAACCAATCAATAGTTAAGTCGTTAGAGGTAGCGTTGTCCATCGTAATTGTGAGGATTTTTTCAATGCCCCAATCAAGCATACACTCCTCCAACTCCCTCCCAATCATTGCCCCCTTGTGGTTGCTAATCCAAACAAATGAAATGATCCGCTTAGGTAACTTCCAACTACTATCAATAAAGTGAGCGGTCACACACATGTAATTAATATTTTGGATAGAAGTCCAAGTCTGGTGGTAAAAAGTATTTTCTTCAAGCTAGCATTCTCTCTCAATAATAGCCTCATTTAGTCACGCATTACAGTAAGTCTAGAAGGAATAGGAAACCTAAGATTCCCGAAACCCATCTCCGTCAACAACCCTAAAGGCTAACTCATCCACTATCACCTTCCTAGCAAGGGCATCCCGTATTTTTTTCTCATTGTACTTGGTCATCCCTAAGCTCTTCTCCACTTCCCTTCCTTCACTTCTTGCTTCTGGGACCAAGAATGTTTGACTCTTGTACAACTTACTCTTCTGCTTTTTGGAGCAAAGTTGGACGTGTGCTTTCATGGCCGAGGTGCCTTGCCTTTTTGGATGGCATTTCCACTGCCTCACACAATGGTTACAAGTAGCTATAGGCTCTTCGAGATCACAATCAGGCACTCTTGTGAAATGGGTCCATACCTCAAACCTATTCTTAGGATTTATACTACCAGGTGGAGAGCGAGGGTTAGAACAGAAGGCACTAGGAGTGCCTATCGAAGAGTCTGGTGGTCCACTAGACTCTTCGACTATGGTACTGGGAACATCAATAGGTTGTCTTGGTTCTAGGATGCTGGGACAAGATGTAGCTGTGGATGTAGGAGTGCTTGTACCTTTTATATTCATGATTTAAGAACTAGAACACAACAAACAAACATATATATAAGTGCCTTAATCATTTGATACATACAAACAGAACCATACAAACAGAATAGCATGCAAACAGATCATATCACCCTTGGTGTATAGAATAGCATCCAAAGAGATCATATCACCAACACTCATGATTGAAAGTTACTCTTGCGTACATACTTAAATGGCCAATTTTAAACATCACAACAAGCATTGGAATATATATTACTGGTGCTAGGAGTACCATCAGTTCTAAGAGGTCAAGAAAATATTCTAGATCGAAATCTTTACAATCGAAAACCATGTTCACAGTGACCCAAGAAATATGACAATTCAGTAAAATATATAGTCTAGGAGCAAACAACCCCACTCTAGCCCTATCTACAAAGATTCACAAAGCATCTAGCGATCTACACAAATTCACAAAGCATCACAAAATAGATCAATCCATTTTTCAGTTTCACTTCAATATTAAATCAGTACACAGATTCGTAAAATTTCAAAAAACTCACATTGATACCGTGATGGCACAAAACAAAATTTTTCAATGTCTTCTTAGTTCTTGCAGCTTCATTAGCCTCGAGATTCTGTTAAATTTTATGAGAAAATAAAAATAAAAAGAAAACAGAGAGGTAGAAGGAGAGAAAGAGAGAGAGAGAGACGCTGGGAGAAGATCTATAGAAGACGAAGGGAGAAGACAGAGATAGGGGCTTACCAGAAGAGAGAGAGTGAGGCCGTGCGGTGGGATTTTGAGAGAGAGGTTGTGCGGGGGGTGGGGGAAGTTATGCCTAGGGTTTCAGTTTGAAGACGTCGAAGAAGGGGAGGCAAGTGCATGACGAGGGGGAGGCGTGTGCACGACAAGGGCCAGAGGCGACCGCGGGGTAGGGGGAGGGTTGGGACCAAGGGCACAGAATTTGGGCTTAGGTGAAAAATCACAATGAAAGTAACGGCGCTGTTTCACTCCTATAATCCTATTATGTTTCAATTTGTAACTTTGTATTATATGATTATGATACTTTGGTGTAATTACTCCTATTAATAACTTATTCCTACAACCTATTAGTAACTAAAGTATAATTATAACTTGTACTATACATTAGTGTAATAGTATTATAGGTTATTATAAATTTATAGACTAGTGTTTGCACATTTTTATTAAATGTTATTACACATTAGTGTTTATACATTAGTATTAACATATAGTAAGATCTGCTTTCGTACCAGATGTATTATATGAATGGAATATAGATGGATTATCTGACTACAAAATATTTAATCATTTCCAAGAAATGATTATGGTTGCACATATTATTGTCACCGGGTTTACTGGCCAATTAAAAGTCTGGTGGGATCACTATATTTTATATGAAAAAAGGACACAAATATTAACTACATACAAATATGATGAAAATATGCAAGTGATTAAAACAGAAAACGATTTACCTTTAGAAGATGTTGTAAATACTTTAATATATGCATTAACTAAACACTTTATTGGTGACCCTGTTCAATTCAAGGAAAGAACTAGTGATTTATTGATTAATTTAAAATGCCCTTAATTATCTGATTTCCGTCAGAATAAAAATGTATTTCTAACTAAAGTTATGATCAGAAATGACTGCCAACAGACATACTAGAAGGAAAAGTTCATAGCCGGACTTCCATATTACTTCGCCCAGAAGGTACGAGAATCATTAGAAAAATCAGATGATACTATTGACTTTCATAATCTCACATATGATGATATAATAAGTAATATTAATAGAACTGATTTAACTATGTGCAATGATTTAAGATTAAAAAAGCAAATGGAGAAAGAAAAGAAATTTACTAGAAAAGAATTAGGTACCTTTTGTGAACAGTTTGGTTATACCCCATTATTAGACCCTTCAAGAAGACAAGAAAAAAAAAAGAATTTATAAGAATTATTCGAACAAAAAAAGAAGATACAAAAAACCCTATAAAAAGAGAAAAGATAAACAAATATATAATAAGCCAATCAAAAATCCTAAAAAGACTAATAAAAAGAGAAAACAAATTTTTGTTATAAATACGAAAAAGTTGGATATTATAAATCAAATTGTAAAGTCAAATAATAGATTAATGAACTAGATATATCTGAAGTATTAAAAGAAAAATTATTAGACATCTTTATAATACATTCAAGTGAAGAGGAAGAAAGCTCTTCAGAAGAAGAAGAAATCTATCAATTAAAAGAATCATGTTTTTCAGAGTAATCTTCTGATTATGAATCTGAAGAAGATGAAGTACAGATTTGTAATTGTCAAGATAAAGATAATTGTATTTGTAATAAAACCATTATGTACTTTCAAAATAAGAATATATTATATTATAATTAATAGACAAAATTAGTAACCCTCAAGAAATAAAATATTACTTAGAAAAGTTAAAAGATACTTTTAATAACCAAAACACTTTGGTAACGTCATCCTCAACACCTTACAATTTTTTAAAAATAATAGGAAGCTTTGAAACAGACAAACAAAAAATTACGATACAAGATATACAACACGAAATCAATGAGATAAAACAAGAGATTAGAAATTTGAAAACATTCAATCTTAAATTAGAAGTTTCAAATGAACAATTATTATAAGAAATTATATTATTAAATATGGAGAAAAATAGAAATAATTTTCATGATAAAAAACATAATAAAGAACAAAGAGAGTGTTCAACATTAGTTATAAAAGATGAAACAAATAATTTCATTAATATCCTTGATAAGATAAATTTAAAAAAATGGTATGCTGAAGTAACAACTTCAATTAATCAAGGATTTTCTTTCACTACAATTGCCCTATTAGATACAGGAGTAGATTTAAATTGTATATAAGAGGGATTAATACCTTCTAAAAATTTTGAAAAAAATAAAAGAAACATTATCCCAAGCCAATGAAACAAAATTAAATATAAATTATAAATTATCTAATGCACATATCTGTAATAATGGAATTTGTTTCAAAATAACATTTATTTGAGTAAAAAACATTAATACTAAAGTAATATTGTGAAATCTCTTCATTGCCTTACTTTAACATTTCTCTGTAACAGAAGAATGAATCTCTACCAAAGTACGCGGACAAGAAATTCAATTTAAATTCCTTTTTCCCCCTGTATCAAAATAAATTAACTCTTTAAATGAAGTTTCATTAACCAGATAAATTAATTTTCTAACAAAAAAAAGAATCAGAAGAAAGGAAAAGCAGATAAGCTTCTTAAAACAAGAATTAAAATATAAAAGGATTCAAGAACAATTAAAAGATCCGTTATTAACTAAAAAAATAGATAATTTTAAAACTATAATTGAAAATGGAGTACGCTCTAATCTGCCCAATGCTTTATGGATTAGAAGACAACTATAGTTGAATTACCCTATGAAAAATAATTTTCTGAGAAAAATATTCCAACTAAGGCTAGACCGATTCAAATGAATAACGAATTATTAGAATTTTGTAAAAAAGAAATTAATGATTTATTAACAGAAAGATTAATTAGAAAGAGTAAGTCACCATGGAGTTATGCTGTCTTTTATATTAAAAAATAGGCAGAATTAGAAAGAGGAGTTCCTCGTTTAGTCATCAATTATAAGCCTTTAAATAAGGTATTACAATGGATTAGATACTCAATTCCTAATAAAAAAGATTTATTATCTCGATTATATATTGTGACGCCCCCAAATTCCGCTTGGGATCGGACGGACATTTGAAGCGTCGAGACATGCAACACAAGGTTACCTGCCCCCGTTCATGACATATAAGATGCAATATTCCTAACATGCATCTAGCATTATGCAATATTCGCAGCGGATAATTTTTCTTTTTAGCAATACTATGCACCAAACCGAAATATCCCAAATACTTAAAACATACTTCATACATAATGACATACTAAACAACTGAGATCACAATATTAATCCATATGGTTGTGATCAAAAGAGTGATGGAGATTGAACTCCACAAATACAAGTAGTAATCTGAGGTAACTACTGTACGAACACCTACATCGCATCGTCGCTTAGGTGACCATTTCCAGTTGGTCGATTCCCGATTCTCCTTCAGATCCTGTAAAAGATCTACCATTCGGGGGGAATGGTAGTTGGGACTACCACAGTGAGATTTGATTACAAATCTCAGCAAGTTAACAGGAAACTTCCACACAGGTTAATGATGCATGCATGGCAGTAAAAGCATGAATGCATAATCAAATCATAAGTAATCATAGCATAACTTGACATACAACATAACATAACTGGCATAACTTAAACTGAAACTGAAGCTTAGCATGAACGTGACTTGAAACATAACATGAATGTGAGCTTGGAACATAACATGGACTTGAAACATAGCATGAACGTGAACATGCATAATTTGAACTTGAACTTGAGCATGACATAACATAAATGTGAACTTGGAACATAACGTAAACGTGAACATAACATAACATGAACTTGGAACATATTCTTGTCTCATGGGATTACCATGATTGCGTGAACGTAAACTTGAACGTAACATAACGTGAAACATGACTTGAACTTGGAATCTTATTCAATAGTCTTAATCATTAACATGACCATATGGGTGCTACACAGGTCCCCTTGAGCCGTGTGTCCCTGCCGATTACCGCATCACATCACAGGTTTCTATACCAGCTGTGAGTGCGTTAATACGTACTCCACAGTTGTTGTGGCCCCACGTATTCTACGTGTCACAATTGCTGTGTCTCACGTAGTGTATGCTCCACAGTTGTTGTGGCCCCATACTTCATGCTCCACAGTTGTTGTGGCCCCATGACTTATCTGTTTGTGCCACACTTGCTGTGGACACACATAACATAATGTGTGGCACCATCGGCGTTAGTGCCTGGCGCGCTCCGGTGACCAGCTAATTAGGCCCCATTCGCAACCTGTTGACTGTACTTCGTCAACCCAGGGAATTTCACACCTATTTAGACACTCCAGCGTGAACAAAGGAGTTCCACTAGGATATTACCCCATCCTAGCGCTTAGGGTCGTGATTGACATGAATGACTTAACTGGCAGACATGACATTTCGTAACGTGACGTAACATGAACGTGACATAAAAGACAGAAATCTTGACGTAACATAACGTGACATGAACGTAGGACGACAGACATGACATACTTTGAGACATAAATGTAACAGAGAACATTTCATAACATGTCATACATGTAACATGCAACATTTCGTAACATGGCATACCATATAACAGACAACATTTCTTAACGTGGCGTAACATGTGACAATGAATATTACATGACAAGAAATACATGTAACAGATGGCATACTTAACTTAACATGACATACTTGCAATGTATAGCATGTATAGCAATACGTGACAGAATATCTTGTGTAACAGATGAATAATTCATGACAGAATAAATTCTGTGTAACAGATAAATATGTAATGACTTGGCATGGCACATATGATAACATGCATACATACAATTTAGTTCCCTTACTTATCACACATACACATTAAATTGATAGTAAGTTAAAAGCTAACTTACCTCGATCTTCGCGCTTCGAGACAAAACTCAAGTGCGATCACGGGAAACTGAAAGTAGTGATTTCTAAAATTTAGAACTTAATCACTAACAATTAGGAATATGGAAAAATATCAACTTAGAGTAAAATTACCATTTTACCCTCTACATGTGGGAAAATGACTATTTTACCCCTAACTTAAGGATTTTGCATCATAACTTCAAAAATCACCAAAATTTACATACCTTATGTAAATTTTGTCCTAAACTCAAATATCAATTCATAAAAATTTAAAACTAAACACAACCATCAAAACTCTATATGGCCGAAACTTACAAAGGCTATTTCCTTTGCTTTTTGTTGTAATTCTTTCAAATCTCAAAACTCATGATTAAACCAAAATTTTTCTTCTACTACACTCATAACATATTCTTAAGAATAATCATGTTTTGAATCATGAACAAAAGTCATCAAAATCACTAAAACCATACTTGAACTTTTTGGTTTCTCTTCTAAGTTCAAAACAGAATTTTGTTTCTAACTTGTTTTGATCAACCTCTTGATCCATGACTTATAAAGAAGTGATCTTCAAACCAAAACATCACATGGTTCAAAAAGGTGTCCTAAAACAGATCCAAGCTTCAAACTCAAGATCACATGGGTAAACATCAACCAAAACATAAATTTAGCCAAGAACATCATCACTTTGGCCTAACCGAATATCTCCTTCCATAAAATTTCATATGTTCGAAACTAACATCAAATATCTTCAAAATAACATTCTAACATGTATATAAGATGCTTAGGATCTTCCAATAAAAATATCAAAGCCATTGGAATAAGATTAAACCATAAAAGATTTAAACTTTCTCAAAACAGAAACTGTTTTTCCTCTTCCAGTTTCTAAGTTTCTAGACCTAAGAAAATATTTCACCAAAACTTTTAATCATGCGACAAATCCTCAACCAATAATCATATACACATGTTAACAGTACTCCATAAAAATTTCGGACCAAGATCTATTCATTAGCTTGGTCAAAAACTCCAAAATATAACACACTCTCCAGTTTATCGCCCAGAATGACCTTTCCGGGGTCTAAACAACTTTTGACCAATCAAATGATCTCCAAATGGAACGAATAAGTTATCCACGTAAACTAGACTCCAAAAGAAAGAACTTTCATGAAGGAATATTTGCGAGAAAACACTTACAAAATCTTCGAAATAGGCGTTCAAAAGAGGTATGAAAAACTGTCCGAGAGTGTCTTTTGTGTTCTATGAAGGAAAAGTGTAAAGGAGAGCTGCTTTTCGTGGGAAGTGGACTGAAGAGCTTCTTACACAAGCTATGTAAAGTGATAGGACTGAATGAATGGTTGAGTGTTGGCCTTTTCTTCTCATAAAAATCAGACCAAGATCTTTTCTCAAGGTGGAGTGTGAGAGTGAAAGAGTGAGGTGGCCCTTTTGCTTTGTCTTTCTAGAACCTTCTAGGACCTTCTTGTACAGATCTGGCCAGCCAAGTGGGGGTACAAAACTTAGCCATGAAGCAATCCTATGGTGACCAAATTCGTGGGCCTTAAAGGGCCTAAACCGAATGGGCCTAAAATTTGGGGTTTAAAGAGGGTTTGGGTTGCTATCAAGCCCAAATCCAATATCACTTGGTCCAATCAATTTTTCAAGGTTAACAAGGTTGGATAATGATGTTCTAACACAAATTTGAAGGATTAATAGCATGTGGAAGTGATTTAATCAAGTGATTAAACACAATACTAGAAATCGGATTAGAAAGGGTTTAGAGGCCAACTTTAGGGTTTTGGGGAAACCGTTTAGGGTTTCGATTTCAACAAAGCTTTTGGGCTTTCAATTGGATTCCCACCATTTAGGGTTTCACTAGGATTGAAAACCTCTTTGGTCTGGCACAATTTGGTTGAGCAGATGAAACAAGGTTTTGCTTAAGTGGCATAATCTCACACCTTGATTCCTTCAAATCCAACAAACATCCCTCATGGTGCCAAGTGTCTAATATTATTCACTAAGTGTGGCTAAGATCTTGCCAAGTGTCCAAATAAAACTTCTCTAATCCAATTTGGACATTCCACACTGTGATTTCGAAACACTGCAATTGGTGCGCTTACCGAGGTTACTATTCACTTCGAAAAAGTGAATCATAAACTTAACACTAAAAATTCCTAAATATTCATATTAACCTACAGTGAAAATATTATACCGAAATTCAACCTCGAAGTGCCCCTAAAAATAATTTCACAATTCTCAACAGACGTTTCGTCCGGAATTATGAAAATAGGCTATTGTGCCATAAAATCCTAAATAATCCACCGAGTCTAATGGCGTAGACCATAATGCATTCTGACACTTCTAACCACCTCAAATAAATAAAACTTATATTTCTAGCAGCATAGTGAGTGATAACACTGACTATGTTGACAGACTAAAACCTATGCAATAGGTCGATTCGTAAAAACTTATGGGGTTTTCACGAGAGTCCTAAAGTCAAAAGAAATTCCGCCAATGAATTTCTAGCGGGCTGTTACATCCTCCCCTCCTAAAAAAAAAGATTTCGTCCTCGAAATCGACGTAAGTACAAACATAAAATACGCTCAGAAGGAAAAGTTGCTTACCAACGTATTGCCCATCACTGGATGCCTCAACACGCCCAAGGAGCAGGTCTCGTTCTTCTTTAGGTATCGCCTTCTTCTCGTAGTCAACACTATTCTAATCTATAACCATCACATGGTTATACAAAATAACTATCACTATAACATTAGGGTATAACAATCCCAAATGTTACTGCCTAAACTTAATGACTTCTAGGCTGACCTTTTAGGATACTGAATCCTTGCTTAAAAGAAATCTCTATTCAAAGAATTATCCACAACGTGTATATATATCTTCCATTCTTAACTCTCTTTCTCTCAAATCATATCAATTTGTACTGGAGTTCTTCCACAAGGTAGGTCAAGTCGTACCAGCATACTCTCTAAATCTAAAACTTCAAGTATTCATGCAGTTCATTTTGGAAGAATTTAATCTGTACACAACTGAAATCACATTCTCTATTTCCTCAAGGAATTCCATCTGTCTTGGACTAGCTTACTTCTTCATAATCAAAATGAAATGTTCCTCCTCCTAGATGGTACCTCGATAAACGATCAGCTATTAACCTTAACTCAAGACTTTCTCTCTTATGATTGACATAGCTCTTCTATCCATCATGAGCTGCCTCTTATTCTGACTCTAATCCAAAGAATTTGATCATACTGTTCACGTAAATCCTTAAGATAAGATTTTACTCCCCATATAAATATCTCCAATATAAGGGCAGTCTAGGTTTCCACAAACACGATGTTTCGCCAAAAACCATTTATTCGCGATTGGATAAAACTATTATCATAAGTGAATCCTACTAAAGCCAAAGCTTATCTCACACATTGTACTCTTCCGAACACAATTTTCATTGTAACCTTCGAATCACAACAAACTCCAAATACTTGGGATACTAATTCATCAACCTTGAATATACTTCCTCGTACTACTAAAAGGTATTCCATATCTGCACTGGTATGAATGGAAATACTCTTAATAAGAAATGTTACTCTTATCACCTAGTAACAATTCAGAGTACGAACTAAACTCTCGTGCAATACCACAATCACTAAAAATAGGGCCTCGCTTGAATCAAACTGTGTACAAGTTATAAACCTCAATGATTTAACTTACCCAAAGTATCAATAATGCACTAGTACTATCAATTGTAATCTAATCAACCTTAGATAAGCTTAACAATATAGAGGTCTTAGAAAAATATCAGTGACGGCGCCAACTCCTTTAGTTCCTGGGGCGTCAGCATCTGCGTCTCTAGAAGTACCTGCATACACTTAAGCTAGTACTGGAGGTCGTGGCATTGGTTTGGAATCTCCAATGGGAACAGTTCCATTTCTCCGGCCTCTTTTGGGACAATTTCTGATGAAGTGGTCAGGTTGGCCACATCTGAAACAGAGTCCTTGGGTAAGTTTGCACTTGCCTCCATGATTCTTTTCGGACATCCCACATATTAGATACGTGGTCAGTATTGAGCTTCCAGTCTCGATGCCTTCTCCCTTATCTGGTCTAGTAGACATCTTCTTCATTTCTAGATTTTCTTCAGTAGCATACAATGAAATTCTCTTTCATTCGGTATTGATCTGGATGGCTAGACCTCTTTGCTCAGTCTCTGCTATCGTGGCCACGTTTACTAACTCTTGGTAATTCTTTATTCTTAGGCAAGCTACTTGGCTACGGATCCATGGCTAAAGTCCAGCTTGAAACTTTCTTGCCTGCATCCTTTGAGTAGAAATCAAGTGTGGTGCAAACCTTCCTAACACCATAAACTTAGCGACGTACTATTCTAAGTGTGGTCCTTTGAGTAGAAATCAAGTGTGGTCCAACTGCCTTGAGTTAAAGTCGCGAACTCCTGCGCCTTTAGCTGTTTGATAGAATCTGGGTAGAATCCGTTGTCAACTCTTCCTTAAATCTCTTCCAAGATAATGCATCCAAACTTCCTAGTTCCCTAACTAGAAGCTGCCTTTGTGTATCCCACCATATTCCAACTTTAGAATAGGTATACAGCATATAGAACCTTCTGGTCCTCAGTACATCCACAGATCTCGTAAGTCCTTTCGAGATCCATAATCCATTTCTCAGCTTTTAGTGGCTCTTCATCACCAGAAAAAGTTTGGATAACGATGGATCAAGAACTTCTCACACAGACAATCCCTGACTTCGGGTCTGGGTACATGTGCTTACTGATGTTGCTGTTGTCTAAGCATGTCAGTCAGCAAACGTACGGTTTCAGCTAATCCTCCATCCATTGGGAAATTCTGATTATCCTAATTTGTGACTCCCTCAGGGTTTTGAGGTATCCTACCTCGAGTCATGTCACTTCCTAAATCACACGAGTACACATGTTACAATCACATACTATCTCTTATACTTCAAGAAATTCAAGCCTAATGAAGACTAAAATTCCAAGCCTAATATTTGGTGCATTTCCTAAGGACATGTGGATTTAAACCCAGAGACGTATTGCTCTGATACCACCCTGTGACGCCCCCAAATTCCGCTTGGGATCGGACGGACATTTGAAGCGTCGAGACATGCAACACAAGGTTACCTGCCCCCGTTCATGACATATAAGATGCAATATTCCTAACATGCATCTAGCATTATGCAATATTCGCAGCGGATAATTTTTCTTTTTAGCAATACTATGCACCAAACCGAAATATCCCAAATACTTAAAACATACTTCATACATAATGACATACTAAACAACTGAGATCACAATATAATCCAAAATGGTTGTGATCAAAAGAGTGATGGAGATTGAACTCCACAAATACAAGTAGTAATCTGAGGTAACTACTGTACGAACATCTACGTCGCACCGTCGCTTAGGTGACCGTTTCCAGTTGGTCGATTCCCGATTCTCCTTCAGATCCTGTAAAAGATCTACCATTCGGGGGGAATGGTAGTTGGGACTACCACAGTGAGATTTGATTACAAATCTCAGCAAGTTAACAGGAAACTTCCACACAGGTTAATGATGCATGCATGGCAGTAAAAGCATGAATGCATAATCAAATCATAAGTAATCATAGCATAACTTGACATACAACATAACATAACTGGCATAACTTAAATTGAAACTGAAGCTTAGCATGAACGTGACTTGAAACATAACATGAATGTGAGCTTGGAACATAACATGGACTTGAAACATAGCATGAACGTGAACATGCATAATTTGAACTTGAACTTGAGCATGACATAACATAAATGTGAACTTGGAACATAACGTAAACGTGAACATAACATAACATGAACTTGGAACATAACGTGAACGTGAACATAACATAACATGAACTTGAAACATATTCTTGTCTCATGGGATTACCATGATTGCGTGAACGTAAACTTGAACGTAACATAACGTGAAACATGACTTGAACTTGGAATCTTATTCAATAGTCTTAATCATTAACATGACCATATGGGTGCTACACAGGTCCCCTTGAGCCGTGTGTCCCTGCCGATTACCGCATCACATCACAGGTTTCTATACCAGCTGTGAGTGCGTTAATACGTACTCCACAGTTGTTGTGGCCCCACGTATTCTACGTGTCACAATTGCTGTGTCTCACGTAGTGTATGCTCCACAGTTGTTGTGGCCCCATACTTCATGCTCCACAGTTGTTGTGGCCCCATGACTTATCTGTTTGTGCCACACTTGCTGTGGACACACATAACATAATGTGTGGCACCATCGGCGTTAGTGCCTGGCGCGCTCCGGTGACCAGCTAATTAGGCCCCATTCGCAACCTGTTGACTGTACTTCGTCAACCCAGGGAATTTCACACCTATTTAGACACTCCAGCGTGAACAAAGGAGTTCCACTAGGATATTACCCCATCCTAGCGCTTAGGGTCGTGATTGACATGAATGACTTAACTGGCAGACATGACATTTCGTAACGTGACGTAACATGAACGTGACATAAAAGACAGAAATCTTGACGTAACATAACGTGACATGAACGTAGGACGACAGACATGACATACTTCGAGACATAAATGTAACAGAGAACATTTCATAACATGTCATACATGTAACATGCAACATTTCGTAACATGGCATACCATATAACAGACAACATTTCTTAACGTGGCGTAACATGTGACAATGAATATTACATGACAAGAAATACATGTAACAGATGGCATACTTAACTTAACATGACATACTTGCAATGTATAGCATGTATAGCAATACGTGACAGAATATCTTGTGTAACAGATGAATAATTCATGACAGAATAAATTCTGTGTAACAGATAAATATGTAATGACTTGGCATGGCACATATGATAACATGCATACATACAATTTAGTTCCCTTACTTATCACACATACACATTAAATTGATAGTAAGTTAAAAGCTAACTTACCTCGATCTTCGCGCTTCGAGACAAAACTCAAGTGCGATCACGGGAAACTGAAAGTAGTGATTTCTAAAAATTAGAACTTAATCACTAACAATTAGGAATATGGAAAAATATCAACTTAGAGTAAAATTACCATTTTACCCTCTACATGTGGGAAAATGACTATTTTACCCCTAACTTAAGGATTTTGCATCATAACTTCAAAAATCACCAAAATTTACATACCTTATGTAAATTTTGTCCTAAACTCAAATATCAATTCATAAAAATTTAAAACTAAACACAACCATCAAAACTCTATATGGCCGAAACTTACAAAGGCTATTTCCTTTGCTTTTTGTTGTAATTCTTTCAAATCTCAAAACTCATGATTAAACCAAAATTTTTCTTCTACTACACTCATAACATATTCTTAAGAATAATAATGTTTTGAATCATGAACAAAAGTCATCAAAATCACTAAAACCATACTTGAACTTTTTGGTTTCTCTTCTAAGTTCAAAACAGAATTTTGTTTCTAACTTGTTTTGATCAACCTCTTGATCCATGACTTATAAAGAAGTGATCTTCAAACCAAAACATCACATGGTTCAAAAAGGTGTCCTAAAACAGATCCAAGCTTCAAACTCAAGATCACATGGGTAAACATCAACCAAAATATAAATTTAGCCAAGAACATCATCACTTTGGCCTAACCGAATATCTCCTTCCATAAAATTTCATATGTTCGAAACTAACATCAAATATCTTCAAAATAACATTCTAACATGTATATAAGATGCTTAGGATCTTCCAATAAAAATATCAAAGCCATTGGAATAAGATTAAACCATAAAAGATTTAAACTTTCTCAAAACAGAAACTGTTTTTCCTCTTCCAGTTTCTAAGTTTCTAGACCTAAGAAAATATTTCACCAAAACTTTTAATCATGCGACAAATCCTCAACCAATAATCATATACACATGTTAACAGTACTCCATAAAAATTTCGGACCAAGATCTATTCATTAGCTTGGTCAAAAACTCCAAAATATAACACACTCTCCAGTTTATCGCCCAGAATGACCTTTCCGGGGTCTAAACAACTTTTGACCAATCAAATGATCTCCAAATGGAACGAATAAGTTATCCACGTAAACTAGACTCCAAAAGAAAGAACTTTCATGAAGGAATATTGGCGAGAAAACACTTACAAAATCTTCGAAATAGGCGTTCAAAAGAGGTATGAAAAACTGTCCGAGAGTGTCTTTTGTGTTCTATGAAGGAAAAGTGTAAAGGAGAGCTGCTTTTCGTGGGAAGTGGACTGAAGAGCTTCTTACACAAGCTATGTAAAGTGATAGGACTGAATGAATGGTTGAGTGTTGGCCTTTTCTTCTCATAAAAATCAGACCAAGATCTTTTCTCAAGGTGGAGTGTGAGAGTGAAAGAGTGAGGTGGCCCTTTTGCTTTGTCTTTCTAGAACCTTCTAGGACCTTCTTGTACAGATCTGGCCAGCCAAGTGGGGGTACAAAACTTAGCCATGAAGCAATCCTATGGTGACCAAATTCGTGGGCCTTAAAGGGCCTAAACCGAATGGGCCTAAAATTTGGGGTTTAAAGAGGGTTTGGGTTGCTATCAAGCCCAAATCCAATATCACTTGGTCCAATCAATTTTTCAAGGTTAACAAGGTTGGATAATGATGTTCTAACACAAATTTGAAGGATTAATAGCATGTGGAAGTGATTTAATCAAGTGATTAAACACAATACTAGAAATCGGATTAGAAAGGGTTTAGAGGCCAACTTTAGGGTTTTGGGGAAACCGTTTAGGGTTTCGATTTCAACAAAGCTTTTGGGCTTTCAATTGGATTCCCACCATTTAGGGTTTCACTAGGATTGAAAACCTCTTTGGTCTGGCACAATTTGGTTGAGCAGATGAAACAAGGTTTTGCTTAAGTGGCATAATCTCACACCTTGATTCCTTCAAATCCAACAAACATCCCTCATGGTGCCAAGTGTCTAATATTATTCACTAAGTGTGGCTAAGATCTTGCCAAGTGTCCAAATAAAACTTCTCTAATCCAATTTGGACATTCCACACTGTGATTTCGAAACACTGCAATAGGTGCGCTTACCGAGGTTACTATTCACTTCGAAAAAGTGAATCATAAACTTAACACTAAAAATTCCTAAATATTCATATTAACCTACAGTGAAAATATTATACCGAAATTCAACCTCGATGTGCCCCTAAAAATAATTTCACAATTCTCAACAGACGTTTCGTCCGGAATTATGAAAATAGGCTATTGTGCCATAAAATCCTAAATAATCCACCGAGTCTAATGGCGTAGACCATAATGCATTCTGACACTTCTAACCACCTCAAATAAATAAAACTTATATTTCTAGCAGCATAGTGAGTGATAACACTGACTATGTTGACAGACTAAAACCTATGCAATAGGTCGATTCGTAAAAACCTATGGGGTTTTCACGAGAGTCCTAAAGTCAAAAGAAATTCCGCCAATGAATTTCTAGCGGGCTGTTACATATATTGCTACAACATTTTCAAAATTTGACATGAAAAGTAGATTTTGGCAGATCTAAATTGCCGAAAAGATCGATATAAAACAGTATTTACAGTTCACTTTAAATTAAAAAATGCTCCCAGTGAATTTCAAAATATTATGAGTGAGATATTTACTTATTTTACTCATTTTTCGATAGTTTATATAGATGATGTATTAATATTTTCTTCATCTATTGAACAACATTGAAAACATTTAAATACTTTTGTTCAAATTATTAAACAAAATGGATTAGTTGTTTCATCACCAAAAATAAAATTATTCCAAGACAAAATTAGATTTCTTAGACATGAAATTTATCAATGAACGATTATACCAATTAGCAGAACAATAGAATTTGCTAATAAATTTTTAGATGAAATAAAAGACAAGCAACAACTACAAAAAATTTTAGGAAGTTCCAATTATGTTGCAGATTTTTATCAATCTCTCAAGCCATTATGTAAATCATTATTTAAAAGATTAAAAAAGAATCTACCTCTAAAGACAGAAAAATATACCAATATTATAAAATAAATTAAGGCTCATGTTAAGAAATTACCATGCTTGGGACTCCCATCTTCTCATACTTTAAAAATTGTTGAAACAGATGCCTCTGATCTTGTTATGGAGGAATTATGAAACAAAAACTATCAACTAATTTGGAACAGATGGTTCGATTCCATATAGGATGTTGGAATCCTGCCCAAAAGAATTATAGTACTATTAAAAAAGAAATTTTAGCTATTGTATTACGTATTTCTAAATTTTAAGATGATTTTTTGAATCAAAAGTTTTTGCTTAAAATAGATTGTAAATCAGCCAAGGAATTTTTGATTAAATATGTGAAAAACATGGCTGCTAAACAAATATTTGCTAGATGGCAAGCTATATTAAGTATTTTTTATTTTGATATTGAACATATTAAAGGAGAATCTAATTCTCTTCCTGATTTTCTATCTCGAGAATTCTTACAGGGAAAATCATGTCAGCCTCAAACTCAAAAGTAAAGTCCAAATCTTCGTACGCACGACCACCATCTCCTCCCTATCCTTCACCTTGTCCTTCTGCAACTCCAAGACCATACACAGTATTGGGGTCATTGCCACAAAACATTAAACCTCCTTACAATTCATTTTCACCATTAGCATCTCCAAAATTACCAATCTACTCCAAAGTTGTTTCCCCTTTTTCCTCTCCTCCTTCCCAAATTATTAATCCTCTATTATTATTTCATCCTTTTTCATCTCCCATTATCATCAAATCTCATTGGCACCCAGTCTTCCCCATCGAATCTGAAATTCAACACCTGTCTGACCCCCAAAAATTACTTGATGCATTTCTTTTACCATACTGGCATTATATTCAACAAAATATTCAGAAAACCTAGCATTTTTATGAATTCATATTAGTAGACACCGGCTCAATTATTCTCTCTGAAATTCCTTGTTCTCTTCAAACTCAACCTTCTCCACCTGCATCCTCAATTATTGCTTTTTATAAAGTTACTATTAAATAGGTTCTCACTTTGGAACAATGGGGAAAAAATTCCTATTTAACAAGAAAGTTTTATCATCCTTATGATCCGCCTTATTATTAGTATTATAATTACCAGCAAGCATAGACAAAAATGTTCCTAAAACAAAATAAAAATTTACATCATTTGCGGTTCCTTCATTTTGACAAATTATAAGAGATCAACACACTCCCGAAATGGTTTTCACTATAGTGGGAATATTATAGACCCGAACCTCTTCTCCTTCCTCTTCCCCTCTAGGAGAGTCTTCGAATTTTTACTTTACAAGATGACAGTCAACCAGCATTAAACCATTGTTCACCACTGATTCTTTTCTTCCTCAAAGCAAAATTAAATTGGATTATGAAATGAGAATATGTTATCAAACTCCATCCCTCTCTCAAAACCATTATGTTTCCAGCTCGCCAAGTTTTTGTCAAATGGTGGGAAAAATACAATTATGATCATGTCTTAAAAATATTTTCAAAAGTTACCAAGACTCCAGAAGTTCTAGTCCAACGAAACAGATTTCAAGCGCAATTAGCATCTACTACGAACAATAAGGATTTGAAAAAATTAGCCGAAGCAATGTCACAAGTTTCAGATAGTGACGATGAAGAACAAGCACAACATGTCGCCAGATTAACTTCATTACAGCAACCCGCATTATCACCAGCCCATCAGACCTCTCCTTCTCAACAGGCCTCTCATTCTCAAGGTAACTTAGTCGCCTCTTCTTCTCAAGATTACTCACCCTACATGGATTCTCAAGATCCGTTTGATCTGAAATTAGCAAATTATGATCCCCAGATTATGTGATTCCAGAAGATTATTATTCATGTCAGATTATTGCTCAGGAAAATAACAGATGACTTTGTACATACTAGTTCACATGTTCTGTATTGTGTTTGTTTGTTTTTAGTGACGGCTGATATTGTTCTTGTTTTTAGTGACAGCTGATACTGGTCTTGTTTTTAGTGTCGGTTGATACTGTTCATGTATAATTAAGATTACTGTGTTGTAAATCTTCCTTCCTTCATGTCTTCTGCTTCCAACTCCTTTAAAAATTAGTCTCCTTGTAAGTATTATGTTCTTAATGAAGAAGTTTATTTTGTATATTTTTTTCTATATTATTTACTTCCTCATGCATATGATCAGTTATACCGCCTGCTTTATCTGCTATAATGCTTAGCTGGTTTTATCGCCTATTATTCTTATTAATATTATATTATTATTACTCTATTTATTATTACTTCGTATTTACGCCTTTGATATCAGAGCCATTGGTGATTATAATGTTATATTTTTTTATTGTTATAATTTGTTATTTTGCCTTTTATATTGTTATTTTTCCTTGCTGTTCAACTTTGAATTACATATTTTATAATGGATAATTATTATGCTCATAGTATTGGTTTTCGTGATTTATATGAGTTAAAATAATATTATATGTTATTATAAATTTATAGACTAGTATTTGTACATTTGTATTGAATGTTATTATAGATTAGTGTTTATACATTAGTATTACATTAGTTTATGATACATTGGTAACTTATAATACATTAATGTTTATACATTAGTCTTTTTTTTTTTTTTTAGAATACCGTATACTTCATATTAATAATTCACCCAAAAATGTTGTGAATACAATGAGGATAATCCTATACATGAATGGATTCTTCAAAGAGGTCTAACGAACTCTTTGCCAAAGTATGAGCCACTACATTAACCTGCCTAGGAACATGCTTAATAGACCATGGACTAACTTGTTCTAGCAACAACTTGATATCTTGACAGATTAAGCTTGTTGAATTCCAGCTATCCTCCCTACCATTGATAGCCTTTACCACAATCATGCAATCCCCTTCAAGGATAATATTTGTGAGACCAAGCTATATACAAAATTGGACTGCTCTTAAGGCTGCCAATGCTTCCCCTAGCAATGGATCCGGGAAAGAAGCTCGAGATGATCTGAGAGTGGCTATAACTAGTCCTTTACAGTCCCTGACAACTACTCCAATGCCTACCCTACAGTGAATTTTTTCAATGGCTGCGTCCCAATTCACCTTGAAATTGGCAAGTGGTGGCTTACTCCACTGGAGGGGAGGCTGAACTTGGTTGCTTTTCTGTTTTTGAGGATGCCTTGCCATATGGAAATTTGAGATACTTGTAGAGACAAGGTTAAGAACTTGTTGAGGGGAGGAAAACTGAGTTTCAAAATCCACTTGTTCCTTTTGAGCCAAAGTTGCTTAGAGGTGAATGCTAGTACTTGATGTTCCTCCTCTGGAAGAGTTGAAAGGAGCTGTTCCAGAATTACACTAAAAGGGTCCTCGTTAGTACTACATTTTTGGAGTTTTCTCGAGTTACTGCTCCACACATCCTGAGCAGCTTTACAAGTCCAAAGAGCATGAGAAGTGGTTTTTGGTTCAGATACGCAGATTGGACACAAAGGGGAGTCAATCGCCTTTTTTCTATGCAGGTTCACCTTTGTGGGGAGTATGTCTTTGGCAGCTTTCCATAGAAATATTTTGAGAGCATTTGGGACCTGGAGCTTCCAAATGTGTTGCCATACTTCTGTGTTATGAGATGGCTCTGAAGTTTGTCCCATCTTTTCAGTTTTAAGTGACATTTGAAGATGATATGCAGATTTCACTGAAAATTTACCATTAACAATGCATCTCCAAGTCAGTTTGTCATTGCTTTTGCATGGTCTTGGATCAAGGGCATATTCCATTGAAGGGAGTCTTGGTCAATTAGAGAGGCCACCGTAGCCTCCTAGGGCAGAATCCTAGCATAGGATTGTATTTTGTAAGAAGGTGGATAAGGGACCCATCTATCTAATCATATCTTAATACTTTGACCATTCCCTACCTTCCATAGAAGGCCTTCAAGTAGTAGAGGTCTAGCTACTGTGATGCTTTTCCAGACAGAAGAGTCACCATTCCTTACTTTAGCTTTGTAGAAATCTTTTGAAGGGTAGTACTTTGCTTGGAGTATACGTGCTGCAAGTGAGGATGGGTTTGTGAGAAGCTTCCATCCTTGCTTTGCCAAGAGAGCTTTGTTGAAATCTCCAAAATCCCTGAAACCCAAACCCCCCTTTTGTTTAGGCTTTCCCATTCCCTGCCAACTAAGGCAGTGCATCTTGGATTTTTGGTCTCTCAAGCCCCACCAGAAGGATTGCATGCTCTTGTTAATATTCCTCAGGATACACTTTGGAATTAAGAAAATACCCATACAATATGTGGGAATTGCTTGGATAACAACCTTTAGAAGGATTTCCTTTCCTGCTTGGGATAACAAGTTGGTTTTCCAGCTACAGATCTTGCCTTTAATTTTGTCCAGGATATGGTTGAAGGCCCTTGTTTTGTTCTTGCCTACATAGGAAGGCAGACCTAAGTACTGCTCAAAGGGACCCGAGATTGGAATCCCTGCAGTAGCCAAGATGGATAGTTGGATTTCAGGCTTGGTATTCTTACTGAAGTAGATGGAAGTCTTCCCAAGGTTGAGCCTCTGACCTGAAGCTAATTCACTGGCTCTTAAAATGTTGTGTAATCTAGACCACTCCAAAGCCTGAGCCTTACAAAAGACAAGACTGTCATCTGCAAAAAACAAGTGATTAACAGTAAAGGAGCCACAGGTAATGGGAATTCCAAAGATGAGCCCCTTTTGTTCAGCTTGGTTTAAAGCAAAGCTAAGCATTTCTGAGCGCACAAAATGAATAGATAGGGAGAAAGGGGATCTCCCTGTCTAATACCCCTGGTGGGTTTGAAGGATGCTTGAGGAATTCCATTTAGAATGATGGAGTAAGAAACTGTGCCAATACATTGCATAATAAGATCAACCCAACCCTCGACAAAACCCATCTTAAGCAAAACTGCTTGTAAAAAGGACCACTCTATCCTGTCATAAGCCTTGCTCATGTCGAGTTTAAGAGCCATAAATGCATCCTTTTGCTTCCTCATTCTATTTTGCATGGAATGTAGTAGTTCATAGGCTACAATACTGTTATCAGAGATCAACCTGCTAGGGACAAAGGCACTTTGTGTTTCTGAAATTAGAGAAGGTAAAATGGCTTTTATTCTGTTTGCAATAATCTTTGCAATGATTTTGTAGAGTACATTGCAAAGGCTAATCGGTCTAAAATCTGAAACAAATAAGGGGGAGTTCTTTTTGGGAATTAAGGCAACGAAGGTATAGTTAATGGCCTGAAAACTAGTTTTTAAGGTGAGCAATTCAAGGACAGCAGCAACTACATCATTCCCCACAAGTGACCAATGGTTCTGAAAAATTGGGCAGGAAACCCATTTGGTCCAGGAGAACCAAGTGGATTCATATAAAAAAGGGCCCTTTCAATTTCCTCTCGAGTGTAGATCTTAGTAAGGTTTGAATTCATCTCAACAGTGACACTTGGATTGAAACTTACCAAAAGGTCTTCTATTCCTACTGGATTGGAGGAAAAAAGATCCATGAAGAAAGCCTGAAATTCTCTCCCAATATCTTCCTTGGTTGTAAAGCAGTCACCTTTCTCAGTCTCAATTTTAACAATTAAGTTTTTTTGCTTCCTTTGAGTGGCACACTTATGGAAGTATTTGGTATTTCTGTCACCATCTTGAAGCCATTTTTGTTTGGCTCTTTGTCGCCAAAACAAATCATTTTCCTCAAGCAAAATGTCCATTTCCTTTTGTAAAGTTCTGATCTGAGCATTATCCATCCCAGTATTAGCAGCTTGAAAAGATCTTAATCTGTCCCTTTTGTGAGCAAGTTCCTTCTAGGATTTCCTTCTAGATTCATGGTTCCATTGTCTCAAATGCAATCTACACCTCTCAAGTCCCCTTCTGGTCACATCAGCTTTGGTTCCAACTTTGGGAGAGCCCTGCCATGCTCTTTTAATAATCTCCTCACACCCACCCTTCTTGTCCCAAGCAGCCTCGTATCTGAATATCCTTCTTATTGGATTTTGTGTTACTGCAAAATTTTTACTGGAAATCAGGATAGCGTAATGGTCTGAACATTGGACAGGCAAGATGGTGACTGAATTAATGTCATAGAGATGTTGCCAAGCACCATTGACAAGGGCCCTGTCCAGCCTCTCTTTAGTGAACTCTGAACCCTCTCGGTTGTTACACCAAGTATATTGAGAACCCTCATAACCAAGATCACCCAATTCACAATCCATTAGTGCTTGTCTGAAATCATCCATTTGTTTATTAGGCTTGGTAGGTCCACCCAACTTTTCCCCATGGGAGATGGTTTCATTAAAATCTCCCATAATAAGCCAAGGAATGTTGTTATCAAATTTTAGTAATCTGAGAAGGTTCCAACTTTCTTTTCTCTTAGCAGTCACTGATTGGCCATAAAAGTCAGTGATTATGCCTTTTTTGTTTGAATCCTTATGAAGCATTTGTAAAGAAATATGGCTGAGGGAGTAAGAAATTAAATCAGCATTAAGATCATTATTCCACATCATTGCTAAGCCCACACTTCTGCCCACACAATCCACCACAAAACTGCATTCAAATCCTAGTCTGTTTCGAATTACTTCCATTCTACTTCTTCTACATTTGGTTTCTATTAGAAACACCAAAGGTGGGGACTTGTCTCTCACCAAGAGGTGGAGTTCTCTAACAGTCCGAGGGTTCCCAAGCCCTAGGCTGTAATACCCCGTATTTTTTTTTACTGTACTGTTCTTTTTTTAGTGAAGGATTATTTTAATTAATTTAAATATTATTTGTCTTGTTTTAAAATTTATCGGATTTTCTCGTTGGATTTATTTTATAATTTTTAAGTTGTGAAATTTACTTTGATGTACTTTCTTGATATTAATCAGTGTTTGTATTTAAATTTGCTTTTTACTTTAATGAATAATTTTATTGTTGGACTTTAATTATTATTGTTTTATTTATTTTATTTTTTTCCCACGCATGGCGCTACCCCATGCACGTCTATCTCTTTTCTTTCTCTAGGGTTTTTTCTTAGCACCCATATAAATATACACTTTCATCCTAGACCTTCGAAAACTGCCCTGTTTCATCGCTGCAACCAGCCTCCAGAACCACCCGGGCCCTCCTAGTGCGATGCCAACCTCCACACACGTAAAATCGACGCCCTTACCCTCCACCGTTAACGTCCTTCACCAAGGCTCAATGCCTCACTGTGCGCCATCACCTCCATCTTGGCCTCAGCCGCAGCAACCCGTGCAGAGCTACACTCCTCCCTGCTGTCAACAACTACACTGACCTTCACCCCGCACCGTGCACTTCTGCAGTGCACCACACACGGCCAGCACAGGTCAAACTCGACCACGAGCACTAAGATCACGGCAAGAGACCCTTCCACCGAGAGCCACTCCATGAAAGCCAATCACGCGTAGGTCCACCGCACGGAGCCACCCTGCCTAAACCTCACAACCACCACCGAAGCTCTTCCACGCCGCAACTCACATAGCAAGCCCACTGCACGATGGAAGACGCTGTTTCACTACCACCGAACAACCCCTGTTTTTAATACCCAAAACAGAGCATTTGACATACCGCAACTCCTCCACGCCAGTTGCCTCAGCCTCAAGCATCATCACTGCCCAGCCATCGAGCTCACCAGTGTCGACCTTCGCGTAGCGTAGCCTTTGTTTGTCTGCCGCGTGCCACCTCAGGCTCATGGTGAGCTTAACTCACTCTCTCTCTCTCGCGCCGAGCTCTCTCTCCGTCTCTCTCTCTTTTCTACGTAAGGTTCCTCTCTCTCTCTCTCTCTCTCTCTAGATGGTCTCTCTCTCTAACCAGTGTGCTGCCGATGCCCCCACCTCCGTAAGCAACCGCCAACTCGCTGCCTTCGTGCCCTCCGTCGCGTACGTAGCTGCTGTGTTATTCCAAGAAGTTAGTTTTTACGTAAGTGTATTTGATGCTTCTAAGCTAATTTTATTTAATTACTCTTTTACCCTTTGAACTGCAACTTATGCCAAGTGTTTTAAAATTTGTATCATGTGTTAATAAATTTTTTTTATTATGATTACAAAAAATCATTTAAGTATTTTAACATGTTATTAAGTAAATATTTATTTTAAGAGTAAATAATATTGGTGTAATGTTGTTTTTACACTTTAGATATGATTTAGTCTATTAAAAAATAGTTATGGTTTATTTCAAAATATTTTGGGATAATTATATTATCTAGTTTTAAACTTTATAGTTTGTTTTCAATAATAAATAGGTCAACTTTTAAATGTTTTAGTCAAGGTTATTAAATCAATATTGATGATTTTAGAAAGCGATGTTTTATAATTCGAGGTTATGAGATTTTAGGTTTTGAGGAATTAAATAGGTTATTTTAGGAGTTTAGGCTTATATATTGTAATACGTGATTAATTGGAAATTTACGAGAATTACGTGGTTATTTTATTGGTGACGCTTAATTATTGTTCAACATCTTTGAGAAAAATTCTGAAAAAGCTAAGAAGTCCAGGTAAGCGGGGTTCCTTTGCTAGACTTTGCATTAAAATAAAATGAACTGAGGTCCTTTTTGGAAAAATATGCATGTTTTGTTATGAAAAGAAATCTGAAATCAACCTCAGATTTTTGTTCTGCAATGCTCATGAGATTCTGTTTAAGAAGAAGGTATTTTCTATGATAACTGGTGTAGACATGAGCTTATTTTTGGCATTCTGTTATTGAACTGAGACAAATGAATAAATATGAAAATTTGATAAATTTCGCATGTGACGGGAAGATGTTCTGAATCTGTTTTGGAAAATGTGAAATGATCTGAATATTCGGTACTCTATTTTAATATGATGTGGCATTTGAAAAACCTTTGGCATGACTTTCTAATTCTGTTCTGACTCTGATTCTGACTGTGATATGGTGATTCTGATTCTGTTTTGCTTTGATATGTGGCCCTATCACGGGATATAATAGTGACCTCTGGCCCTGTCACGGGAGATAATAGTGACCTCTGGCCTTGTCACGGGATATAATAGTGATCTCTGGCCCTGTCATGGGATATAATAGTGACCTCTGGCCTTGTCATGGGATACAATTGTGACCTCTGGCCCGCCACGGGATATAATAGTGGTTTTCTATTCTGAGTGCAATCGCTTTGGTAACATGGTGATTTATATTCTGCTTGGCTTTCCGCAGGATGCACAACCCTACCATGGGGGTTAAACATGGTCTCTGTTATGATATGATGCTCTGATATGATATGATAAGACGAAGATGTTCAGTCATGTTGTGCCAAAGGAGTCTTTGAATATGAAAAGTTGGTTTCTGAATATGAAATATTTGAAAAGTCGCTCTGATTTTCTGATAATATGTATTTTTTTGAGATTTGCATATTGATACTGAAATGTTTTGTTTCTGCATTCTGAACTCTGTGAAAATGCTCGTGTTTACACACTAGTATATGTCATCTGCTTACTGAGTTGTTGATAACTCACCCCTTATCTCCAATTATTTTTCAGATGATTTTTGAATAGACCAGCTAAGGATCAAGATTATGGAGCATCGGTGAGATGATTATTTAAGCATAGTGGATTACTCATAGAAGATTTCTGAGAAGTGGCAGATTTTATTAAGAGACTTTGTAGTATTCTGATAATGTTATATTTTGGAGTCTATAAATATATTGATGAATTGTGAGTTTTAAGTTATAGGGAGTAACTCTTCGATCGCTGTGGGACTGGGGCGTTACATCGGCAGTTCCAAGAAAGGGTGATCAAGGGGAGGGGCAGGGCTGTTCAATAGCCTCTGCCATCTTGGTTTGTTTGAGTCTCTTAGAAACCCTGGTAGGTTTAGAATTTGCTACATTCTCTCTTTTCTTTTGCTAGGGTTTACTGGATGTTTCAGGAATTATAAACATAGTTACATCCAGACTGGGAGACTGACCACCTCTGACCTTTCTTTTCCAGTTTGATAAAAGGTAAGATTTGTTTTGTCTCACTGGCAACTGTGTAGTACAAAGGTTAGAAGGGCTTACACGATTGCTGACTTTTGTAGGGGCCATGTCAAGGTCAAGGTCAAGGAGTTGAGTGTGAGTATGCCCCATGCTGACTTTCCCAGCTATTGTTGTGGGGGTCTCGAGGCAGACTGAGATTTCCTCAAAAGGCAAGTGGGAGTTACCTCAGGACCTTGCATGCAAGAGGTTGTCAAATTCCTTTCCAGTTTCCTGTAGACAGTTTGGTTGCCTTTGTACCTTAAAAACAGACTCCAATGAGACAATCGTATCCTGTCTATTGTTGTTCCCGCCCAAATCAAAATCCTGCCCATCGGAGCTACCTTGCCGACCTTCAGCTGGTCCTCCCTTTTCTTGTTTCCTATTTCTAGGTGAGGGGTGGTGATGTTTTGACACTAGACTAGCCTTGAACCAAGGACCATATTGCTGTTGAAGTCCCTCGTGTGATCTACTATCCGAGAGTTGTCCTGAACAACCTGAACTCGGATGCAACATGACACCACAGTGAAAACAAAAGGATGGCAAACGCTCATATATGAAAGGAATCCAGATACGTGATCCTTCCATATTGATAAGCCGTCCTCTTGGCAGTGGCTTGGAGATGTTTAGCAGCACCTTTACCTGTAGGACACCACCCCATACTCTACCTTTGTTATCCACACCCACCACCAGAACTTTCCCCACACTAGCCCACAGTTTCTCTCCTATGCTTTTATTCATTCCAGCAAAGGGGAGATCATGAAACTGGATCCAAAAAGGTTCAAGAGAAAAATATACATCCTTTAGTGCAACCCTGCCTGCACACTCTTGAAGGCAAACCAGGTACCTATCGAAGGACCATGGTCGACCTACTAGAACCCTTGTTTTAATAGCAGTATCAGCAAACTCGATGAGGAATTTGTTTTTGCCTATCTCCTTAAAGGTCAGGACCCCTTCAGCTTTCCATACTTTCGTGATGGTAGGTTTGAAAGCCCCTTTGTTTACTTCCTTGTCTGACACCACCATTGCAACCAAGTAGGCTTGGCTTATTACCCGTGATAATAGAAACTCTTCCTCAGGAAAAAGGATTTCATGTTGTTCTTCCTCTGTTAACTTGAGACCCTCGCAAAGATGAGAGAGCTCCTCTTCCATAACTAACGCTTGAACCACACTCCACCGCACTCTACTGATCAAAAGATCTAAGAGACAAAGTCTCTATGTTCCTAAGAGCATAGAGAGAAAACCTCACAACCAACGAGGACCCCCATGCTGGGATATATATCATCTATACATTAGTCTTTATACATTAGTATTACAAGTTATTACATTAATTTATGATACATTAGTACATGTCTATTATATTATAAGTAGATTATTTTGGAACAATAATGAATAATTATCTCATACTATTATGTAATTTAATTCACTATCTATATAAGTTATAGTCTATGATATAGTCTATGACTCTATATGTAGGGTCTAAAATTTAAATATAATTGTTAATATTTAAACTTGTACTATAGTATTGATTATTGAAAATTACACATTTTACTATAGTATATTACATGTTATTAACTCATTATAATTTTACTATATTAGTGCCTAACTTACTCCTATTAATAACTAAAGTACAATAACTAGTATTATACATTAGTATAATAATATTACATGTTATTATGAACTTATAGACAAGTGTTTGTACATTAGTATTACATTAGATTATACATTTGTAACTTATAATACATTAGTATTTATACATTAGTCTTTATACATTATAGTATTACAAGTGATTACATTAGTAACTATAATACATTGGTGTTTATACATTAATATCACAAGTTATTACATTAGTTTATGATATATTAGTAGATGTCTATTATATTATAAGTAGATTATTTTGGAACAATATATAGCTCATAGTATTATTTAATTTAATTATCTATCTATATAAGTAATATACTAATAGTTATATAACTCATTTGCATGGAACGGAGCTGACATAAGAAGGCCTACAGCCATACCAGACTGGCCATTAACCTCAGAAACCACACTTTGCGTCTAAACCAACAAAGAATCACTAGGTTGCACCCAAAGAAGGGCACCCATCTGTAACTCAGATGATGAAGGCTACACCAACGGGAGCTCATCAATAATCTGTCCAGAACTCATCTAACCAGCCACGTTAGAGACCACCACCCAACTCATATCCTACTGAATATTTGATGGTCCCCCTACCTCTAGTTCCTTCTCACAATCATTTTGAATCACGACATTCTAAGCTACCTCATTCTCATGGGACTTAGCCTTCGGATCCTTTCCCGTAGGATTACGTTTTTGCCGAACCCTAGACTTCTCCCCATTCACAGCCTTCCTAGCATGACACGTACAAGAGTTATGTCCCTACACTTTACATCTACAACAGAAAGTAGGAAGTGTTTCATATATAATATCTTGTTTACAGCTCGAGGGCATACCAGGGCCCCCAATCTTGAAAAATGAAATTGGTTGTACCGCCACATCCATCTCCACGCATAAACGAGCTCCATCCGTGCGAGTCACTTACCGAGTAGGATTTTCTCTTCTAATGAACTTACCAATAGGTGTAGTGAAAATATGTAAAAAAGACTCATGATAGAAATTTGGGGGCAAACTAGGGAGCACTATCCAAACCAGAACCATGGAGGGTTCCTCATCTTCACTAAAATGGGTGTCTGGTGGAATGCACGGTATAAAACTCCATTGATGTCGCAATCTTCACGAGACAACGCTTTTAGAAAATCATCCTCAGACGATAAACAGACAAAGACGTTGTGAGGACGCCGCATAGCAGAGACCACTGGGGTGTCTTCCAGACCCCATCGGCAACGTATGAAAGCTCTAATGGCATCAATGAGGGACGAGTTCTGAGAAACTTCAGGACAGTAGAATATTTGAAAGGATCAGCCGAACGTGAGATATCCTCTTTCAAAAACTGAAAGTATAACACGCCATCCACGCTCTTAGGCATATGAGATGGGACGGAAACCTCTGGGTGAGGCTGGGGCACATCCGCAACGAGTTCTGCAAAGGAATGTCACCTAGCATATGATGCAAAAGAGAAAGAAATAAAGAAGGCTTCAATTACCTGTACAGGATTCTAGTATAGGATGCACTTGCGCACCAATTACTTGTGATAGTAAGCAACACAGAGGAAGTGCGGGCTCCTCCGTATGCCACAGAGGCACAAGCGCATTAGAGTTCTAAAACCAGAGATGAATTTATTTTGGAAGGGATACTGATTTCAGGTCCTGAACTTGATCTCGATGCGGATGTTTTAACTTAGGAGAAGGACTATCATACGAAGTTGGAATGGGATCTCACCGCTAAAAAAACATATACAGAAAAATAGATTGTGAAAGTCAGGAGTTCTACTTGGGTTGAAACCTGAACCACTAAATTTTCTTTATGATTGGTTCCATCTTTGTATGGAATATTAGAGGAATTCGAACCTCTAAAGGTCGTTAAAGAAGTTGATTGGGTCTTTGAAACCTATTATTGTTGTTATAATGGAACCTTTTACTAGTTTTGATCAAGCTCAAAGTTTATGAGGTGTTTGAATTTTGCGAATGGCATGTCAAATGAAGCTGTTGGTGGGGAATGTTTGGTCACTCTGGAATAATGCCGTAATGGTTTGAATTGCTGGCATGAGCTCTCAATTTATTTTGGCTCGTGTTGAAGCCAAAAATCAAGGTTTTTTATGTCATTTCATTTACAAAATGTAATTAGAGCGATAGGTAGGAGTTATGGGCTGACTTGTGCTCGCATCATATTGGAGTCGAGCCTTTTATTTTCTAGTGATTTTAACATTATTCGATCTGACTTTGAAATGATAGGAGGTTGTCCTAGGCCTCGGGTTGCTATGGATGAACTTAATAGCTGGATTGATCAGGGTGGTTTGATTGATATGAAAACTCAGGGTAGCAAATACGCCTGGTGCAATGGCCAACAGGGGTTATCCAGGAGTTGGGCGAAACTTGATCGGGTTTTTCTAGATGCTACTTTACTGTCCAGATTCTCTAATGCTATTTGTTCTTATCTTCCTCGATCTACGTTGGATCATTGCCCAATGCACATTGAATTAATTGTAGACCCTTTCTCTTATGGCCCGTTTCCGTTTCATTTACAGCAAATGTGGGTTGATCATCTAGATTTTTTTGACTGTGCAGAGGGCTTAGATGGTTCATGTGGCTGGTAGGGGCTTATGGAAGCTTGCTAGTAAGTTAAAACAGGTTTAGGTCGCTCTTTGAGAATGGAATAAGTGGGTTTTTGGTCAGACGACCCCTCTCAAATTGCCCATCTTGAGGAGCAGGTGGAAAGGCTTGAAAGCCGGCTCTAACATAAATGGAGTGCCGATGATGATAGGGAGTTAATCTTGACCTCTCAGGAATTGTCTTTGTGGAGACGTAGGGAGGATATTCATTTGGCTTGGATGGCAAAGTTAAAATGAAAGGTGGAAGGTGATAGGAACTCAAAATGTTTTCATGCTTGTTTGACAAATAAGAGGTGCAAGCGCATATCTAGCGTGAGAGTTGTAGATGGGATCGTGTTTGAGTCGTCAGAAGCCATCCATCAGGGTGCGGTAGAGTATTTCTTTGGTTTTCTTTAAGTGGGTTCTCCTCGTGTTTTGTCGGATCTGTCTTATCTTATCTCGCATGTTATTTCAAATGAAGATAATGATCATATTGATTGTCTTCAATCTATGGATGAAATCTTTGCAGCTTTGTCGTCTATTCCTTCTACTAGTTCTCCGGGTCCAGTTGGCTTTGGTGCAGGTTTTTTAAGCAGATGCCACGTTTCTACTCCGCCTCTTTCATTGTCTTAATCCCGAAGGTTGATGTGCCTACTAGGTTTGATAAGTTCAGACCGATTAGCCTCTGTTCAGTGTTCTATAAAATTTGTTCAAAAATTCTTGTTAATCGATTGACGGGCTTCTCCTTAGCATGATCTCTCTTGAGCACGGTGCTTTCATTCCAGGATGTAGCATTTTTTAAAATATTTCCCTTACGCAGGAAATGGTCCATTCTATTAACAAGAAATCTCATGGTGGAAATATTATTCTCGAAGTTGATATGGCGAAAGTGTATGATCAGGTTGATTGGGCTTCCTTGTTGGAGGTCCTTTGCACATTCGGATTTTCTACTCAGGTTGTGATTTAATTCGGGCTTGTATCTCATCTCTATGGTATTCTGTTATGATGAATGGAACCCCTAATGGTTTTTTTCAGGGAGGTTGAGGTTTGCACTAGAAGGATCCTCTTTCCCCCTACCTGTTCATTATTCTTCAAGAAGTCCTTTCTAGACTTCTTAAAAAGAGTGTTGTGGAAAAAACATTTGGGCAGTTTTCTCAAGCCAGAGGTACGATTCAAATTTCACATCTTATGTATGCTGATGATGTGGTGATCTTCATGAATCGTAGCACGAGACCTATTCAGGAACTCTTATCTATCTTTCATAAGTATGAGACTTGGTCTGCCAGAGTATTAATAGAGAAAAGACTGTTGTTTGTTTTCTTAAAAAATTTCTTTGGGTCGTAAGAGAGCTATTAAGCGTATGATTGGGGATTCGGAAGGTTCTTTTCCTTTCAAATATCTAGGAGTGCCTATTATTTCGGGGAGGCTCAAGCAAGTTCACTTGGAGGAGATGGTCATAAAAGTCCGTAATAAAATCAGTGGTTGGAAAAAGAACCTTATTTCTTTGGGAGGTGATCTTATCCTCCTGAGGCATGTGCTTTCTAGCATGGCTCTACATTTATTTGTTGTCCTACATATCCCTAAATCTATTATCAAGGAGGTGCATCATTTAATGAGCACTTTCGTTTGGGGAGAGGCTAGTGGGAGAGGAAAGAAAAAATGGGTAGCTTGGAAGAATATGTGTCTTCCAGTGGAAGAAGGTGGATTGGGTTTGCGTCACCTAGATGATATGCAGAAGCCTTTGCATATGAGGTTCGCTTGGAATTTAATCCAAGGTAATTCATTATGGGCTCGGTTCATCAAAGATAAATATGCGGGTTCTAAACCTTGGCTTCTTATTGATGCGAATAAAGGCACGAGATTTTGAAAAATGATTGCTAAATGTATTCCTTTGGTTCTCGAAAATTCGAAGTGGCAACTCAGGGAAGGCAACCTTTTCTTCTGGTATGATATGTGGCGGGATAGAGGTCCCTTGTATTCTGATCTCCCAGTGGTGGGTAGTCCTTTACTTAAAGTTAAGGGATTGTCAACTGTCAAATTCATGGTATGTGGACTTCTTGGTTAGTTTGGTGGGTTAGGATAATGTTAATGATATTTTGGAATCTTTAGAAGTTTGCAGGGGAGGATCGGAGGATATATTGGTATGGATGAAGCAAGATAGTGGTTGTTTCTCTACAAAATCAACGTGAGATTGTATCTGTATTAGGGGCTCTACTATGAATTGACATCCTTGGATGTGGCATAAATGCTCCCTTTGAAGGTTTTGGTTTCTATGTGGAAGGCTTAATGCTTTTAGTGCGGATGATCGTCTCTGTTGTGTAGGGGTGCCGATTGTTTCTAAGTGTGATTGTTGTGATGCTGGTAATTACGAGGATCAAAATCTTGTTTTGTTTGAAGGAGATTTTGCTACTCAGATGTGGCGCTATTGTCGCTTTGATTTCGTGGTAATTGGACAGAGACAGTGTCCCTTTGATTTCGTCATGCATCTTCCTTTTCTCAGGTTAGTATTGTTGTGGGCCTCATTCCTTCGTTTCTTTCTTGGCGTTGCAAATGTGTAGCTTGCATGGAAGGTCATCTTGAGCCTTTTAGTTTGGTTTGGTAATCGATTGTTCATGAGATTCGCTCAATTTGCCAGGACATTCACAAAGTTTCGAAATGCTCTAGGCATTATTCTTAGATTTTAAAATCTTTGCTTATGTCACCTCTTGTTCTACCATGACGATGCTCGAGTTTGGTGGCCTGGCGCAAACCCTCTCAAGGTCGTTTTAAGTTAAATACTTATGGTAGTAACTTTGGGAATCCTGGGCCGTCTGGGTGGGTGGTATATCAGAGATGATTATGGTAATTTAATTCATGCTTTTGCCTCTCCTCTTAGCGTTGGTTAGAACAATAGAGCTGAATTATTAGCTCTACTGTATGGCCTTAAAGCTTGCAAACCTATGAGGATTGGTTACGTGGAAGTTGAACTAGACTCGCTAGTGGTGGTTTTGTGGTAGAAACGATGGAGATGTGGGGTTTGGTATCTTGAAGATTTTTGGGAGGAGATTCTTGGTCTTTTGGATTCGATGGCTTGTTTTGTATGTCATGTCTTTAGATGGGGTAATAAAGCTGCTGATTGGCCTGCATAGTATGGTGCGCTTGGTCATCACATGGAGTAGTAAGTGATTGTGGCTGGGCCGTCTGGGCGGGTGGTATATCAGAGATGATTATGGTAATTTAATTCATGCTTTTGCCTCTCCTCTTAGCGTTGGTTAGAACAATAGAGCTGAATTATTAGCTCTACTGTATGGCCTTAAAGCTTGCAAACCTATGAGGATTGGTTACGTGGAAGTTGAACTAGACTCGCTAGTGGTGGTTTTGTGGTAGAAACGATGGAGATGTGGGGTTTGGTATCTTGAAGATTTTTGGGAGGAGATTCTTGGTCTTTTGGATTCGATGGCTTGTTTTGTATGTCATGTCTTTAGATGGGGTAATAAAGCTGCTGATTGGCCTGCATAGTATGGTGCGCTTGGTCATCACATGGAGTAGTAAGTGATTGCGGATGTGGTGAGATTTCTGAGAGGTTTAATGCGCTTGGACAAGTTAGGTCTTCCCTCGTTACATTGTCACTAATTTTTATTGCTTTTGTTGTTGATTTTTTTGCTTTTTATTCTGGCTTGTTTAGTTTTTTCGAGTATGGATGGTTTTTTGTTTCAGGCTTGTTTGAATTTTTTTTTTTTTTGCTGGTTTTATTATGATTTTTTTGGCTTGTTTTAACACTTGGTTTTGGGTTAGTTTATAGCGTTATATATTGTAAACCTCCAAGTGTAATGATGTTACCTTGGTATTCCTCTGCCATAAGTGAGGGCTTATTAATAAACTTGGAATAGGGCTGCTAAGTGTGTGGCTACATACTCTTCTTAAGAAAACTAAAGTTGTATAAAAGATATATAAAAATACATATTTGTTTTATAAAATATGCAAAAACTCAGAGTCAAAGTCAGAGTCGAATCAGAGTGGAGTTAAAGTCGGTCCACTGCCACCTCCAACTCTGACTCCGACTCCGACTTTACTAGGAAACAAACCTCTGACTCAGACTCCGACTTGTTGGAGCCGGAGTGGGAGTCGAGCTTGGAGTCTGATTTTTTTATTTTTGCTCATCCCTCAAGACAAGCTAAGAGATATATAAGAATCCATTAGTTATAAAAGCTCCAACAGAAATAGAGAGAGAGAGAGAGAGAGAGAGAGAGAGAGAGAGAGAGACGAAGTAAAACTAACTTTGGTTCTTGATGATGGAGCAATGTAGACTGATGAAGAAGATGACCATGAGGCAACGGAACATCAATCGGAGAGGAAAAGTTACAAGAATTCATCAGTTATAAAAGCTCTAACACACTCACAAACACACACACACAGATGGAGAAAAACTAACCTAGGGTTCTTGAAGTCAACGATAGAGCGAAAGAGTGATCGACCATGAGGCAACAAAGCTTCCATCGAAAGAGGAAGAGAGCCAGGAGGCTAGGGTTTTTGGCACAACAGAGAGAGAGAGAAGAGAGAGAGAGAGAGAGAGAGAGAGAGAGAGAGAGGCAAGAGATCATAAGGCTAGGACTTAAAGGTAAGTCTTTTTAACTCTCAACCTAAAATGACGTTGTTTTAGTTTATCTAAACTCCATCGTTTTGATGCTTGGATCAATTAATAAAAAATCTAGGTATCGGGTTTTCAACCCACAACCCAGGTTACATAACCGTACCTTGCCAGGATGAGGCTGGGTAGGGTGATTGAATTTTCGGATCGGGTATAATCTGGGCCGAAAACCCCAACCAGAACCTAGTTATTCCGGATCGGACCAGGAAAAACCCAACCGTATGAACAGTCTTAGCCGCTTAGTTGAAAGCTATGAAACAAGTATGTGGTAGTTCAAAACTGGAATTGGCACAATATAGCGAAGTGGCCACCTTTGCTCAAGTTAAAAGAGATCAGATTGGTGGGAATATAGGCTGATATGTCTCTAGCTTTTATTTCAATGACTAGTAAGACGATCAAGCTACCTGCACCTGTCTGGTCTAATTGTTTAGAGGCTTTTCCTAAGAGATGGGAATGTAAATAGTAAACATCCCTTGGGAAAGGCTCACTGTCTGGTGGTCGAAGTAACAATAATGACATTTGTCGATATGCCACCACCTATTTACTATAATCATGATAGATTATTAATGTATGCATTCCATTATTGCATAAATATTCCCCCATTGGGGCCAGAAATTGCAAAGGAGAGAGACTCAAAGCAGTGGCAGCTACAAGAATGGAATATTCCAAAGCATTCACTTCTGAAAGTATTTGAACTAATTGTGCCACAGTTGAGCATTTCTATCCAATCACTACATAGACACAATACAATGTTTCACTCGCAAAGGTGGCCCTTGAGTTCATTTGCTTTTCATTTAATATGGTATCAATAGCAATAACTATTTTCCAGTTTGTCGGTCCTCGATTATAAGTTCTCGTTGACCATGGCCTATAGGAACCAAGCTATCTACTGCTTTTAACCCTGTTTGCATAGGCTCGTGCACAGATTTATGTTCAATAATCCTAGGGGCTTTTACTTCGATATGTCTTAGCTTGTGATCGCATAGAGGTCCTCTTCAATCAATAGGTACTCCCAAGGCGGCGACCACATGCCCTAGCATAGCCTTTCCCACAAGAACATCCACAATAGATCCAGTGACCTTGACAAGATCTATTTCTTTAATGGCAGTATCACTACAAAAGAGAACAATCCCTATATTGCCATTCTCCAGATTAAAGGCTATTCCTTTCACACAACTGGCAAAGTCAACCATTTCCCCAGCTTGAATCTCATTCAATCCATAAACATGTGCAATCCCATCTCCAATGGAGACCACTCGACAGATCTCATCCACTTGAAAATTCATGTAAAAGTTGGTAACTCTACTTTCTAATAGAGTCATTAGTTTTATAGCTCTAGGAGAGAATTTCATAATTCAGTTCAAAATCAAGTCAAAAGGGAATTCCGTGATAAAAGTGCTTTGTTTCCAAACATATTTGTCCATCAGTAATGGGGGTTCGTGCTTTAGCACTTGGATTTCACCATAAACTTCTATCGAAGTACTCTCATATGAGGTCTTTTATCTTAAAATCATAAGCGACATAGCCTGACTTTCTTTATATATTTTATTGAGGCCCTTTTTTAGAGTCTGCCTTTCTTCCCTTTGATTTTCCAGTAAAAATGAAAGGAATTTATGATTGACTTTAGTGACACATTTGCTCTTTTGAAGTAATGTCAAATTCTCACCCCCTACCATTGTCGCATCAAATATCTTATCAAGCTCTTTAAATATTTGTTCCTTCGCATGTTAAACCTCAGCCCGCATTCCTTTGTTTTTTTTTTTTTTTGAATAATCACTTTTAGGCGATTTTGGTCGTTTTCGTTATAGAGGTCTTCCTCTTTGGAAAATTCAGAAGGTAGGGCAGGCTCTGGCTCAGGAGCCGTGGAGATGTTGAGATCGACAAGTGGTCGGTTCGAAGGTCTAACTCTGTTTCCATTGCTTTCGATGGAAAGAGATGTTTTATCCATCTTGACAGAAAGCATAAAATTAAGAAACTCAACAAATGGAGCAAAGGAAAAGGATCTAAAAGTAAAACTCTTGTCCCAAGTGCACTAGTAAATACCATTACGGAGATATTGATTCAGAATTTAAGAAACAAAACCCGTAGTATGCATGTAAATTCATTTCTCATCATGATATACCAATTGTTGTCATTTCTTCACGGCTTTGAACGCTGGCTGTTATTACAATACGTCGTTAGTTAACATTCAATTTTTCCTAAAAACACGCTTCCTATTAGTAGAGAGGAGCGCTTTATTTTCTTAGCACCTTTTCCCCTTTTTCCTTAAACAGTAAAACTATCGTGTAGTTTCTTAAAAAAAGAGAGTTAGGAAACATCATATTTTGTGAAACAAAGAGCAGTTCGGTTAGACGCATCTATCATGCACTTCAATTGAATGAACAAGCACATAAGCAAGAAGAATCGATTCGTCTTTCAATACTCGCTTACGTAATCAAGGTGAAACCACATACATATAGAGAGGTGCAAAGGACATATGTGCCACAGAAATAAGAATTACCAGCATTTGTCAGTCAACTACCATCTCATGTAATGTGGTTTTCAGTACCACAAGTTCATTGATCATTGTGTGGGTGGACTTGATTCATCCAATTTTAAGCATCCCATCTTTCTCATGTTTCACCATATCGATTACCTGTCTTTCAGTTTTCTCCCAAAAGTCCCTTTGTTCTCCTGTAGCTCTGGTGGGTGTGGTAAAGATGCCTTTGAATGACTAAATATAAAAATTGGAATGTCTCTTAGTTTACTAATGACTAACGACTGTTCGCACCATTTGGAATACAGTCAATTTTGAATAATAAAGTAATAAATAAGTAAAATTGTCTATGTAAGACATAAAGTAGGGATCATCACTCATGTTTTACTCGAGATATCATTTTATAGCCCACTTTTTTTAAGACAAAAGAGTTGTTTTCCAGGCTTGAATGAGAGAAAACGGATGGCTAGCGATGTATCATGCATGAGTAGCCGTGTACATGACGGCAAGGTCGGTTCCCATGATCATGAACTGATCTTACCTTGGATCGCAAATCCCAAGTTTGTCTATGAAGATCAAATTAATTTCCATAATGAATTTTTTCTGTGTAATACTAATCGATAGAGCCTCATCGATGGGCCTCATCGATGAGCGAGATAAAAAGAAATGGGTGGCGTGGAATCATGTTTGTAATCCTGTGGAAGAAGGGGGGCTTGGTGTACGGAGTCTTTAGGACACTCAGAAAGCCTTACATATGCGCTTTGCTTGGAACCTTATTCAAGGTAATTCTTTATGGGCTAATTTTTTCAAAGGAAAATATGTTGGATCGAAGCCGTGGTCTCTCATAGAAACTAGATAAGGATCCAGATTTTGGAGAATGGTTGCTAATTGTATTCAGTTGTTGTTAAATAATTCCAAGTGGAAGCTTAGAGAGGAAGAGATTTTTTTCTGGTATGATAAATAGAGGGATAATGGCCCCTTGATTAATGAGATGCCTTTAGTGGATTCACCCCTTTTAAAAGTTAAAGATTGCAGGTTCTCGAATAATTGGGACGTGGAGTTCTTGGAGAATTTAGTAGGGTAGGAAAAGGTGGATGAGATTGTAATCGCTTTATCTGGGCTGAATTATGGGAAGGATGTTCTAATTTGGACTCCTACGGATACAAGTATCTTCTCCACAAAATCTGCATGGAATTGTATTCGTATCAGAGGTACTCCTATGGATTGGCATGTGTGGATTTGGCATAATATTCTTCCACTAAAAATGTCTATACATTTTTGGAGGGCTTGGCATATGTGGATGATAGATTGCACTGTATTGGTATTCCTCTTCTTTCCAAATGTGATTGTTGTAATAATGGTCATATTGAAGACATTAACTGTGTGCTCTTTGAGGGTGATTTTTCACAAAGAGTTTGGTCCTTTTTTGGCAATCTTTTTGGTATCCCTCTTGGTAGATATTGGAAACAGAATGCTAGAACTTGGTTTAGGTGTGCTAGCTCCTCTTCGCAGGTGGGCATTATTGTCGGCATCATCCCCGTTATTATTACCTGGCGTCTATGGAGGAGGAGGTGTCTTGCTCGGATGGAAGGTATTTTGTAAACTCATAACTCTGTTGCTCATTCTATTTGTGTGTGGTTAGGATCTCTTTGTTAGGCAGCTAAGCAAATCAAGAGTTTGTCCCGTAGAGATGGCATGATCCTTGAGGCCCTGCGGATAAATCCTAAATCCGGTGGTTCTGAAAGTTCCATGTTGCAAAGTGGTAAGGCGGTTTAAACTGCCGTTGGGGTGGAATAAATTGAACATGGATGGTAGTAGTATTGGCAATCCAAGTTCCTGTGGCATTGGCAGGATTATTCGTGATGATTTAGGTGGGCTTGTCCAAGCTTATGCATCTCATATTGGTGTTGGTTCTAATAACAAAGTGGAACTCATGGCACTCCTTCACGGTTTGAGAATTTGCAAATCGTTGAACATCTCGAAATAACATTAGCATTGGCAGGATTATAAATCTTATCAAGTTAATAGCCAACTTAACTAGCATTATACATATGTATGCATGACAGTAAAATAACATATATGCTGATGTGAACATGAATGAGCGTGATATGAATTGGCAAATAGAATGACATGTGCTGACATAACTTGAAAACTAAGATTGTCTAAAAACTAACATGAAAAGAAACTTACTTAAATTGAAATTGACATGAACTAAAACTAACTTAAACTAAAATTTACATGAACATATACATGTCTAATGAAAAGTGAAATGTGGATGCAATATAGGTATGCTTGAGTCATGTGCTTATACGGTACCGCATCACATCATGATCGGCTGTGACTACATCAATATAATAAATTAAAACTGAGGTTGGCACCACAGGCATTGGGCACCTGACCTCGCTTTGGACACCAATTATTTAGGTCTCATTTTAAGCCTATTGATCTTTAACTTGCCAGCCCAAGGAATTTCACATTAGTTTAAATAGTCCAATGTGAACAATGGACTTCCACAAGGATAACACCCCATCTTAACACTTGAGGTCATAATAAAAATAAAAGACTCCACTAATTTGAAAAAACTATTTTTCGTGACATACTCTATGCATGGGACATGTTGTGACATGTAACAATGAATATGTGACAGAGGACATGGGATAATGTGGCATATAACAGATGAGCATGTGCTTGAAATAATTAACATGGCATGGCATATTAAAAAAATTATAATAATCATAACTGACAAAAATGTGACAAATATGGCTTACCACGGTACATACAAAAATACATTGGGAAGTAAGTCAAGGCTAACTTAAAGTGACTGTAGCGTAACACACATAAAAGGGCGTGAAATAGTGTGGACTAAAATTAGATAATTTTAAGGGTTAGAACATCTCTTGAAACACATAAAATACAAAACTCACTAACGTAGGTAAAATTTGCCTTTTTACCCCTCTATTCGTGGGATGTGACCATTTTGCCCTTAAATTAAGGATTTCACATACGAACTCCAAATTCTATCAAAATTTACACTCATCATGTAAATTTGGTCCTAAATCAAAAAATTTAATTAGGAAAATTTAATTGAAAACATAAAACATACAAACTATGCATTGCCCAACCATAAAAAGGCTAGAAAGGTCTTGATTTTTGTTGTAATTCTTTCACACCTCAAACCATACTTAAACCGATTCAAGCAATACTAAAAATCATATTATAGGTTCTAAGATCATGAGAAAACATCAACTTAATAACTTCATAAAAAGCTAAGCTCCTTATAACCATAAAAATGCCCAAAACATTAAGTTTTGGTCAAATAGAACATTCCGATGATGTTCTTAGTCTAATACTTTTCAAACCAACTCCAAGGACTCCAAAAGTTCATAAACATATTCCTAACATGGTAATAAATATAACCTAAATGATAATCATGCTTGAACAATGACCAAAATCACAAAATTCATCATCAATCCATTCAGCATGCTCACTAAGTTCAAAATCGATCATCGCTTGTTTTTTTTTTTTAAATAAAAACACCAAATACGTAATTTTGTGAAGTAAACCTCAATAAATAAAACAATAGGCTTCATATTCAAGTTCTAAAGTTGATATAAGAATTTAATACAAGATCCCATGTCAAACATTCCATAAAAAATCAAGTATACCCATGAGCTTCAAATTATGCCTAAACCGAACTTTTTCATGTGCAACGTACTTCCAATCAAAGATTTAACACCTAATTGAAAGTATTAAGAACATCATATAAGAATCTCATAGCCATTGGGCTAGGTTTCTAGAACCAAATGTCATCATAACCTCAAAACAAAAACTTTTTGGGTGTTCCAGTTTCATCGTCAAAGAAAATGCATATGACTCTTTAATAAAAATGCTGACATTCTTTGGATAAACTCATAACATGTATGGAACGTGTTAGGTTTTCATCAGATCAAATATCAACTCCTAACTTTAACAAGCAGATCATCAAAACATCAAGATTTCATAACATCATCCAAATTGTCACCCAATATGACCTCTGTGGAACAATTCATATGAATTAAGTTTCTTGAGACTCAAATCGCAAAGTCTTCGAAACATTCAAGCAAGATCAGCCAGAAAACCTACCAGAAACTTCTATCCGAGTTCTCTTCGAGGAAGTGAAAGGAAAGTGACCAAAGGGTTAAATGGCCATGGACATGCTTTGTAGGAGGAGAGGGATGATGGCAGATATGTGAATGACCAATTTATGGGGGGTTTCTTAGCTAAAACTGGGAGAAAGACCATGGGAAACTCAGCCCATGGTATTTGATTGTTGCTGCCGAGTGGTGTGGTGATTTTGGGTGGTGGTTTGGCCTCTCATCCTTGCACTATTTGGGCTGACAACCTAGGGTGGTGGTGGAAAGTTCCTCAAGAAGCCATGCAAGGATGGGGCTTTTGATGGGCCTTAACCAAATGGCCCTACTTTAGGGTTTAAAGAGGGTTTGTTTAGGGTCTCGGTTTCTAGCAATCTCAATTCTAATATTTCTTGGCCCAATGAGATTACCAAGATAAAAAGGTGTAACGCCTCGATCCCTAAAGTCCGGAGAGTTAGCTCTTAATACTTAAAATTAACTTAAATAACACAACTATAAAATTCAAAAAATCCCATAAAATATTAATCTATTTAATCAATCCAAAAATCTAAGTTTCTCCATGGCGACAATAAAGAAATTCCCAATAACATAAATTAGAAATTCTCCAAAAATTCGAAAACATCCTCAACTCATCAAATCAAATACCCGAAAAATAAATCAGTTTACTAACTATGACTCTCAAATAAGCATTTGTACCCTCAGACACTTATTCTACTACGATCATCATACCTTACTAAACTTTCTACTCTTGTTCTCCAGCTGAACCATCAAAATTATCTGAAAAATAATTGGAGATAAGGGGTGAGTTATCAACAACTCAGTAAGCAGATGACATATACTAGTATGTAAACATGGGCATTTACAGAGTTCAGAATGCCGAAAAAAAAATATTTTCTTTCAGAATGCAGAATCAGAATAATGTTTTCAAAATGCAGCGTCAAAACATGTTATCAAAAATATCAGAGCGAAAGTTCGAAAATATTCATAATCAAAATCCCTTTGGCATAGCATAAACTGAAACATCACATCTTATCTTATCATATCAGAACAAATACCATGTTTAACTGCCGTGGTAGGGTTGTGCAAACCCCGGTAGCTAACCGAGCAGAAAAAGAATGTGAATCTTCTCCTCATTTATTCTCGGAGCCCCGAGTGTGCACATAGGAAAGACCACACAAAAAATCACTTTGGGTGCACCAGAAACAGAAAAGTTGGTACCAACCCGAACAGAGGCCACAGTTTTACACCTGTGGTAAGGTTAGAATGGAACAGAAACAAAAACAGAATGTTATGCCAAAGGTTTTCAGAAATCACATCAGATCATATCAGAGTATAGAAAATCTTCAAAACAGAACAAAATCATATTACAACATAATTTATGCACAAAATTTCATATACGCTCACTTTTCAAAGTTCAAAAACAGAATGTCAAAAATAAGCTCATGTCTACATCAGTCATGACAGAAAATAATTTCTTCTTAAACAGAATCTCATGAGTAATGCAGAACAAATAACTAAGGTAGTTCAAATTTCTTTTCAAAATCAAATATGTATATTTTTTCAAAAATAACCACAACTCATTTTATTTTAATGCAATGTCTAACATAGGAACCCCGCTTACCTGGACTTATTAGCTTTTCGAAAATTTCCTCAAAATGGCTAACAAATATTAATCGTTACCTATAAAAAGCATGTAATTTCTGTAAATTTTCAATCAATCACGTATTTCGATATTTAAACCTAAATTGCTAAAGGAACCTATTTTAAATCCTCAAAACCTAAAATTTTCATAATTCCTAAAATACCATCATTTTCTAAAACCATCAATATCCACTTAATCGAATTTGTACCGAATAAGAGATTTAATCGAACAAGTGTTAAGACAATTACAGAACTCAATAAAAAGTAATATTTAAAATATCTAAAGTACCGACAACGTATTATAAATTAATAGAATACTTAGACTACTTTAAAAATCTTATAAAATACGGCATGAAAAACTCCTCTCTTAAAAAAAATAGGTTTACTTCCTTTAGTTAACAATATTATTAAAATATTATCTCCACAAAAATAATATTTTAAGAAACTAAAGATACAACCCTTTTAAATTACATAACCCAAAAAGACCTATAATCCGAAAACAAATATCTGGAAAGTACACTAAGGTAGATTGGTAATAGTACTCAACTATTAGGTCAACATTTTATATATATATATATAATATATTATGCACGTATAAAACTTATAGGAACAAGGCCGAACGAATAAACACACGGAATAACACAAGTATGCGGTGGCAGGAGCTTACCCAAGGGAAACCGAGGCACGTGTGGAGGGGTAAGGCACGACGGTGCTGGCTGGAGGGGCTGTGGTGGCGCAGTAGAGAGCAGGAGTGTGGTGGAGCTTCTGTCGAGCTGCGCTGAGCATGAGAGAAAGAGAGGGAGAGGTGAGCGAGTGAGGGCAGAGAGAAAGGAGGGAGTAACCGAGGGAGGTACTCACCGTGAGGGGGTGCTATGGGCTGAGGTGGCCTGAGGGTCTTCAGCACCCTTTTCCATGCGGGTGGCGACGACTTGGAGTGGCTAGTGAGGTGCGGTGTAGTGCAGTGGTCCAGTGGGTGGACCTCTGTTTCAGGTGGCTAAAAACAGGGGAATAAACTGCTGGGTTTTCCGTGAGAGGGGTGGCTTGCGGTAGAGTTAACCGTGGTGGTTTTCGTGAGGTGGGGTCACAACGTGGTGGGGCTCTCAGTGGAGGGTATAGCAGCAGTTTATGGTGGCTGAAAGCTGCTCTGTTTTTGGATACAAAAACAGAGGAAACTGAAGCTTGCAGTAGAGGCTACGGGACTCTAGGCAACAACTTCGTGTGGCTGGGCAGTGGGCAAGGTGGTGAGGTCTGAACTGAGGTTCACAGTGGAGAGTGGATGAATTATGCGGCAACAACAAGTGGGTACAGTGGGTGATGGAGGCTGAGGCGTGAAAAAGAAGAAGCGGTAACTCTAGGTTTTCGTTGAGGATGAAGAACGTGCAAATATATAGATGAATGGATGACCAAAAAAAATAAAAGCCTAGAGAGCCGAGAGAGATGTGTGCACGGATGAAAGGCTGTGTCGTGTGTGTGCATGGAGTGGACGAGAGGAAAACTTACGGGAATTAAGAAATATAGATGGAAAGAAAAAATAATAATAAAATAAAAATAACACATACGGGGAAGTTAACGTGTGGAAGAAAAGATGTTTGAAACAAAACAAACACAAAATGAGGAGAAAATAGAGGCATAAGTGCATGTGATGATAAGTGCTTAAATATATATCAAAAGGGCGATACGAAAAACCCTAGAGAAAAGAGGGAGATGTGCGTGTGGATGAATAGGGATAAAACCGACGTAAAACATGTAGAATCGTGGAGTCTGAAAATAAGGTAACACGGGCTTGGGCTTACTAGTTCATTCCATGTATTTGGGCTCATGGGTATGGCACGATAAATGGGCTTTTCCTATGACTTTTGGGCTTCGATCCAAAACTCTAAAATATTATGACTTGTCTTAAAAATATTCTCGGCCCATAAAAATATTTTTAACCTAATAATAATAATAATAATAATAAATATGCTTGGCGCTAGGCCCGGGTGTTACAAAAGGAATAAATGAGGGGGTAGTAGCATGTGAAAATCATTCAATCATGTGATTAATCACATAAACTAAAATCCTTCATTTAGGATTTTGGGAAAACCATTTAGGGTTTCAAGCTTGCCAAGATGTTGTTTTGGAGGGGGAGGGGGGGGGGGTCGTCTCGGTCTCCAGAAAAGCAAATGTGGGAGATGGCTCTCGAGCCATTTATAGAATGGGAGGGCTCTCATGGGTAGAACATGCTTTATCCTTAATTGGTGGAGAGGGGCGGTTGCCAGGGGTGACAGTGGCAGTCAAAGCTGAGCTAACAGGTTTCAGAGCATGCAAGGGTCTTCAAGGCACTATTGGTCATTGGGAGAGTGGGGGAAGATGACTTGGAGGGAAGCAAAATGAGGGGAAAATCCATCTTTGGGATTTAAAGGGTTTTTGGCTGGTGAAGGTCCAGGGCATTCTGAGGCCTAGGTTGGGCTTCACACATGCTATACAATTCACCACAATAAGCATTAAATACATAAGGTTATTTATATGTGTGTGTGTTTATAGATGTATGTTTATATATATATATATATGGAATTTACATAAGATTCTTTATATGTGCATGTCTGTGTGTGTGTATATATATATATAAGTGTTCGTTGAGCTTGAATATGTACATGATCTTTTAAAAGTCAAGTTAAAAAACTACCATGTGTGCTCAATGGACACAAGACAATTACTTAAATGAGTTAAAGACTGTTTGCACCAACCTAGTTTGAAGGAAAATTTTACCCTATATAAAATCTATAACATCCTAAAAGAAATTTAATGGAATGAATTTCTTTGGACTATAGGTATATCATGAAAATCTAGGAGGGTTTCATGGATCGATCAATCGATTACATTTTAATTCGTTAGCATAGTCAAAGTATGATCCACTCAGGGAAAACATACCCATTGTGGGTTTTGTTGAGGCACTTAGGTTTATAATTAGCTAAAACGACTTGCACCATTAGACTCGTATGAAGTTTTAAGATTTTGTGGTGCAAGAAAAAGTTTCGAGTTTTCTAGGTGAAGAATAGGTCTCACGAAGAGCCCCACGTGGCACCTAGCCTGCCACGTCCCAAATGACGAGCACATCGCCATGTAGGATGTCCAAATCAACATAGGATCACTAGTGAATCTATTCGAACACATTGCATCATCACAACCCACCATTTGGAACACAATTACACTTGTCAGATGAAGTACAAATGTGTAAGCTGGATGGAGTGAGAATCAAGCAACCAACATGTCTTCTTACACCAATCACATTATTTTAACCACTCAAGTACAACCTTGACCATCCAACAAAGAGGGTTTCAACCCGAATGAAACTCCAAAATTTGTGAGGAGGCCAAAACCCCAAATCTTGAGGGTAACCGAAACCCTAAAATTCTCAAACTCTAAAAGTGCTACTCGGTTTTGACTTGTTTCCTTCAAAGTTTAAACCACTTTTGCAAACAACCATCCATTCATGTATTATCCTTTACATCCTCATCCACTTCCTTATAGCGTGGTACACTCATTTGACCAAACCAATTGCAAGTGCACTTAAAGCCCTTCATGAAACCCTATCTATAATATCCTAAATGGTGAGAACTATATTGCTGTTTTTGTTCCAACTGAAATGATTCCCTTTCTGTGTAGCTTTTCACACAAGTTCCCCATTGAATGACCCCTCCATGGCTTGAGTTTGTTCCCTTGGTTCATCCCATATAGTGTACTTTATGGCAAATCAAACACTCAAGCTTCTCACCTCAATTTCACCACTCGGCCAGCACCCTTCTGATTGATTTCTTCCCCTCTTCCACAAACCAACTTCCCATCATGTGTCATGCATTCCACCCACTCCAAGTCAACCCCCTATAGCCCATGTCACCCCCTCAATTCTCTCTCACTTTGCATTTTTCATCTCCTTCCTAGAGAGAAAACCAAGAGAGAGTTTTGGAGATACAAGTTTAGGTGCTTTGCTTCTTAGAATTTCCAGCTTTGTAAGTTTCTTTTCCTAACTCCAATCTCTTTTAATTTTTTTTTATAATTTGAGTCTTGGGATTATTGGAGTTGATATTGTTATTTGAAAGTGAAAATTGGATGATGGGATATTGGTGATGAGGTGCTTGGTTTGGAGCATGTTGACAAGCTTTGAGAGTTTGTGTTGTTTTGTTGAAAGTCTTGAAAACTTTTGGTGATATGGTGTATTACTTTGATTTTTATACAAGGTCTTCGTTGGAATTATAGCATATGAGGTTTTAATAAAATAGATTTGCATCATCCTTTTAAGTGTTAGAACCGAAACACTTCAACCATGAGATATTTAGTTTAGTTTGTCATTCTGGCTTTAGAAACTTAAATCCATGGTTTTGATTTTATAAACTCTTGTTCTTAAAGCTTTGATTTATGGTTTAAGTTGGATTTTAAAAGCTTTATGACTAATGTTTTGTTGGATTTTGATAAACATGCAAAGATGTATGTTTTATTGCACAGTTTGGAGGATCTTGGTTTAATGGGTTCTTTGATGTTGTGGTTTGCAATGATATGATGAATATGGTTCTTATATGAACTAAAGACATGTAAATGAAATGCATAAATATTTTGTTTCAAGAATATATGCATGAAAATCAAGGATTTGGTCATTTTGTTCAAAGCCAAAGCATGCTGTGTTTTTGAGTTCTGTGTTATATATGCAAGCCAATTTCATTTAGTGAATAAGTTGAGTTTTGTTGCTTAGTCATCCTTGGTATCAAAATGCAAGTGTTAGGCCAAAGACACCAGGATTAGGTTCTGTTTGACTTAATCTTGGTATTTTGTGTGATTCTTTGAAATGGCAAGTTTATGGTTTTGAAAAATGCATGGTTTAGTGTCTTGGCATGATATTAGAACTAGGGATTTGATATTATTGAGTTCTTAAAGTTGGGTCTATGCATGATGGTGTGGAAAATGGCAAAAACAAGCCAAGTGTATTTGTAACCTAGTTAGGTTCAGCTAGGTGATATTTATGTACTTGAACTGAGTTTTTGTGAATTTTAAGTCCCTAGATGGACCTTGAATGGAATTTAAATGAGGTATACATATTTTGGTAAATTTTGGGCTATATTTTTTGTAAGTTAGCTTCTAAAGAGTTGAGCTAATTTAGGGGCTAATTTACAATTTCTCAAGAGTTGAGCTGTAATTTTGCAAATTAAGTTCTAAAATAGTAATTTCTATTTTTCGTGATTAAGTGAGACTTTTTAACCCATGAACATCTCTCGTTTAAGCTCACGCTATACTTTCGTTTCGCATAGATATTTGTAAGTTAGCTTCTAACTTACTCTTAGTATGTTACTGTATGTAAGATTGAGTATGTTACTGTATGTAAGATTACTAACTTCAAGCATATGAATCATGTTTTAATTATATGTGTATCAATTTGAAATTTTTATGCCATGCCATGTTGTCGTATATATCAAGTATGAATGTTTGTCACGTCACTATCATCATTTCATGAAGTATCTGCTAATTTGTACGTTAGTTTCTAACTTACTTGTAGTGTATTATTTTATATGGGATGGCAAGATTCATGCAAGTAAATCCATATCATAATTATATGTCTATTTTATTTGAAATGTTCATGCTACGCCATGTCATTAAAAGCATCAATTATGAATATCTGTCATATAGCGCAAATACATGTCATTAAGCATATGTGTTTGTCATGAAATATTTTTGAGTCAAGCATGAAATGTTGATCAATCTAAATTGGAATTACGATAAAGGAGATACGATTTTCTCAATACTACGCTGAAAGCATTATCATCTGCCAAGTACTGCGGTGAAGGCAATTTGATCTTCCCTAATCTAAAGGGTACTCAGGGTAAATGCATTATGAACTACTTCTTTGAATAAGAATGTATGAAATTAGTATATGAAAGCAAGCATGCCATGTTCAAGAATGGTTCTATTGTATCTAAGTTATGTTTCTACGAAAACAAGTCCATGTCCATCATGCATACATGTCATGCTAATTATCATGCATGTTTAAGATACTGTTGGTAGCTTAGGAGCATAACTTGTAAGATTTATAAATCACATTGTGGTAGTCCCGGCTACCAGTCCCCCCGGAATGGTAGAAAATATGTTAGGGCCCGTCGGAGCACTAAACCCTAGATTGGATGACATTGAGTAGATCGAGGAGGAGCCTTGAAGAGCCGATGGAGATTTTGGAGTTGATAGCCGAGCTGCTTGAGCGGCTAAGCACCTATACTAGTTTTCTTGTTATCGATAACTAAGGAGTGCCAACTCCAGTATGATGCTAATTTTGTTTAAAAACTGGTTGGAAGATTGATGTTACTTTTGGACATGTTTATATGAATGGAATGTAAAGATGTTTTGAGTTTAGTATTCTGGTATAATGTATGTTGATAAAAATATATATATATATATATCCTCTACACTTACTGTAACAGCCTTCCAAAAATTTAGTGGATAAATTTCTTTAGAGTTTAGGAATGTTGTGAAATCAAAAGGATTTGCACAAATCGAGCAACCGTTTAGGTTTTAGTCTATCAACATAGTCAGTTTCCTATCCGCTACGATTTTGAGAAATGATTGCACCATTAGTCTCAAATGAATATTTAAGATTTTGCGATGTAAGAATATGTTTCCCACTTTCCAGATGAAAAGTGCTCAAGAATGCCTTTTCATTTGTTTGGGACACTTAGGGGTCAAATTTTTTAAACAAATTGCACCACTAGACCCGTATGATTACATGGTGTTATAGCAATTTTCGCAAAATCTTGAGTGAATAATAACACTTGGAATAGTGCCATGTGGCACCTGGTTTAGAAGATTTTCAAATCACTGTATGGATTTTCCAAAACAGCCTTGGAGAGTTTTTAGTGGACACTTACCAAGAACCTAGTCACACTTGGTGAATAGTATAGGATATTTGTCACAAAGAGGAATCGTGTGATAGAAATGTGAAGGAACGGATGATAAATCAATCCATGTGATCACGTCACCTAAGCCAAACACTATTTCATCCAACCAATAGAGGGTTGAAGGAACCCCAAACCATTGAGATTCAATTGAAATCTGAAATCCATGGAGAAAATCAAAACCCTAAATGGTTTCCCAAGCCCTAAACCACTCAATTTTTGCTTAGGTGATTAATCACTTCAGTAAATCACTTCTACATGCAATTAACAACGCAAATCCATGCTATCACACCCTCATGTATTCTTTCATACCTTGGTGATTTCATTGGGCCAAAAAAAATTATAATTAGGCTTGATCAAAACCAAAGCCCTAAACTAAACCCCATTTACCCTTATAGTGAGGCCCATTCGGTTAGGCCCATTTAGGCCCATAAAAAACCATCAATGCAAAGCTTCTTGATGAAGTTTCCCCCACCACCCAATACCATCTTATGGCTAACATGTCAGCCCAAATAGTGCATGGATGGAGGCCAAACAGCCACCCAAAACCACCCCACCCCTATTGACTATAGCACCAAATACCATGGGCTAATTAGCCCATGGTTTTGCCCACTGGTATGGCTGTTAAACCCCCATCAAGTGGTCATTTAGCCATCCCCCATCAGCCATCTCTTCCTATAAAGGGTGCCCCATGCATTTCCCTCACCCTTTGGTTAGTTTTTATTAACTTATTTGGAGAGAACTGGGGTGAGAGTTTCAAACTATTTTTTTGGCGCTTCTTGCATTGCATTTTCCAACTCTTTGTAAGTCGATTCTCATGAAACTTCATCATATGGTTTGTTTTGCTTTGAGTCTAGTTTCCATTTATATATTTGTGTAATCTAGTGTGGAGTATTAGTTGGTGCAATTTGGTTTTTGAACATGCAAAGGTCATGTCGGTGTTAGTTTGGATGATGGTGTGGAATCTTCATGTTTTGATGAGGTTCATGTTAAAGTTTAGGTTAGGTATTGATATGATGAAATGTTAAAACATTTTTATACATGTTATGAGTTGATCCAAAGCATGTTAGAATTTTTATTAAGATATACACATTTGCTTTGGGGTTGAAACCGAAACACACAAAACAGTTTCAATTTTGAGGTTGTGATTTTTATTGGTCCTATAAACCTAGTCCAATGGTCATGAAATTCATATATGTTGTTCTTAAGACTTTCATTTAAGTGTTAATAGTTTATTTTTTATGAAAGTTGGTTTAAATCTTGATGGAATAATTTTTATGCATACAAAGGTATGGTTAGGACATAAACTTGAGGCCCATGGGTGTGCCTTGTTGTTTTATGAACTTTTGCCATGTGATCCTAGATTAAACACTTATATCAAGTTTTAAACTTTAATATGAGGTATATAGTTTTATTTCGTGAAGGTTTATGTCATGAAAAATTCAGATTTAGTGATTTTGATCTAAAGTCAAAACATGTGGTACTCAGCTTGGACTTAGTGTGTGCATGCTGATTTGTTTGGTAATAAGTTTTGTGATTTTGGTTATTTTTCAAGCATGATTATCACTTAGGTTGATTTCTAAACATATTAAGAGTGTGTTTATGGACTTTTGGAGTTCTTGGAGTTGATTTGGAAAGCAATAGATCAAGAACATCAAGGATTTGTTCTATTTGACCAAAACTTAGTATTTTGGAATTTTTGTTGGTATGATGAGTTAATGATTTTATGGGATGTATATTTTGATGTCTTAGCATTATTTTAGAATATATAATATGAATTTTAAGTGTTGCATAAATCAGTTTAGGCATGAAATTAAAGTTTGGATGAATTGCAACAAAAATCAAGATTTTGGCCTTATATGTGAATCGGCCAATGCATGGTTTCTTTAGTTGTGTTATGTTTTAAATTTTTTTGATTGCATATTTATATTTAGCACATAATTGGTAGAATTTGGAGTTAGTATGCCGAATCCTTATTTCAATGAAAAATTTGTAATTTCCCTTATGTAGAGGGGTAACTTTGCAATTTAGCCTAAGTTAGTGAGTCTTTATGAATGTATGAGCCTTATTGAGATTTTCTAACTTCAAGAAAATATCTCATTTCAGTTCACGCCTTTTTACGTACATTATGCTACAATAACTATAAGTTAGTCTTTAACTTACTTTCCAGTGTAAAAAGTATGTAGAGTGGTAAGCCATAAATTTCATATTCTTGTCACTTATGATTACTATAAATGTTCTCTTTTGTCATGTCATGTTAATTATTTCAAGTATATGCTTATCTGTCACATGCCATGTTATGTCATGCCATATATTACATGTTCATTGTTACATGTCACATCATGCCCCATGCATAGAGTATGTCACGAAAAAATATTTTCAAGTCTATGGAGCTTCTTTTTTTTTATCACAATCCCAAGTGATAGGATGTGCTATTATCCTAGTGAAACTCCATTTTTCATGCTAGAATGTTTAAACTGGTGTGAAATTTCCTGGCTTGACAAAGTACCAATAACAGGCTTCGAATGAGACTTAAGTAAATGGTTGTGGGAGCGAAGTTCAGCACCCAACGACGGTGGTCCCATCAACATGTTAATATTTTTTAATTCAATTATCATGACATACTCATAGCTGGTGCAGATGCCTATAATGTGATGGGGTACTGATAGGAGCACATGGCTCAAGCCTGTGTAGCATCCATATAATCATGTTTAATTAACCATGTATGTGTTGAACAAGATTCCAAATTCATGTTCAATTCATGTCAGTTTTCAGTTCATGTTAGGTCATGTTATGCTACTTGCCAAGTCATGTCATGCATATTCATGTTCACTTCATGGCGCATTCATGTCATTTTACTATCATGCATGCATATGTATATTGCTAGTAAGTTGGTAGTTAACTTGTGGTAGTTCAAACTATCATTCCTCCCGAAAAGGTAGACTATGTGTCAAGATCTAGAGAGCCAGCTCAGGATAGATTGGATGATGTCAATTAGGCCCAATACAGTGACGAGGATATTATTGCTTTTGTTCTCTAGTTTATCAATAGGATTCTGGCTATCTTAGCTGAGTTGCTTGAGAAGCTGAGCTAGTTAGCACAATTGTTATGTTATTCAGTACTACAGTTATGGAGCGCCGCCTCTAATACTTATTTATGTTACATTCATGATGGAAAATTTTTGTAACATCACAATTATCAATCTGTTATGAAATTATGAAGCATGTTATGTTTTGGGATATAGTCTCTGGTATGGTGTTATTTATTCAAGAAAAAAATTATCTGCAACGTATATTGCATACTGTTAGATGCATATTAGGTGCATTGCATCTTTAACTGTCATGAATGGGGGCAGTTATCCTTGTGTTGCATTTCTCAACATTTCAAAGTTCGTCCAATCTCAAGCAGAATTTGGGGGCATCACATTTACTACACATTGTTAAAAGCATACTAGGCTCATTGCAACTTAACTGACACGAATGAGAGTATGTAACATTGTGTTCCATGTCCTGATGCTTCAATCTCCCTCAAATTCCAAGCAAAGTTTAGGGGCATCACAAGGTTGTATTAGACCAATTGTCTCTGGGAAAACCCACAAGTCCTTAAGAATTAGTACTAGAATATAGGATCAAATTATTAGTGTATATAGGCTTGAAGCTAAGATATCTAAGCTTGGGGAAAATTGATATATTATAGTAGGAAAGCAAGTCAGCATCCATTGTAAGATGAGGATGATGTGGTCTTGTAGTTTTGCTAGCAGAACAAAAATAGTAGTCATGATTTGAGGTAATAGTTCCAAATCATCCATGGAGATTTAAGGTTTTGGAATTTGCGCCTTTTAGAAAATGATTTATATTAAGGTTAGGTGTTCTAAGGTCTGCAAACTTAGTATACAAGTTTGATGAAATCAAAATTTATTAAGTCTACAACCAATATTAGGATGTGAGTTTTGGTGAAATCTAAGTTATAGATTTAGAGATTTTAAGAAGTGAATGTTCACTATGAGATCTAGAAGTGTCTATCTTGCAGATTTCCAAAATGACTATTATCGACTTGAGATTCTTAATAGATTTTAAGTGGAAGATGATGCAAACTCTAGGAACCCATTTTTGTTGATTCTAAGGATGTAGATCCGATAGACTGATGGAAATGATATATTATATTCGATGGTACAAGAAGTGATCAAGCTAAGTGAGTATGATTGGGTAGATCAGCTAGTGTTAGGCTCAACTCTAGTAACACCCCACTCCCCAATAAAGACATTTTATAATTTTCAGGGAGCCAGTGTGCTATTAAACTTGACTAAAAACTTTCTTTTTAAAAATGCGCCAGATGCGAAAGATTCTCATAAATAAAACAAGCTTTAATAAATACTGCAAATCCAAAATAGAGTTTGCGGAAGGACTTATTTAAAAAAAATACGAAAGTCTCATGTGCTTAACAAAATAATTTATTTAAACCTTAAACCATAAACTAATCATAGCATAAATTTGTCTAGGCCTCTGCCTCGCCTCCCTGAGTCAAGTCCTAGCCTACAGTCTCATCCTCATAAATGTCATCACCTGAGGTGGTTTAAAAACATAAAAATATACAAAAATCAGTCGAATACTCAATAAGCAACACATCATACAGTAAACATAATAAATATAAGGTTTCTTGGAAAACGTACATACACATAAATACATACGTAAATAACATGAACATGAACTTATCTTCCACTTATCATAGGTCGTTACCCATTGTTGACCCCAGTGAATTAGGGTTAGCGAATCTAAGTAGATTCTGATTCTGCCCGTGGCCACGAGTTGTGGAATCCATACATAAAGAAGACATATTGGGTGCACTATCAGTATGTACAACCTGGCAATGCAATATGCCCATAACATAGATACCATCTTCATATCATAACATAGGTCATTACATATCTTATAATTCATATTTCATCATAATCATACTTACATACTTGTCATATCATAGATTTCAAAAGAAATCGCATACATTCTTGCCATAGCTTGTCATATCATATCATAGATTTCAAATGAAATCGCATTATTTCATAAATGTCTTGATACATGTTTCCTCACATAAAATCATGATTTTTTTCATAAATATTTTAATGCATAAATCTTCACATAAAATCATGCATGGTTTTTTATAAATTATTTTCATACATAACTCTTACATAAAATCATGACCTTTCATAAATCATTTAATGCATAACTTTTTTTCATAAAATCATGGATTTTCATAAATATATCATCATTGGGGTACGTAAAAAGGGGCTTCCAATGAAGGGGATACATGCAAAATACAAAATATTTTTGTAAAAGACATGTCATTTACCATACATTCGTGTAAGGGTATGATCATGCTACTTACTTTATAGTGCTAATCCACTATTTTCGACACGTAATCGATTGTCTATAAAAATAAACACGTAATTTGCATAAATTTCGAATGAAACATGTGATTTTATTTAAAATCTAAACTACTATAGTAATCTATATTTTCTAAACCTAAAATCCTCAAAAACTCTAAAATATCGCCACTCTCCAATTATTTTACCTTTCGCATAATTTCACAATTTATCAGATGATTAACTTTAAAATGCTATCAAGCCCAACTAGCTTATCTATCCCGATTTCCGCCATCGACATGTCACTTAGAAATAATACTCAAAAACGTTTTGTCATCCAACATCTATTTTATCTTGGTTTTTACTTTAGGAACCCATCACACTAATAAATAAACCCTTCTATCAACACTAATTCAACAGGGGTACTCTTATAATTTACCATAACACACTTCATAATATTTCATGGTATAGGTACATAAAAATTTACGGAATGGCCTTACTCAAGAGGTTGTGGCAGTGGGATGTGGGCAGTGGCTTACCATGATCAAAAGCTAGCGACGGCTCGTGGCTGGGCACGGTGGCAACTCCAACGTGTGGGCGACTATGCAACTGAGAGAGAAAGTGAGTTATGAGAGAGAGAGAGAGAGAGAGGAAGAGTGAGAGAGATGAGATGAACTAGAGGGAGAGGACACAACATGAGGGACAGGAGGTAGGTTACCGAGAGAGAGGGCGGTCGTATTTTCACCGTGCGTTTTGGGGCGGTGCTACCATGCTTGGAGATGTTGACTACTATGGTGGTGGAGGGTGGTTCACGACTGGGCAGCTTGCTAAGGGAAGAGTCGTGCTCTATTCTCGGATGCAAGAACAGAGGTTCTTCGGTGAGGTTGAGGGTGTTGTTTTCCAATGTGGGTTCACAACTGAATTTGGTGGTGAGGTCTGGGTGGTTGTCTGGGAGTCACGATGTGGAGCAGTTTGACGTTGCACGGTGGCTGAGAGGGACGTCTTCGATGCTATTTTCTTTTCCTTGCTTAAAACAGGGGTTGCGTTGGTCGTGTGTTTGGATGAAACCAAGACTCTCTCGATGGTGGACTTGCAGCTTGGGGCATGAGTTGGCTTGAGGAAAGGCAGTGGCAGCCACTGGTGGGTGGTTTCTAGCGTGCTATAGGGCTGAGGGGAGGTGGTTTGTGAAAGGGTGCTCTGCATGCGTGAGTGTATTTTGATGTTGGGCGGCAGTGGACTATTCTTTTCATGCAGAAGGGCTAAACATATTTATAGACCTAGTTGGTTAAGAACCAAAAGGAAAACCCTAGAGGTGACAAATGTGCATGCAGAGGAAACGGTTACAATAAAGCCATGCATGTAGCGATAGACGGACAAGGAACGAGGTCTAAACCGTATATACATCAATATATATAGGTGATAGAGAACGTTTAAAAAATAAATCCTAGGGAAAGAGACATGTATGGTTGTGGTTAATAAAGGAAATTCGTTAGGAGTTTTATTATGAAAAGGTAAGCACAATGGTAATAGTGTTTGGAGTCTAACACTCATGAGCTTGGAGTTAATAATAATAATAATAATAATAATAAAGGAGCCTTAACTCTAGGTTCAATTAAAAATAATCTATCCAATAAATTCTTTTATGGGCTTTAACTCATTTATTGAGCCTAATAAAATTATCTGTAATTTATCCCTAAAAATATAGGACCGGGTCATTACAAGATATGATTTGGTGGATTTTAGTGGTGAATAATAAAGAGTTTGGTTACCACTAGGGTAAATGCTAGTCGAAGGTGATGATCATAAAAAGTATATACAGTCGAGTTGAGGGTTCTAAGTGCCTTTTTGTATATGGCTGAAATAGCATTTGGTCTTTTAAGCTTGGTGAATAATTTAATAACATCTGTAGGCTTTCAACTAATTGGGTTTGTCTTGGATTAGGTTGTGATTGGAATGCTCCCATTGTAAAACTATTCGCTTATATATGTATCAACACGTGTAGGAGTTGGGGAAGACCAAGTTCATATCTTTCATATCGTTTCGATAAGAGTGCTCCAATTGTCACTACTCTTGGAATCAAAGTTAGGCAACATAGCCGCCTTAACCTAGGAAAGAGTCAAGAAGGAATTGGTTGGTTCTTTCCAGAACCGGTTAAACAACAAAAGGAATAGGAGTTCGGGTCACTGATGCAAGGAAATCTATCTGTTGAGTCGTACGCTGCTAGATTTATGGTACTTGGAAGATTTGCTTCTCATTTGATTGGCAGGGCAAAAATGTGAGCACAAAATTTTCAAGGGGGCTTGCAGCTGAGGATTCATAGTCAAATGGCTTGTTTCATAATTGAGAATTTTCAAGAGCCAGTTAATGTGGCAACAATCGCCAAAACTAAACATGAGGAGTTTAGCTGCCCAGGTCAATCTAGAAAGAAAGAGAGTTTTCTTGTACGCGGCTGGAAGGAGCGCACTAAAAAAGGACTTATATCCAGAGCTAATAAAGGAAATTGCATTATGATTGGAAAACAAATGCCAAGCCATTGAGGTTTGTGGCTGGTGCACTGCTAGATTCAAGCACGTCACTATTCTTTGTGTCTGCACCGTTGCATGAATATTCCGTTTGTAAACTAAATTATTATCCCAAAAAAAAAGGTAGCGATAATTGTGATGTCCCCAATCTCTGCTTGTGATTTGATGAAACTTGAAGCGTCAAGACATGCAACATAGGTCACATACCCAAATTCATGACAATTAAGAATATAATGTATATAGCATGCATCTAATAGTATGTAGTATTCGTAGTAGATAATTTTATTTTTTACCAATACTTAATGTACTAGAATGCTAATCCCAAAACATAATCATATACCATTGAAATCCACAACTTCAAAAGTCACATCACTAATCCAATCAATTTGTAAACAAAATAACACAGTACTAGAGTTGTAACTCCTTAGTTATAGATAAACGTAAAACTAATCTAAGCACCAAGTCGCTCATGTAGCTAAGCTATTAGCTTCCTGGAATAATGTCAAAAAACTAGAGGATTTAATCCATAAGCTTGTTGAGGCTCCTCCTCGGCCTACTCAACATTGTCTAGTATGGGATGTATTGTTCCTTCATTGCCTGACACATCGTCTACCACTATGGGGGGGAATGGTAGTTGAAACTATCATAGTAAGATTTATAAAATCTCAACAAGAAAAACTCCTGAGCTACCAATAGTATAAATAAGCATGCATAACAGTAAACATAACATGTATGCTTCATGATATGGACTTGCAAATTCATGACATGACATGAAAATAACTTTACTTGACATGGAAATAACATGACTTGACATGAACATGGCATGCTTGCTTATGTAAACTAAATTCATGCATTCTAATTAAGAATAGGGGCACTCAGGTAGCTCGCACTCCTTCACCATGAGTACCTTTTATATTACGGAAGATTTTACTCTTTCACCATCGTACTCGGTAGCATGTATGCCTTCACTACAGTACCAGGTAGATCATATACTCCTTGACCGTTTTCATGTCTACATCTCCGGTGCTTGTGCTCCCAGACTTTTGAGAAGTTATTTGTTGTAGATTGTGATGCATCCCATGGTGGAATTGGCACTGTAATAAAATTTAGTTTGATAAATGTTTCATGACATGGTAATCGTGACATGTGATAGATATTCATGATCGATGCATATAACGACATGGCATGGCATAACATTGTGAATAGGACAATCATAACATTACTATAACATGGCATGGAATAACATTGTAATTATAGCAATCAGATAACTAAAATAACATGGCATCGTATAACATAGTAACCATAACAATCATATGACTAAAACAACATGGCATGGCATAACCTTGTAACCAAAACAATCATACCATTAAAATAATATGACATGACATAGCATTGTGATCATAACAATCATATAACTAACATAACATGGCATGTAATTGATAATCATGTAACGGACATTCATGTAATAGATTGAGATGACAAGGCAAGGCATATTATAAATCAGTTAAATAAGCATAAATAAGCACGAATGAAATCAATGAAATCTTACCACCATACAAACATAAAAATATTGTAAGTATGTTAGAAGCTAACTTACAGAATGTTGCGTAAAACGTAAGCATAGCGCAAAAAGAACGTAACTAAAATGAGATACATTCTAGGGTTAGAATATTTCACTTACTCATAAAAATAAAACTTACTAACTTAGGGCCAAATATGCAAAGTTACACCTTAATTTTTAGAAAATTATAAATTTGCCCCTAAACTTAAGTAAATTTCAAATGGACTCCAAAGATTACGAAAATTTATATTCATCATGTAAATGCTAGCCTAAATCCAAATATGAAATTAGAAAATTAAAAAAAAAAAAAACTAAACTTAGGTAGGAAAACTTGCTTTTGTTGGCAGATTCACTCATAGGCTAAAAATCTTACTTTTGTTGCTACTTGGTCATTTAACATACTAACATGCTTTAACCAAATTTAGAAACTCTCAAACTTTACATCCTTAGTTCTAAAGCCATGTTGGGATACTAAATCACACATTTAATAAAAACTTGAACTCACTACATCAAGGAATATGCCAAAATATCAAGATTAGTACAAATAAAACCAACTCTTGGTGTTCTTAGTATAACTCTTTCATATCAACTCCAAGGACTCCGAAAGTCTATAAATAACACTTCTAACATGTTCATCATTCAAACCTAGGTGCTAGAATGATTGACTAATAAAGCAAAAATCATAAAACACAACATAGGACAATCACTTTGCATGAAAACTTAGAAACTTAACATGCATGTTTGTGGACTTGAAATCAAACTATTGCTTGTTCTTCAACAATCCAATCAAAAGACCTAAGTTAAAATCTTCAAAATCCATTCTTAATCCATACATTAAGACTTTAAAATCAAGATTTACAAAAATCATTGCATTGAATCAAGATCCTAAAGTTAAAATCACAACCTAAACCAAACAAAAGCTCTTTTTGAACCAATCGGTTTCTACTACTTCAAAAATCATGTAAAACTATTTTATAAAATCCTAACATTCTTTGAATCAAACTATAAACTTGCATATAATCATGTTATTAGTAAGGCAAACCATGATTTACACAACGTCTCATCAAAATTACAAAAAACTCCCAAAGTTCATCAGTAAACAACATAACCAAACCTCTTCACCATCAACACCAAATTTCATCCAAACAATCTCCAAGAAAAGTTTACCAACATACACCCAAGTAAACTAGACTGATTACTAAATAAAATGGAAGCGATTTATGCCCACGAAAATACTTACAAGCTGTTGGAACTAGGAAAACAAAGCTATCCAGATTTTGTTCTCTCTAACTCTCTTGGTTACTCTCTTGGAAATGGAAGGAAAACGTGAACCAAGTGTGGAGGCAATGAGGAGGGCATGGGGTGTATAGGAGGGGCTGATTTGGTGGTTGAGTGAATGACTTATGAGGTCAAGTTAACTTGTGAAAAGGGGAAGGAAAAGTGTATGGAAGTGAGAGGTGGAAAGGAGGGGTCTTTTAAGTGAGGTGGCATGGTAGCCAAGGTATGGCCTTGTAAGAGGTGGAAAACTTGTGGAAGAAGCTTGGTGAAACAAGCTAGTTTCGATGGGACTAAGAGAGGCTAACCGAATGGACTCCATTTGGGGTTCCATTCGGGTTCCGGTTAGGGTTTGGCTCAAAACTAGTTTTTCTTGGTCAAATACAATTACCAAGGTGTAAGAGAGTAGGTGAGAGTGTAAGAGTGTGTACTTGAGTGGTTTATTGCTTGTGTAAGTGGCTTAACCAAGTGGGAAAACACTTAGTCAAAATCGAGTGCTTGGTTTAGGGTTTGGTTACCCTAATCATTTCAGTTTTGGTTTGCATCACTTAGTTTAGTGTTTCATTAGGGTTGAAACCCTCTTTTGGTTGACCAAATAGTATTTTGTTGGATGGATTATTGAATGGTGTAAGAGAGCATGATGACAAGCTTGATTCACACTACATCTCTTACACACTCATTCTCCTCTTGACAAGTGTCTTAGGATTTCCAAGTGGATGGCTAGGATTGTGCCATGTGTCAATAAAATTTTTTCTAGTGATCTAAAGTATATTTAGACATCCTACATGGCAATTTGATATCTGTTTGAAATAGATGCCACGTGGAGCTCTCCCGAAGGGTTACTATTCACCCAAAAAACTTGAAAATTTTTATTCACCATAAAGTACTAAATATTCATACAAGTCTAACAATGCAATTTGTTTTGTAAAATTATTCTTCTAAGTGCCATAATTAAATACAAAGGAAATTTCGTCACCATAGTGGATCAGGATCTGAATATTCTAATGGACAAAAACCTAATCGATAGCTTGATTTGTGAAATCATTACAGGATTTCACGATGTTTCTATGGTCTAACGAAATTCATCTATTGAATTTTTTTCGGGTCATTACAGTAACAATTCTCGATAGGAGTACTATTTCTTGAACCCGAGTAAATATGAAGTGCCCTGTAGAATTAGAAGGAAAGATATTGAAGGCCGATTTGATAGTGTTCTGCTTATTGGGTTTTGATTTAATTTTGTGAATGGGCAGATGAAACTAAATATCCAAACTTTGGAGGATACGATTAGGGCTTGTATCCTAGTGGATAAGGTGATTGGGAGAAACAACTGCCTTAGTGGGAAATACTTATATTAACGGCTCCTAGACCACCATTCAAATGGCGCCTATGAAACATTGTACTAAAGAAAATATAGGCCGGTATTATATTGAGACGAAGTTGGGAGAAAGTGAATTTTAGCCCTGAGGGTTTGCATGAAAGGAAGGAGCAAATTCTTTAGATTAGAGAAATGATGAAGGCAACTCAAGGTAGATAGAAGAACTATGCCGACTATAGGAGAAGGGGCTTCGAGTTCGAGATAATGATTGGAAGCATATCAAGGTATCACTTATAAAAAAAAGTGATTTTTTTTGGGTAAAAGAGAAAAAGAGGCAAGCCAAATCCAAGATAGGATGGGACCCAATTCCAGGCACAGAGATAGCAAGAGGGAGCAAAGTCACGCCATGATGACAAAGGAGTTGCACCTGCCCAAAGTGGATGAAATTCACATCCCAATACCTATTGTACGTACCCATAGATTTCACATCCCAAAAGAAATTCAATGGATGAAATTTCTTTGGACTCTAGATATACCATGAAAACCTAGGAGAATTTCTTGGATCGACCAATCAATTAGTTTTTAATTCGTTAGCATAGTCGAATTATGATCTGCTATAGGAATAGATTGCCTTTTTTTACTTTTTTGAGGGACTTAGGATAGTTATTAGGTGAGACATATTACACCATTAGGCTTTCATGAAATTTTAGAATTTTATAGTGCAATAAAATGTTTCAAATTTTTCGGGTGAAAATTAAGCCAACTAGATAGTGCCACATGGCACATAGCGCGACACGTCACAAATAGTTGTCGCATCACCATGTAGGATGTCCAAATCAGCTTAGCATCACTAGTGAGTCTCTTTAGACACATGACACCATCACAACTCTCCATTTGGAGAACACTTGACACTTGTCAAATGAAGTATAAATGTGTAAGGTGGATAGAGTGAGAATCAAGCAACCAACATGCCTTCTTACACTAATCATATTATTCTAACCACTCAAGTACAACCTTGACCGGCCAACAAAGAAGATTCAACCCTAAGAAAACCCCAAATCTTGAGGGTAACCGAAACGCTAAAATTTCCAAACCTTAAAAGTGCTACTCGGTTTTGACTTGTGTTTCCCTCATGGTTTAAACCACTTCTACAAGTAACCATCCGCTCAGGTACTATCTCTTACACCTTCATCCAATCCCTTACATCCTGGTACACTAATTTGACCAAACCAATTTCAAGTGGACTTGAAACCCAAAGCGAGACAGTATCTGTACCCTAAATGGTTCCAACCGGATTGCTATTTTTGTTCCTACCAAAATGCTTCACTTTTTCCTTAGCACTTCACACAAGCTTTCCCCTATTGAATGACCACTCCATGGTCTGAATTTGTACCCTTGTTTCAGCCCAATAGTGTACTTTATGTCAAGTCAAGCACTCAAGCTTCTCACCTCAATTTCACCACTCGGCCAACACCCTTCCAGCCCACATTTCTAGCTGATTTCTTCCCCTCTTGCACAAGCCAACTTCCCATTATGTTTCATGCATCCCACCCACTTCAATTCAGTGCCTATAGCCCATGCCACCTCCTCATTTCTCCCTCACTTTGCATTTTTCATCTCCCTCCTAGAGAGCAAACCAAGAGAGAGTTTTGGAGAGAAACATTTGGGTGCATTGCTTTTTTGGATTTCCAGCTTTGTAAGTTTATTTTCCTAACTCAAATCTCTTTTATTTTTTTTTTAATTCTTGGTGTCTTGGAATTATTGGAAGAGAGTTGGATATTGTCATTTGAAGTTTGAAGGTTGGATGATGGAATATTGGTGATGAGGTGCTCAGCTTGGACTATGTTGACAAGCCTTGAGAGTTTGTGATGTTTTGTTGAAAAGCCTTTAAACATTTTGGTGCAATGGTGTATTGTTTTGATTTTTATACAAGTCCTTGGTTGGACTTATATCATATGAGGTTTTAATAAAATAGATTTGCATGATCCTCTAAGAACTGAAACCTTTCAAGCATGAGATTGTTTACTTTAGTTTGTCGTTCTAGCTTTAGAAACTTAAATCCATGGTTTTTATTTCATAAACTCTTGTTCTTAAAGCCTTGATTTATGGTTTAAGTTGGATTTTAAAAGCTTTATGACAAGGGGTTTGTTGGATTTTGATAAACATGCAAAGAGGTACATTTGTTGGCATAGCTTGGAGGATATTGGTTTAATAGGTTCTTTGATGTTGTGATTTGCTATGACATGATGAATATGGTACTTAGATCAAGTTAGGACAAGTATATGAAATGTATGGATGTGTTGTCTCAAGAAAATATGCATGCAAATCAAGGATTTACTCATTTTGTTCAAAGCCAAAGCATGATGTGTTCCGAGTTCTGTTATATGTGCAAGCCAATTTTCATTTAATAAATAAGTTGAGTTTTGTTGCTTAGTCATGCTTAATATCCAATAAATCTGAATGATTAGCATGTTAGAGGTTATGATTTGTGACGTTTTGGAGTCCTTGGTTTCAAACTGCAAGTGTTAGGCCAAAGATATTGTTTATTGTCATGCATGCTTAATATCCAATAAATTTGAACGATTAGCATGTTAGAGGTTAGGGTTTGTGAAGTTTTGGAGTCTTTGGTTTCAAAATGCAAGTTTTAGGCCAAAGATATTGTTTATTATCATACATGCTTAAGATACTGTTAGTAGCATAGGAGCATAACTTGTTGAGATTTGTAAATCTCACTATAGTAGTCTCAACTACCATTTCCCTTGGAATGGTAGAAGATGTGTTAGGACTTATCAAAGCATCGAACCGCAAATTGGATGACATTGAGTAGATCAAGGAGGAGCCTAGAGGAGTTGATGGAAATTTTGGAGTTGATAGCTGATCTACGCTAGCACCTTGGCTTCTAGACTACTTTTCCTATTATCTCTAGCACATCTCAGTTTCTAGTCTAGTTTTCCTGTTATCTCTAACTAAGGAGTTCGAACTCTAGTACAATGGTTTTGTTTTTGTTTGTCTGTTTAAAGACTGGTTGGACCAATTATGTTACTTTTGGATATGTTTATATGAATGGAATGTACATATGTTTTGGGATTAGTATTTGGTACTATGTATGTTGACAAAAAAAACTTTATCCGATGCGTTTACTGCATATTGTTAAAAGCAAGCTAGGGACATTGCATCTTAACTATCTTAAATGTGGGTATATAATCTTGTGTTGCATGTCCCGACACTTCAATCTCTATCGAATCCCAAGCGGAGTTTGGTGGCGTCACAAAATCCAAAAATTATTAAGTATTTGAAGCGTAAAAATGATCTAGTGCTTGACAAAAAATATAAAACATAATTGAAATTGAGAGAGAGACAAGAGAAGGGCAATTTTATTGAGATATTGAAGGCTACATCTTCTCTATTCTCAGTTGTGATTGAATACAATATGTAGGTCCCTATTTATAAGAAACTTATATGGAGATAAGTTAAAATAAATGTCATAATTTTTATGAAAATCAAATATCTTGATTTCATAATTATGAAAATCAGCAAACCAAATTCTTTCCCTAATATTATCTCCAATCTCTAAGAGTGCTTTCATACAATCATGGCTTGTGATACTATTAAAATAAATTATTCACATAAATATTTATTTTTAATGAGTAATAGGAATTAACCCTAGCAATAGTATTTAGCGTGGGATACTTAGGTAGTACGAATTAACCATTGCCATGGGTTAAGTGCTTGAAAAACCAGTTATTTATGTCTCATTCAAAGCATGTTGACTATACTTTTTTTAACTCAGGGCACTCCACTCTATTTTAATCACTCTAGACTGGACAGGAAATTCCACTAGGATAATCTCTCATCTTAACATTGGGGTCATGATAAAACATAATAACTCATGCATGACTTAGAGATATTCATGACATACTCAATGCTTATGACATGGCATTAATGGAATATAACAGATAATCATGTATGAAAAATGATGACGTTGCATACATGAAATGTAACAGATAATCATATAACATAAATGATGATGTGGTATTCGCAACATGTAACAAATAACATGATATTCATGGCTTGTGAAAGATAAAGATGTACAATAATAAGTGGCATGTCATAGCATATTTTAAACAATTATAATAAGCCTAATAAACATGAATATAAAGTTATAAACACCACACATACGTATAAATACCGAGAGTAAGTTAGAAGCTAACTTACAAAAGTGTAGCGTAACGTTAAGTATAACATACAAAGGCTTAAGCTCAAATAAGATATTTTTTAAGATTAGGATATCACATTTAAACTTCATAAATTTGCAAAATTAGCCCCTTACTTGTGGAAAATTACAAATTTGCCCCTAAAATAAGAATTTTGCAAACGAACTCCAAAACTTTTCAAAATTTACATTGCTATCCTAAATCCAAATATGAACTTAGAAAAATTTAAAACTAATCTCAACTATGAGAATCATCACTTGGCTGAATCATGTGTAGGCTAAAGTCATGTTTTTTGTTGCTAATTGCCCATTTAACACACTAACATGCTTAAGCCAAATTTAGCAACTCTGATGAATCATATCCTTAGTTCTAAAATCATGCTAGAATATTAAAGTACACATTTCATAAATACTTGAACTCATTACATCAAGGAAAATGCCAAAACACCAAGATTAGGTCAAATAAAACTTTTTCCTTGGTGTTCTTGGTCTAATACCTTAATATCAACTCCAATGACTCCAAAAGTCAATACATAACTCTCCTAACATGTTCATCATTCAAACCTAAGTGATAGTATGCTTGAACAATCAACCAAAATTCAGAAAACACCACCTAACACAATTGGTTTGCATCAAAACTATGAAATCCAATAAGCATGCTTATGGACTTGAAACAAAGTGACTAGATCCTTAATTTTCATACAATAACTCTTGCAAAGATACAACCATATACCTCACATTCAAGTTCTAACTAGATCTAAGCATCAAATCTTGCATGTCATAGCAAACATTTCATCAAAACAAAGTATCAAACCCTAGATCCTCTTGATTGAGTTTAAAACAAACTCTTGCTTGTTCATCGTTATTCCAACAAAGAAATAAACCATAACTCCTCAAAATTTTATTCTAAATCCATAGATCTAAGATTCAAGAACAAAATTTATAAAAATCAAAGTCATTGAATCGAAATCCTAGAGCTAAAATCACAAACTAAGCCAAAACAAAAACTGTTTTGAGCCAATTGATTTCTAACACTTTGAGGATCATGCAAAACTCTATTATAAAAACCTAACATGATTTGAATCAAACCTTAACATGTATAAAAATCATGTAGGCACTTCAAGAATTCAAGATCCACACATCACTTCATCAAGATTTCTTAAAACTTCCAATGTTTGTCAATAAACACCATAATCAAACCACTTCATCTTCAATCCAACTTTCATCCAACAAAACTCCAAGAACAATTACCCAATGTTACTCTAAGTATTATAGACTCAATATTAAATAAAATACAAGAAGATTGAGCCTTAGAAAATCACTTACAAAAGCTTGGAAAGCTAGAGCACAAAGCTGCCCAGAATTTTCTCTCAACTCTCTCTCGATTTGCTCCTAGAAAAGTGAGGAAATGGGCTAAGTGTGTGAAGTGAAATGCAAGGGGTGTGGATATAGAAGAGGGGTTGGCATGGTGGGTATTTGAATGACCAAGTGATGTGAGGGTAACTTGTGAAAAGGAGGAGGAAAATGGGTTGCAAAGTGTAGATGATTTCCTGTTGCAGTCTGGCCGAGTGGGTGAGGGCTGGTGAGGGGGTGTTTGACTTGCGATCAAGCCACTATTTGAGGTTGGTCATGAGGTGGCATGAAATAAAAAGCATGGCCTTGTAAGACTGGAAAAGCTTGTTGAAGACATTGGGCCGAAAGGGTGTTTAGGTTTGGCCAAAGATAGACTAACCAAATGGGGTTTCATTCGGGGTTTCAATGGGGTTTAGGTTGGGTTTCAATCATGGTTTGGTTTCAATTAAACTTTTCTTGGTCAAAAGTAATTACGAAGATGTAAAAACTGGTTAAGGGGTGTAAAAGTGTGTATTTTACTAGTTAATTGCATGTGGAAGTGACTTATTGAGAAATCACTTACTTGTAACCAGCCACTTTAGGGTTTGGAAACGAATTTGGGATTTCAGTTTCCTCAAGGGGTTTAGGGTTTTGGTTGGCTTCCAATGGTTTGTGATTTCATTAGAGTTGAAATCCTCTTTTTAGTTGACCAAATAATATTTGGTTGGATGGAATAGTGTTTGGTATAAGAGAACATGATGACAAGTTTGAATCACACTCCTTCTCTTCACACTTTGTTCTCTTCTTGGCATGTGTCCTAGGGTTTCCAAGTGGATGGCTAGGATTGTGCTATGTGTCCAACTAAAAACTTTTCTAGTGGTCCCAAGTTTTTCTTGAATATCCTACATGGTGATTTGACAGTTGTTTGCACCAGTTGCCACATAATGTGCTCCTGAAGGGTTACTATTCACCCATAAAACTTGAAACTTTTTATCACACCATAAAATCATAAATATTCATACGAGTCTAATGGTGTGATTCATTTTGTAAAATTCTACTTCTAAATGCCTTAATTAAATAGAAAGGCAATCACGTCTACTATTCACCCAAGACACTAGAAATTACTTATTATTGCACCGTAAAATTATAAATATTCATACGAGTCTAATGGTACCTTAATTAAACTTATACTCATAAGTGCCTTAATTACACTTTTACTGAGAAAAATACAAAGACTTATGAAAGATTTTAATGAATGCAAAGTGCTACATGTTCACAGAATGGGCAATGAAGCAGCACGTAGATTGGGAAGATATACTTGGAGCGTGACGAATATTGAGATATGGTGGGATAATGTCCCAATGTTTGTATCTCAGGCAATTTGGCTTGATAAGAACAATTTGTAATCTCTTTAATTTAGTGAAATTATGTTTTCTTATAAAAAAAAAAAATAGAAAGGCAACTACGTCACCAGAGTGAATTGGGATCTGACTACACCAAAGGACTAAAATCTATTCGATCGCTTGATTCATGAAATTTTTACAAAATTTCACAATATTTTTAAGGTCTAAAGAAATTCATCTATTGAAATTATTTTAGATCATTACAACTGTAATACAGGCTTTATATATAAATCTATGTCTCAGTACCAGAGTTAAGAAAATCTAAATCTATCTTTGATCTTATTTTTTATACCTAAACCCAAACCCATTAGCTGCTGCTTACATCAGTTTGATATCATGGGGTTTGTCTCTGTCTATGGCTCTCATTATTAGTTAACTAATTGATGAAGTTGTTGGTATTGGAACCTTTGACAAGAAGTTTAAGCGAAATTTCTACCTCATTTTCTATCTCATTTTCTATCTCATGAAACCTTCCTTGTTGCATGCTGCCTCGCCTCCCCCAGGACACACAAACACATACATACATACATATATATATAATACCTCGTCAGCTCAACTCCTATTGAATATGAAAATAATAATGAGGTCTTCCATCAATACTTGATTACTTTTTGTAATATTTTTTTGTTTATATATTTAATGTGACAGAGCCACCTTCTTCTGACCTTCCTTTCCCCGTTCGTCAAGATCTTCCTTCCCACAGTTGCAAATACAAATGCCATTTTTTAGAGTTGTTTCTGTTCGGATTTGAATTGCCTTGAGCTCTTGACCCAACTTTAATAATTAGGAAAGAGATTTTCAACTGTTTGAGCGAATTTTAATAAGAGGTTTACGTCTTCATATATTTATCTGTTTCTCAGTCAAAAATCCAGAGCTCGATGAAGAACTGTTTGATTTGAATTCAAAACTTATGTTAATTATCTCATTTTATTATTATAATTTTTTTAAATTTTCACACAAAATATAATAAATAATTTAATTTTTATTCAATTTTTTACAAATCATTTCAATTTATCTCTAAATTCAAATCACACTTTAAAAAATCTCTATTGATTTTGTCATATTCGTAACTCTTAAACCAATATGTGCATATTTTATACTAAAAGCATCAAAATCAACGGACAGGGATTGACTCACCATCCAACAAGCTCTCCAATATTTATCATCCCATAATATATAATTCTTTTTTTTATATTTTATCCTTGCTGATCACCTGCTACATATTTTATGTCAAATATTTATTTTAAGGGGTGATATATGAGGATGAAAAGAAAAATCGGAGAACCGATAAATCGGACCATACTAGACTGAATAGGTGGGTTTGGTCCGGTACAAAATTTGATTCGGTCCGATACTGATTTTATTTTTTTAAAACCGGTCAAAATCGGTCTGGTTCTAATTTTCCTTTTTCTAACACTGGATCGAACCAGATCAAACTGGTTCTTATTTTAATTTTTTATATTGTATCAAATATTTTTTATATTATACATAATTTGTATATATAATAATTTTTTATTATATGATAAATTACTTATTAATATAATATTAAATTTTAAAATCTAATATCACTATATTATATATTATAATATATCACTATAGTTTATAATATAATTATAATATATATTATAATATACTACAATATATTATCATTATATTATATATTATATAATATATCGAAAAAATTAGACTGAAATCGAAAGTGCCGATTTAGGAGTATAAACAGTGCAATATCGGTTTTTCAAATCTCAAATTCAGTATATATCAATTTAGTTTTAAAATATGTTAATCGGACTCGTTACCTCTTAGTGATATATTAGATTAATTGAAATATTGAATATTTGGAGATATTTGAAAATTATAAAATTTATGATAAAATAAAAAAAAATAAAAAGAAGAGAGAGAGAAAAAAGTTCAGGCACTTCAATGCCCGTATCTAGAAGCCCACATAAATCAGAAAAATAAGGGCATTACAGGAAACCGACCTTTAGGAGGAAGGAGAAGCTTGGGGTGGGGGAAGAGGAGTTGAGGTGTCAGTGTCATGTGCAATAGACATTGCATGAACCAGACGCGTGGATGTGCTCCTAATCAATGGCCATGTTTTTAAGCCCATTATGCTTTCTTACCCAACACCACAAGATTCCCACGTGTCCGGCAATGTAACCAGAAAACGTACTGCTCCCATGTTTACTTGTCGATGTGTTTCCCTCCATTAATTATTAGGCTGCGTTTTTAAATTAGGCTTTGTTTGATTATTAAATTTAATTGAATTTAGGTAAATTTTATTTAATTTTAAATTAAATTTAATATTTAAACATTTAATTTTTAAATTATTAAATTCATTATAATTCAAAATCTTCTTATATATGAGACCCACAATCTTTTCTAACTTAAAACATATTTATATGTGAAATCCATAATCTTTTTCAATTTTCTATAAAAAGTATTAAATTCCTCTTAATATCTAAACACACTTTAAATTTAGTTTAGATGGATCCCACATAATTCTCTTTACTACTCAACTCATTACTATTCATAAAGAACTCAACTCAAATGAACTCAGTTCAACATCCAAACGTAGCCTTAGTAGAAATCATTCTAATTTTAAACTGAATCTAACATTTAAAAATTTAACTCTTAAATTATTAAACTCATTGTAATTCAAAATTTTTTTACACATAAGATATATAATCTTTTTTCAATTTTTCATAAAAAATATTAAACTCATATTAATATTAAAATATACTTTAAACTCAGTTTAAATGAACTTAATATAACTCTCATCATTACTTAATTTACTATTATTTATAAAGAGTTAAACTCAACTAAATTCAATTCTAAATCCAAACGAATCGTTCTATTATCTTTATTTTAAAAAGAAAAATTTAAAAACACCCATCTTGGGACTTGTGTGAATAAGATATCTGATACCATTATACTTCACGAAATATTACCCCTCAATTTATTTTATTTTATTTTTTATACATATACATTTATATATATATATAAGTGCGCAAGGGAAAAAATAGATTAAGGATGAATAGTAATTGTTAATGCCTTAATTTACACAATAGACTGGAAGGGAAAAATTGATCATCATCGGCTCACAACAGTGATTCGGACTACGATATGATGCTCTTCGTGTGCATCCATATGATAAATAATAAAGAAGCGAATAAAAGTAAATAAAGAGAGATACATGTATTTATGTGGTTCGACATAATGGCTACATCAACGGGTTGTTTGTGAGAGAAATCTACTATAATGGCACCATAAGTCTTTGTCCTCGTCATTGGTGTTTAAGAGTCGCGTGATCTGTTGACCTCTGCGTCCTTTTTCCTTGGCATCGCTAGTCTTTGTACTCGTCATTGGTGTTTCGGGGGATGTTCGACTGCACTATTGTGGTAGGAGGTTGAGTTCGACTGCCCTGAGTGGTTTTCGCAAAGAACTCAATCGGTTAGTGTAATACAAATTACAAGTTTGAGATTTGTAAACCTAAGTCATTTCGTTATAGTGTGGTGGAGGCTGGTGACACACAGGTGATGCCCGCGGACGGCCATGCTTTAGCATTATTGAAGGCCCAGGATGCTTGGAATACCGAGTGGTCTAACTGTTAACCACAAATTGAGATGCTCGAACGGTGCTCGAGATGGTGTAGTTGGTATTTTGTTTCATACGGGTGATTTCCCATGAAGTATATACCACTCGGATTCTTATAGAACCTTGAGGAGTTTCGGTGGAGAAAATCTCTAAAAGCTGAAATTGTTAGTAAAAATTAAAATATCGAGTTTGAAATAGACAAACCAGGACAATTTAGCTGATGCTTTACTTGTATGAATCGGGACTCGTGGTTGAGCCTAGACGCCAGAGCAATTAAAGTGCATGATTTTTGCCTCCATGTTCCTACTTCTTCGCTCCGAAACGAAATTATTTGATCTATAAATTTTTTGCTCCCCTGTGATGGTTGGGTCTGTCGCCTTTTACCTACTCCATTAGATGCTCTTTCATGCCACAATTAGTTGCTCACCAAAATCAATTGCACATCATGCTGGGTTGTTCGCCATAATCAGTTGCCCGCCATGGGCAGTGAATTGCTTAGCGAGATTGTTGCCCACCACAAGGTGATTCACGATGGCCACCATGGCTTGGCGAGGCGTTGGACGAGGTGAGGTCGGAGAGTCTTTGCTTGCCATGTGGGTGGCGAGGTGGTACACTTTGGTCGCCACAACTTGGGATGGTGTTGCCGCTACAGCTCCACTCGATCGTGGAAGAGTTCCACGTCTGCTTGCTATGCAGGTGGCGATGTGGCACACGTTGGTCGCAACAATTTGGTGTGGTGTTGCCGGGGATGAAGTCGCGTGGTACAGTACAACAGGTTATGGCAACCTTCAACAGTGGCAGGAGACGCCAACTGTGGTTGTGCAGTGGCAACAATCGATTTCACAAGCTCGAGGTTGTCACGGCGGTATAAAGACACGCCGTCAAGAAAAGGTCAGAAGGCACCTCCGTGGTTGAGAACTTCCTTTTCGGCGACAGAAACCACCGTAAATGGTGCAGGCGTCGTGCCCTTTGTCCACCTTACAATGCCTTGGGGGGTGTACAGCTGAGCTAAGCTTCACGGCAGGAGGCATACTCGCAATGGTGGAGAGGCGTTCAGCAGCTCCTGCACCCCCATTACGCACGATGGGCATGGCATTCATAGTGCATCTGTCACATGCACAGTGCATGCCATGCACTCCACTAGTTTAAACTCCCTCTCCCCTTTTTTTTTTTCGTAACATCACGTGTGGCCTGCAATCATAGTGCATGTCTGCTGCACACACGCCTCTTCTTTTTCTTTCTTATTGTAGAAAAGTATTAATGAAATAAAAAAAAATAACAAAAAAAATAGTTGATTTAATAAGGAAAACTTATGTGGTTCCTGGATGCAATCTCGTGAGCTGTGGAATTCTCCTACACTCCTTTCCGGTGTTAAGAATAAATCGATCTTACAGACGGCGTCATTGTTAATACCTTAATTTGCACAACAGACTAGAAGGGAGGAAAGGATAATCCCTGACTCACAATGGTGATTCGGGCTATGATACGATGTTCTTCGCGTACATCCATATGAGAAATAATAAATAAGCGAATAAAACTAAATAAAAAGAGACACAAGGATTTACGTGGTTCGGCAAAATGCTTACGTTCATGGGTTGTTTGGCCGAGAAATCTACTATAATAGGTACTTTTACAATCTCGCATGGTCTCCAATATCGCATAATACAATGGAGGAATTTAGGGAAGATCCTTTGAAGTCGCTGTGTGGTGGAGTTTGGGCATAGAGAGCTTGTGTAGAGAACTTGTGGAGAATCTATTCGTTTTGTGGAGGATCTCCTCATATATATAGATGTCTATTTTCTTTGAGTGATTAAGTCTAACTTGTCTTGTGAAACATTTTCCTTTTAGAAGTCTGAGTCTCCTTCTTTTTAGGAGTCTGTGTGTGTTTCCTCTTAAGAGTTTGAGTCAACTTGTTATATCTCTTCATGGTTTTATTTCTTAGCTTGATTTTTAACCTTATCTTCGAAGCTAAATTATAGGCTGTTGATTTACCCCTACAGTAACCCTTCGAGATTACTATGATTTTATGGTGCGATAAAAGATTTCAAATTTTTCAGATAATTGAAATTGAAATTCCATGAATTATTTCAACTAAGGTATTAATTACCATCAATGCAAGCCCTCAAGCTAATAAGTTGATCACAAACCATAAGCTTGTCTAGAGAAATTTAAATGGAGCACTTTTATAATGATCGCCAACTTGGTCATTATTACACTACAACATAATTGGTTTGTTGGGATGAAAATTTTCATCCTAAAAAACTATGCTTTCATCCCTAAATATTATTTGGAATGCAAAAAAATCATCTCAAGGCCGTTCCAATAACAGTGTCCCAAAAGATAGTTTAGGGCAAAAATATCAATTTCGTTGCAAAAATAAAAAAATATTTTAGGAAGAAGTTGAAAAAAACTGTTCGATCTCGTTTGAACATAACTTTTTTTTGGGATGATTAAATGTCATCCCAAAATCACCTTCGAATGGTACAAACTTGCCCTCGAACGTCAAATATGTTCGAACATGTCATTTGTGAGTGGTCGATCGATACCAATTCGTTTCACCAAATGGGCATGAGGAAACGTTCGAACAAACAATTTGATAGTCGAACAGTAAAATATGTTTGAATGTATTGAGTAAAACGTTTGATTGGACCATGATAGGATTGAACGATTTGTTATGAGATGACGTTCGAACATTTATTTCATGTTCGATGATTTCGTTCGAATAGTTTCAAATATTGTTTAAATGTTTAATAATGATTACATTCGAATGTTCTGTATTAATGTTCGAATGGTTTTACTTATTTTGTTCAAATGGTTTTCAGTCATTGAACGGTAACTATTTTATTTTAGCCAATAATGAAAAACAAAATAGACATGCATAATACTTAAAAAAGTACATTACAATTTGTTCAATACTATAGAGGTTTTCGATCTTGGAATTCGCTTTCTTTAATGCTATAGAGGTGTTAAAGACATACCTGAATGATGAGAAAGAGCTAGAAGGCTTTACACAGTGACCCAAACTCCTAAAATATCTTGAACGTTGATCTAGAGTTTGTGTAAAAATTTCAACATCACTTAATGAGAACTTTTGATCTGATACAGATTCAGCACATAGGATAACCATTTTATCCTACACACAAGAGAAAGAATTAATAATGCCACAAATATTCAAATATGTTTAATTAAAATAGATAATAATACTTATGTAACTTTTAAGGGTATCGGGATGAGTCTACTCTCCATTACGATCAGTATGTGATTCAACAGATAATTTTGTCATATGATAATAGGTATCTGAATCTTACAACAATAGACATTTGTTGAGATATAAAATCATTAGAGTACCTCCAAATAAAAAACTATATACAATAAAAAAACAAAATAGCATTATCAATTTCTTAGAAAGGCAATAGAAAGATCTTGAGCCTGCATGATGATAAATCTTTATCTTCAATCAATTTGTTTTGTTTATAGAACTTCGCTCCTGCATAGAAGTTTAAATATTAGGTAGCGAAAATTATAAATAGGACATGTTAAAAAATTCATTTAATTTACCTTATATGATGGATCTTCAAACATGTCACAAAGTTTTTTTTTTCCAATTGAAAGGTCGGACATCCTGAAAATGATGTTAGCGTGCATTTTCTTTGTTCTCGAACTTCTTATAATGCTTATGACTCCTCGTCTTATATTTGCAGAATGCATTACATATAACCTTATTGACAATCTTACATTCTTCTCCCCGACCCAAATTTAGTTTGAAGTTATCATTGAAAAAATATATACACAAAGATATTATCACCTAGAATATTCTAAATTTTGTATAAGTTCTTTCACATTACCAAACAACGCTTCTTGATAAGTTCTTTCACATCTTAAGAAACTTTCTGCCATGAACTCGTAGCCAAATGTGCATAAGTTCGTGTAAGAGTATCCACATGCAATGCAAGCCAAGTTGCTAGTTGTCCTTTGGATTCGGTATGTCTGTCAAGAATGTTTGCCTTAATCTTACCCATTTTATGAGATTTTTTTAACGTCATGCCTCTAGTAGTACATTGACCTTGACAAGATTGTACTATTAACTCTACAAAATATAATATTTGTTATAGAAACGATGTAAATGATGGTTAGAAATGATGTAATATGTATGAATGACCTTAATTAAAATGAAATGACTATTAAATTTTTACCTTGTTCTATAGAGTCAATCTCTAGTGGTCAGTCAGATGGAGAACTAGGAACAGGTGGAGATGAGATGCAAACTTCCTTCCTCTTCCGTAGCATAATTTTGAAACACTGATACATTCATTACATAAAAGATTTATCATAAAGTGTAATATGAACCCAAAAACGGTCAATCATCTGTATCAGTTTCATTTGATCATTCACCCTCAATATCTATAGATCAAATGACTCAACATTTTGTTCAACTGTTGCATCAACATTTTCAGCCTCAATATCTTTTTTATGTAATGAAATCATCTCATATTGGCTCAAATTCACAAACAAGTTAAAAAGGAGTTGACTCTCTTGGTATGCTTCTTGAGTAGATGGATCATATTCTTTGAGGAAAAATTTGTACTACTCGCCATTGATTTCTTAACTCAGGATCATCTAAGTAGAATACTTGAGATGCTTAGGAAGCCAAAATAAAATGATCATCTTCATACTATTTTTTTGATCTACTAATACTCAAAACATATTCATCATCGTGCACTCCCCTTCGAGGATTGCTTAAATTCCACTAATCACACTTAAATAGATGCACCACAAGCTCTCCTAAATATCTTATTCTAATTATATCGACAATAACTCCATAGAAATAATTATTTTCTCTCACATGACTTCCTTCGACTAGGACACCACTATTTTGTATTTTCCTATAACGTTCTCGATTCATTGTGTGATACCTACTTTCCTGAGAAATACATGCAGTATATTGAGCAGGGCGTATCGAGAGGCCACACCCCAATGCATACAATTTGTCCAATATATCGTTTGGATTACTCGCATGTATTTGTACAACTTACATATTGAATAAAGCATAAACATACAAAAATAAACAATCATAATATTCTTTTTGTAATTCAAACTCACATACAATGTCATTATCTATTGTTCAAACTATTTCGAGAACTCTTCTTCATGTTTCTAGTTTATATCATTTACTCTCAGTTCTTTGAGCACGTTAATATGATCACTAAAATTGAAGATTATTAAATAATTTATATTCTTATAATTTTTTTAAGTAAATTACAATATTAATTAATAAATAATGATAACTTACTTCAAGTGACTCTCTATCTCAGGGCAATTGTTTAGCATGTACCATTGAACTTTCTCGAACTCTCTTCCACACAAATCATAACCGCACGCTGCACCAAGTGGACGTACTTGTTGGGAAGAAACAGAAAACCCATTTCGTTGTCTTGCATGGTCAACATCAAAGTTTCTTTTTGGTCAATCAAACCTTGTGTCAACTCCATGGAAGTATTTGAAACAGAATATATGTCACTCATCGTCAATATATGTTTCTGCAATTGATCTTTTTGGGCGGGCCTTATTACACACTGTGCGTTTCAACTTTCCAAGAAACCGTTTAATGAGATATATCCATCTATATTGGACTAGTCTTGTAAGTCGAGCCTTACGTGGCAAATGAATGGCTAAGTGAACCATGACGTCAAAGAATGACGATAGGTAAATACTCTCCAGCTAATACAATATTATGGCAATTTCCCGTTCCATACGATTCAAAACTTCTATATTCAACGTTTTAGCACATAAGTCTTTAAAAAATGTACCAAACTCAGTCAAAGCCATGGGCACAAATAGGCAAGATACGTTGTAAAAATACATGACAATCTTGACATTTTAATCTAGAAATTTTCCAGTCATTTGTTCGTACACACATTGTTAGATTCAAGGCATAATCCTCTGATAATTTAATCTTCACTAGCCACTCACAAAATGTAACCCTTTTGTTTCTTGATAATGTATACCACCCAGTCGGCATGTAGATAGATGAACCACTTTGTTGCAAGTGCATTTTCGGTCTTATTCCCAGCTACTTCAGATCCTTTCGTGAGTTTAATATAACCTTTGTTTTGCCTTCAATTGACATGATTGTTCCCAATAAGGACTTGCATATATTTTTCTCTATATGCATAACATCGAGACTATGCCATAATTTTAATGTCGACCAGTTTGGGAGTTGGAAAATTATACTATTTTTTATTCAATTCAACTCATTCACAGTTCATTTTCTCTTTCGTTGTTTTTTACCAAATTCATTATAACCGACATCTACAAATTGTGCAAGTATATCTTCGCCAGAAAAAATATGGTGGAAGGTGCCCTCATTTAATAATGATATCAAACATCCTAGAATTTCCACGCTATCTATGGTCACCATGTAAAAATCAACGATGACACATGAAGCATAATTTCCTCCCATACGTAAGCCATTTAGATTGTGTATGTTTGTTACAAGTTGAACATGTCATTTTCCCCTTAGTACTCCAACTTGAGAAGTTTCCATAAGTTGGAAAATAATTTATTGTTCATAACATGGCAACATTCTTCTTGAATAATTTGTCTGTTGATGAACCAAATGTTAGGATCTCATTCTCCCACAAATCTTTCAATTTTGCAATCAATGACTGTAAGTATATGTCTATATCATTTTTCGGTGATCTCAAACCTAAAATGAGCAAATTTATCATGACATATGAATCTTTTATACACTTCCATGGGATAATAAAGTAACATTCAAACATTATTCCGTTGCTCAATGATTGGTAGGAGACATTCCTGCCACTATTTTAGGAGGCGCCAAAAACCCTAGAAACCATTTGAAAGTGCCTCTTTATGGGTAAAAACGTTCAATCACTAATATAGCATTCGAACGCTAGGCCATACCGTTCGAGCGTATCTTACTAAATATTTTATTATAGTATAATATCTACACTATATGTTATAATTTATTACTATATATGGTTATATATTGTGATATATAAATATATAAATATAGTGATATATACTATTGTTATAGTATAATATAGTAATAGTATATATGGTAAACGCATGTATAGTAATATATATAGTATAATTTATTAATATATAGTATAGTATATATTACAATACTAATATAGTATAATACTATATATATATATATATTATCATATATTATAATATATACACTATCATGTATCGTGATACATATATATACTATATATGTTATATATCAATGATATATCAATGATATATACTGATATTATACATGGATATCATATACATAGTAATGATATCTATATATATACATATAGTATATATCATATAGTGATATATACTATAGTGGTGATATAGTATGTACTATATACTATATTATATGCTATATATAAATAGTATATATCTTTCGTTCGAACATTTAATTTTAACGTTTGAACAACATCGTTTAAACGTAAAAAGAACGTTTGAACAATATAACACTATAAACGACGTCTGGCTTCCTCAATCAATCGATTGCATTCTCTCTCTCTAAACCCAAACGCTGTCGAACACTCCTCGAGCCTTTCCACCGCCGTTTCACCACCACCGTCAAATACTACTTCTAGTAAAGAGGTACACAACTTAGGAACATTTAATGGGTTGGTTTTAGGTTATTTCCAATGATTTTGGATAGAAAATTGAAAAATCAATAGTTTTCATCGATAGACACCATAGGTGGATTCCTTTCGTTTCAATTGCCAACAACTTGACTCAACCAATGCTGAGCTCAATCCATAAATTGTTCGAATGATGGTTAATTCATTCGAACGTTATGGACTCAAGTCTCAGACTCTCAAATGGTGATGAAATCGTTCGAACATCTGTTAATAGGGTGTTCGAACACAAATGTTTAATGGTCAAACGACGGTTAATTCATTCAAATGTTATGGACTCAAGTCTCAGATTCTCAAATGGTTGGGAAGCCATTCGAACATCTGTTAATATGGCGTTTGAACACAAATGTTTAACGTTCAAACGGTTTAGTCCTCTCAATAGTGTTTGAACGGTTATGTAATCATTCAAATTACTGTTGTAACATTCGAACGCCTAGTGATTCGATCGAACGGTATAACACAAAACTGTTTTAAATTATATTAATCAACATATAATTTTGTGAAATTTTATGTATCATATTTTATAACTAATTTTCTTAATTTTATGTTTTAAATTTTAGGTTGACAGTGTCTTCTAGGGGAAGGAAGTATGGCAGACCCGGGCAACTCTCTAGCGAATCATATCGAGAGAAGACTTTTTATTAGAGCATTAGGTGAAGATCTTTACATTCAGGATCTTCTCTGGGAAGGTCATTCCTTGATATCCATCTTCATTTAACTTGGTTGGACACCAATCCTCGACCAGAAGGACGAAGCATGGGATCTCGTTTTCTATATTGACATCGTCTCTGAGATTTATAGAGAGTTCAGTGGTTTTAGCCGAGATGACAATGAGGCATACACAATCTCCATACTGGGAGTTTCATTTACATTTTTAGCAAACAGACTTGCTGATTTCATTAGTATAGCACGATTGCACACTGCATATCCAAATGTGGTGCCCAGAGAGTTTATAGCTGATGGGGAGACGACTGAGGATGAGGGTTCTGATAGAGATGGACTCAATGACCTCGCTGATCATGAGGTGAGGTAGTTTATTGTTGGTCTAGATGCTCCTCTCTATGATGGGACGAAGAGCATCAAACAGGCTGATTTATTTGGCTTCTTCAAGATCATGAACTTAATCATCACCAACAACATTGGTCATCGGCAGCACAAGACAGAGGTTGGCATGGATTGAGGAAAAGTTTATGATACACATCGCTTGTAGAGTGCCTATTGACCTAGTGGGTTATATATTCACTAGAATTTGATCAGAGACTTCTTACATTATGACAGATATATTGCCCTTTGGGATCCTGATCACACGATTTCTGCTACATGCCGGGGTCTTGTCAGATATTGCTGAGCGTGTCCAAGAGCCAATTGGACCGATCAACTCCTCCACCCTATCACGAAGCAAGGGACACTCGAGACTTCATCTTTGTGCTCCTATTCTAGAGTCGGTAGATACTCAGGAAGATGCACATCCGACAGATCATGGAGTATTGACCGATGAGACATCCACGCAAGCTAGGCATCACACACTGCTACTTGTGATATGATTGCAGATATAGTGCTTACATAATTCCGCACACATACATCAGTGGTAATTGATACAGTATGTATCGAGATCCGTAGTGCCATCTCTGACTTACGTACAGAGATTAATGCTAGCACTTTTGACTTACGTACAAGGATTGATGTCATATCTGTGACTCAGGTCATGATCAATACTCGGCTAACACAGCAAGAGACACACCTAGCTATAGTCGAGGATGTCGTTAGAGAGTTGGGTCAATAGAGACAAGCCCGTCTCTATATCTTTTATTTGTATTTTTTTTTTTGTATAGACAATATTTTGTGCTTTGAAAAATTATTTTAATTATGAGTAATCTCTTTTTTCTAAATTAATTGTTGATTTCTATTATATATATTCTTTAATTCATTTTTTTTATAAAATTAATGTCCCTATTTGAACAGAATATATACTATTCAAACTCTTTATTTTATGTTCAAACATTGATTAACCTATTAGTTCGAACGGTACAGTATTAGGTTTCAACGGTAACTCAATTTTCCTCTAAATTTAGTGATTCAACCCGCCAATTTCCCATTCTATCATATATAATATATGGTCGAACATTGATTAAGGTTGACATTTGAACGTTGTTGTATGTTGTTCGAACGAGCCAATCTACTTAACGCGTCAAATTGTAATACAACCATATATAATATCCATTAGAATGTTTATTTTATTTTGTTCGAATGTTTTTTTTAATGTTCGAATGTTTGTCCCTACATATACCATTCGGATATGTTCGGAACAGTAAACATATCCGAACGGTATGTGACAGATCCACATCACAACCATTATGAAGCCTACAATTCCTTATTTTAAGGAAAGGGGCGATCAGATCTCTCACAAGAATTTAAAAGGGGCCCCGATTTCAACCAAGGGTCTCACCAAAATGAAACATTTCCATCCCGAACCCGCCACCACGAATTACCTAAAATCTTCGGAACCATACCCGCAATGTGTTTCCAAAATAGAGTTCCTTTCCGTTGATCTACCAAAGTCACATGCTGATCTTTCACATAATTCTGCTTCAAAAAATTTGCCCATAAAGAGTCGCCTGTCAATAAATTCCAAGCAAGCTTCATAAATAAAGAATCTTGAACTTCTTCTAATTTTCGAAGACCCAAACCCCCTTCTTGAATCGGAGAACAAACTTTGTGCCAAGCAACCCACTTGCGCTTTTGTTTTCCATTCCAAGATCCCCAAAAAACATTGCTCATGAGCCGATTTAAAGCTGCCATGACAGCCTTAGGAACATGCAACACAGAGAGCAAATGGATAGGTATACTAGCAAGAAGATGTCTCAGTAACAGAAGACGGGTACCCGAAGACAATAACCGATTCTGCCATCCCTCCAACTTCCGTCGAATACAACTCAATAAATCATCAAAATGCAAAATTTTCATCCGGCCTACCATAAGAGGAACACCTAGGTACTTAACCGGAAAGAAACCTTTAGAGTAACATGTCGGTAGTAAAGAACTCCTTTTCCGTACAGCAGTAGCATGCTTAGAAAACAAGATAGAGGATTTTTCTTTGCTCACCACTTGACCAAATCAATCTTCAGATAAGGCAAATGTATCTCTGACTTCCTGCAGAGAAGATCTACCTTCATTAGCAAACAACACAATATCATCAGCATATAATAGATGAGAAACAAGAGGGGTGTCTCGGGGATGTGAGAACGGAACAATATTACCACTAGTGAATTTATGCTTTAACAATCTGGAGAGCACTTCTTCAACGAGAATAAACAAGTATGGTGAAAGAGGATCACCTTGACGCAAACCACAGCCACTAAAGAAAAAACCTTTTGCCGAACCATTCATAACCACCGAGAACCAAGGAGTCGAAATACAATTTCTGATCAAATTACAGAGCCACACAGAAAAACCAAAGGAAGCCATAACATGAATCAAGAAGTCCCAATCTATACTGTCATAGGCCTTAGCCATGTCAACTTTTATGATGATGTTACCACCCCTTACCTTCTTATTAAGCATGTGTATCATTTCTTGGGCCAAAGGAATATTTTCAAAAATACTTCTCCCAAGAGAAAAGCACATTGTTCCTGAGAGACAATATTATTTAAAATGGGTGATAATCTTTGAACCAGTATTTTAGAAAACACCTTGTACACCATTGAGCATAAGCTGATAGGACAGAATTTATCAAACCCAGTAGGCTTCTGCATTTTCTGGAAGAGAACAATATAAGATGCTGAGTAGAATTTAGGCATTGGGGCTCCAAGGAAAAATTTCTGAAACGCTGCCACCACATCATCTTCAACAATATCCCAGCATGCTTTATAGAAACCAGAACCAAAGTTGTCTGGGCTCGGACTACTATCCACAGGAATGGAAAACATAGCCTCTTAGATCGAAGGGAGCTGAAAGAGATTAGCATTTTCCTTCTCTTTGCATCCAAATAGTGAGTTCTTCCTTGGCCTCCAATAAAGCCATATTGGAGTTGGCTTTCTAATTGTTCAATTTTAATTTCCAAAGCTTGGATATTAGTTTCCGTTCCCCAAAAACATGACGGTTCCAATCTTTCTAGACCACTCTCAATTTCTTTAACTTAGTAGCAAGGCCAAGAAGCCCCGTAGTACTGATCGATTCATTCCAAGTATCTTTAACCACGTCCCAAAAGATACTATGGGACACCCACATTTGCTAGAATTTAAAGGGGGGAGGCCCATAACGAGTGTCCAAAGTCTTTAGAACAAAAGACAAAGGGGCATGCTCCGAGGTCGACCTTGCCATATACTTACAAAAGGCATCTGGCCATACACCTACAGCTGCAACATTCACCAAACATCTGTATAATTTTGACCAGCTTTGGGCTAAACCCCTCTAACCATTATACCATGAGAATTTACTCCCCACAACTTTCATGTCTATGAGACCACAATTATCAATAAAGTCATTAAACTCATCTATTGCAATCCTCAATCTCGGTCTACCACCACGATGTTCCCCCTTCCCACGAATAATTTTAAAATCACCCAGGCATAACCAAGGTGCATCGTGGACCGCGTCTTGCTGTAGCAAACTCAAGAGTTCTCTCCTTTCTATATGATTACATTTAGCATACACCACAGAAACAACAAATTGCTGAGGATCCATACTTAAAGAAATAGTCACATGTTGGGCACTGTAGCTAAGGACCGAAATCTGCAATTCTTTTCTCCATAGCAGCCAAAGTTTACCACCAACACAAAGGTTTGAAAAACAATGCTCAAATTTCAACAAATGTTTCAAACTAACCATTTTGTGATCATCTGCAAATGGTTCAGCTAACATAATAAAATTCAAATGTGATTTCCTAACCAACTTACATAACCTTCTCCGAGACGATCTGAGGCCCCGGATATTCCAAAACATAGGAGTGCAAATCATAAATTCATATGAACGGGTTTGCTAGGAACTCGAGTCAAAATTTTGAGCAACCGTCCCCCTTTGGCCAGATTTTTTCTATTTTTGGTATCACTATCCAAAAGATAACTTTTATTTTTTCCCAGATGCTCCCCACACTCTTTTTCTGGATCAGACCCATAAGCATCCTTTCCTTCCATTCTCAAAGAAACCAAATCCTCTTGCACCGGGTTTCCAACATCCTGAACATCTTGCACAACTAACTCATTTTCCACCATCACATCGTCAATCCACTCCTCAATCACCACATCACCAAAACTAGGTGACAACATATGTTGTTCCCCTGCTTGATTACCATCCTTGGAAATAGACAGTCCCAACCCGAAGGATTGAGCCTCAGCATTCTCAATAGCCCCATGAGTACATTGCAAGTTCTGAAAACTTGAAATATTCCAAGCTACCACAACTGTAGAGATAGGCGGCATCTCCTCAAGATTCTTGTTCAGCCCCGCTACAGCCATCCCAACACTCTTTGATATTAGCAGGTCCAAAACAAAGATAGGCAGGTCCAAAATATTGCCAATCTTAGAGATAGGCGGGTCCAAAACAAAGGAATGATCTTCGGCATTAACAAGATTCCCCTTCTCATTTGTCAACTTTGGTGAACTCTGTAGGATCGAGTTGTGTGCAATTTTTTTTGCCTCTGTTTCATGACTCTCGGACACCCACTCCAACATTCGGCTCAAAAACTGGCATATTTTCTTTCCCAAATTCCTTTGTATTAACACCATCATTTTCCCCTTTCGACAAACTTGGTCCAGCCTCACCTTCATTCTCCAAAAACTGGCATACTTTAGGCGTCAGCTTCCAAACCTGCAGTTGCTTCTCCCCTTCTTTCAACTTACAATCCATAGCTTGCTTTGACCCATCCTTCCATTTACACAACTTCATATTATGACCATGCATTTTACATCTAGTACAAAAGGCGGGCAACGTCACATATTCAATTTCAATGTACCAACTCCATTCATGTTGTGGGGTACCTATCCAGATTCCATGAACTAATTTTCAAACATACTCTAGCCCCATCGGTTTTAGTAGCACACTTTGTAGCATTATCACAGCGTAGGAAAACGACCAATAGGAGCTACAATATTTTTCAAACAAGATTCATGGTAAACATTTGGGGGCAAGCCAAGGAGAAAAACCCATACCTGCACCGTCGAGGGTTCAAAATCCTCATCAAACTCTAGTTTCCAATGGAAACCACGGTATGGCACTCCATCAATGTCATTTGCTTCCCTGGAAAGAGCCTTCACGAAATCCACTTCATTCGAGAAACGGACGAACACATTGCGAGCCTTGCGCATTGCCGAAACGATGGGTTGAGAATCCAACCCCCATTTACTCTGTATGAACATTCGAATAACATCAAGAGAAGGTCTCTGCTTGAGGAATTTAAGAACCATGGAGAACATAAATCGGGCAGCCGACCTCTCAATTTTCTCCTTGGAGAAAAAGACACAGTTCTCACCATCTATCAATTTAGCCAGACGAAGAGGAAGATCCACCGCCGGAAGAGGATGTGGAGTCTACGCCACCAGGTTAGCGAAGGTCTGCAACCACCTAGACGGTGCCGCTGGCAGCAGCCATGGGATGCACAAGAAACAAAACATTGCAAAAAGGGTTGTAGAGAGAAAAAGGGCAAAATAGTCAAAAATAGATATCCCAGCAATTAAAATACCTATTCTGCAACAGACTTGATAAGTTCCCTTGCTACTCTATACTTGGAAGATTCCTCTTTAGCTAATGAAGTAGCTTGTCTAGCATTTCTATGTAAATTCTTGAGCTCCACACCTTGTGCATCGCACTTTTGCTTCAAATATCTAACCTAAAGTGAAGGAGAGGAGAAAAGGAATGAAATGAACAAGAGGAGAACCTAAATACAAAGAAGTTGATGGTTCGGAAGTTTCAGTTGGAAGTTGATTGGGACGTGTAGACGTGATCATTGCGTTTGTTTCCAAGGCGTGGGAATATGCATCGATGAAATGAATTTAAGATGGGAAAGTTGAAGCATGCGAGAAAATGAAAATTCCCGCCATGCCCTAGAAATTTGTAGGGTAACTAGAAGAGGCTACATTTAGGTTTTAGGTTTGTTGATTTTGTCAATTTCCATCTCAATATTTCTCTTTGGTACAAGTTTCGTTGATTTTGGTTATGGATTCGTTTTTTCATTAATATCTTATGTTGTAGCTTTTCCAAGAGATTCAACCTATTGCTTATCCTCTCGTATATATGATGGGAAAAAACAATTTGTAATGGGGAGGGTGGGGGCAGAGCAGAGCCAAAATTCCCACCTCCTTGCTTGGGATGGGGCCTGATACATACGTGTACTGTAGTAGCCCTACCCCAAATAGAGTGTTGTGGGTAATAAGCATTAGGCAACTACAATGACTATCTTTGGGAGATATGACAAGGCTATTGAGAAGACATTGACTTTGTCATTAACCAAAAGGTGGGAATATCACTATAAGAAAAATAAGCATTTGTGACGAGTTATGGCGAAAATAAACTCATTTTGACAGGAAATAGTAATTTTAGCAGAAAATAACCAGCCACATATAATCAGTTTTCTTCTAGTGAATTAGCTCGCCTAATATTTGTACGATGATTAATTATTAATGAATGATTTCTATTTAACAAAATCTCTCGGTGTTATTTGTGTACAAGCACATGCTACATGGCTTTGGTTATCCCAATCAGTGTAAAAAAGTTTCCAAAAACAAACAATTGCCTGTACATTTGTTTGCAAAGGTTGATAACCTGAGAATAAAACCAGTAATTGACTAACGCTTTTTCCTGATTCCTTTTATGAACCTTAGTTTCAAGCTGAAATTGTAGCTAGCCATCATGCATACAGTTGTATCCTCTAGTAAAAAAAAATCCTAAGTAGCTTTGTCATTCCCAAGCTTAGGGATCAAACTATACAAGGGAACTGAAGTGTTGACAAACCGAGAAAAAGATTAATCTTGCAATGCCTATAGTTCCACTATTTAAGGTAGAATTTAAAAGACTTCGATATATACTTCTTTTTACTTATATATCATCACCTGAGACATAGTGCCACAATCTACTCAATTTAACAAAAAGTTCAATATTTTCTGCCCTTTATATTGGAGGAGGTTTCTGATATCTTTTGTTCTTTTTTCCCACGTAATTCCGGACATATGAATAATCCCGTTTGGATGTTGAGATCATTCGGCCATCTCATCTTATCTTATCATCTAAATATTACTCAAATATAAATATTTTTTTTATCTAATCATTACCTAATCATTATAATTTTCTCAAACTTTCAAACAAAACACAAAAAATAACTGAAACATTGTCAAATCTTAAAATAAAAATAATATTAAAAAATTATGTTATAAAAATATTTTAAATTTGTAATATTTTTATCCGAGTTTTTTCCTCTGATCATTTTTCAAAACTCTATAAAATATTTTAATTCAAACAATTTTATTAGTTTTATTTCATCTCATTTCATTTCCGACTTAAGACTTATGTATCCGGGGATTTGATCTGGTCAGTTTGTGATATCTAGTTGAATATAAGACTTGTGAAAAATGAGGAAACACAATCCGAACATGTTAAAGATACTGTATCTATATACGTAGAGTAGTTACGGCAAGTCGAGAATATTACCGTAAGATTCTAAGAATATTAGGTGCTATATATGCAATTTAGTTATGGAATATTATAAATATATACTAATTAACACGTCGAAAGATCAACTGTTTCATCCTTTTATAAATTATCAGTTACTGAAATGGCATAGAGCTAATTTAAATATAATTAACTCGAAATAAATTCAGCATATATATCGAGATTAATTTATACAATTGGTAATTAAGTTTAAGAGGCTTAGTTCCAAATCATTTGGCGCACAAGGAAGTCGAATACCGTTATTAAAATACAAAACCATTATCGAAGCAACTAATTAATTAGGGGTTGGTAGAGGTTTGACGTTGCGTATGTATGCGCACGGTATTCGTGCGGGTGGGTCTTTTGTTCCCCGACACTGTGAACGTCAACCTGTTTGCCTAGAAATCCCAGGTAACTGTTGCGTGCTGCTCTACACTTGCAATGTCGTCCAACATTATTTTTTCCACAATTTGCTTTGAATTCACGACGGCGGATATTTAAAAAAGAACAGAAAAAAAAACACAAACTAAGGTTGATTTGGGTAATAAGGTATTTTGTAAATAATAATAATAAAATATTAAATAATAATAAAATATTAAATAATAAAGAGTGATATTATGAGAATATCTCACAGTCAAAACTAGAATTATGGTATCGTTTGTTTTTGTAGATGAGATGAGATTAAAATTAAAAAATTGAATAAATTATTATTAAAATATATTTTTTAATATTATTTTTATTTTAAAATTTAAAAAAATTAAATTATTTATTTTATTTTATATTAAAAATTAAAAAAATTATAATAATTAAATAAAATAAAATGAGATCAGATCATATGTTTTCTCAAAACAAACTATTGCCTAAAACTATACTAAAGTCATCTGTAGTGTCATTGCCGTTCTACTTCCCAGTATAACAGTTATGATTATTATTATTTTATTTATCACGCCACTGTTCAAGCTTCCTCTATATATAGAAACCGAGCCCAATTGTGTCCGCACAAAAAATAAGCAAAAGCTAGTCTCCCCTTTCTGGGAGATTCTCTAAACTTTGCTCGTCTTTGTGCTATCAATCTTAAACCCCCAACAATGGGTAAGGAAGTTGAGAGCTTCTGGCTTTTTGCTTTCATCTCCAAATGCCAAGCCTTTACAGAAACAAGCATTGCATGGCCAATTTTAGTTATGGGTGTGCTGGCTTGGCTAGCCATGACCCTTGTTTTCTGGGCTCACCCTGGTGGCCATGCTTGGGGCAGGCACAGTTGGAGAAATGGGAAATTCTCTGCTCTAGCCGAGAAGAAAATCCCAGGTCCGAGAGGGTTGCCTCTGGTTGGCAGCATGCAGCTCATGGCCTCCCTCGCTCACCACCGGATTGCCGCCGCTGCCAAGGCATGCCGCGCCAAGCGGCTCATGGCGTTTAGCCTCGGCGAAACTCGAGTTATCGTCACGTGTAATCCCGACGTGGCCAAAGAAATCCTGCACAGCTCGGTGTTTTCTGACCGGCCCGTCAAGGAGTCCGCCTACAGCTTGATGTTCAACAGGGCAATCGGGTTCGCTCCTTATGGGGCATACTGGCGAACACTTCGGAGAATCGCCAACACCCACCTTTTCTCTCCGAAACAGATCAAAGCTTCCGAGGCTCAGAGGTGCGAAATCGCTGCTCAGATGGTGGCAATGTTTGGAGATCAGCATGGGAAAAGCTTCCGCCCGCGTGAGATTTTCAAACGTGCTTCGCTGAACAACATGATGTGCTCGGTGTTCGGAAGCAAATACAGATTGGATTCATCGAACAGCGAAGTGGAGGAGTTGCAGAGGATGGTGGGTGAAGGGTATGAGCTGTTGGGGTTGCTGAACTGGTCCGACCACCTGCCATGGCTAGCTGATTTTGATGCGCAAAAAATCCGGTTCAGATGCTCAAAGCTCGTTCCAAAAGTCAACCGGTTTGTCGGCGGAATCATCGCCCAACACCTGGATGATCAAAACGGTGAAAACAAGTACAGGGATTTTGTTGACGTTTTGCTCTCTCTGCAAGGCCCCGAAAGCCTATCGGACACCGACATGATCGCCGTCCTATGGGTGAGTGCATTCTTCTTGTACATATATTTTCAGTTCGTTATGCGTTGAATTTAGTTATTGATTTTTTTTATTTTTTGTTTCTACGTTGGGTTGAAATTATGATCAAAATACGATGCATCCCCCCCTATATGCATGACAACAAACATAAAACGAAAGCTCAATCCTGAATATTACAGATACACACATGAATATGCATCCAAATTCGAAGAGAAACCTTAAAACACATTCTATATTGAAGAAGTACCGTAAGATGCATAACTAAACGTTGTACACGTTATTTTATTATTATTTTTTATATATTTTTTATTACTATTCAAAAATTTATTATTATTCACAAAATATACGATAATATCTCACTATTCAAACACATCCTACGCGTTGTTCTCCATACGGTTTGCTTTCGGTGTAGGAAATGATTTTCAGAGGGACAGACACTGTGGCAGTTCTGATGGAGTGGATACTTGCGAGGATGGTGCTTCATCCCGATGTTCAATCAAAGGTCCAAGAGGAGCTCGATAACGTTGTAGGAAGATCAAGAGATGTTGCCGAGGCTGATGTGGCGGCTTTGGTGTATCTGATGGCTGTGGTGAAAGAAGTGCTAAGGCTACACCCACCTGGCCCACTTCTATCATGGGCCCGCTTGGCTATCAATGACACAATGATTGATGGGTATCACGTGCCGAAAGGGGCCATGGCAATGGTTAACATGTGGGCCATCGCACGTGACCCATATGTTTGGGAAGATCCATTTGAATTTATGCCCGAGAGATTTGTGAGCAATAAGGAGGAGGAGGGTTTAGTGGACTTTTCAGTGCTCGGCTCAGATCTTAGGCTTGCACCATTTGGATCGGGTAAGCGATCTTGCCCGGGAAAGACCTTAGGTTTGACCACGGTCAGCTTTTGGGTGGCCTCACTTTTGCACGAGTATGAATGGCTACCATCCGATCAAACGACTGGGGTTGACTTGTCTGAAGTATTGAGGCTCTCTTGCGAGATGGCCAATCCTTTGACCGCTAAATTACGCCCTAGGCGCAGAACAAACTTATATCACTAGTTAATGTTCTTATCATATATATATATATATATATATATATATAATTGCTACAGACACAAAGAGATTATATAAAGTAAATTTATAAACTAATGTGACTTGATGTGATCCGTCAGATTATAAAATTACTTTTATTATAAAATAGATCTAACGGATTCTATAAAAACACATTAGTTTGTAGGTTCATTTTGTGTAATCTCTTTATGTTTGTAGTAGTTCTCTATTATATATATATATATATATATATATATATTAAGGTCCAAAAAAGGTTTGTGCTTGAGGGTTGATTAATCATAAGTGTGTTTCCCTTTTATTCAGCTTTTTGAAAATAATAAGGTTGTCCTTGCATGGTCTGCCAGCTCTCAATTGGGTATTGTATGTTTTTACTTAATGTCGTATTTTATTTTTATTACTTTTTCTTTTTAGTTTCACAATTAATATTCATGTAAATATTGGAGATATTAGTACTTATACGTATGAATTATATATGTTAATGTATCTCCCGTGTAACCCTAATCTCTTGAATAAAAAGAACAAAAAAAACTATTTATTAACTTTTTATAAAAGATGAAAAATTTAAAATAAAATAAGAATTATAAAAAATAATCTAAAAGAGAATCCATCATGTAGGCTCCATTAGATCGAGCAGCATCTTTTGCAGCACCATCTGTCCAAGAAGTGCCATTATGAGTGATCTGCATCCATCTATCGTGGCCAAAAACCACCTACACAAAAATTTCCAGCGCCTTTGAAGATCAATCAATCAGTATTACGGTACTGCAGGCCTCTTTTCGTACAGAAACTTTCCAGTAGTTCGCATGCATGCTCCTAAGAAAATATATATATATATATACACGTTAGAAATATTAGATCAGAATATACAACAGAAGCGATATTACTTCGTAAAAAATATTTTAGATCTGCGGTTGTTTTACGGATTCTTCAGCGTCGTTGTTCGTCCATGATCTTTAAATCGATGGTAGAGTGTGCTACGTATTAATATCAGAGCAACACTCACACGTTCCACAACCTAGATGCCGTGACTATAGAGAACCATTTGAGAGAGAGTTTGTTTGTCCAAAAATCCTCTAAAGAGGATAGTCTCTCTAGTATAACCCCCTGACTGGCCATTAAGTGACAGCCATCAAGCCTTCATAACCCCCAAGAGGAGGTGAAGGGGTGCCCACTATGGGTGCCCCTTTCTTACAATATATATATATATATATATATGAACAAATAATAAAATAAGATTGAAAATTATATACATGATTGTGAGCTAAATAATATCTTCCATATACCTCTTTCATGTTCATCTTTTTCTCTCATGATTTCATTTTGGATTTATAAATATTTTTAAAAAATAAAAAAAATATCAATATTCTAATAGTCACTTCCTTAATTAATAAGAAAAAAATAAATACATAAACAATCAAAATAAAGGAGCAAAAGGAGAGGACATATTAACTAACATTAACAAGCTTCTAGTTATATAGCTACTCGATCCATCGACGTACTCCATCGTCGTTGTTCAAGTACATGATCTGATTGACAACTTGTGGCCATTGGAATACGCTATTGCTTATCAAAACAAGATGGCATTAACTTCTCACGTTATGTAGATCGGACCCAGCTTTGTTAGGCGTTGGGTTAGACAAGATTCCTACATCATTAAATACAATGTTCCCACTCTTTTGGAAACAATTTAAAGGGATAGTTATGTGAAAGATACTGATGTTTCTTTTCTTTTCTCTCTCTTTCTCTTTTCTTTTTCCTCCCTTTTTTCGTCGGATTGAGAGGTATTGGGATAAATACCTTTGATTTGATTTGATTTATTTGTAGCACGTACGCTTGTTATATACATATATATATATATATATATATATATATATACTTAGCTACTAGCTAGAAGCTTTTAGACTTCCGAGCAATCATGGGATACAGTACCAATTTATACACGTGAACAAGTGTTAGATAAATAAACATATCGTTGTATCAACTGTCTCTAGAACCTATTTAAAATTTATGATGGCAACGTGCATGGCAATTGCATCTGCAAGTATATATAAGAGCTGATTCTTGTTACCATACAAGTGGAACTGGCCGTCGACCCTTTTGATTATGTCATGCAAGCTATTTTGTTTCCAATCTCACTAAACAAAAAATGTATTTAGATTAAACAAATTGATTATAGTAATGAATACCTAATTAGAGCTCGCACAAAAATGGTGGAAAGAAAAGAGAAAACATTATGAGTCCCAACATATAAACAAGATGAACAAAGAGATGCATAGAAGCTGCTGTAGATAAGCGATACGTGGCCCCATCTCCCGCCACCAACGATGCGTGACGGCCACGCACCAATGGTTTGGTGTCAGAGACAGCTAGGCTTGGTGGAAATCATAGAAGAAACTCCATTGATGGGACATGCGCTTGACAAAAGTGACAAATAATGATAAAATATAACCTCCAAGGTTCAAACCAAATTGGAGAAAAAGCACATTAGAAAAGGAAGATAAAATTGAAGTTCTGACAAATAAACAAAATGAACAAAGAGAAGCATAGAAGTTGCTATAGATAAGCGATGTGTGGCCCCCTGAAGACGACTCGTGAAGGCCACGCGCCAATGGTTTGGTATCAGAGACAGGTAGGCCGTTTGGTGGAGCTCGTGGAAGAAACTCCATTGGTGGGACACATGCTTGACAAAAGGGACAAAGAATAGTAAAATATAGCCCCAAAATTCAAACCAAATTGGAGAAAATACATTAAAGAAAAGGAAGATAAAAATGAATACTTGTGATGCTAGTGATGTAATAGAGGAGATATTTGAGGAAGGATAAGCTCTTCTATCTCAATTTCAAACTCTAGGCGATGGGGAGGGAGTTGCTGTTCATATATATAGAGAAAGAAAGAGAGACAAGGGACAGAGAGATAGGCGTTAAAACTAGCTAGAGGGCTTAATGTTGTAAACACTTGAAACACGAGGGAGTTATAGTCTTGTAGCATCCAGCTTGTCGTTTGATTTTTGTATGGGATGACAAGAGAAACGTCAAGTTCCCATAGTTAGCTCCAAACTAGGGCCAAACAATGAATACTTTAGAGCTTGCAAAATTGTGTTTATTGGAAGGAAGAAGAGAAAAAGGTAACCCTAGCTTGTGATTTGGGAGGAAAGTCAATAATGGAGAATTGAAGAAGGAATAGTACTTTTCTCTATTGCTACTAAAGTCCCTTTCCTCCCCCTTTTCAAACACATTGATGGCTTCATCACGTGCGATGGTTTGATTAATCTGTTGAAAAAGAGCGAGCATTTTGTTCTCCGCGCCCTCCTTTATGTGCCATAGTAGTAATTTGAATCTATAGTTCTGATGCCAAGTGATGCAACTTAGATCAGATCATATCTTGTACTATGGACACACCCATATGCTGCATGTAGAAATCGAATTTGCCAAACATATGGTGAGCATCTAAGGTGTCACGCAGGTTGCATGATAGAATTAGGCCATTAGGTTTGGATAGTGAGTTGCGATGAGATGAGTTGAGATGAAAGTTGAACATTGAATAAAATATACTATTGTTAGAATATTATTTTTTAATATTGTTATTGTTTTGCGATTTGAAAAAAATTAAATTATTTATTATATTTGATGTGAAAATTTATGAAAATTATAATAATGAGAAGAGATGGATTGAGCGCACCTCTCAATCCAAACTGATCAACCAGGAGTACTTGAAAGATAGATCAGAATCAGACAAATTATTTGCTTGGTCGAGCTAGATTTCTACCACATTACATCAAGCGAATTGCAATTACAATTGTTTGCTCAACCGCGCCTTGAATTGATGTAATGAGTTTTTCTCTACCTTGAAGTCTATATGACAAGTCTCTATCGACTGCGTGTCCAACGAATTAAGGTCAAGCTAACATTTTGTCGATCTAACTGTTTTTCTCTACCTTGTGCGATTTTTTTCTTGTATAATTCTTTCTTATCTCCTCCTAGATAGGTACCCTTCCTGCATGCTTTTAATTAATAGCAGCCATGCATGCACCAACATCACCTCTCTTCATTATCCACCATGTTTTTGCCTGTTGAATGTGCAAATTACATTATTATTATTATTATTATTATTATAATATATGCAGTCAACCTCCAATTTTGTTCAATATTATTTTTCATTAAGACATATCTTAAAGTTAGGAACAACGCTAGATCATTAATTCTAATATATTAAACACTACTAATTATATATATATATATATATATATATATATATATAACAAACTGATAAACGATAAAAACACCATTTTTAAGATCAAATAATAATATTTATGCATACATGAATAATATCATGTAACCTGGCCTCAGCGTGTACAAATGATCAGTGGTGTACTTAGGAAATTTTATTTTATTGTTGAAATCAAAGCCTTGATTAATCATACAAAAACACAGACCAGAAAAAATTATTTCAACTCCATATATATATATATATATAGAGAGATAGAGAGAGAGAGAGAGAGAGAGAGAAACAAAAAGAACTACAGAGTACGCGTACATTTGCTGATATGTTGTTTTTGCTCATTTGGCTTGCACAATTAAGTTGGTCGAGAGCAACATATATATAGAGCCAATCTCAATTATCAAGAGATCAGACTTGCCTCTCTGGAAGTCTTAATGAACTTGATAAAGACCCTCCACCAACATTCATTTAGGACGTAAGAGTTTCGGTATATATAGATATATGGCTTTGATCGCATTAATTAGTTGCTCCAAACCAGACTTCTCGACAGATTGTGACACGAAAAGACATATAAACGCAACGAACAAATTAAACAGGATGACTTCCTACGTTCAGATAAGGAACAATTAATGATGCTCCAAAAAATTAAAAGTAATAGTAAGATTGTTTTCCTCGAGTTGTTGTTCATGTCCTTATCAATCTGATTAACGCTCGTTATGTTTCTTAAGGATGAAATAAATTTGCCAGTTGCTAACAGTGAAAGTGGCTTGATCATTATAATATTCTATACACGTGAGTACGTAATATTTTATATTTAGGCTTTGAGACTGAGGAATCTAAAAGACGACGAACCCAGTTTAATTTATATGTCAATTAAAATGTCTGCTTCATTCGTTTTTTGACAAGTTATTTTGGTGGCTACAATATATACCTCATCGCGAACCTACTTATTATATATAAAAGAAAACTGCAGCATTCTGTTCATGTATGCCATTTTGCAGACACATGCAGAAAAATGAAACCCTAGCAAAATTATTTCAACCTATATATATATATATATATATTATATTATCTATATATTTAATAATTGAACTAAAAGGAGAAGAAAATTAAAGGGAAGGTTAGGATGTCGGCCTTGTGGCTGATTTAAATCGGTACTAAGGATTTTTCTTTACCAACATTTTTTCACAAGAATGCCCTATTAATACAGACTAATCAATACGACTTTATCATGATCTTCTTAGTTGTTGAAGTTGCTCATTCATAACATCTAATCTTACCCTCCAAATTGTGAACACGGCATATCCCCCGAATCTTGCAGATTTGAGGCACAAATGACAGGGAAAAATCGACTTTATTAATTTCAAGCACTGGCCTTGTCATCTTCAGCAGATGAAAATACTATACCAAGGTTTTGGAAGATAGCCACCCCAATGGTTTTGATTAATCTGATCTCGCGGTTTTCATAGTGACAAGAAATGAAAAAAGCAGACCCCCACGAAACAGTGAGATTCTTCTATCTTTTCTAATTTAATTAGTATATAATATATGCCTGAGTTATCTTTAGTAGTGATGTTGGGCATTGATGCAATTATCAGTTTTCACTATCTCTACAATCATCAATCATCCCATGCTGGTCTTTGGATATTCTGTAGAATATATATAAATCATGCAACTATTCTTATCACATGCACCAGTACTATTACTATATATAAATCAATGAATCTGATTTCTATGACTGTACCGTTCTACATGTTTTTATGTACTATACTCATTATGTTGTAGTACTCTGATGATCTTAATGTGTTACTAGGTTATTTATTGATCAACTCTTGAAATATTTATTATTTCCAAAAGTAAGAGTTGATCTAATATTGGTTGATGAGAAATATAACCACGTCAATAATGTACCTTTTTAGCTCAATTATGACATGTTTGGAAAATTTTACAGCCTGAGAGGACCAATTCATCACAAACATTTGCTACATTTTTGTTGGAATAATGAAGTCAATTCCATTAATTACAAACCAATTCCGAACAAAAGCCAATTCCAATTTTAAACAAAAACCAGAAAATAGATTTAGGTTTCCAATTCCAAACCCGAGCAACAAAAAAAATTGAATTAAGGAAAATTATTCGAAAACATAAATGGTAGTTAGGGTTGTGAGGCTCTCCTAACTATGCACGTGAGGAACCATCCGAGGAGCAACACCTTGAAATGACCAGACAACATTATGTTCGTGGGCACATGCAACTTGCGCCCTTGTTCTTCTTTGTGCTGAGTAAGTTTTGTACATGGTACTTGGTTTCAGGATGGATCCGTGTGAAGATATGTTGTCCATTGAAATTGTGATATTTGTTGTAGTTTGCTAAAATGGAAATTCCTTCTTTCCAAGCAATTTTGTGTGTGAAGACTTCTTTAAAAATCAAAGAGTTTCATATGGGTGTGTGTGTATCACGACTCCAAGTTGAGATGGGGTATTATCTTGGTAGAACTCCTTTAATCACTCGGTGCGTATAATAATTGAGATGTCCCCTAGGTCGGTGTTGGGCAACAACAAGCTCAAACGAGATGATAACACTCTTGTGTCAAAGTTGTAGCGTCTCTAATGGCAGAGGCTAGAAGATGTCGTGATCAAGGATGGGGTGCGAAGTCAGGCGTCACTAAAAAAAAAGTCGCACTCGTAGTCTTTATCCGTGGTGTGGCGAAAAGAGCCAGGGTGTGTGGATGACCTTGTTAAGGGGTGACCATGGGGCAAACATGAATAAACAGGATGTTTTAAAACTAGATGTTTAAGACTGTTTTCAAGTTGCTCAGAAAGCTTGGGGCCCTCGAGTTAGAGATTAGCGTTTTATGTTTTGAGCATTGTTGCTAGGTTGTAAGGCCCAGGCATTGTGAGGCCCGGACCAGTGTGTGAAATGGCCCAGCCATTGTATTGTCTTGATGGCCTTCCGTACGACGCCGTTTAGGGAGGTTAGTGCCTTCTTCCTTAGCTTCCGTCTCTTTCTCCCTCTCTTTTCGCATTTTAGTTCCATTTTTGGTTTCTCCCGCAACTCTCTCTCTTCCACGTCTCTCATTTTCTTTCCGGTTTTGTTTTTTTTTTTTTTTGTTGTTGGTTTTACTTTGTGGTTTCTGAATCTCATGCCCAAATCTCTCCATTTTTGGTCTCCCTTAAAATCAATTTTTTTTCACTTTGCCACACCCCTCTAATACAGCAGAGCACTGGGTTCTCTCTCGCATCCCTCTAGTTTTACGGTTGGTTCTCTCTCTCTTTAAACTCGGCTCTTCTCTCCTTCTTGCACTACGCTTAGTCTTTAGGTATAACTTCTTCTCCTCTCTTTTATTCTGCAACCAAGACTTTGTTTTCACTCTCTTAGCCGACCCTCTCTTCCTCATCTCTGCAGTTTTGCTGTTGCCGTGTGGATTGGGTTTGCTTGTTGTGGGTCCTTGGGTTTGTTCTTCGTGTAATATTTGAAGCCACCATTAGAGAATTTAGCTTCCGTAGGTAAGCTATTCTTGTTCTCAGTTTCTTGCGTGCACACACACACTTCCACCTCTAGTCTTTTTCAATGGAATTTATGGGTCATGATTTCATTTTAGAGTAGTCCGTGGGCTGTTCTTTGGGCATTTCTTTGTATAAGCGAAATTCATGTGTTGGAATGTTATAAGTTTGGATTATTTGGAGTTGCATTGTAGTTGATTTGTTGGATTGGTGTTTGAGAAAATATTTAGAAGGGAATTTTATTTTGTTGAGTGCAGTTTAATATTTTGAAGTGTTGGGTTTTATTTTCTGCTATGGAGTTGTGAACGGAAAGAAATGTGCAATGTGTAGTGTTGTTTTGGGTTAAATTGTTTGTGATAGTTTGGGATTACGAGCTGTTGAAATAAGTGTGAGTTAGTGATAATTGGAGTTGACATTGATTTTGATGCTTGTATTGGACAATACTGAGATTGGTATAGAATATTTTGGGTCGAAGTGTGGGCTATCCAGATTGTTATTTGGTTGTTTGAGTTGGAATAGACTCGCTGAATTATGGTCTAGAAATTGGGTCTTAAGTTGTCTAAGACCAATTTTGTGTTGTTGGAGTTTAATATTTAGTTTATATATTTTTTTTATGAATAGGTGACGAGACGGATAGAAACCGTATTCAAGGTATAGATAATACGCTGCAAGAATTAGGTAAGCGGGGTTCCTATGCTAGATTTACATAAAAAATAAAGAAAATGAACTAAGGTTGGTTTATAAAATATGCATGATATGTTTTTAAAAGAAAATGTGAAAAACGACCTCAGTATGTGTGTTTTGTATTCACTCATGAAAATCTAAATGAAAGAGGAAAATACTTTTTCTTGACATGAATAGTGTGGACATGAACAACATTTGGCACGTATATGAAATGTGAAAAAGAGCAAATATGATATCTGTGAATTTTTGTACGTATAATATAAAATAATTTGGGTTTGTTTATGATCAAATGGAAATTATATGAATATGTTCGACACTTGGTTTGATATGATATGAATGGAAAAAAAAAAAAAAAACCTTTGGCATACTTATCTGTTTTTATTCTGATTCTGAATATGGTTCTGATATGATGATACTGGTTCACGTGATATGGTTGGTACCAAAATGATATGATATGAGTGCAACCACTTTGGAAACAAAGTGGTTTTTTATGTGTTATTTCCTGTGTGTACACTCGGGGCTCCGAGATTGAAAAAGGAGAAGTTTCACAATATTATAATGCCTGGTTTGGCCACCGGGGATAGCACAACTCTATCACGGGGGTTAAACATGGTATTTGATATGACACGATATGATTTGATAAGATGAAGATATTCAGTTATGTTATGCCAAAGTGTTCTTGTACATGAATTTATGAATAAGAAAATGTTGAAATGTCGCTCTGATTTTCTAATAACACGTATTGAGATATGCACATGAAAATAAAATGTTTTGTTTCTGCATACCAAACTTTCTAAAAAGGGCTCATGTTTACACACTAGTATAGGTTTTCTGCTTACTGAGTTGTTGATAACTCACCCACTATCATTATAATATTTTCAGATGATGTGGAGAGTCCAAATGAGGACCTGGATTAGATTGGTGAACGTGTTTAAGCTGAGGAGATGTTGACAGAAGAAGGACTTCTAATGTTCTTAGTTTTAATGTCTTTGAGTTTTAATTATATCTTGGGTTAGTAAGATTATGAAATTATTAGTTGGTTTGTTATGACTACCAGGAGATTATGGACTCCTTAGTTTATTTTGCTGTAGTAATGACTTTGTGGAGTTTTCAATGTGGTTATTTAGAACACTTGATATTGAGTTTGCTATTAAAGTTTTGGAGTTTTATTTTAGTTGTGTTGGGAAATAAGTTCTTAAGAGATATGTAGTAATTCTCCAGATCAACCGAGTTTGGGGCTTTACATAGGTAAATATTTATGTGGACTTAAGTGTTGCTTAGAAAAATATATGGCCCGAAGATTGCTATGCATTGCCTGCGCTCATCTTGTACTTGCTTGGCTCACTGTTTTTCTTAATTTGCACGGACTCTTGTAAGTGTTGCTCGGAAAACCTCTATTTTGGTAAGTCTGATACTATGTTCCATGTATCTAATTATTTCTTATCTTCATCTTCATTTATATTTAAATTCTATCTTAGTTGTTACCTATTGAGATTTTTTGAAACCTCATCCCGGTAGTCCCACTACGGTCCTGCTCTTCGAAATCATAGATTTGACGCAGATGGAGATTTTAGTGGTAGTTATGGACAAGGAAATCTAACGTAGTTGGGAGATTGAGGATTGGGGGCCTTTCCCCTCTATCATGTTGTCATGTTTTAATTTATGTTGAACTGGATGATTTTATGATTTATTTAACTTATAATATCGATACATGTGAGTTATGAATATTGTAGTTATGTTGTTATTAATGCTTCTCTTGTATTGACATGTAAGAATATTCCATGACCCTCTTATTATTCTGTTGCGAATTAACCATACACTTATTTAATGAGCATGTTAGCACACACTCTGTTATAAGATAAGAGAGGGGTGTGTAAGCCATGCAGTGAACATTGTGGCACTCTAGATTCTCAGTAGTTCCTTGGCGAGGGCCCACAATACTCAAAATGCTAACCGGTCGACTAGATTCCTCATTTATGCAACCCAGGCATGTGCCTATAAGCTATAGTTAGGGCTGTAATCGAGCTGAGTTGAGCAGGTCTTTGGCTTGCCGAGCTTGGTTCGACTCAAAATACTCGTGATTTTTATTTATTCTTTGTTCGAGCTTGATTCGGTAAGTTAAACTTCCAACTCGAGCACTAACTCAAGCTCGTTCCAAAAACTAGCTCAACTCGAATTGTTTATTTTTTGTTTTTTTAATTAGATTTAATAATTAATAAATTAGATAAATAAAAAATAAAAAATAAAAAATTTAATATTGAATTTGTACAACTAACAAGTAGCATACATCTATTTCATATATGATTCTCATATACTAGTATATGAAATTATTAAATCTTATCGATTAATTATTGTACAAACTATAAAATATAGCTATGAAGTATATTCAATACATAGACATAAGTAATTAGGCTACATATTATATACGTAACTAAAAAATGCTATGCTTATATTATTAGCTAACACATATATGTATATGTATATATACATAGGTGTTTGTATATATTTATCAATGCATGAATGAGCTTTGATCGAGTCAACTTGGGCATAAACGAGCAGGCCTTAACGAGTCTTAGCCAAGTCGAGTCGAGTATGTACCATTTACTAATTGAGCGGGTATTTGCTTTCACGAGCGAGCTTTTTTTTTCACAAGTCAAGTTCGATTTGAGTTTAACTGGGTGAGTACCGAGTGGACTATCCACAGACTGGTTCATTTACAGCCCTAGCTACACTCACACAAGTCGTATTGGATCATAGTAAGGGAGATTAGTTGGAGACTAATCTATAAGTACCAGAGATGTACTAAATAGATCTTCATTAATAGTAATAGCCATAAGTCACTATCATTTCGCCCCTGATATAGTTACAGACTATCATCAGTTTCTTACTTATATCAAGATGTATTGAGCCATAGAATCTTCATCTCTTAATTATATAATAAACATCTTAAATACAAGATAAGCATTAATGGAGACAGGCCTCTGTAGATACTCTTCAGGCTGGGCTAGAGCTTCTTCCTCATGATAATTCTCTTGGGCATTATCTGCATCAAGTTCTAGGGCTCCACAAACAAAATTTTAGGTGAGACCACCACATTGAGATTTCCACGAAACCTCAATAAGCTAAAACCCATAATAATGAGAGATAAAGTTGAGGACACACATATTTTGCATATTTGGTGAGGAATCACTCTCCAAGAAAAACACATATTTTGAGGTATGGCGAGGAATCACCTTGTAACACCGCGCCTGAAAGGCCCATTAAGACTTGACCTTAGCTCCCATAATTCTAGTTAGTGTAAGATGATGATTATATTTTTGGGAAAGTTTTAGAGATTAATTTTTTTTTAGCATAAGAATCACACTTTGAATTTAGCTAGAATTGTTGGAAGAGTTTTAGTATTTTATTTTTGGAATAACCACCAAGTGGCCAATAGTGGTATGACACTTGGCATTATTAATGGGCTAAGCAAAAATAGCTATGTATGGATGGATTTAGGGGTAAGCCCAAGAGTGTTTAATTAAGGACCCTCAATCACTAAGGATGTGATGGGCTAGGAATAAGTGCTATAAGCCTAGACCCAATTGGAATTTATAAGGTTTTAGGCCCATCTTGAAGAACTGTAGAAATTAAGCCCAATATGTAGTAGGCATGAAGCCTTTGGGCTAACTTGGTGAGAGTGAAGGCCTTTGGCCAAACTAAGATAGACTTGTTATTTGGACTCAAAATTAGTAGGCCTTTGAGGCCATAGATAAGCCCCTCAAATTTGGAGATAAGGTCCATATAATAACCCACTCCAAACCCACATCCAAGGTTTACACAAATGGCCCAACAAGCCCATCCCACAAGGCTCCAGCCTTGTCTTTCATCTTTATCCTTCAAATTGAAACCCACATACACCATACCATTGGTTTTCCTCAAGCCCAAGATATATCACATGCCCTAGGGTTCCCACTTAACCATGGTTAAGCAGCTAACATGAATTAAGAAGTACTAATCATCTCACACATGATTAGTAACCTCTAAACCATGTTTTTAACTTAATTTTTATTTAATTCATTTCCCACATTTATAATCTTAAATTTGTAGTTTTTATTGTTGATTTTCAATGTTCTTAGATTAACTTAGAAGTTTAGACTTGACCCAACACATGTCAAGAGAAGCAAAGCCATGGCAAATGCCCAAATCACCACCAATTTGGACCTAGGTGCACCTTCTTGTGCACTTCATCAAACTAGCCCCTAGCCTACGCCATCTCCGCCATATTTTCAATTGTGATTGCACCCCTCACACCTCACCACATCAGCCAAGGTTTAGAACTAGCATTGGGCGAAATGGCTCCAAGAAAACAAACCAAAATCCAACTATTTCCTTCGTTGGATTTCCCGAATGACCTTGGTGACTTCATGAATTCCTGCTCTTCCTTGAGCCCTCTCCACATGCCACCACCCATCCCCTCCAATCCCTAGAGTACCCTAAAAGCACTCATGAGCTTATTGACCATTTTATTCCCCAAAGAAATGCCAAACCAATTGGGAATTAAGAGACTTTACTCATGTCACTCGGCTAACACCATCACTTTTTCCAATTTTCTGCTCATGTATGATCACATGGTAGCCAATCCTACCTTCTTTCCTCACCTAAAAAGGCTCCAAATTAAGGTCATCATACCTGCAAAATAGACCACAAAGATGAGACAAACAAGTAAGAAAAAACTGGCCAGCTTTGAAGACCCCTACCCGTCGGCTACTAGCATGACCTCACCATGCAATCCTTTGCATTTTTTTTATTTTTTTATTTTCTGCATCATGGCAGCACCTGCACCCACATAATGCAAGGCAACACCTGAAACATAGAAAGGATGAAGTGTTTGAACACTATTCACCTACACAAGTCATAATACAAGTTGAAACTTGCATCACCACACTCCATCACCCACTTCAACCAATCCCAAGCCCATTCTTCATCCCAAGCCAACTTCCCCCACCCTTCTTGAAGCCTATAAATACCTCCTTCACCCCCTCATTTCCTCACACCATTCCTCCAAGCCTTTGCTTGAGTTTTGAGAGCATTTATCCTGTTAGTATGCAAAGAGAGTGAAACCGAGTGAGTTTGTGAGAATTCTTGGGAGAGGTTGTGTTGGGAGCTCTAAATGGCCACGGATTTTGTACGTAACTGTAATGACCTTGCCCAATAATTCTAAGGTCGAGATATTAATAATGTTTATTGTAAATTATCTTTAATGGGCCATATTGGATAAGCCCACGAACAATAAGTTATTGAGGTTGATTAAGAGTTTTAATTAGGCTCAATAACTAGGTTAAATATCATTTATTATTTATTGAACGAGTTAGTCTCATTTTAGAATTTGAAAATTGGCCATTAGAAATTTATTTCAATTTAAAATCATCACTGATTGAAGTCCTATACACAGTCTGAGTCAGTGCCAATCATATATTGAATGAACTACTAGATCATATTTTTAAATTCAAACTCTCTTCTTAGATGATCACGACTAAGTGTTCAGTAGATTAGTGTCACTACATGTATTAATTGAGTCCAACTCATACTGGTCATCACCCTCTCTCAAATCTCTCTATAAATATCTCATTTCCTCGTGTTATTTGGAAAATAGTCCAGCACCGTGATTGATTATGTGTTGAAAATTTTAGTAAGCAACACTACAAGGTAAGTAGTTTGATCATAAATTAAGATTAGTATACGTTAGCTAGTTATATATATATTATTATTAAAGCCAGTTCTTTGGAAGACAATGTTTACGTACCACGAATGTCATGATATTTGCAAGCATGTCATTCATCATGTTTTATTTTTTATATTATGGATATGTATGCATTATGCATCTCATGCATCTCACGTTGCATAATACACATAAGCTCGAATAAGATCAAGTGTAAGATATGCTCAGAATAGTTAATCAGATGGATATTCAAATGCATGGTACCAATGCGAATTTATGGGTGGACGTGCAAGCCACAGACCTAAGCGTGATCCACCATAGTATGCTAGAATACAATTAGTGGCTCCCCTTGCGGCCACGAGATGTGGTACCGGTGCACAACCTTGCACACAGGGTTAAGTGTGTGGGCCAGAATGATAAGTAATAAAAGTTAGGTAAGTCAAGATAAGGCATACATGCATGTTAGAGCATACATATGGACAATCATGATTTTAAGTTCTCAACATGAAATATTTTATAGAAAAACCTTATGTTAATTATGTTTACGTTATAATGAGTTTCTTACTGAGTCATCGACTCATTTTAGTTTGTTTTTATATTTTTAAACTAGCCTAGGTCAGAATATTTAGGAAGATAGAGCTGCAGGATGAGACTTAGTCTAGGGAGGCACGATAGTGGCCTAAATCATGGACAAAGATTTTAAGTTATGATTTTTATGGCACAGACTTTCAGAAATTTTAATAAATGTTTTCGTGCACTCTCTCATTTATGATTTTAATATTTTAATACAAAACGACTTTATTTATTCTATATAGAATCTTTATATCTGGAGCAAGTATAAGAAAATATTTTTAAGTCAAGGTCAGTAGTAGCACTCTGGCTCCCAATAATTTTTAAAAGTGACTTTATTATTTACCATGGGAAGCGGGGTGTTATAGTAACCTTGCCCTAATCTTTGTTTAGTATTAGCATATCATGTTAGGATTTAAATTATAGCATGGGAATGAATTTTGGTTGAGTTTAATTAGGGATTACCATGCCAAGTTCAAAACCGGGTTAAATGGGAAGTATTGAATGCATAAATTTTGGGTTGAATTTTAGCTATGACATGTCTTAATATAATTTCTATGATTCAATAATGTCTTAGAATGAATTTTGAACATTTAAATTTGAGGTTGAAATCATGCCACGATAGGTTTAAATTCATATATTGTGTTGATCATCTAACATGCATCAGTTTTGCTTAGTTTATGTTTAACTTGTGGATTTTTGATTAATTTTACCTAGGCTTGAATAATGTTCATTTAGAAAATCCATGTCATTGGGAGAAGAATGAAAATGCATGATTTGATTAAGTTTTAAAACATCTCTCGGTAAAGAAAGCTAGAAACATCATGCATGCTTAATGGATGGTTTAGTGATAATTAGATCTTAAACCACGCTCAAGTGTTTGGATGAACTTGCATGATAATTAGATCTTAAGCCACGCTTAAGTGTTGGGATGAACTTGTATGACCTGAGCCTAAGTTTTTAATTTGTCCCTAAGGTTATAATTATAGTTGGCACTTGATGAATTAGAGTAGAAATGCATCCATAGTGGTTACATAGAATGAAATCACACATAGGCCTTAAAGTGATGCATGCCACGGGTTGAGTGTAATTAGCACTGTTTTATTTGGATTCTTGAAATTCTAAGGGCATAGATGATTTTAGAACATAGAAAACTTAGGGCCTTAGTGAAAATTTTGCTATGTTTAGGGGCAGTTTTGGAAATACTAGTTCTTGAATCCTTTTGAATATGAACATCTTCCTTAGTAGTTAAAATCCTAACTTAGTATAACTTTGATTACAACCACTTTGATTCTCTAAACTAGTGAAGTTTGTAAGTTGGAATCTAACTTACACTTTGATAATTTATGGATGATTTATTGATAAATGCCACATTCATGAAATAAATATCATTTGAGCATAAGACATAATGTTATATGATACATTGAGTACAAGACTACTTGCTTACATGACATATGCAATTTTCATCATTTGAGCATGTTATACAAAATTGTCATTTTCACCTGAAGCATAATTATAAACGCATGTCATGAAAAATACTTTTTTTGTAACATTGCATGAAAAGAAATTTTGTCATGACCCCAAAGGCTAGGATGGGGAGTATCCTAGTAAAACTGCTCTGTCCACTCTAAAATGAGTAAAAATGGAGTGGTAACCCCTGGGTTGATGAAAAACGGTCAACAAACTTTGAATGGATTCTTTTTAAAGAATACCAGAGCGAAGTCAAATTTTATGGCACTTAACACTGGTGGGTGCATACGTTATGATGAATTTTATAATGTCATAATGAAATTTTATATTGCCAATGCACTGAGAACGAATCTGTAGACAACGTAGTTTTAACATGAGTTATACTATGGTCATTAGCAGATATTCACAGCGCATATGGGGAATAGTGATGATACCACATATTATGATATTAATGTTAATGTTAATATTAATGATGGTGAAATGTTATGTTTTTTAAAGTTGAATTGAAAAATGTGCTTTGTAAGAAAATGTGCATCAAAGCTTTTCTGAAAATGCTGAGGAATCCGGATGGGAGAAAAATACTAATTTTCTACATAGCATGCATTTCATATTTATAATTTATCATGCATAATTTATCTCTGCGCACGTTGGTTATTAACTTACTAAGATTTCAAGGAATCTGACCGGTAGTCCCACTACTATTCCCCCTGGAATGGTAGAAGTTGTATCAAGACAGACTGGAGGAGACCGACCAGGATGGACCAATGGAAACGATTGGTTGAGGAGGAGCCGAACCTGGATAGGAGATTAGATCTAATTCTAATGTTCATAGCACTAACTCTACATACGATAGAGTGTATGAGAGAGTTGAGTTAATTGTTGAGACTTAGCTTTAGGAATTTTGTATTAAGGATATGCTACCTTTAAATTTGAACTTATGACGGTTATTAATGCTATTGGAATGTTTTAGTTCATTTTAGCATGAGTTATGTTTAGTCACCTTTATTCCGTTGCAATTATTGCATATTAACTGTCATGAACGGGAGTATGTAACTTTGTTGCATGTCCCGATACTTTAAGTTTCAATTCCATCCCAAGCGGAGATTTGGGGTCGTCACACACCCTCTTAATTAAAACACATATTAACAAGTACTCATCGTAATATTACCAACAAGGAATCACTTCACCTATTCGACACGGGAAGTCTCTCTACCCGGTACACACATGGAACAAACTCCACCCAAACATAACAAATGACACCCCACAAGATCAACTCGGGGACTCCCTTTACTTGTTATATCATGTGAGGCCAATACGAAAATATCTCACCTTGATCACCATGGGGAATCTCTCTACCCGTATGAAACTCATGGCAACATGTCGTTGGCTTGGAACGAAGAATCCTCAACCTGATCCGATGAATTTAGAATGCTTTGAAACCTCATTACTTTAAATGACATAATCTCAAATCACATCCTAAAACCACTTCGTAAGGATAACTTATAAATGTAATAGAAAAAAAGATGCACTTTTATGCAAAAAAGAAATGGTGAGATATAGAACATCCAAATCCCGAAACATACCTATAAACATTTACCCCACATTCCAAATATAGTCATAAGAATGAACCTATCTGGATAGTTTTTCTAATACTAAGGTTGTGCTTGTATCGATTCTTCAGTCGTGACATTCTTGAGTGAGTGATGGGACAAGGTGTGCAAATCCCTGCTATGAGGATAGTGCTAATGCAAGGGGACAAACCACTTTTCGAGGGCAAGTGGAAGGCAAAGAAGAGAGCCTTATTTTGGAAAGATGGAAGACAACTCAGAGGTAGCATGCAAAGTGTAGCCAGTCCAATAGGGCAAGTAGCACTATGTGGATAGCGGCTTGATACCACTAAGCATAAGGTGAAACAAATGATTTTTCACCTAGAACTGGTCAAGTAGGAAGAAGTGCCAACAGTACAAAGGCGAGAAAGGTTAGTGTAGAAGGCGAGCAATGGTCAATGAAAAGACCCATACGAACGTAAGAACTTTATGAGATAGCACAAAAATGCTCAGAAGGTAGCAATGTCGTACGCAGTGGACCTCCACCTGAAATTTCACATCGAGAGTGAGTATGCGGAAGGAAAATTATGAAATTGTAGGCCATATCATCTGAACCTAGAGGTATGATCCAATGCCACGTCGGAGACCTTTATTTGAGGATGGATTGCAAACTAGACTAAAGACAAGCTGCAACAACGTGCGTGTGTTGTCCCGTCAGTATGTCTCTGTCATCCTGCAAAGGGACAGTTGAGACTGAAGGGCTCTTATTCAAGTATGCTTGGAGTCAGAAGTACGTTAGAAGGACACTTGATGGTCCCGTCATATAAAAGGGATTGGACAGGGACAAAAATCTCACTTTTGAGTTCGTAAGCATTGGAGTTTCTTTGGTGTCAGAGTCTTCAAAGAAAGTAAGTGGCTTCAAATATTGTAACAGAGGGAGAAGCGTCAGTGTCACCATAATATTCTTAATACTGTTGAGGTAGGTTAGCTTCTAAAATAGTATTGGAAATGTGGGGTAAACATTGTAGGTATTTTGTAACATTTAGCCTTGAATATTCTATAACTTTTCCCTTTCTTTTCATAAAAATAATAAACATTTTGATTATGTTTATGGATTACCTTTACAGTGTGATTTTGACATGATGAGTTTGAATGGTTCAGATTTATGATATTGTAGATTTTCGGGTGCGTGTCTTATCATGTGTCAATCATCACAGATGAATTGAATAGGCACCATGTCATTCCTACGACATGTTACCATGAGTTTCATATAAGGAATAAGGGTCCTACTAATGATCGGGGTGAAAGGCTTTCGTATTGACCTCACTTGATAGACAGATCGAGAGGTTCCCTGTGCGTATCCTGTGTGGTGTCTTGGAGTTGGTTGACCAGGTAGCTACTTTTCAGGCTAGGTTGGTCCTTCTTCCTCAGGATAATTCTCCTGGGTTATATCTGCATCAAGCTCTATGAGTCTGATGAACAAAATCGTGGGTGAGACTACCACAATGAGATTTCTATGAAACCTTAGTAAGTTCTAAAAGTACTAATAATTAGACATGATGGCAATGAATATGAATGCAGCAGTTCATGTTAATAAAGCTGAGGACAAACATATTTTGCATATGGTGAGGGATCAACCTTTGGACAAAATAAATGCATTTCTAGGAATAGCGAGGAATCACCCTATGTCCAAATCACACGTATACATGACATGGCGCGAAATCACCCTCTTGAGCAAAACACATATAGTAACAAGTAGTCATCATAATATTACCAACGAGAAATCACTCCACCCATTTGGCATCAGGAATCTCTCTACCATGACAACATGTGTACTTATTCACCAAAAATCAACGGGGAATCTCTAAACCCATCCCACAGAAGGAATCTCTATACTTGGTTCACATAGAACACCTTAACTCAAACATAACAAAGGAAACCCCACACGATCAACATGGGGACTCTCTCTACTTGTGATATGACGTGAGACCATTTCAAAATTATCCCACCCCAATCATCATGGGTAATCCCTCTACTTGTATGAATTAACTTGTGACAACATGCCCCTTTAATGGTACGGGAAATCCTCAACCCGATCCCATGAATTTAGAATGCTTGGGAAGCTCATCACTTCAAATCACATCGTAAAGATAATGAATAAATGTAATGGAAAAAAGGTTGCACTTTATGCAAGAAAAGAATACAAAATATACAAATCTTGAAGCATACCCACAAACATTTATCCACATTACCAGTATAGTCGTAGGAGTGAACCTATCTGGATTGTATTTCTAATAAGAAGATTGCGTTAATACCAATTCTTTAGTCTTGAAATTCTTGAGTCCTTTCTTTCCTTGAAGACTTCAAAGAGAAACACTTTACGATCTCAAAAGAGAGATGTTGACTCTTGTTCAATGTTTTTTACATGACAGGACTGCTAGTTACAGTCCTGGTACTTCTGACATTTATCTTTCTTGAATGAGAAACCTTCGATCTCAGCCTTCCATTTGCCCTTTGGACTTGAAGAATTGTAGAGAGAGTGACTGATGGAGAAGGAGTGCACTGTGGTGCCCTGGGTGCCTGCTTATGATTTGGCGGTAGTCGGGATGCCAGGATGATGGCCGCATGGGTCACACAACCCTCGCATAATTTGATAACAAGTGTGTCCGCACATGCTCAAAATATGTGTGAAGTAAATTCTCAGCAGATAAAGGATAAAAATATAGTCATTCATACATTATAACTAATAGTACCAGAATAAGTAAGTACATCACTGCCCAAAATATCCAAAGTCACAAATCTTCAAACCGTAGATAAGAGAATAATACAGTCATCTGATAATTTCAAAGAACCAAAATCAACACTTAATTACAAAAAGGGGGAATAACCTCAATCTTCACTCTTCTGGTTCATCCAGACCTCCATACTTGTGCCCCTTATCAAACCCATCCTCTACATCAAAATATACGGTTATGAGGAGTGGAACCGCATGTGGGGATACCAAAGTGAGATTTCTCAAAATCTCAGGAACTAGAACTAACTCCAACACTCAAAATACATGCAGATGGAAAAGAAAAATTATGCGTACATTTAATCCAAGCAAAGGAAATGCTAGGTAATGAAACAGAATTTATCAAATTAAACATAAACCATAAGACCTTCGGGCTAACTCTTACGACCAACTATCCGAACGTGTCTAGCCTCCTCCAGTCAATGTAATTTAATTTAATTTCTGGCGCCCCCGACCCCCATGTAAGGAAACACAGGAATCGAGACGCCGGGATGATGACAACACGGTCACACATCCCAACGAAAGTGCAAGTTGTGTGTACATGCGACAGTGTACAATAACAACGCAGCGGATAATTAAGTCTACTAAGTACCAGAATTTAAATACAAGTTAACATCAGTAAAAGGGTTTAAATAGTTATACAGTCATCCCAAAATAAAGTTTAACACATGCCCCAAAATATAAATGAGTGATCCCAAATCACTCCTCGGGCACGGGCAGAGCTGACTCCTCAGGCTCATCCTCATCTTCATCTGCATCAAAATCTGCGTTACCACAGAATGGTACCGCAGGTAAGTATAACCCAAATAATCCTCAGCAATAAAATGCATTTAATGCAACCAACATGCATGCATATGATGAAATATGCATTTTCCTCAAAACATCATTTTCCTTGAAAATGATAATTTTCCAACACACGCCAAAATCCCATTTGGCTCAAATATAATCAGTAAAACATTTTCCCAGAAAATGGTTTACACAAAATCCAACACACACTATTTTCTCAGAAAATAGCCAATTAATCCGCTATTACACTATGCACCATGGCCTCCCCTAGGGACCATCCGCACGTCCTGGCTTCGTAGCGATGCTCAGTTCCGCGCCCAGCGCGTTCATGGCCGAGCACCCACTACGCAACAAGCGATGCCCAGTTCCGTGCCCTGCACGTTCATGGCCAGACATCCTCTAGTCCCCGCCAGCAGAAGAACCACGGAGTCAGCACGAATCTCTCGTCCGATCCCATTGTCGCCCGGCGACAATCCAGGGGACGTTACTTAGTATATTCTGCTCCCGAGTAACTAGAGGAACTCCACCAAGATAATGCCCCATCTCGGCTTGGGGTCGTGATACACACGCACCCAAATTCCATTCTCACATGAAAACCCAGTTTTCATAAACACATGAACATGAATGCAATATGCGAAAATCTAGTTTTCCTTTACAAACATGAGCATGCATGAAATCATGAAATATATATGTACCGACACTAATCAACAACCATCAATAACCAACCCAATCAAATCCAACCAAACAACTCCATTCACCAAACCGTCCGACCCCCGTACTCCTCGGACTCAGTCCGGCAAAACCAATCAACAGTTCAAATACAGTGTAATGTGTTAGTGCAAAAATACATTAAATTCACAAGAATTCTTTGAAAAATACTTACAGTGCTATATAATAATTTCTGGAGGATCACGAAGCTGCAAGAAGTGGAAAAACAGCTGCAGAACAGTGTAGAATACATTGTGGCTGTGGGTCACAGATACCCACTTTTCAACGGAGGCAAACGAAGACCCAAAAATGATAGGGCAGGGCCTAGGGAGGTCGGTGAAGCTAGTGGTGGTGAAGGTTGGCCGTGGGTGGCAGCACAAGGGATGGTTTAAGGCCAAAAATACCCAAAACGGAAATGGAGTTGGATGTACTTCACCGGCGACAGATCGGAGGTGGGGTTGAGTAAGGTCGAGGATGAAGTGGTAAAGTCAAATTGAAATAATTAAATCCCACAGTAATTAATTAAATATGAAAAGCAATTTAAATGCATAACAATAAATAAATATTAAGAAAGCACATAAAAATAATTTTCACCAAATTAAAATCATAAAAATAAACTCACTAAAAATCCAACCAATTTTAAAATAAGAGTGTAAATTTTCGAGTAAATAAAAATAATCTTTCAGTAAAAATACACTAAAATACGGGGTGTTACATCCTCCCCCCCTTGAATAAAATTTCGTCCTCGAAATTGGCAAGGTCAACATTAAGACTTAGACAGGAATAAGATTAAACTAAGAGCAGACTTAAGAACATACCGCCAAAATAGTCAGGCAAGGCCACTCTATAAGCAACAAACCCAACATTCTCTACGATCTGAAAAGGGCCTACATATCTTGGATTAAGCTTTCCTTTCTTACCAAAGCGCTTAACGCCTTTCATAGGAGAGACTTGAGATAAACCCAGTCACCTACTTCAAAGGATAAGTCTCTTCTCCTTGTATCTGCGTAACTCTTCTGGCGACTTTGCGCTTCCGCCATTTTAGTCCTTATAAACTGAACTTGATCATTTATTTCTTGAATTATCTCAGGGCCAAACAATTTGCTCTCGCCAACTTCATCCCAACACAAGGGCGATCTACACTTCCTTCCATACAAAGCTTCATACAGGGCCATCTGAATGGAGGAATGAAAACTGTTATTATAAGCAAACTCAAATAGCGGCAGGTGATTCTCCCAACTTCCTTGAAAGTCCATGACACAAGACAACAACATATCCTCCAGAGTATGAATAGTACACTCTGTTTGACCGTCTGTCTAGGGGTGATAGGCAGAGCTAAACTTCAACTTAGTGCCTAAGGCTGCCTGCAAGCTCTTCCAAAAATGGGAGGTGAACCGCGGATCTCGATCCGACACAATACTCTTGGGTACTCCATGCAAACGCACTATCTCTTTGATATACAACCGAGTTAACTTACCCAAAGAGTCAATATTATTAATAGACAAGAAATTGACACTCTTGGTCAACCGATCAACAATCACCCAAATTGAGTTCTTTCCACTACAGTTTCTCGGCAAACCCACTACAATATCCATAGAAATATCATCCCACTTCCACTCTGGAATAGGGAGAGGTTGAAGTCTACCTTGTTGGTCAGCCTTAACTTGACAGCACGTGGCACATTTCTCAATAAACATGGCGATATCCAACATACTCGTATTAGTCCCCCAGTGGCACATCACGACCAGTTTTCCCAGGGTGACCATGCTATCCAAAATCTCATTTCTTCGAGAACCTTAATACAACATCCAATAAATTCCAATGATCAATATCTCCATACAATAATATGTGCCAACCTCAATCAACTCCTATGCTCCAACTTCTAAACCTCCATTGAATTCTACTATTGGTAACCTAATAGCCACTTCCAATGTTAACCATCAATAACAAATTACACAACTAAATGATTAATCTCCAATTACAAGTATCTTCTCAAAATTCAAGTCACAACTACTTCCTCAAAATCAGCACAATCTGAACTCCTGATTGCAACCAAAAATACCACGCTTCTGCTGCGCACTCTAATATTCGCCACATGCATAAAATTTATGTCCTCATAAAACTAACACCATCGACTACAAGGTGGCTCCATTCTTATTAACCAAAAACTCTTATCACAATTTGGTAAAAAAATTCTTTCCCAAAACCACGAGTTATAACTCAAACTCCTCAATTAACTTCTGCTGCCTTGATCAAAATCAAATTCCATAAAATACATCCATGATCGTAGACAGAAACCCAATATCAAACAACCTCAGCATCCCAAATTGAAAATAAGCAACCTCAATCCAAAATACATCCATCTCACCTATGATAAGGAGCATACCTTAAAAGGCTCAATCCCAACCTGGCAAACCAACGCCTAGAGACTTCTACCTGACAACCTAAACCCAAAAACTCATCACCTACATTCTGAACAACATCTAATCTAGCGGTGACTAAACTCACCACGAACCACCATTGACTACACCAAAATATTATCGAAACCATCTTGGTAACTCACCCACCTATTTCTACTCCTCCAAGCTAGCATTAACACAACTAGTTCCTTCAATAGTACATCACTATTAAACCTCAAAGCAAGCCATACTGCTCAAATCTTCAATCCACCAAAAGCCATTGCACAACACCCAAGGATCCTAATGCTTTATTAACCCACATACTTGATCATATTATCCACTGTTGATGTCTAAGCTTCAACTTCAAAGATCTTATCATACACCATACATGATGTCTCATCAATCTCTCTTTAAGTTAAATAACAATGTCCTTAATTCAACCAACTGGATGCTCCATCTCCAAAAGAAAGAATAGCCTCAAAAATTTAAATTCCTAGGTGACCTCAAGTCACAATTAATTCTTGAAGATAATCACAATAACTATTCCCAACCATGATTTCATTGAGTAACTCGCTCGACTACACACTTTGATCAACTCACCAAAAACTCCAAGCTAAGGTCTCTTAAATTACTACTATTGTGTTGACTCCTCTTCCACAACTACCAAAACCACTTCTTCCAAACCAAATGAGACTAGGACCTATACTTACTACTATACATCAACCTCACGCACCCTTAGCCAAAACCAATAATCCTCCAAACGTGCAAGTGATCATCATTACCATTTCCATCACTAGACCTATATCCTCGAAATCAACAAGAATCATTTTCTATATCCGCACCATCTATTATCCTTGAAATTGATATAGATTAAATCCTTAACCTGTCACTGTAACCTCAAGCTAAAAACAATTATTAACCGAACTAGATCAACATCTTCCATCTCCAAAGAAATTCTCACATTAGTAACTCAACTCTCATCAATCCTATTTTAATTCTGCCCTTCAACTCTGCAATTCTAAAACCTTAACCCAGATAAAAATTATTTTCCAAAATCTTGAAGATCAACAACCTTAAATCTAAAACATTCACCTTATAAAACTTGTAAATTCTAAAACCCCAAATGCTATCAAATTGCTTATCAAGGTCAGTAAGATCTAAAACTTCTAATCTAAGTAATCCCCCAATTGCTTGTTGAACCTACCAGCTTAATCCCATAAAATTATTTCCTAAAAACTATGGGGCCTCAAACCTTAGATGAACTCCTCATAAATCTAACCTTGAAGTTCGTTGATCTTACAACCTCCTACTCCAAAGACTCATTACATAAATTCTACGGAACCTAAAACCTCAATTATCCTAAGCAATTTAAAACTATTCCCTTCCTTAGCAGCAACTTGAGTTCCTACTCCAAAGAATTCACCCTGACCATGATGTTGGAGCCTCGACATTAAAACAACCATCACCAAGAGTTCAGGCCTACCACACCAAATGTTCAAGCCTAACAATGGCCTTCTCATTCGTACCATCTTCCTGTCATAGTACAACCCTTAACCCGCCTTTCAATTTCGATCAAAACAAAACAAAACAAATAAAATAAAATTCCATAAATAAAACAACATACGCAAAATGAATAAAACCAATAAAGTAATTCACAATAAAATAATTAAAACAAATAAAATAACCAACCATAAAATAAAACAATAAAATAAATAAACAAACAAGTAGTATACAATAACTAAATAAAACCAATAAAAACCACATACTTTAAATTAAATAATTTCAAATCACAACTTTTAAAACTTTCTGGTACTGCACCTACAGGACATGTGGTTTTACCCAGAGCCGTACTGCTCTGATACCACCTGTGGCGCCCCCGACCCCCATGTAAGGAAACACAGGAATCGAGACGCCGGGATGATGACAACACGGTCACACATCCCAACGAAAGTGCCAAGTGTGTGTACATGCGACAGTGTACAATAACAACACAGCGGATAATTAAGTCTACTAAGTACCAGAATTTAAATACAAGTAAACATCAGTAAAAGGGTTTAAATAGTTATACAGTCATCTCAAAATAAAGTTTAACGCATGCCCCAAAATACAAATGAGTGATCCCAAATCACTCCTCGGGCGGAGCCGACTCCTCAGGCTCACCCTCATCTTCATCTGCATCAAAATCTGTGTTACCACAGAATGGTACCGCTCGTAAGTATAACTCAAATAATCCTCAGGAATAAAATGCATTTAATGCAACCAACATGCATACATATGATGAAATATGCATTTTCCTCAAAACATCATTTTTCCCGAAAATGATAATTTTCCAACACACGCCAAAATCCCATTTGGCCCAAATATAATCTTTAAAACATTTTCCCGGAAAATGGTTTACACAAAATCCAACACACACTATTTTCCCAGAAAATAGCCAATTAATCCGTTATTACACTATGCACCATGGCCTCCCCTAGGAACCATCCGCACGTTCTGGCTTCGTAGCGATGCTTAGTTCCGCGCCCAGCGCGTTCATGGTCGAGCACCCACTATGCAATAAGCGATGCCCAGCTCCGTGCCTAGCGTGTTCATGGCCAGACATCCTCTAGTCCCCGCCAGCAGAAGGACCACGGAGTCAGCACGAATCTCTCGTCCGATCCCATTGTCGCTCGGCGACAATCCAGGGGACGTTACTCAGTATATTCCGCTCCCAAGTAACCAGAGGAGCTCCACTGAGATAATGCCCCATCTTGGCTTGGGGTCGTGATACACACGCACCCAAATTCCATTCTCACATGAAAACCCAGTTTTCATAAACACATGAACATGAATGCAATACACGAAAATCCAGTTTTCCTTTATAAACATGATCATGCATGAAATCATGAAATGTACATGTACCGACACTAATCAACAACCATCAATAACCAACCCAATCAAATCCAACCAAACAACTCCATTCACCAAACCGTCCGACCCCCGTACTCCTCGGACTCAGTCCGGCAAAACCAATCAACAGTTCAAATACAGTGTAATGTGTTAGTGCAAAAATACATTAAATTCACAAGAATTCTTTGGAAAATACTTACAGTGCTATATAATAATTTCTGGAGGATCACGAAGCTGCAAGAAGTGGAAAAACAGCTGCAGAACAGTGTAAAATACACTGTGGCCGTGGGTCACAGATACCCACTTTTCAACGGAGGCAAACGAAGACCCAAAAATGATAGGGTAGGGCCTAGGGAGGTCGGTGAAGCTAGTGGTGGTGAAGGTTGGCCGTGGGTGGCGGCACAAAGGGTGGTTTAAGGCCAAAAATACTCAAAACGGAAATGGAGTTGGATGTACTTCACTGGCGACAGATCGGAGGTGGGGTTGAGTAAGGTCAAGGATGAAGTGGTGTGAAGATGGTGGCCAATGGTGGGGCGATGGTGGCGCAACAGCGGAAAGAATGCCGCGGCTTCAATGGGCTCGTGGTGGCTAACGGCGGCGATGGAGGAGCTGGAAACGGAGGGAGGGGGTCGCCAGCTGGTGGGGAAGCTGGGGAGCCGGGCGGTGTCGACCACCGCCGACGCACGGCGGTGGGCTAGAGAGAGAAGAACAGACAGAGAGAGAGAGAGGGAGCTGGACGCACGCGGGAAGGAAAGAACCAAGAAAGAAAAAGAAAAGAAAGAAGAAAAAGAAAAAGAAAAGAGGAAAGAGAAAATAGAGGAAAAAGAAATGAGGTACAATCCTCATAACTTGGGTCACAAAAATGATTCAACGGAAACGATTTCAAAACCACAAGTTAAATAAAATAATTTAAACGTAATGGTAAAGTCAAATTGAAATAATTAAATCCCACAGTAATTAATTAAATATGAAAAGCAATTTAAATGCATAACAATAAATAAATATTAAGGAAGCACATAAAAATAATTTTCACCAAATTAAAATCATAAAAATAAACTCACTAAAAATCCAACCAATTTTAAAATAAGAGAATAAATTTTCGAATAAATAAAAATAATCTTTTAGTAAAAATACACTAAAATACAGGGTGTTACATAATCAATATTGTTACAAACTCTCTTTTAATTATAACGAAGGTTTTAAATTTTAACTATATAATATTTTATATCTTGGGGAGGAAATGAAATTTTTTAAAAGTTAAGTAATTGTGATCTCCTTTTTTAAAACTAGTTCCTAAAGTCCAACCACAAGGATGAGCATTACAAATATGCCTCTAGGTGTTTACAAAACATGTTTTGAGAAACTTAACCAAGATTTCACAAGATAAGCTTCAACCAAGTGGAAACTAGAACATGCTAGTTGATCAACCCAAGATATTGATTTATATTCCTAGTATGACATGTTGTTTTTCCTAAATATCAACCTTTAATCATGATAACCAAACTTTAGCTACATAACCAAACTTTAGCTACACTTATAACATCATATCAAGGCATGTCATGGCTATATTTCAATATCAAAATAGGTTACTCAAACAAAACTCCAAATTTGTACTAAAACATGCTTCCAAGGATTCAACATATATAACTCAATCCAAATATCAGTTTCATACAATAAATCAAAGCCTAACATGTTAATCTAACTTTCAATAAAGAGATATGATATAGTTACTCAACAAACCATGGGTTTTGGAGCTCTCAATAACCAACTCTCTTTCCAAGGAACTCACACTAGCCTCTCGTTTTAACTCTTATCTATAGCTATGGATGTTTTGATGACAAGAGTTACGTTATGCTTGAGGATGGTGTGGATGGAAGTGAGGGAAAGAGAGTGGTGTTTATAGGGCTTGATTTTAGAAGGAAGAAATGCAAATGACCAAGTGTTGCCTGGTTTTGCAGGAATGAAATGGTATGGTTTTGTGGAGTGCTTCATAGTGTTTTCAGATTTTTCAGTGCGTGCACAGTTAAGTAAGTATGTCTCGTCATTAACCTATGGACAAAGACCAAAGGATGGTGATAGGTGCATGAACTAATAGGTTGTAGGAGTTGAGACAAAAACCATTTGGTTCCCCAAGTGAAACCAGGTGCAGGTTCGTGGTTTTAGTCCTCAAACCAATCCAGCTCTCTCTGATCTTGTCTTAACTTAGAGACAAGTTTTAGGTCCCTAGTAGATACTACTATGGTAGCTTTTCCAGGTGAGTATTGAAGGCTAAATGTGGGACACTTAGTGTTATTATGTAGAAAACAAAAGAGGGTTTAAAAGAAAAATGTTTATGCCGAGAATGGCACATGGTTTCCACTAATTTCCTCCATAAATTTCATTTGTCTATGTTGTCAAGTGAAAGGCAATTGGTCAAGCAAGTGGATATCATGGAATCCTAATTCAGACCTAAAAGGCAAAGCTTGAGGTGTGTTTCTTTTCCTAGGTGCAACCGTTTCACTCATGAATGACTATGGAAGAGCTATTCTCGCTCCTAACAATATGTCTGGATTTTTTTAGGGTTAGATAGCATGGGAGAGGGTTAAGCTTTTGCAAAAAACTGTTTGAGAAAGCTGCTTCAATGACCAAAAATCTGCTAGCTTGTTTTTGGTGTGAATCGGCTGCACATTGTGTATCCTGTTGGGTGAGTGTTACACGACAATGATATGCTTAACTCCTCAAGTAATGAGCTACATTTGATCCCTAGTCTAGGTTTGCAGATGGTTGATGTGATGACCTAGACTTCTACCAAGTCCCCACTTGTCACTTTTATTATATTGGCCTTAGTCCGAATAGATTTTTGGCTCAAGCATTGGTGAGGTAAGAACATAGGAAGTAGCAAGGGCCCTGCCAAACTCAAAGAAAGATAGGCATCCAAGCCCACTATAAGGCCCAAAAGGACTAAGTGGCATTCAGCCACTAGGAGGTTTTGGGTTTAGAAACCCTAATTAAGGTTTGGACTATGAGTGGAGGCACCCATTTGGAGCAAAAGGCTTTTAGTTTTCCAAAGTTCCCATCATTAGGAACCTTGGCATCTTTGTTTGGCACATGTCTTGCCACTTGGAAAGCATGCTAGATGGCTTCTAGAAGAAGCCAAAGTGATGGAGGAAGACAAAGAGGTTTTGCACACTTTCGACAAACGCCCATCTCACCCACCAACATGCCACATGGCCTACATGCAAACTCTTCTCTAAGGTACGTTGAATTTGGATTTGAAAGGAAGAGAGAGAAGGATGTCTCGACCATCTATGAGTCACATGCCACTCACCACTAAGCAATTATGTGTGAGAGCACCTAGGAGATTTGCAATGATGAGGGCTGTCAAGAGGCGCCTAAGGGGACTCTTAGAGTTTGGCTAAGGGGATTCACACGCCTAATCATGAGTTGCAACCATCACCTTGCCATTTTTCATGCATGCACTAGGTGTTGGAGTTTCTAGAAGAAGGAAATAAAGAGGAAGGTGAATAGGGCCATTGTAAAAGAACCATACACCACCCTAAAGGCTTCTAGAAGAATCTTTGTGAGATGAAGGCAAGATAATTTTGACTGGGGTAAGTACACACGCCACATGCCAAATGACAACCATACACAAGCCTAAGGTCCATGAAAATGACAGAGCATACTTAGGGTTTCGGCCATAAAGACCTACACGCCCCTTGCCACAAGTAAAGGAATGGCAAAATCTCAGTGGTTGAAATATCTGTGGTGAATAACTTTTTGAGCATCAAGGAAAGTAGTGATTTCACTTAAGTAAGGATTCAGTATCCTAGTAGGTTAGCCTAGAACTTGTTAAGTTTAGGCAGTAACATTGTGAGTGTTATATTCTCCTTTTTTAAGGTACTTGTTATCTTATACAACCATGTGATAGTTATAGGCAAAAATGGTGTAGGCTATGAGATGAAGTCTTTGCCTCATGAAGAACGTTACCTGCCTCTTCACCTGACCACATGGATGGACCAGGATAGTTTCAAATTAAGGATGGCACAAGATGAAGCTGAATCTAGCCGAGCAGCAAAGGAGCGCACTGCAGCTGCCAACCCTAAACCTGCAACGTCAGGATTAGCTTTGTCATCGACTCACCGCGGACGTTTGCTAGCAGCTTGTCACGTACCAGGAAGAGGTCGAGCAACACTTCGACCCAGAACATTTCGACAATGTGGCATATGATTCAGATGACCGATGCATTCTACTACTTGTTGCAACACGTTATGTCGATGGACATCAATGCACCGCCACTGGCATCGACCAGGGACTTTATGTCCATAGATGGATAGTAGGTTTGGTGAGCAACATCTCCTCCTTAGTATTTATGTAACAGCCTGCTAGAAATTCAATGGTGAAATTTCTTTAGTCTTTAGGAACCTCGTGAGAACTCCATAAATTTTCACAAATTGACCAATTGCGTAGATTTTAGTTTGTCAGCATAGTCAGTGTTGCCATTCATTATGGTATTAGAAACGTGATTTTATTTATTTAGATAGTTAGAAGTGTCAGAATGAGATATGGTCTACGCCAATAGACTCAGAGGAATATTTAAAATTTTATGGTGCAATAATCTCATTTTCACTTTTTGGACGAAACACTTGTTGAAAACGGGTTTGGTTTATTTCGAAGTACTTCAGAGTTGAATTTTGATAAACGAATTGCACAGTTAGGTTAGTGTGTATATTTAGAACAGTGCACAGTTTATTTTCACTTTTTCCAAAGTGAATAATAACCTCAACAATAGCACATAGTGTAGTGTTTTTTGAATCACAGTATGAAATGTCCAAATTAGGTTAGAAAATTTTTATTTGAACACTTGGCAAGATCTTAGCTACACTTGGTGAATAGTATTGGACACTTGGCACCAAGAGGAACCATGAAATGGTTTGTGAAGGAAATCAAGGTGTGAGATCATGCCACCTAAGCAAAACCCTATTCCATCTAACCATTCAAATTGTGCCAAACCAAAGAGGGTTTCAACCTTAGCTGGTCTTAATATGGATTGGAATATAGCTGGAGAATTGCCTAGGGTCCCTCGAGGTTTACTTCGGTTGGATAAACTTGGGTTACCTTCTTTGAGGTGCTGTCAGAATTAAGAATCTGGTTTCTGTTTGGTTGTTGTGTTGGTTTGGTTAGATTTTATTGTATATGTTTGTTGTGCTAATGGTTTTTTTGCAGGTGAGGAGGTTTGTTTTTATAATTTTCTCTAGATATACTAGGTTTTTTTAATATCTGGTTTCGGATTTTTATATTGTAACACCAGGTAATGGTATGTAACCACGGTTTTCCTCCGCCATAAGTGAGGGTTTATTAATATAATCGGGACGGGATCACTCGTGGACAGGTGATTCTCGGCTCTTCATAAAAAAAAAACCCTAAATGGTTGGAATAAAATTGAAACCCCAAAACCTTGGTTGAAATTGAAACCCTAAACAGTTTCCCCAAACCCTAAAGTTGACCTCCAAACCCTATTTGATTCAATTTCTAGCATTGTGTTTAATCACTTGATTAAATCACTTCCACATGCTATTAATTCCTCAAGTTCATGTTATGACATTATTATTCACCCTTTTAAACCGTGAAAATTTGATTGGGCCAAGAAAAATTGGATTGGGACTTGATAGCATCTCAAACACTAACCAAACCCTCTTTAAACCCCAAATGAAGCCCACTTGTTTAAGGCCCATTAAAGCCCACGAATTTTGGCAGCCTTAGCAAAACTTCTTGAGGAAGTTTCCACCCACCTATAGTAGGTCATCCACTACTCCTAACAGCCCCAAAGTGGTGCATGATGTGAAGGCCAAAGTCCATCTCACCACCACCCTTCTCCTAGAAGTTTCCTTGGCTGAAAACCATTCCAAGGCTATACCTCCATTTTCAAAAGTACTTGAGGCGTGCATGTCACCATTTCCCTCATTTCACCACTTTTCACCACTTTTTGCGTGCCATGTTTAGAACCTTTGAAAGTATCTTCTCACAATAATTATTCATAAGCGTTGTTCTTATTTGAGTGTATTTCCATGGGGATCTTTTTTGTTTGATTCCATTGTCGTTTGATCGTCAAAAGTTATTTTAACCTTGTACAGGTCATTCTGGGCGAAAATATAGATAGTGTATTGTATTTAAGAGTTTTTGACCAAGTTAATGGACAAAGCTTGGTCCAAAATTTTTATGGAGTATTTTTAACATGTATATATGAATGTTTGTTAGAGATTAGTTGCATGATTAAAACGTTTTGTAATGCCCTATCCCTAGAGGTCTGGAGAATTATCTCTTGTAACCTAAATCCAACATCCATAACATATTTAAATACTCTAATATTCCCAAAAAGTACAAATCCATTTATTCAAACCAAAAATAAATGTTCCTCTACCAGGACACCAAATAAATACCTCAATGAGATAATTTAAAAACTCCATAAATATTTAGAAATATCTAGGACTCTAAATATCAAATAACATAAAATCATAAACCTACTAAATAAGACTCTCCAATAAACTTGTACTCTTAGGCACTTATTCCACTACAATCATCACATCTTGCTAAAATTTACTACTCTTGTTCTTCAACTGAACCATAAAAAATATCTGAAAAATATTTGAAGATAAGAGGTGAGTTATCAACAACTAAGTAAGTAGAGAACATATACTAGTATGTAAACATGAGCATTTTCAAAATTCAGAATGCAAAACAAAATGTTTACCTTCAGAATGCAGAAACAGAAACATTTACTTTCAAAATGCAAATATCAAAACATGTTACAAAAATATCAGAGAAAAAAAATATTCTTATTCAAAAATCTTTTGGCATATCAAAATCTGAGACCTCATCTTCATCAATCAAAGCATCACATCAGGACAGATACCATGTTTAACCCCCATGGTAGGGTTATAAACCATTATAATCCTTGGAAGGGTCGTATCCACTATAACTCGTGGTTGGGCCGTATACCATGTTTAATCCTTGTGGTAGGGTTATAAACCACAATTATAACCCGTGGAAGGGTCGTATCCACTTTTATAACCCATGGTTAGGCCGTATCCACTATTATCACCCGTGGTTGGGCCGTGTCCACTATTATCACCTTTGGTTGGGCCGTATGCCACTATTATTACCCATGGCTGGGCTGTATCCACTACTATCACTCGTGGTTGGGCCGTATCCCATGTTTAACCCTCGTGGTAGGGTTATAAACCACAATTATAACTCGTGGAAGAGCCGTATCTACTATTATAACACATGGTTGGGCCTTATCAGAACATAACTGAATCATCAAAATCAAACTTTAATCAGAATCTCATGCCAAGGTTTTCAGATGCCACGTCATATAAAAAAACCAAATACTGAACAGCTTCAGATAATTCCACATGTTTGAAATAGATAGAATCAAAACATCTTCATTTATTCATAGCAAAACTTTTAGATCTCATGCATCATAACATCTTAATTTCATCAGGACAAAACTTTCAAAAAGAAATACTCATATTCGCTCTTTTTCAGATCAGAAACAAAATGCAGAAAAACTTACTCATGTCTACACCAGTCATGACAAAAATATTCTTTTTTTTCTTACGAATCTCATGAGTAATGCAGAGCAAGTGATTGAAGTTATTTTCACATTTCTTTTCTAAAACAAAAAATCAATCGTCACCTATAAAATAATCACGTAATCCCCGTAAGTTTCCAATCAATCACGTATTTCGATATTTAAGCCTAGGCTTCTAAAATAACCTATTTTAATTTCTCAAGACCTAAAATTCTCATAACCTCAAAATATATCATCACTTTCTAAAAATCATCAATGTCCATTTAATAACTTCAACTAAAACATTTAAAAGTCTGACCTATTTACTCATGAAGTGTAATTATAAAATCTGATATTAGATAATATAATTATACCAAAATATTTTAAATTATACAGAAACAATATAATAAGCTAGATTATAATAATAAAATACAGCATTATTGTTTACTTTTTGAAAGAAAACCTTGCTTAATACCAATTTAATTTACTTCAAAGATTTCTGTAAAGCATAAATAAATTAGAGAGTACTAATACATAATAAAATTTTAAAAGCACATTAGTGCAACTTGTAGTAAAGGGTACTAATGTAATTTCATTTAATTAATAGACCAACTATTTAGTAAGGTATAGTTAGGCATTTTTTTGTTTGAAAACATATATAACATGCGTGAAATTAGCTTTGCATGGCAAGGGCTCATCGAGAAGGGAATGTGTGATGGTGCAGGGAGCTGGTTGAGGTTCACGACGGTGAGGGCAGTGCCTGAGCAGCTGAAAATGATAGAAAGGGAGAGAGAGTGATGAACGATCAAGAGAGAAGGAATGAGAGATGCGCCATAAAGAAACAAAGAGGGAGGTTAATGTGAGGTAGCAAGGTTGAGGTGGCATGAGGTGGACCTGGGGTGACAGAAGTCTTTGCCGACAGTTTTTGTTGGGCCGCAAGGTGAAGGAGCTCAAGGTAGGAGGAAACACATCCTCTGTTTTGAGAGTGAGGAATAGAGGTTTCGTAGGATTGCTAATAGTGGCTTCACTGGTGGGTTCACTGTTGGGTCACGATGGTGGCTTATGGCAACATTGTGGAGGAGCATGCAGCAACTTGACCTCTTTGGGAAGCTATAGTTTTTGAGTGATGGTTGAGTAAAACCGTGAAGGTGCAGGTTGGTTGCATCGTGAACGATGGGGTTTTGGCTTCGGTGATGGTCATTAAACGTGGAAGAGCGAGGTGGTTCTCATGGCTGGCTGTTGAGGAGCATATATGAGGGGAAAGGTGGTGCAAGTTGGCTTTTGGTAGAGTGTGGGTGATGTGCACCGATGCTGAGGGCTCAGGTTTAACATTCGCTAGGTAGTTTCTCTAGGCAAAAGAAAAAAAATATCTTTGCTTCTATATATAGGTCAAGTGGCTGAAAAACCCTAGAGGAACTAAAGGAAGAAAAGAACAAAAGCAATGGGAATACATATCTACTATGCGCACTCTTGCCGTGAAAGTCGCGGGGATAGAAACATGCATGCCATGGATGTGAAGAATAACCCTAGGGGAGAAAATAGAAAGAAAATAAAACATGCATGGGATGGGGCTGGAAATGGTGTCTCACAAATTTGGCCTTGGTCTCCCATTCTAACTAGCCCTAGTTACACAATCTATCGAGCCAAAAACTTAAAATAAATCCCACTTGATCCAAATAAAATTAATCGAGAATAATCTAAATATCAAGCCCAATATAAGTCCCTAATCCATCAATAAAAAAATTATGAGTCTGTAATCTATACCCAAAAAACATTTACTCGCTAGAATCCAAGTGGGTTTTTCATCCATATAAAAAACAAGTTTGAATACAAGTTTAGTGTTGGGCCCGGTTGTTACACGTTTGATAAAATATTTTCTCAGATCTAGAAACTTAGAAACTGAAAGAGGAAAAATAGTTTTTGTTTTAATAAAGTTTGAATCTTTTATGGTTTAATATTACTCCAATGGATTTTATATTTTTATTTGATAATCCTAAACATTTGATATATATGTTAGGATATTAGTTTAAAAATATTTTGCGTTGGTTTCAAAGATGTGAATTTTTATGCAAGAGATTATACGGTTGGGTCAAAAGTTTTATATTTTTAGTTAGATCCATGTCTTGAATTATTTTTAGCAATGTGATTTTAAGTTTAATGATTGGATCTACTTAGGATACATTTTTAAACCATATGATGTTTTGGTTTGAAGATCTCACCATAGAATGCCTTGGATCTAGTGGTTTAATCAAAGCTAGTTGGGAAAAAAATTATATTTTTGGCTAAGGGTAGGAGCCGAGTGCTTCATGTCCTATTTTGTGATTTGTGATGACTTTTATGTCTTGATTCAAAGTATGGTAGTTCTTAGGATTTGTGTTATGAACATGTTAGAAGAAAGTTGGAATTTTGGAGTTCATGGAAATGTTTTGACATAGGTCAAATCTTGAGATTTAAGAGTTGTATTTTAGTTAAAAAGTTTGGATCTTTTTACTAAAGAGTTTTGTGATTTTGTGAAGTATAATTTTGTTAGATGTTTTAAGCATGTTTTTAAACTTAGGATATGAGGATCTTTGTTGCAATATTTCGGTTTTGATGGAAACAAACTCGTTTCATTAATAGAACGAAGTTACAAATGTGACTTATACATGGAAACTCCAAACTACAAGTCAAACTATGCATCAGCTCTGGGGCTTCCCCACACACAAATTCCTTTGTGGCGGACATTGTCTTAACTTCTAAGAACTCTCTCCAAATAGAGAAAGCGTTCTGTAAGAACAGAACTACACGACCCCCTCTGTCCTCGCAAGGAGGAAGAGTACGGTACACTGCTATGGATATTAAATCCAACAACATATTTCTATTATAATACTAACTAAAATAACAACAAATAAACTACAAATAAAAACACATAGCCAAACTACAAATCCACAAGCAATGGCGTGAACCCGGACGTCACGCCTACCGCAAGCATCGGCAAGTCGAAACTCGACGACACGAGCACCCAGCTTCACGCACAAACACACAGCCTCCATTGCGTAGGCAGCACCTACGCACGAGCACTGGTCGTACGACCACCGGCCGTAACATCGTCCGCCTCTCTCGAACAGCTCTTGCTCCGGATTGCGTCCGATCCAAAGCTCAACATCACACTCGGGTAAAAAACAAACAAACTGAGCGACAAAATAGAAAAACAAAAACTGGACAACAAAACGAGTGAACAGTACACATAAAGTCGGTAGTGGCGCGTGCATCTCACTGGTCACTCTGGGAGGAAAGTCAACAGTCAATCTTGGAAGTCCCGGAGTCGAGGAGTCCAGAGGAGCCGAGCGTGGCGTCGGAAAAAGGCTCCCCGGTGGCGCGTGACGGACACGCGCAGACTCGATCCGGCAACTTACTCCCGCGCGTGCGGGCTACGCTCCACTCCGATGGACGCCGGAATCGGTGGTCTTGAAGATCGGCGGCTGGGCATCGTCCCGGAGGGGTGCGTGTTGACAGGAGACGGACGGAGAGACCCGAACGACAAACCTCCTTTATTCGGCCTGAAAAACACAAAAACTAACCAAAAAACAACAAACGACATGAGTTTTGGAGTTGGAAGTTTCGGTCCTAGCATGTTTTGCATAGTTGTGTTTAGTTTTAAATTTTTCTAAGTACATATTTCAGTTTAGAACAAAGTTTACCTAATTGGTCACTGGAGCGAAGAAGGGCACTAACTCTACTGGTACCCCATACATTTAAATTTCATTTTATACGTACTTGGGCGGGTGCAGATACCTGACATGGGATACGTATAGTATGTGTGTCCATAGCAGGTGCAGATACCTGTGAACTGGCACGTACAATATGTGTGTCCACAGCAAATGCAGATACATGTGAGCTAGAACGTATCTTAATGCATTCACAGCCGGTGCATATACCTGTGCTGTGATGCGATAATCGGTAGGGACACATGGCTCAAGGGGACCCGTGTAGCACCCCCATTTCACTTTTATTAATCATGCTTATTTATTGAACATGATTTCAAGTTCATGTATTTTACGTTCATACTCATGTTTTTTAACATTCAGTTAAGTTATGTTCAATTTCAGTCAATTCACGTTCAGTTCAAGCTCAATTCATGTCCATTTCACGTTCGTCTTTATGTCGCGCTTAAGTTCACGTCAGTTCAGTCTTCTCATGTCAATTCATGTCATGTCACATATCAAGTATTAGTCCATACTCTATTTAAGTCATGTCAATTCATGCCCTGTTATATGTCAAGTCAAGTCATGCTTATTTATGATTATGATTATGCATTCATGCCTTTACTGTCATGCCCGCATTTGTAAGCTGTATGTTAAGTTATATGTTAATTTGCTAAGATTTGTAATCAAATCTCATCATGGTAGTCCCAACTACCACTCCCCCTTGAATGGTAGCTCATGTGCCAGGATCAGGATGCACTTCAGAAGATGATCGACTGGAGACGGTCGATTAAACGACAACGGAACGATGTGGAGCTCATCGTTTCGATGTTTCGATTTATAAATAGTAATATGACATCCTTGACTGAGTTGTCTGAACTACTCGATTGATTAGCCTAGTAGATACTTTAGTTTCTGCCTGTAATTATGGAGCTCGGCCTTCCATACTTTGAGATTACAGTCTTTTGAGACTCGTACCATAATCATGGATGTTGATCCTTTCAGTATGTACAGATCATGTTTTAAGTATTTGGGACATTATTAGTTTGGTGCATAGTATTGCTCAAAAAAGAAATTATTTGCTGCGAATATTGCATATTGCTAGATGCATGTTCAGAACATTACATATGTTTAGAACATTACATCTTTATCTGTTATGAATGGGGTCAGGTAACCATGTGTTACATGTCTAGACGCTTCATATGTTCGTCCGATCCCAAGCGGAATTTGGGGAAGTGACACTTCTTTAGGAAGTTTTCAACCACCCATGGCAGGCCATCCACTGCTTGTGGCGCCCCCGACCCCCATGTATGGAAAACTTGAGAATCGAGATGCCCGGATGATGATAACACGGTCACGCATGCCAACGATAGTGCCAAGTGTGTGTACATGCAACAGTGTACAATAAACAACACAGCGGATAATTTAAGTAAGCCAACTAAGTACCAAAATTTTTAACACAAATTAACATGAGTAAAATGTTTAAAAAGAGTTATACAGTTATCCCAAAATAAAATATAATACAAGGCCAAATACAATTACGAGTGATCCTATATCACTCCTCTGGCGGAGCCGAATCCTGAAGCTCGCCCTCAGCATCATCTTCATCAAAATCTGCATTACCATAAAACAGTACTGCAGGTAAGTATAATCCAAATAACCCTTGATAATAAAAATGTATTAATGCAACCAACATGCATGCATATGATGAAGTATGCATTATTCTCAAAACAACATTTTTCCCGAAAATGAACATTTACCAACCATGCCAAAATCTCATTTGGCCCAAAAATAATAATCCGTCATTTTTCCAGAAAATGACCCACACAAAATCCTTTTATCCAACACACGCTATTTTTCTAGAAAATAGCCCAATAATCCATTTATCCAAGAACTTGCCATTTTCACAGAAAATGGCCCATTGACCAATTTTACCGTATGCACCATGATCTCCCCTAGGGACCATCTGCACACCCTGGCTCCCTTCGCCACATCACGGGTAACGACCGTGCCTGTGACTTCGTAACGAGTGATGCCCGTTCCACGCCCAGTGCGTTCGTGGCCAAGCATCCTCTAGCCCCCGCAAGCAGAGGGGCCACGGAGTCGGCACGAGAGCATTACCATCCCGTTGTTGCCCAGCGACAACCCAGGGGACGTCACTCAGTATATTTCGCTCTCGAGTGACCATATGAGCTCTACCGAGATAATGCCCCATCTCGGCTTGTGGTCGTGATACACACGCACCCAAAACCATTTCACACATGAAAACCCAGTTTTCAAATAAACACATGAGCATGTATGCAATCATGTGTGCAAATATGCAATGTACATGAAACGACGCATTATCCAGCAACCAACAATTCACAACACAATCCAAGCACACAAACAACTCCATCCTCCAATCCAACCGACCCCCTTATTCCTCGGACTCAGTCCGACACAACCAACCAAATCACAATAAAAATGAGTTAGTGCAAAAATACATTTAAATCATGAAAGTTCTTTGGGAATATACTTACAGTGCTATAATATAATTTTTGAATGATCCCGGAGGTGCAAGAAGTGGCGGCACATCAAAGGAATAGTGCAAAATGCACTATAGCCGTGGGTCTCAAAAACCCACTTTTGAACAGGGACAAACCAAGACTCGAGATTACTATAGAAAGGCTTAGGAATGTGGTGGTGGTTGGTCATGGTTGGCGGCATGGGAGGTGTTTGGAGGCCAAAATGCACAAAATGGAAATGTGGATGGTGGAGCTTCACCGGTGGCGGATCGGAGTTGAGGATGGGTGGTTTAGGTTGCTGGGAGGTAGCCAGTGATGTGGTGAAGAAATGGTGGCCAATGGCGGGGCGCAAACACAAGAGGTGCCGCGGCTTGAAGCCGTGTGTGGAGGATAATGGCAGCACGAGAGGGGCTGGGAAAGGACGGGGGTGGTCGCCGACCGAAGGGGAAGAGAATGGGAGGGGCGGTGACGACCATGCACAGCGGCAGTGGGTGGTGGATGACGCAATGGACGAGAGAAATGGAGGAAAATCATGCGGGAGAGAAGAAAGAGAGAGGAGAGAAGAAATGGGGAGAAAAGAAAAGAAGAAGAAAAGAAATAGAGGAAAAGCAAAAGGAAAAAGAAAAAAGTGAGGGAAAGAAATAAGGTTCAATCCTCACATCTTGGGTCACAAAAAAGATCTAACGAAAAAGATTTCAAAACAGCAAGTTAAATAAAATAATTTAAACGTAGTGATTACATGAAAATAAAATAATTAAATCAAAAAATAAAATAATTTAAAATAAAGAGCAATTTAAATGCATAACAATAATTAATATTAAGAAAACATATCAAAATAATTTTCACAAATTAAAAATCATAAAAATAAACCAACTAAAAATCCGACAAATTTAAAACAAGAGAACCAATATTTAAATTAATAAAAATAACCCTTCAATTAAAAATATACTAAATACGGGGTGTTACATTGCTTCTAACAGCCCTAAAGTAGTGCAAGATGTTAAGGCGAAAGGCCACCTCACCACCACCCTTCTCTTGGAAGTTTCCTTGGCTGAAAACCACTTACTATTTGCACATTTTTGTGACCTAATCACCATACCTCAGGATATCATACAAGGCCAAACCTCTTTTTTCAAAAGTACTTGAGGCGTGTAGGTCACCATTTCCCTCACTTCACCACTTTTCACCCTCATTCTTGGAAATAAACCCTCAGAAGCTCTCTCGAGCAGATTCTGGAGGATGTTTTGTGTGCCATTTTTGGAACCTTTGTAAGTATCTTCTCACATTGATTCATTCATAAAATTTATCTACATGTTAGGATGCTAGTTTAAAGATTTTTGGGGTTGGTTTTGAAGATGTGAATTTTTATGCAAGAGATTATACAATTGGGTCAAAAATTTGATTTTTTAGTTAGATCCATGTTTTAAATTATTTTTAGCCATGTGATTTTAAGTTTAATGCTTGGATCTACTTTATGACACATTTTTAAACCATTTGATGTTTTGGTTTAAAGATCTCACCATAGAATACCTTGGATCAAGTGTTTGATCAAAGCTAGTTTGGAAATAATTTATGTTTTTGGCTAAAGGTAGGAGCCAAGTGCTTCATGTGCTATTTTGTGATTTTTGATGAGTTTTATGTGTTGATTCAAAGCATGTTAGTTCTTAGGATCGTGTTATGAACATGCTAGAATAAAGTTTTGGATTATTGGAGTTCTTGGAAATGTTTTGAAATATGTCATACCTTGGATCTTTGTTGGATGTTTTAAGCATGTTTTTAAACTTAGGATATGAGAATCTTTGTTTCAATATTTCGGTTTGATCATGAGTTTTGGAGTTGGATAAAATTGCAGCAAAAATCAAAGAGAAATGATCTTTGATAGTTTCGGCCCTATGGTGTTTCTCATAGTTGTGTTTGGTTTTAATTTTTTCTAAGTTGATATTTTAGTTTAGGAAAAAATTTACATGAGAAATGTAAATTTGGTGATTTTTGGAGTTAGGATGTAAAATTTCTAGGTTAGGGATAAAATTGTCATTTTTCCACATGTAGAGGGTAAAATGATAATTTTACTATAAGTTAGCATTACTTCATGTTTCTAATTGTTAGTGATTAAGTTTTTAACTTCTAGTATCCCTACTTACAATTTCTCGTGTTTCGTGCTTAATCCCTGTAACGTTATTATCACTGTAAGTTAGTTTCTAACTTACTGTTAGATTACAGTGTATGTGTTTTGGTAAGGGAACTATTGGTTATGTACTTATGTTATCATATATGTCCTATCATGGCATGTCACTACACGTTTATCTATTACACATATTATATTCTATCACAAAATATTCTTTTGTTACACATATTATATATCTGTCACAAAATAGTTATCTGTTAGACGTTATGACATGTCACGTAATGCTATCTGTTACATGTTACTCCATGTCACGTAATGGTGTTTATAACATGTTATACTATGTCACGTAATGTTATTTGTTACACGTTATGATATGTCCCATAATCTTATATGTTACATGTTATGCCATGTTACCTATTGTTTATCTGTTTAATGTTACATCAAGTCATGCATCTCACGTATATGTCACGTTACGTATGTCATGTCATCTGTCATTTCTCTACCTATCATGTAATGTCTTGAGTACAGAGTGTGTTTCTAAAACAATATTTTCTCAGTCAGTCATGCCTTGGATACTCATGATGTAATCACTACGATTATCCGAGCATCTCCATTTATAATTCACAAGTACTTTCGGCGTAATAATTTTGATTGCTAGAATACCTCTACTCAAATGCTTCTGGCGTAATCATTCTGATTGTCAGAGTATTACTAGGTACTCCTCGCGTAATCATATTTGGTTGTTAGGGTATCTCATTTAAAATATTCATGGTATAATCATTTTGATTGTTTGAATATTTCTGATAGAATATGTTAAGCGGAATCATTCTGATTGTTCACTATTTTTGAGAAAACAACTGGCAAAATCATTTTGATTGTCACAGTTCATGTTTAAGTTCATGCTCAAGTTCAGTTTATTGAACAAGATTCCAAGTTCATGTATTTTACGTTCAAGCTTATGTTATTCAAGTTCAAGTTCAAGCTCATGTTACGTTAAGTTCAAGTTCATGTTATTCAAGTTCAAGTACACGTTCAGTTCATGTTTCAATTTCAAGTTCAGTCATGTTTCAAGCTCATGTTCAGTTCATGTTTCTATTTACGTTAAGTTAATAATCATCTTCAGTTCAAGTTCAGTTTATGTTCATGTTCATGTTTAAATTGATGTCCAAGTTAGCTCACGTTCAAGTTCATGTTATGTCAAGTCAAGACTCAGTTAAGGTCATGTCATGTCAAGTTTAGTTTCAGTTCAGTCTATGCTCAAGTTCAAGTCATGTCAGCTCATGCTATGTTAAATGTCAAGTCACGTCAAGTTTATTTATGATCATGTATGCATTCATGTTTTTACTGTCATGCATGCATCTTTGACTTGTATATTAAGTTATTTGTTAACTTGTTTGTAATCAAATTTCATCATGGTAGTCTCAACTACCATTTCCTTTGGAATGATAGAGCATATGTAAGGATTAGAAGGAGCACTAGAGGTTGACCGACTGGAGACAATCAATTAGACGGCAACGGCACGATGCGGAGCTCATAGTCTCAATGCTCCAATTTATCGTTAGTATTATGGCATCCTTGATTGAGTTGCATTAGCTATTCATTGGATTAGCCTAGTAGTTGCTTTAGTTCCTACTTGTACTTAAGGAGCTCGGTCTCTAGTACTCTTATGATTATATACCTTTTAAACTCACTATGTAATCAAGAAGGTCTACCACTTTAATGTTTATAGATTATGTTTTAAGTAATTGAGATATCTTTAGTTTGGTGCATACTATTGCTCAAGGAAAAAATTTTCTTCAACAAATATTACATACCGTTAGATGCATGTTAGGTGCATTGCATTCTTAATTGTCATGAACAGGGGCAGGTAACATTGTGTTGTATGTCCCTGTGCTTCAAGTTCTATCAAATCCCAAACGAAATTTAGGGGTGTCACACTAAGCATTAAAACTAAGATCACATGGCAAAATTTGCATCAAAACATAAATCTACCCAAAAACCTCAAATACAAGACCTATCCAACCCTTTTCAAGCATGAAAGTTCGTATCTTTAACACCGATATGAACCCGTGGGAATGGAATCTTTTAAACCCACAATCAATTTGAAAACTCTCCAAGAAAGCCAAAATCAAGTCAAAGGATGGATAATCTAGACCCGATGAGAACTCGTTTCAAGAACCTAGATTATATTAAAATCTAGACCCATTGAAGAACCCGTCTCAAGAACCCAGATTACAAAGGAGGAACGCTACAAAGGTTGTGATTTACCTTTGATAAGTTCAAAAGTTCAATTAAGAACAACAGGAGTAAAACTCAACTCAAAAAATTTTCCATACCTTGTGTGTACTTGAATACATGAGGAAAAGTTTCAATGCAATCCTCCCACTTAGCACGCATTCTAGTCAACAACTTACCTTGTCCCTTTATGTGTGTCAATGACTAATGTTCTTCAAAGAAAGGTCGGGTAGGGATTGTCGCACCTGAGATAAAATCAATGTAGTGCTCTATCTCCCTAATAGGTGGCAATCCACTAAACACACCGCTAGGAATCACGACCTCATATACCTGCAACAAAGAAACAACAACACTAGGTAAAGAGTCGTGGAATTCATTAGTATAAAAGCTTGCCTTAGCATAAAAACTCACTTTTGCCTTTTTGTTTCTCTCTACAATCTCTCTTTCTTTTTCCTTTTGTGGCTCCACTATTTTTTCTTGACTCTCAACCTCCTCTTTATTTTCTTTTTTCACTCTCTCTTTCTTTTGATGTTTTGGCCTCATTCTCTTTTTTCCTCTCACTCTCTTTGTTCTTTTCACTCTCTTTTTTTCTTTCACTCTCCTCTTGTTTTGAACTCTCGGCCTCACAATTGTTTTTCAACTCATTCTCTTTTTCTTGAGGTTTCAGCCTCACCCAAATATTTTCCCTTAGGTGGTTCGGTCTTCCCCATTATTACAGCTTGATCATTTTTGTCCCACTTCGATTTCCAAGGAGTACTAGAAACCGAAGTATACATTTATCTATCTTGTGATGCCCCCAAATTCCGCTTGGGATCGGACGGACATTTGAAGCGTCGAGGCATGCAACACAAGGTTACCTGCCCCCGTTCATGACATATAAGATGCAATATTCCTAACATGCATCTAGCATTATGCAATATTCGCAGCGGATGATTTTTTTCTTCAGCAATACTATGCACCAAACCGAAATATCCCAAATACTTAAAGCATACTTCATACATAATGACGTACTAAACAACTGAGATCACAATAATAGTCCATATGGTTGTGATCAAAAGAGTGCTGGAGATTGAACTCCACAAATACAAGTAGTAACCTGAGGTAACTACTGTACTACCATCTACGTCGCACCATCGCTTAGTCGATCGTTTCCAGTTGGTCGATTCTCGATTCTCCTTCAGATCCTGTAATAAGATCTACCATTCGGGGGGAATGGTAGCTGGGACTACCACAGTGAGATTTGATTACAAATCTCAGCAAGTTAACAGGAAACTTCCACACAGGTTAATGATGCATGCATGGCAGTAAAAGTATAAATGCATAATCAAATCATAAGTAATCATAGCATAACTTGACATACAACATAACATAACTGGCATAACTTAAATTGAAACTGAAGCTTAGCATGAACGTGACTTGAAACATAACATGGACTTGAAACATAGCATGAACGTGAACTTGAAACATAACATGAACGTGAACATGTATAATTTGAACATGAACTTGAACATAACTTGAACCTGAGCATGACATAACATAAATGTGAACTTGGAACATAACGTGAACGTGAACATAACATAACATGAATTTGAAACATATTCTTGTCTCATGGGATTACCATGATTGCGTGAATGTAAACTTGAACATAACATAACGTGAAACATGACTTGAACTGGGAATCTTATTCAATAGACTTAATCATTAAAGTGACCATATGGGTGCTACACAGGTCCCCTTCAGCCGTGTGTCCCTGCCGATTACCGCATCACATCACAGGTTTCTATACCAGCTGTGAGTGCGTTGATACGTACTCCACAGTTGTTGTGGCCCCATACTTCATGCTCCACAGTTGTTGTGGCTCCATGACTTATTTATTTGTGCCACACTTGCTGTGGACACACGTAACATAATGTGTGGCTCTATCGGCGTTAGTGCCTGGCGCGCTCCAGTGACCAGCTAATTAGGCCCCATTCGCAACCTGTTGACTGTACTTCGTCAACCCAGGGAATTTCACAGCTATTTAGACACTCCAGCGTGAACAAAGGAGTTCCACTAGGATATTATCCCATCCTAGCGCTTAGGGTCGTGATTGACATGAATAACTTAACTAGCATACATGACATTTCGTAATGTGACGTAACATGAACGTGACATAAAAGACAGAAGTCCTGATGTAGCATAACGTGACATGAATTAAGACGACAGACATGACATACCTCGAGACATAAATGTAACAGAGAACATTTCATAACATGGCATACTTGTAACATGCAACATTTCGTAACATGGCATACCATATAACAGACAACATTTCTTAACATGGCGTAACATGTGACAGTGAATATTACGTGACATGAAATACATTTAACAGATGGTATACTTAACATGACATACTTGTAATGTATAGCAATACGTGACAAAATATCTTGTGTAACAAATGAATAATTCATGACAGAATAAATTCTGTGTAACAGATAAATATGTAATGACTTGGCATGACACATATGATAACATGCATACATACACTTTAGTTCACTTACTTATCACTCATACACATTAAACTGATAGTAACTTAAAAGCTAACTTACCTCGATCTTCACGCTTCGAGACAAAACTCAATGCGATCACGAGAAACTGAAAGTAGTGATTTTTAAAAATTAGAACTTAATCACTAACAATTAGGAATATGGATAAATATCAACTTAGAGTAAAATTACCATTTTACCCTCTACATGTGGGAAAATGACCATTTTACCCCTAACTTAAGGATTTTGCATCCTAACTCTAAAAATCACCAAAATTTACATACCGCATGTAAATTTTGTCCTAAACTCAAATATCAATTCAGAAAAATTTAAAACTAAACACAACCATTAAAACTCTATAGGGCCGTAACTTACAAAGGCTATTTCCTTTGATTTTTTGTTGTAATTTTTTCAAATCTCAAAACTCATGATTAAACCAAACTTTTTTCTTCTACTATACTCATAACGTATTCCTAAGAATAATCATGTTTTGAATCATGAATAAAAGTCATCAAAATCACTAAAACCATACTTGAACTTTTTGGTTTTTCTTCTAAGTTCAAAATAGAATTTTGTTTCTAACTTGTTTTGATCAACCTCTTGATCCATGACTTATAAAGAAGTGATATTCAAACCAAAACATCACATGATTTAAAAAGGTGTCCTAAAACAGATCCAAGCTTCAAACTCAAGATCACATGGTTAAACATCACCCAAAACATAAATTTAGCCAAGAACATCATCACTTTGGCCTAACCAAATATCTCAATGCATAAAATTTCATATCTTCGAAACTAACATCAAATATCTTCAAAATAACATTCTAGCATGTATATAAGAGGCTTAGGATCTTCCAATAAAAATATCAAAGCCATTGGAATAAGATTAAACCATAAAAGATTTAAACTTTCTCAAAACAGAAACTATTTTTCCTCTTCCAGCTTCTATGTTTCTAGATCTAAGAAAATATTTCACCAAAACTTTTAATCATGTAACAAATCCTCAACCAATAATCATATACACATGTTAACAGTACTCCATTAAAATTTCGGACCAAGATCTATTCATTAGCTTGGTCAAAAACTCTAAAATATAACACACTCTCCAGTTTATCATCCAGAATGACCTTTCTGGGGTCTAAACAACTTTTGACCAATCAAATGATCTCCAAATAGAAAAAATAAGATATCCACGTAAACTAGACTCCAAAAAAACAACTTTCATGAAGTAACGTTACGAGGAAACACTTACAAAAGCTTCGAAACAGGCATTCAAAAGAGGTAAGAAAAACTATCCAAGAGTGTCTTTTGTGTTCTATGAAGGAAAAGTGTAAAGGAGAGTTGCTTTTCATGGGAAGTGGACTGAAGAGCCTCTTACACAAGTTATGGGAAGTGATAGGACTGAAGGAAAGGTTGAGTGTTGGCCTTTTCTTCTCATAAAAATCAGTCCAAGATCTTTTCTCAAGGTAGAGTGTAAGAGTGAAAGAGTGAGATGGCCTTTAGCTTTGTACTTCAAGAACCTTCTAGGCCCTTCTTGTAAAGATCTGACTAGCCAAGTGGGGGTGCAAAACTTAGCCATGAAGTAATGCTAATGTGGTCAATTTCGTGGGCCTTAATGGGCCTAAACCGAATGGGCCTAAATTTTGGGGTTTAAAGAGGGTTTGGGTTGCTATCAAGCCCAAATCCAATATCACTTGGTCCAATCAATTTTTCAAGGTTAACGAGGTTGGATAATGATGTTCTAACACAAATTTGAAGGATTAACAGTATGGGGTTTGGGATTTGGTGGAGAGAGAGGCAACAATGCAATTGGGTGGTCTGATTTAGGTTCTGTTTCGGGCTGTGGCTAGGGCCGGATGGCTTTTCCACGGTGGTCCCGGGGCTGACACTGGGGAACAAAGCACGCGATGCTTGAGAAATGGTGGTCGGTGTCCGTGAAGCAGTGCTGGTTTTGGATGTCCACGGAGCAGCGGCGTGGAAAATGAGGCTTGAAAGGAGGTTTGCAGCAACACTAACGCTTGGTTGATAAAGTTTACCTATGTATATAAGGTGAAGGGAAAACCCTAGAGGGATGAGAGACGTGTGTGCGGATGGAAGGCTAAGTCGTGTGTGTGCATGCATGATGTGGACAGACGGACGCGAACGTGCAGAAACGGGGAGTCCGAAATTATTTTCACGAGCTATGGCACTTTAACCCGAAAATAATTGGCCCATGATTTGGATCTTGAATGGGGTTAATGCATGGCCTTTTTCTCTATGTTTTGGATCTCAACTCAACCTAAAAAAACATTACACTAGCACCACAAATTCTTCGAGTGAATATCTACTTGGTCCATTAAAAGATTTTAAACCTATCAAAAAAATTATAATCTGCCAAAAATATTTTAGGCCCATACTCTCTTCCAAAAATTTTACTCGAAATTTCAAATGGGCTTTTCGTACCTATAAACCCAAAAATTTTGTATAGCGGGCTTGGTTGGGCCCGGGTGTTACAGTTATACCTTGAAATGATGTTATTTTCATTTTGATGCTCCCAAGGTTCTTATCTACTCCATCTCGACCCCCTGGGTTTGCCCTAAGTCCTCTTCCACACCTAACTCCTCTATGTCTACCCAATCCAACTTCAGATGTTAGGTCTTCCTCATCCTCACCATACTCTCCATTCTCAAACCCATCCTCAATACTAGGCTCACGTCGCCTCCTATCTCTCTCACATTGCAGATTTCTATCCACTGCTTCTTGATTATCTATACTATCCCTCACTTCACCCAACACCATGTTCAACTGCTCAAACTGTTGTTGCATGACTTGCAACACAAAGGATGAGTTATCTGCCTTCCCCTCTGGTGATGAGTCACTCTTATGAGACATTGTTGCCCAAAAGAATGTTAGTGAAAAACCTCACACACTCCCTTACGTGTTTACACTCAAATAATAGCACTCCACTCGTGTTTCACTCTTAATTGGCTTTTTTCCGATAACAGTTTCACACTTTCTTGCCTTTTACCTCAATAGTTTTCCCACTCAAGTTCTTTAAGAACTAATTGAACTAAATCGAGACAATACAATCTTGTATTATTCCAACTAGTAATATAGATCCAAGAAACCAGGAATGAATAAAATGACATGAGACTCAATGAATTTATACAAGGAAAAGAGTAATTATAAAACAAGATACCAACTAGAAAGATGTATTCAGCTCATATGATGATAAAATCTCAATCAACAAATACTTTCATTCTCTTTGTTGTAACTATGTACCAACCTTTGAATATGCTTCCTTTATTTTCTTCTTTTTCTTCTCTCTCTTTCTTTTCTCGAATTTTCTTTTTTTTTTCTTTTCTTTTCCTTTCTTTTCTTTTATTTTCTCTTATTTTCTCTAATTCAATCACAAATAGCAGTATTCAATTGTGAAAATCAAGCAATTGAATTCAAGCACACAAGAATTGACAATGAAGTAGAAGAGAATCAAGGGAACGGCACTCCAAGCAACTGATAAACTTAGAGATGCAAGAAACCCTAGAATTTTGAAACCCTAGGTGATGCAAATTTCAGCCAAACCCAAAACTCTAAGAATTTCGGCAGCCTACTTTTTGTTTCTATTTTTTTTTTTGGCAACCCTAGAACAATGAAGCCCTAGAATTAAATTTAAAAATGCAAGAAATTAAAAGATAGAATCAGACCTAATTGGAAACCTTGCTCTGAATACCAAATGATATGAACCTGCAGGAATGGAATCTCATAAACGAACAATCAATTTGAAAACTCTCCAAGAAAGGCAAAATCAAGTCAAAGGTTGGAGAATCTAGACTCGATGAGAACTCGTTTAAAAAACCTAGATTATATTAAAATCTAGACCCGTTGAAGAACCAGTCTCAAGAATCCAGATTACAAAGGAGGAACGCCACAAAGGTTGTGATTTTACCTTTAATAAGTTTAAAAGTTCAATTAAGAACAAGAGGAGTAAAACTCAACTCACAATGAATAAATTCATCAAATTTCATAAACTGATTAAAATGAGGCTACAAAGAGTATTTACACCAAAACCTAATTAAAACCCTAGCCAAAATAATGTCCCATCTTCCAAAAATACCCCTGAGTGAACAGTGCCGCGGTTACAATACGGCGCAACAGTAACTCGGCTATAGTAACCCTAACCCTAGTTCAATAAAATAATAACTTTTCCAACATGCCTTTGCATAGGCCCCCGTAAGTGCTTCCCATAATAAACCTAATTATTCTAGACTAATAAAATAAGTCTTTTAAATGAATTAAATAAGTTGAAAGCCTTCAAGTGCCCAAAGTCTTTAAGTCATGTTGTTGCCCTTTCCATAGCTTTTCAAATAAATCAATGCTGAATCTTCATCATTTAAGCCCTTGAACTTGTATTTGGCCTATCTGGAACTTGCAACATATCTTTAAGACTAGGTCCACCTTGCTTCCCATCAAACACCAAAACCAAAAATCCTCAAACTAACATCCTAACATGTAAGTAAAGTCCTAGCAGCATCGTATGTGAAAATTAAAGACATTGGAGCATGTTTTTGCAACAAAAGATTCAAGCTTAGTTAAAACAAAATCTGTTTTCAAACTCCCAGTTTTCAACTTTTTAGATCTTTGCAAAACTCTCATAAAAAACTTATAACATGCAACAAATATTCATCAAACTTGTGTATTAGCATGTTAAATATAATCCATAAAAAAATCAAACCAAGATCTTGTAAATTATTAGTCAAAATCCTCAAAATGTCTCACATTGGCCATACTATTGCCCAAAATGACCACTACATACTTACACCAACTTTTCACCCATCAACGCTATCGCCCAAAATGACCATGAAAATCATTAAAAAACATACCAAAAAAAACTAGACTCGAAGAGGAACAACTTATGGGTAGGGTACTTCATGCGGAAACACTTACAATAGCTTCAAAAGTCGAGCAAGATAAGCCAGAAAAACTATCTGAGAGCTCCTATGGTTCTCTCCAAGAATGGCTTGAAAAGTGACCCAATGAATGGGGAATGGATAAGGCAGACACTTAAGCATCTGGAAGGGTGATAGGAGGTGTATGAAAGACACTTTTAGTGATGGGGTGTCAGCCAAAACCAACTGCAAAACCGTGTGTTGTTACCTATGGTTTTCTGCCAGCTGCTGCTATCTGAGAGGGAGGGAGTGAGGTGGCTTTTGGCCTTCCCATCAACCACTATTTGGGGCTAACATGGGCAATGAAAGGATTGTCATGGCAAGGTAGAAACTTCATCCACAAGCCTTGCCTTGGTCACTCAATTTCGTGGGTCTTAATGGGCCTTAACCGTTCAGGCTTCCATTTAGGATTTCAATGGGATTTGGGTTGCTGTCAAGCCCAAATCTAATTTTTCTTGGCCTAATAAAATTAACTAAGATTAAAAAAAACAAATAAGGCTATAATAACATGAATTTAAGTAGTTAATCGCATGTGGAAGTGATTAAATGCTAAGCTAAAATCGAGTTCAATTAGGGTTAGGAGGCAAACTTTTGTAGTTTAGGGAAACCATTTGGGATTTCAGTTTTCACCAAGATTGTGGGGTTTCAATTCTATTCCAAGTGTTTAGGGTTTTTCTAGGGTTGAAACCCTCTTCATTTTGGTATAAATTGGATGGTTTGATGGAATCGAATTTTGCTTAGGTGGCATGAGCTCAAAGATTGATTTCCTTCACAATTTCATCTCATAGTTCCTCTTAGTGCCAAATGTCCAATACTATTCACCAAGTGAGGCTAAGATCTTACCAACTGTCTAAATAAAACTTCTCTAACCTAATTTAGACATTCCACCTGTGTTTTTTGAAAAACATTCATATAGGTGCTAACATCGAGGCTACTATTCACACCGAGAAAGTGAAAAATAAATTTTACACTGTAAAATCCTAAATAATCATACAAAACTAGAAGCATACTTCGTTTCTCAAAATTCAACTTTGAAGTGCCTCAAACAACTGTTGTCCAGAAAATGAAAATCGTTTTATTGGGCCATAAAATTCTAAATATTCATATGAGACTAATGGTGCGAGTCGTTTCTCATTCTCACACTCATAAGTACCACAAATAAATAAAATCACATTTTTGGCATCATAAGGAGTAGTAAGACTGACTATGCTAACAGACTAAAACCCTACATGATTGATCGATTTGTGAAAACTTTTTAAGGTTTTCATGAAGTTCCTAAATCCTAAAGAAATTCATCCGTTGAATTTTTGGTGGACTGTTACCCTATGGGCTAAGGGGGGTTTTACCCCTAACAGAGCTTGCAATTCTTAGGCCGGCTTGTTCAACAAGAAGGCCTTAAGAATCTTTAAGTTAAATTGCGACATAGATAGCCTGGAGAAAACTATAGAAAAATAAATTTTAGGAGCAAGTCCCCAATTTTTTGTTTTCATTGTGTTAAGCAATGAAGATTTCAGAACGTGAAGAGATAAGTTTGAATTTTATGTGAATTTTATTACTCTTTTATTTATGAAAAATGTCAATTTTTCTTCAATTCTATTGATTTTATTTTATTTCTATATATTTTTCTTTGTTTTCTTGGATTTAAATGAATGAGAAGATTTAGTACAAAAGAAGAGCATTTTGGTACAAAAGAATAGACTACAGAGCCAGACTAACAAGAGGCGATGAGATCTGAAAAGGCAAGAAGACTTACCCCCTCTGTAGGCGAATAGTCTTTCCTCTCAGCAGGCGAGAAGACCTTGCCGCAACTAGCCTAAACGGTCAACTTAAGCGACCAACGTAAATGACATGTGGGCAACAACTAAAAAGGGCGAGCAACTTTACCACTCGGTAGGTCGGCGAGAAGGTTCCATCAAAGCGACCAAGACGTGGTCATTGCCGACGAGACTTACGGAACTGAATTTCCAAAGCTACCACTTAAGGAACCACCCAAGCTTGAACTCAAACTGCTTCCATCAAATTTAAGGAACAAAGAGGCCGAGGAGATCTGCAAGGAGTACACGACTACACCTTCAAGGGGAGCATCTCTTACATTCTCTCATTCTTTGTTGTAGATTTTCTTCCTTTTTCCCATTGAGGATAATGTGATATTTAAGTTTGGGGGAAAGGTTATTATTTATTTAAAATAATAATAATAAGGTTATTATTTATTTAAAATAATAATAATAATAATAATAATAATAATAATAATAATAATAATAATAATAATGATAATAATGATAATAATAATAATAATAATAATAATAATAATAATAATAATGATGATGATGATGATGATGATGATGATGATGATGATGATGATGATAATAATAATAATAATAATAATAATAATAATGATAATAATGATGATAATAATAATGATAATAATGATGATAATAATGATGATAATAATGATGATAATAATAATAATAATAATCATAATAATAATAATAATAATAATCATAATAATAATGATGATAATAATAATGATAATAATAATGATAATAATAATAATAATAATAATAATAATAATAATAATAATAATAATAATAATAATAATAATAATAATAATGATAAAAACAGTATGGTTTGATGAATAAAAAGCCTATGATAAGAATATTATTGAAATTGATTATAATTTTTAGGAAAAATTCTCATTTCTTAAGTCTAGTTGTTAATTATTTACTTGATCTTAATTTGATATTTTCTATGATCAATGAATGCTTCTTATGATCATTAATCGTTTGCATACCTAGAGAAATTTTATGTGAATTTTGTGAATTTGTATGGTCTTAACTTATTGGGGAAATGATTAAGGCATTCTTTGGACTGATTGAGCCTTTCAAGCTTACCTGTTTATTATTGTTATCCTTAGCCACCTCTTTGAGCTTTATTGAATTACATTTTGGCCTTATATTTTTCTTTCTTGTAAACCTCATATTCTCTGCTCGATTTGAGCTTAAATACTGATTTTCTTACATTTCAAGAGACTAAGTTTACACAAAGTCACAGACTCACAAGAGCATGAAAGGCAAGAGAGGTAGAAGGTCTACAAGTAAAGTTAATTATAGCCATATTATCAAAATCATAAGTTTGGGGGTGTGAAAAGTTAACTCATCTACTGTGCAACCAACAAGAAAAGGCCGACGAGAGTCATCCAAAAAGGTAGTTGAAAACGTATGGAGTATTTCCAATATTTCAAAAAAAGAAAAGAAAAGAAAATGTCCAACCTGCCGAATAGAAGGGTAAAGAGAGAGATACTTGAAAGTACAATAAATAGAGGTATGTTGAGAGATTCACAATGATTGAGAAGAGATGTTTGTGTTAGAAGGGAGAAAGCTCTATTTGTCTATTGGTGTTCAAACTTAAGTTCTCTTGCTTTGTTTGAATCCAACCTTTTCTTTGTAGCCCTCACCCTATCCTTAGATTATAAATTTAATAAAAACTTATTAATCCCTGGTGATAGTTTCTGTTTTACATTAGTGGAGAGTGATTAGAAAAGTAAGTCTATGGAGTGTTTAGAGATCCATTATTTATTTACTTGTTGCATAAAACTATCCGGGGAGCTAATGATGAAGTAAGAATGATGGGTATGCATGAATGTGAGGATGGATAATACGGTTAAATTGAGTTTTGAATTAACTTTTGGGACTTGAAATTTGATCGTGAATGATTCATTTGAATTATAGACTTTAGGCAATCTTTGAGACAATAAATTTTATGAATCAAACAAATGCTTTTTTAATTGTCCCTCTTTTCTTATTTGCTTGAGGGTGAGCAAAGCTTAAGTTTAGGGGCTTTTGATAAGTGTGATTTTTATGCGATTTTTATTACTCTTTTATTTATTAAAAGTGTCAGTTTTTCTTTAATTCTATTGATTTTATTTTATTTTGATATATTTTTCTTTATTTTCTTGGATTTGAATGAATGAGAAAATTTAGAGCGAAATGAGAGCATTTTAGTATAAAAGAAGAGACTACGGAGCCAGACCGACGAGAGGCGACGAGATCTGAAAAGGCAAGAGACTTAAATCTCAGTAGGCGAATAGTCTTTCCTCTCGGTAGGCGAGAAGACCCAACCACGACTAGTCTAAACGACCAACTTAAGCAACCCACCTAAACAACATTGTGGGCAACAACTAGAAAAGGCAAGCAGCTTTACCACTTGGTAGGTTGGCGAGAGGGTTCTATAATCTTGGTGGGACCCTTCTGAGTTTTGTAATCAATCTACTGACCAACAAATCCTCCCGACCTTCGTAAATCAAGCCACTTATTACTGAATCTTCCATTTTAGATAATTCCATTATTTTTGGGATAATTTCTTTTATGTTTACATTTCTCTTTAAAAACTATTTTCCAAATCTTTAAGTTAGGTTGTAGCCGCATTTATCTTGTTTCAGGATTTGTGTTTTGACATTTATTTAATCCCATCTTGTGGGATGAATAGAAGAGAGGAGAGTCTAGATTTTAGATTTCAATAGTCCAGAGTTTATCATTTAAGTTTCTTTCAAGGAGGCAGATCTGGGGGAGCAGAGGTGACAACCGTATGCTTCATCGACTGACTCTAACGAAGAACACTAGTTTTATTATTTTTCTTTTCAATTTCATTGTGAACTAATTCTATTTTCTAGAGTTTTGATGTAGTATAGCATTGAACACACAATTTATATTGTAAGTTATTTTATTTTCAATATTTTCATGATTGAGTGTTTATTCCTTGTTCTTAATACTTGCAATTTTCTAGCTAATTATTGTTCGATTTATTGAATCACAATGAGACCGAGAGGTAATTTGTGATTAAAGCTGGAGAATTAAGCAACATTAGTTGAGTGAAAGTAGATATACTTTATCTCGATTAGTGTGATTTTCAAAAAAATCCAAAGAACTTAATGAGTCTCCAATTAGTTAAATTCACATAGAGATATACAGTTATTAGTTGGAGATATTTTTGGTATTGTTCGAGAGAAAATATTGAATAGTTAAAGAATTTTTAACATCAACTTGGAATAATTGCAATTCCATAACAAGGAATAATAAATTGAGTGAGATTTGCTAGGTGAAATCAAATGCTCTAGATCTATTCTTCTTATCTTTAAAATCTTAATTTTAATGCTATTTTATTCAGTTTAATTTAGATAATCTATTCTTCAAATTTTGGTTTTCTAAATAGTAATTAATTTAGTAAATTTCAATACTCAATAACATAATTAATCCTTGTGGGTTCGACATCCGTTTTCTTTAAAACATTTTACTACTTGTTATGATTATGTGCACATGCAGATATTTTCAGAACAACACGAAGTTGGGCGGGAGATGTACTTAACCATACTAAGTGCGAGTGTAGAGCTCAGCTTGGAGAGCTAGGTAGGAGATTTACTCAATTGCGCTAGCTGCGAACGTAGAGCTTGACTTGGGCGAGAGGTGTACCCGACCGCGTTGAGTGCGAGAATAGAGCACAGCTTCGGTGAGAGATGTACTCAACCGCACTAGGTACAAGCGCGGAGCTTGACTTGGGCGGAAGATGTACTTGACCGCACTAGGTGTGAGCTAGGATCTCAACTTGGGTGGGAGATATACTTGACCGCATTAGTTGCGAGCGCGAAGCTCGGCTTGGAGTGGTAGGCTGGAGATTTTCTCAACCATGTTAGTTGCAAGCACGGAGCTCGGCTTTTATGTGTGCGAGAGAGGTCGGGCAATCAAGTGACTTGTCCCATTTGTTGAGCTTAAGCGAGGTTGGGTAATCAAGTGACTTGACCCGCCTGTTGAGCACGAGAGAGGACGGGTAGTAAAGTGGCTTGTCCCACCTGTTAGTCTGCAGCGAGTCTAGTGACCTGGCTTTGCTTGCACGAGGGCCTAACAGTCAAGAGACTGTCACCGCTCGTTGTTCGCGACAAGTCTAGTGGCTCGGCTTTGACTTCATTTGTAGTAATGCTTACCGTTAGCAAAGAGTATTTATTCTTCTTATGTTTTTATTTATTTATTTATTTATAGCGTTAGTGGAGTTTTTCCCCTTGGTGTGAATTTTTGTTGGCGTTTCCATTTTGTTGTTTAAAGTGTGTTTGTAGTAACCCGCACTAAGTGGTCCGCAAGCCTGTCGACCCCTTGGGTCCATCTTAGGCAATTGTTGAGCTCGTCGACTCATTCTCGAAGGTAGCCAGTGCGAGGCAGTTGTGGAGCTCGGAGGTTCGTTCTTGGAGGTAAGCTGCTGGCGGCAGTTGTGGCACGAGTGTTTGCTAGAGAAGATGTTATGCTGATATTGTTATCCAGGTGACAAAGGTCAGGCAGTCAAGTGACTTGTCCCTTTTGAGCGCTAGATAGGTCCGGTAGCCAAATGACTTGTCCCACCTGTTGAGATGTTGTGGCACGAGCGTGGCCCGGGATTTAAGATGTGCCAGCGAAGCTTGCGGGCAGCCATACTTTGGCAATGACGAAGACCTGGGGTACTCGCGATGCTGAGGAGTTTATTTTGACGAAGACAGATTTAAGATGTTCGAGCGGTGCAAGAGTGGGGCTATGTAGCTGGTATTTCACACCACATGAATCAATTTTGTTAGTAAAAATAAAATTCACTTAGAAAATTGTGAGAGAGACATACCGGGGTGACTTAGCCGCTACAACTGATTTTTTCTATTTGAGGTTGCACACTAGCTTCGTGCAATTCATTATTCTAGCACAATATGAAAGCAGCTCACACTAGCTTTGTGTAATTCATTTCTTCAAATATCCTCCCGGTCAATGCATGATAGTAGAACTAATTGTGGTCGAGGAGTCCATTCAGGGAAGGTGATGGCAGTTGTGATGCCCCCAACCTCTGCTTGGGATGGAACAGGAACTTATTGTGTCAGGACATGTAACACGAGCTTACATACCCCTGTACATGACAATTAATATGCAATGCATCCTATAAGTGCAACTAGCAGTATGTAATAATCACAGCGGAATAAGGGTGATTAGTTATAACTCATGCCAGAATGAACTAAAAACATCCCAATAGTATTAATAACCATCATAAGTTCAAACTTAAGGATAACATTTCCTTAATACAAAATACAAGGTTGGATCAACTATTTCATAAGCTCTGAAGTATGAAGAGTCAATGCTTATAAGCATGAAAATTATTTTTAGTCTTCGTTCAAGGTTCGGCTCCTCTTCAACCATTTGCATCTAGTGATCTATCATGTTTATCCTCTACCGGTTCTGTCACAACTTTTATCATTTTCGGGGGAATGATAGTGGTCCCACAAGGGGTGAGATTTATTCGAAATCTCAGTAAGTTAAACAACCAATTTGCACAGAGAAAATTATGCATGAAGAATGATAAATACGAATTGCATGAAATGCAGAAAAATGTGCATGTGTTTCCCATCTAGATTCCTCATCTCTTTTAGAGAAACTTGATGCACTTTCGCTTTCAGAGAACCTTTTCCCTTTCTCATTCCAAAAACATGATGTTTCGAAAGAGAATATTTCATACTTCATTGCTTTCAAAAATCATAGCATTTCATCATTAACGCCATCATTAACATACGTTTGGTATCAACATGGTTCCCCATATGCACCATAAGCACCTGCCGATGAACATACCACAACTCATGTTGGCATTATGTCATTGTCTGCATATATCGTTCTCAATGCATTGGTAATATAACATAACATCATCATAACATCATAAAATATACACCCACTAGCACTAGGTGTCATAACATATTGACTTCGCTTTGACATTCTTTAAATAGAACCCATTTGAAACCTGTTGATTGTTCTTTGTCAACTCAAGGGTTATCACTTCATTCTTAAACACTTCAGAGTGGACAGAAGAGTTCCACTAGGATAATTCTCATCCTAGCCTTTGGGGTCGTGTCAAAAATTATTTTTACGCTATGCTTGAAAAATGTATTTCATAACATGTGCATATATAGCAATCTTTATATATGAAATAACATTTGTAAATGCAATATGATAAAATGGTAGAAATATCACATGTTATGTAAATATACACTCAATGTATCATATAACATGATATTTTATACTCAATGTGATAATTGAAACATGAATGAGACATTTATCAATAAATCATAAATAATCTAGTGTATACTAAGTTAGGATTAATACTTCTATGGGTGAGGTCCAAAATCAAAGGCTTCAAAAATATATATTTACAAAAATACCCCTAGACCCTTAAAAATTGTCATTAAGGCCCTAAATTTTCACTAATTGCAAACGAACTCAAAATTTAATAACAGTTCATGGACTTCATATTTTTGACTTTCTAAAACCATTTCTGTCCTTGGATTTTCAAAAATAAAAGTGGAACTTGTGCAAATGGTCCTAACCCGTGGCAAGTACTTTAGTTGATGTCTAAGTGTATTGTCAACTATTGGATGCATATGAGATTTTCTTTAATCACAAATGATCACTAACATCTTTGATGACATAGTAAAGACTAATCCTTGGATAATAGAGTTCATCCCAACACTTAATCATGGCTAAGATATCCTTAATCTCTTCTTCATTCAAACCGATTCATACTTGATGATCAAAACAAGATAGATTCAAAACCTACCATGGCATGCTTTTAACCATAATTTAAACCTTCCAGAATCATGTTAATACAATAATGAATCATATCAAATCATGCTTAAGACATATCATAGCTAAATTCCCACTTAAAAACATTTAATTAATCAAACCATCCCTTAATTGACCCAGTTTTGATTTAAGCATGATAACCTTCCCAAAACTCACCCAAATCTTGTACCAATGCATGGAAACAAATCTTGACATGCTAACTAAGATATAAAAGTAAAAAATAAAAACTACAAATTTCATGGCCTTCCAAGCACTCAAGACAGCCTTACACAAGAACACTCAAGAACTCACCAAAAACTCACTTAGTTTCACTCTTTTGATCTCTAAGAGGGGGAAGTGCTCTTCAAGGCTCAAGAGGAAGCTTGGAGTTGAGGTGTGGAGGAAATGAGAGGGTTAGGGGGCCTTTTGTAGGCAGCCAAGGGGAAGGGGATGCTGGCTTTGGTCAAGGGGATTGATGGAAGATGGAGTACGAATCTAAATTTTCCAGATTTGCACTCCATCACTTGTGTCATCTTGTGCAGGTCAAAACAGTGCCCTAAACCACCACTTTTGATCTCTATGATTTTTATTCCATCACTTCTATGGTTGCTAAATTACTCCTATGGGGTTGGCCAAGTCGTGAGGCAAAGGAGAGGGGAGAAAAATCATCAAAACCAACCAAAGGGCTGACGGGTTCAATTGGTTCTCCTTTGGCAGATTTTGATCCCTTTGAACCATCATCATGGCTGATTTTTTCAGAACCAAGGTCACTTATTGAATACTTTTTCTGGTGGTAGAAAGTGAAAAGTTGACTGCCAAGTGATCATAAATATGCGGCCCGAAATAAAGTGTTGAGATGGAGGTGTCCTGCTGAAATTTCCAGACTGCCTTCTACAGTTTGTGTCCTTTTGAGAAAGGGGAATAGTGGCCTGAAACCACCATGATTTCTTCCCTACTGTGGATACAATGGTCCTACAGTGGTGGCCAGGTCTTGGTGTATGGTTTGGTTGACAAAAAAGTCGTGAAATCTCCCATTGCAACCGGCGGGTTCACATGGCTTCAATTTGGCAGATTTTTGTTGAGTTTCGGTTTCGGATAGTTTTGGGTGGGAAAAAGTAAGTTATGATAAGTGTTATTTTTATGTGTTTTTTTATCACTCTTTTATTTATGAAAAGTGTCATTTTCCCTTTAGTACCATTGATTCTATTTTATATCTTTATATTTTTATTTATTTTCTTGAATTTGAAGGAATGATAAGATTTAGTGCAAAATGAAAGCATTTTGGTACAAAAGAAGGGACTATGGATCCAGACCAATGAGAGACAGTGAGATCTAAAAAGAGCCGATGAGATTTGGGTGAGGAGCCATGTCCCGTGGGTAGCAAAGAGATTTCTCTCACCCAAAGGAGAGAAGGCTTACCTCTCGGTAGGTGAGTAGATTCACAACTAGAGGGCAAAGACCTGGGGGGGAATACCTGGGTGCGAATGCCAGAAGGCGTGAAGACTTGGCGCCAATATATTTTACCTTCTGGGCGAGAAGACTTGGCAACAAGGTTCTGGGCAGTTAGATTGGGGACTAGTCTAACCGACCAGCTTAAACGTTTGCCTAAACGACATCGTGGGTAACAACTAGAAAAGGCGAGATGAGTCTTTCATCCTTGTCTGGAGTTTTTCTACTCAGTAGGTGAGGAGACGGTCGTGTGGTCTTTGTGACCTTCACACTCGTTCATTTGAGACCTCCACGCCAGTTATATATATTCAGCGCACACGACATTTATTCGATGGGATAACTCATTCCGATTGAGATCAATCTACTGCTGACCACCAAATCCAAGCTTTGCAATCAATCTGTTGGCGACCAAATCCTTTCGAGCTCCGCAATTCAAGTCGCATATCACTGAATCTTCAATTTTAGATAATCTCGTTAATCTTATTTGAATTTGGACTAAGTGCCATGATTATGACTAACCTTACCATCAACCCTAATGATATAAACCCGTGAGAACAGAATCCCTTGAACCCACAATCAATTTGAAAACTCATCCATGAAAGCCAAAATCAAGTCAATGGATGGAGAATCTAGATCCGTTGAGAACTCGTTTCAAGAATCTAGATTATATTAAAATCTAGATCTGTTGAAGAATCTATCTCAATAACCTAGATTATAAGGAGGAGCACCACAAAGGTTGTGATTTGCCTTTGATAAGTTTCGAAAGTTCATTTAAGAACAAGAGGAGATAAACTAAACTCACAATAAATAAATTCATCAAATTTCATAAACTCCCTAACATGAGGCTACAAAGAGTATTTAAACTAAAACCTAATCAAAACCCTAGCCAAAATAAAACCATGTCTTCCAAAACTACCCATAGATGAATAGTGTCGCGGCTATAGTACCGCTGCTACAATACTTCTTTAACTAGTTCCTAAAAAGTAACTTTCCAAATAAGCTCTTGGCCAAAATACAAGGCCTTCCCAAAAACTCTAGTTCACAAGAAATAAGACATATGTGGGTCAAGCATCGTCAAGCCCAATTATTCTAGACTAATTCCTATAACTAATAAAATAAGCCCCTTTAATGAAATAAACAAGTCTAAGGCCTCCAATCACACAATCATAATAATAAGACCTAATTTATGTTGCACTCTTCCATAGCTTGTATCACGTGGATGATCACTGGATCTTCTTCTCTCAAGCTCATCTTGAATATTCAGCTCTTGCTAGACTCATCCTAAGTCGATTGCACCAATCCTTTCATTGTTCTTCTTAGCTCATGATCTTGTAATTGGCCTATCTGAAACTTGCAAATAATCTTTAAGACTAAGCCCACATTGGTTCCCATCACCTAATGTAATTAATAACCCAAACTTAAAAGGTCCTCTTGCCAACTCAAATATCCAAAATTATTCTTATTCTAGAATAGTTCAACTCCTAGTTAATTAGGATTAAGGTTACTACGGTCAAGGCCTAAGGAGCTTTTTAGGCGGGGTGTTATAGCAGTGGAGCTCAACAATAACTCTTGGCGGCCAAGGAACTCCCTATCCTAGGAAAGTGATGGTCCAGGACACTATTAAGGCTAATGAATGGTTTGTGTAGCCGAGAAGCTTTATGACTGATCAACTCTACACCCGAGGAACTCTTTATGGCCGTCAACCATCACTACAAGTAAAAAGCATCAACCATTGCATGGACATGCAATGTGTGGCCAAGCAACATCTCATTGGTCAGGCATCTTCCTGTAGATTTGTACCTCCTTGTGGCTGAGCAAGACTCCCTGTCGCCGAGGGACTGTTGTGGTGAGTAAGGTGGCAAGAACACTTTGGCCATGCAGCTTGTGGCGGGCAATTGGGTGCATCTCTGCTTGGAGCAGAAATGATGACCTTCTTGGCTTCACCCTTCAAGTGGCCAGCTAGTGGCTCAGGCTGAGCAAGAACAGGTGGGTAGGCCGAGCAAGTACTCAGGCCATGTATGATGATGGATGGCTGCCCATGTGCATGGACGGGGAAGAGGTCACCGAGGAACACCCCACCAGATACAGCGTATGCTGGATTCAGAAGAGGAAGTGGTGGTGGTCATAAGATGATGACGTTCCTATAGTTGTATAAGGGAAAAGACTTTTGTAAGAGGTGGTGAGGGGTCCAATAACATGATCTGGTCACGAATAGGGGAGTAAGATTTGTGTAGTCCCATCAGGAATTGAATAACACAAGTGTGTTGGTATCTATCCAAAAGGACTTTCATTGTGCCACAATAACAAACAGGTAATGGGTCGTAGATTGAAAGCTCATCCCACAGAGTTTTTAACTTTCCATAGTACACACTCATGGAATCATGATCTTGAAGAAGACCTGCGAGAGCTTTTTGGAGTTGAAAGATCCGAGGGCCATTTTGTTGGGAAAACCGATCATTAAGATCCATCCATATTTCCTTGGCATTATCTACAAACACAACGCTTGATCTAATAGAAGGGCTGACTGAGTTTAGAATCCATGAGACTATCATATCGTTGCAACACTCCTATGGTTCAAGTAAAGGATCGGATGGGTTTGTTAGTTTCAAAAGAGAAACAGTGATGAACCCAAGTTTGTTTTTCACACTGAGAGACCTGCGCATTGCGCGAGACCAAGTTTCGTAGTTGTCTGTGGTGAGTAGATCCGAAACAAGGGTGATGGCAGGGCTGTCACCATAGTCGAGGCAGAAGGGGTTGACTGGGTCGCTGAGATTTGAATAGTGGGTGAAGGTGTTTGTGTTAAGGTCTGAATGAATTTTGGGAGATGGTGGTGGGGAAGATGGTTTAGGGTTCTCCATGAATACGAGCTCTCAATGGCTCTGTGATACCATGTAAGAAAGTAAAAACAAGAAGAATAAAAACAGAGAGCTGGGTCGATGGAGAAGAAAACTTTTCCTTTGGTATATTATGCTCAATGTAAATTACGTTTGTGGCAAAAGAATGGTATATGTACAAAAAGGAATCATAACCAACTAACAGAATTGTCCGAGCTGTCCTATTGCTAGTTGGTAATTGTAATAAAAGTAAAAAATATAACAAAGAAATAAAACAAATGCAGAAGAATAATTAACGACTTGTAGCTTGACTTGTGTCCTCTAATACAAGTCGTTAATTATTCTTCTGCATTTGTTATATTTCTTTGTTATATTTTTCATTTACTTTTATTACAATTACCAGCTAGCAATAGGACAATTAGGACAATTATGTTAGTTGGTTATGATTCCTTTTTATACATATACCATTCTTTTGCCATAGACGTAATTTACATTGAGCATAAGATACTAGAGGAAAAGTTTTCTTCTCCATCGACCTAGCTCTCTGTTTTTATTCTTCTTATTTTTACTTTCTTACATGGTATCACAGAGCCATTGAGAGCTCGTATTCATGGAGAACCCTAAACCATCTTCCCCACCACCTTCTCCCAAAACTCATTCAGACCTTAACACAAACACCCTCACCCGCTATTCAAATCTCAGCGACCCAGCCAACCCCTTCTGCCTCGACCTTGGTGACAGCCCTACCATCACCCTTGTTTCGGATCTACTCACCACAGACAACTACGAAACTTGGTGTGCTATGCGCAGGGCTCTTCGTGCTTGGGTTCATCACTGTTTCTCTTCTGAAACTGACAGACCCATCCGATCCTTTACTTGAACCAAAGGAGCGTTGCAATGATATGATAGTCTCACGGATTCTGAACTCAGTCAGCCCTTCTATTAGATCAAGCATTGTGTTTGTGGATGACACCAAGGAAATATGGATGGATCTTCATGATCGATTTTCCCAGCAAAATGGCCCTCGGATCTTTCAACTCCAGAAAGCTCTCGCAGGTCTTCTTCAAGATCATGATTCTGTGAGTGTGTACTATGTAAAATTAAAAACTTTGTGGGATGAGCTTTCAATCTACGACCCATTACCTATTTGTAATTGTGGCACAATGAAAGTCCTCTTGGATAGATACCAACGCACTTGTGTTATTCAATTCCTGATGGGGCTACACGAATCTTACTCCCTTGTTCGTGACCAGTTCATGTTATTGGACCCTTTACCACCTCTTACAAAAGTCTTTTCCCTTATACAACTACAGGAACACCATCATCTTATGACCACCAACACTTCCTCTTCTAAATCCATGGCTTTAGAAACCAGAAAGCCTTATCCCACCTCAAAACCCATATCTACGCCTAACTCTCATTCGAAAAGAGAAGACCTTTTCGTACCCACTGCAATATCAATGGTCACTTCGTGGAAAACTGTTTTAAATTTGGTAATGCTGAGGTACCTGCTTGTACCCATTGCAATATGTCTGGTCATACAGTTGAACGATGCTATAAGCTGCTTGGCTACCCCCCAGGCCATAAGTTCTACTCCAAACCTCAGACCTCTGGTGTTCTTGCTAATCAAGCTACTCTCCCTATTAATTCTAACCTGGATGGTGCTAGTAACGAAAGGGTGGGCCAAACCAAGCTGCAGTACCACCAACTTATATCTTTGCTCCAACCCAAAGATACTTCTATTGCTGCTACTGCTCTAAACTCGAGCATCAACTGTCCATCCTCTTTGATTCCACCTTCCTCTTCTAAGATGTCTGGTAGTTCATTTTGCTTATCTTCACACTCACACATTTCATTTTCCAATTGGATTCTAGACATGGGTGCTACAGACCATATGGTCTGTAGCACCTCCTTTTTCACACACATCACCTCACCTGTTTCATACATAGTCACTCTTCCAAATGGTAGCTCAACACCTGTTACTAATATTGGTAATATCAAATTAACCGACAAAATCACTTTGAGTAATGTGCTATGCGTACCATCTTTTTCTTTTAAACTGATTTCAGCAACCAAATTGGCTGCCTCTCACAATTGTGCTTACTTTTCTTCTCAAAATTTTGTTTTATTCAGGACTTATATTCTTGGACAACGATTGAGAAGGGTGAGCTAATGAATGGCCTCTACCATCTACTATGCACAATAGTCCCTCCTTCAGCTTTAACCATTTTCCTTTCACATCATTCTCATCAAGATATTCAAGTTTTTAACATTACTAATCCTGTTACACATATTGTACATGATTCTGACCTTTGGCATTATCGCCTTGGTCACTTGTCTTTATCTCGATTACAATTGATCTCTGATCCTATTGTAAAGAGCCATATTTCAAATATTAATGACAACCTTGCACTATTTGTCCTTTGGCTAAATTTCATCGTCTTCCATTCTCAAACAGCTTTCATGCTTCCTCTCAGATTTTTGAGTTGATACATTGTGACCTTTGGGGCCCTAGTTCTACTATTGCTCATGATGGTTCTAAATTTTTCTTAACAATCGTGGATGATTTTTCAAGAGCAACTTGGTTATATTTACTTGGAACTAAAGCTGAAACCAGAAAGTGTATTGAATCTTTCTACAACTTAGTTAAATCTCAGTTTGGTGTCAAAATTAAAGTTCTAAGAAGTGATAATGGTGTTGTATTTCAAATGAATGATTTTTTTTAATAAAAAGGGCATCATTCATCACAAAACTTGTGTTGAAACCCCTCAACAAAATGATTCCTTTCTGTACATATACCATTCTTTTGCCACAGACGTAATTTACATTGAGCATAATATACCAGAGGAAGAAGTTTTCTTCTCCATCAACCCAGCTCTCTATTTTTATTCTTCTTGTTTTTACTTTCTGACAGACGGGTTAGACAGTCACTGTCGTCAGCTTGGTGGTGGCCATTGGTGGCTCCACAAGCTCACTATTTGGGTAGAGTTTTGTTGGTGTCGAGTAGCTCTTATGGCTTGCTTCACTGGTGGAGGTGTGGAGCTTTGTGGCAATGGAGCCCAACCAATCGAAAACCACCTTTACGGCGGTAGAAATCGCAGGTGATTCAAGCGATGGCTAGTGGTGGCCAAGTGAGTGGTTTTTCGTGCATGGCAGGATGGGCTCAGTTTCATGGGTACCGAGCAGCTCTTGTGTCTTGCTTCGCTGGTGACAACGTGGAGCTTCGCAGTGGAGGAGCCTCACCTGTCGAGGACCACATTTCTGAAGACAAAAATCACCAGTGATTCAAGCAGTGGCTGGTGGGCGCCACTAGAACAGAGGCTCCCATCGAGTGACAACGTGCATCCATTGCCCACCGTGCATGACCTTCAATGCAAGGGACAACCACAACTACAGTAGAAAATGTCGGCGGCCATCTATCTCCCACCTATGTGAGCGGCTGGCCGTCACGGTTCTCCTATGTGCACGATGACATATAGTACTTGTTGTGTGCACCGTGCACGCGGGACGTGCATGCACTGCATGGCACTTTGCACTTGCTTGCCCGCCTGTGTATGTGCACAGTGCGTAGTGCCAGGGACTTGAAATATGCACAATGCCTCTTGAATAATCTAATATGTACTTGCAAGAAACTCTTTCCAAGGGACCCAAGGACCTTGCACCCCAGAATTCTTTACAACTTTATTCCAAACACTCAATACCCATAGGAAAAACTTAACGGACTGAGGAGGATAGTATCAAATGCAAAAGATCCAACTACACTTTTGATCAGGTGAATAGCAAGCAACTAAACAATGCAAAGAAAGATAAAGAAACAACTTCAAGATCATTATTAATAGAAATTCGGAACGAACATAATAATTGTTCCTAGAATGCATATAGTACATACATATACATATACATATACATTTTTGTATGTATATACATATATGTTTATTCAGAGCTCAAAATATTGCAAGCATAACGCTTTTGTTTGGTTTTTTTCCCTTTTCTCGTACAATGTGAAAATGCCAAGAAAAACAAGAGAAACAGAAGCAGAAGGGAAATGGGCTGTGCGGGAAAGGAAAATGTTTGTCCTAAATCTTTAGGCTCAGCCTTAAATTTCATATAGTGGAACACTTGAACTACCCATTTTTGCCGTAGTGGCGCAGGCCCAATGCTAGGCCCAATGCTAGGCCCAAGATCAACAAGGGCACCAGAAATTGGAAGATTTTCATCGCAACTCCTGAAGATTGGTTTTGTAGTTGAGTTGGATTCTGTACGTGTTTCACAGGAACAGCAGGTCTATCAATATCACCAATATAATACTTGCTCATCATATTTTTTGCAGTGTTACTGTGGCCTACAAATTCAAACTCGTCCGTTGCATCCTTTTCTGCAATAATTTAGATTTGTCGTTTAGTTCTCGGTAAGTATTAAACGCGAAAGTCATGCTCTCTACACCATTGATATGATAAAATTTAATTTATAAGAGGATACGAAGCCAGTGATATGAAGAGATTGCTTTACCTGTGGCTGATACCAAAACTTCATCACCGCCCGGATGTTCATGAAGAAATTGGGTGACATCGTACACCTGAGATTGCATTCAAACGTATTAGCAGCCACCAAAATCATCAATGTTTTTCAAATGTCAGACCTTAACAACATACCCCCAACAACATCCAGATATGTCCTACGCATCTAACCCCCGATCCAAACAATTCTTTCAGTTCAAATGATCTCATTAGAAAAGTTCTTTTAGCCTTAAGCTGTGAGAGAGATACACATAATTGAGGCCTCGTTACGTTGCTAGACTTCAGTTCAGATTTAAACATCTTCTAACATCTAAACACAAAATTCTCAAATCATTAAACTCATCTTAACTCAAAATCTCTTTACACATGAGATTCATAATTTTTTTCAATTCTATACATCTTTACACGTGGAACCCACAACCTTTTTCAACTTCCTATAAATACATCTAAACTCATATCAATATCTAAACACATCTAAACTTAATTTAGGTGGGACCCACATAATTCACTCTACCATCTCATCTCACTACAATTTATACTCAGTTCAACTCAGCTCAATATTTGAACTTTGCCTAAACTATCAGATTTTCTTCAACCACAAGCACCAATTAAGATTTGCATTCAAACTTACTTCCTCGTTTCCTCTATTTGCACCCCAAATTTTTCAAAATGCTCTGGATAGAAATGAAAATAATATAAAGTTTGAAGATGAAAATTCAAAATACGTTGTAGTTTGAGGATGTGAAAGGAAATTTTCCCAGTGAAAAAGTTTTTTCAAGTACTAAAGCAACAAGGAGCACTGCACTTTTGCCCACTTTTGCATATACTTTTACACCGTACGTTTTTCAATCTCTTGAGATTTCAAAACCCTACATGTAGCAGTACTGCCTATTAAAAAACAGCCTTTGAAGGTAGCTTACCTTCCCAAAGACGATAATCCAACAGTCGTTTTTGTTATTGTGCTTCACCACCTCTTCAAACGTATAAACTTTGGCCATCTTTGTCCTCACTGCAGAGTTGGATCCCCGATAAACAAACCATAATAAGATTATCATCATGTGTAAATACTAAGGAAGAAAAAAAAAAAAAAACAGAAAATCTCCAAATCTGGCTAAGATTATTTACATGTGTGTGTATGTCTTTTCTTACAAGACAGAGAGACAGATGCCGGGCTTCGAGGGAGAGGAATTAATGAAAGGGGTTGATCGCTCAGAAACCTGAATCCAAACAAACTACATGGGCTGCTGGGAGTGTTAAACCAGTTTATGTAGCTTGGTTCAAAAGTTTGAAGTTGACTATGAGCAAGCATCGTGAGGGTTGGTGGCACAATGTCAATCTGGGGAGCCACCGGCTGTATGTTCAACATTCCACCACTAGCATCACCTTGTTTTCGTGGCTTTATTCTATCTTATCTCTTTCAAGTTTGATTGCCCATCTGTCAAGATCTTTTGAATCAATTTACAATACCTTGATTTCTCACTAAGAAAAGTAATATATATATATATATAGAATATGTATGTATAAGATAAAGGGGGCGCACCTTGTTTGACTCATTTGGTTGGTATTCTAAATCATGTTTTAAACTTTTGCCATTGGACTGACCTAAATTGTTTGACTCAGAAGTTTTTGTAACAACCATAATTAAACGTATAAAAAAACAAAAAACAAAAAGTAACTAAACGTATAATATTATTACGATCTCAAGGGATAAAAGAATTTTGCCAAATAATTGTTCAATATTCATAAAGCTTTTGGATTGACTCTCAACTCTTAAGGGCTTGTTTGGCCCTCAGATGAGACAAAAAAGTTTTCAACTGGTCTCATTTCACCTTATTCTTAAATATAATTTAAATATGAAATTTTTAAACTAATTATTAAAACTTTTTCAAAAATACTCTACACTATGTGTACCCCTTTAGAGTAAAACCGAAGTCGTTCTCTAGTTAGTATGCTAGAGGGATACACAGTGTGGAGTAACTTTTAAATAAAAAATAAAAAATAATTCTAATTTTTTAAAATTTTTAAACAAAAATAATATTAATAAATAATATTTTTACAATATTTAAACTTTATAATATTTTTTATGTAATTTTTTTCTCTTATTTTTTTTTTAAATTTAAAAAATATTCAATTGAAATTATCTTACTATTCTTTATAAATTATATTACTACTATATTACTACTATTGATGATGTTAGAAGTTTCAATCGGTCGATCTATAAAAATATATTAAACATATAGCAAAAGTACTGATATTTTATCATTCCCAAAATTGATATAAATTTCCAATTTTTACCAAATTGAAGTCAACATTTAGGGCCCGTTTGTTTTCGGAGATAAACTCAAAACTATGAAAACCTTAAAACCAGTTTTCGTACGATTAGGAAGTTTCCTGAAAACAAACACAAGTTTGTCACATCTCATTTTCATCTCTTCACTTTATACTGTTGACTATCTTCTACCGTGCGAATCTCGCGTCTATCTCCTCTCTCCCGTAAGTCCCATTTCAAACTCACCAGCCGTGCGAATCTGCTTTCACCCATCCCATCTCAGAAGATTGCGATTCCATCTCTCTCGGGAAAACTGATTCTAGTGCATCCCCCGGCTGCAAATCGTTGCCATTCACATACCCTTCCAAACGACATCTCGAGAAAAGCTCATCTCCACCAAAATTCGAAATCTGTCTGGAATCTGTGAGTCTTGTCGTACGAATCTCCCCTGCTCCCCTACCCATCATCGAAGTGATTGCTTCGAAGTGTTTCTTCTACCCTTTCATTTCTCCAGAAGCCCTACATATAGATAAATGCCGAAAATTGCCAAAACCCCCCCTTCCTCCACCACGGTTAGGTGCTGCAACCGTGGTTTATCTCTCAAAAACAACTGCCATAAACGCTCCCTCACCATCCTCTCCAAGGGCATCACGGGTCCGACAACGAGGTCATACCAGGTAGTGTATTTAATAACCCTCTAATTTTTCTTTGTTTGATATGAATAATTTTTGCAAAAATCTTGTTAATTGTTGGTGATTAGTGCATTGGACCAGATTTGTTTGTGGTTGTCGATCGATTGTTGTGTTCTGTTTTGGGTTTGCATGGACTCGCTTTTGTGTTTGATTTTCAATTGGTAGAACATGAGAAATCAGCTTATCATTGGGCAGATAAAAACCGTATTATCTTGTGGGTTGTCTTTAGTACATGCATTAAAAAACCAGGATGAGCATGAAATACCAAAATGTTTTAGCAAAGTTAAAGTTATAGCCAAAGAAATTTGAGCAGGAAATGGGGAAAATAATATTATTACGGTTGGTAGGCTATAATACTGAACAATGCAAGTGTATTTGAACACTAACTTGGGTCTACTTTGTCAATATCAAAACTGACAGACACAATAGTTGTATTTAGATATGGGAAAAAGTTAGATACAGGCATGTTTAGAGCAACCAAACCCTATAATTATGTATAGCCAATCTCCATTATCATCGCCTACTAACGAGGTTTCAAAACACCATATTAGCTTATATTTGTTACCTCTGAAGAGCTCGAAAGTTCCTGTATTCTGCATGGGGTTTTTAAGCTATGATTAAAAACCCCCTGCATTGACTGCCAACAGGAAGGCAGTAGTGACACAAATAGAAGGACTAGGAAAAGGAGAAGGAAGAATGGAAGTTTTGATTTATAAGGTTATTTGGTTTTGCTTTTTTCATATTTTTAATCATTCATAGGTGATAAAAATTATGGGGCAACATGTCACAGCCATTGATGCATATGAAGTTTAGTGTTAAGGGCTGAATTGCTGAGGCCCAAACCTTTTGTAGTTTAGTTTTGATAAATCTGATAAAGTAGGTTCTGTTTTTGGGTGGAAATGTGTTTTTTTTAACTACTCATATTAGATGCAACAAAATGAAGGTAAGTTGATGTTTTGGACTAGACACCATTTAAGAGGTAGAGGAAAAATTCCTAGTGGACTTACTATCAAGAGCTGGAAACTTGAAATTCAAACTATAATTATACCCAGCTTTAATCTAAATGGTTGGCTGCCATTAACAATAAGTGAAGGACTGATTGGGACTTAAATGGGTGCATTAGTTGAAAGGAATTGGTCTTTCTACATACCCATTTGGGAGAGAAAAAAAATCACTTTGTGCATTATATTAGTCACATTCTCATCTTATTTCAGTATGTAATAATAAAAATAATATTATAGAACATCTTCATTAATGTAGTGGGTAATATATGTCAAGCTCGTATATGATCACGTGAACATGTTTTGGATGCACACGTCTTTATTTTGGATTCCATATTGGCAACAAACTATTTTTAACAATATTGTTAATTTGTTAGCGTTACTACCTACGTTCCTCTCGATTACCTCACCTTCGACAGGTATGACCCACTTCTAAATTAAACAATTTGGATTTCATTTCATCATTTATTTGGCCATATGATATAAATGTCTTTGGATTGAAATATCATATTATTAGCATTTTCAAATGGACTCCGATACCGACATTTCACACGTTGATCCTTTGATTTGGGCGGATGGAATGGAGGATGTCTTCATTGACATGATGTTAGCGGACGCCCTAAATGGTGCATTGAGGGCTGGGAAGATAACTTCTAGGGACCATGCTTCCTATGCTGCACGTCTTACGGCAGTGGGCTTAAGGACGTACGAAACGAGCCAAATCAAGGGGAAAATACATCGGCTTAAGATGATGCAACGACTTTTCACAGACCTCATGCACCAAACTGGTATGGGATGGGACCCCGATACAAAAACCGTTATAGGGAGTGACGAACACTGGACAAATGCCATTAGGGTAATACTTCTCTAACCATGCCATATTTTCATATTACAAAAATAATCCCTTTATTATACTTCACTGTTTCCTGCGGTAATCCCTCCTTAATCTGTTGAATTTAAAATTCCTTATCCAGGCCAAGCCACAAGTAAAGAAGTTTCATACCTCGGGTTGCCCACGATAAGCAGACCTCTGTACCATTTTTGGCGCTGTTGTTGCCACCGGTACACTCCACCATGCGTCCACCCAACCACCACCATCTTCGAACAAGGAGGAGCGTCTTGACGCTGAGATGCGCCATCAGGGCCCAGCACTTGGCACCTAAGGGAACTCTGATTTTGTCTTTAATGGCCCGTCCCAGTTTTCCATGGACATGGGGACACCATCGACTCACTCATCCCGACGATGTCAGAAGGGAGGGCAAAGCAACCATCACGACGAAGAGATATCGAACATGATTGCAGTGATCACGCGTTCGTACGAGGCATGTCGAAAATGTTACGAGGGCAGAGGAGAAGCATCAGGAGAAAAGCGGAGTAGGACCTCCACACATTGCATGGAAAGTGATGACGGTTTCGATTCTTTTTCCCACTGTGTGGCCTTGTTACAAGCACTTCAGCCCCCACTACCTCCCGATGTTTTATCTCGTGCGTTTGATCGCTTAATGAATCCCATGACACAACGAGGATTTTTGGTATTAGATGATGCGCATAGGCACGCGTGGGCATCACATAGTTGAGTGATCGAACTATGCATAGTTGATTAGTGACTAGGATGTCTTGAGTGGTTGATTAATAGCTTTGCTTCGTTGTAATTTTTCATCGGCGTTATGTAATTTGAGTTTGCTGAATACTTGTTAACATTTGTTGGTTTGATGGATATCTTTGGACCAGTTCCATGCACTTTTTTTAATTCAAATCTAGTTGTGATGTTGTGGAATGATGCTTTGGTTATTAATAGTATTGTCTTATGTGTTGGGTAGATCAACAAAATTGTGTTGATGGTTTTTTTCTAAAGTTATTGAGTTTGTTTATATCATTTTTTTCCTGCCTCTTGAATTTATGTCTGATTTCGTGCTCTTCCCAATGACCAGTTGTAGGTTGTTGTGAACGTGATCAACTTTTCACAAAGGCATCTACTCGAACCCCAAAGGTAGAGGTTGCTGCCCCCTAGGTTATGCTTCCTCTCAAACTTTAAATATTTCTGTTATGAGGGATATCATCCCCTTTATACCCCACTTGTCAATGAATGGATGGAAGGAAAAAGCCCAGAATTTTGATGTTAAATATTTTAACACTATTTAAATACTCTTTAAGTTGAAATATTTGGTTGGTTCATTATGTGGTAGGACCTATTACATGTTTTTAATTAAAGATTGACTTCTCTTACAGATTACTGTGTTTTAAAACTGGCTGTTGGAGCTGTTGATTTGTTATTGTGATGTTATTGCAAACAACTTGTCCCTAGGAACATGTTTAGCTTGTGCATATATATATATATATATATATTTGTGTTGGTTATTGTGATTAAATATATTCCATATATATTGCTGAATACGATGTCTTTAATATATTGTTTACACTGCATCTTACTTTGAATCACTACAACACAATTGCTTTTTAGTGACAGTTGGGAAATTGTGACAGTCCCTAGATCGTCACTAAAAGGCATTTTCTGTGACAGTTTTTGGAAACCGTCACTAAAGATAGAATGAGATTTTTTTTACATTTGAACGTATGGGAAATATGCGTTCGAACGTCACATATACGTTCGAACGTTATTGTCTGTTTACGTTGGAACGTAAAATATTTTGGCGCAACCGTTCGAATGTTATTAATTTTACGTTCGAACGTAAAATGTTTGCACCAATGTTCGAACGTTAAGTAATAACATTCGAACGTTCATTGTAAATTTAAATTAAATGACTTTAATTTAAAAATTATGTGATTTTTATTGTGCATAATTTGTGAACAAGTCTAAAAAATTGAATTGTATATATTTATATATACACACTTTGTAATATATAAATATATATTATTGATTTATATATATTTGAAATGCAGTGATTTAGTATTAAAGTTGGAAATTATAACATCAAAGAAGATTAAAAATTGAAATTAAAAAACGATAAAAATATTCAATAATATTTTTCATTACAAATATTAAAAATAAAATACAAAATTTGATAGAATGTAGTAAACAACAGTCAGATGATAACGTTATCCGCAAAAGTCGAACTCCGTACTTCCTCAGTCAAGGTATCAACCTTGTCGTTGAGGATAGTTACACGATGGGTGAGTTCGGCAACAGACGCCGATATAGCCTCGAGCGATCGATCGATCTTATGATCAATATGCGCAGTCAGCTGTGAGATGACCGCATCAACCCAAGCAGGCCGCACATCTCCTGCAGATGTACTCGGCGTATGCTGACTACTACTCCCGACATGACCTGGCTCAGGCTGCGTCGGAGGAACTAGATCCTCTACAGGGGGTGGCTGACGTCCCCTCGCCTGTCCAATGCTACGCCGATGCGTGGTCATGTCGAGGGGGCTCATCTGATCTTTGACCCGCTCCTCTGGCTGGGTCGGCACTCCCCGTGCAAGTAATAGTCGGCTGATGAGGACACCATATGGGAGATTATCCGTGGAGACGATGCTGCCTCGTAACGGATCCTCTCAAAAATGTGCAGTGGCAAATCTATAGGATCTCCACGTGCCACTCGTATAAAAAATTGTGCCCGAAGCCGACTAAATGTGGTTTTATGAGCCACAGGATCGACATTTGTTGCAACAATAAGGTGCAACATGCGGAAGAAATGCAGCAGATGGTTCTGGTTGAAGGCGTTCTTCCGCTCGATCTGCATGCGATCCCTCCCGGTGAGGATGTAGAAATCCTCGTCTCGGTCATCATCCCGAGCCTCGACGCCAGTATCCTCAGCCTCTGACTGGCCTGCATCTCTGGCTGATGCTGGCTCACATCCCCGGCCAGTAGATGATGTAGAAGTGCCTACATCCTCACGGGGTGTTGAGTGTGTAAATGTCTCAACTCCTCGATGAATCCCGAGGTGCTCGCCGATGACATCTGCCGATACCTCAATGGAAACACCGCGTACAGTCACGGTGTGAGAGGATGCATCCGGAGGCATGTCACACATCCCCATATAGAATTCTTGAACCATTGAGGGGTATACCTTCCCCCTCAATGTGCAGATATTTCCCCAGCCTCTACTGAGGAAAACATCTCTTAGGTTCGTCTGCTGCCAACAGAGTTCGTCGAACTCATTAATTAAGACCTCTCTCTCTACCATAACAGTACGAGCTCCGATACGGGCAGTGTCCGACGTGGCTCCTTCCCTCCCTCGTTTTCGTGTATGCAGTGGAAGAGCCATATCCTGAAAATAGAAAAGGAAAAAAAAATTATTTACAATAATGCATTTTTTTGTATTAATTTTAAGATGCTCTACATTAACGTTCGAACGTTTTATCTTTAACGTTCGAACGTTAAAGATAAAAACGTTCGGACGTTAATTTATACGTTCGCACGTAAAATAATGTAAATAAATTTACGTTCAAACGTAAAACAAATACGTTCGAATGTACAGATGTACGTTCGAACATAAGCAGTAAACAAATACGTTCGAATGTACGTTCGAACGTATTTGTTTTACGTGTGAACGTAAATATGAACGTCCGAACGTCGAAGCATGAATAATGTAGAAAATCACTACGTTCGGATGTTATAATTAAACGTCCGACCGTATGTGATTTACGTGCGAAAGTAAATATTCACGTTCGAACGTATGTCGTTTAATAATATTCACGTCCGAATGTAAGACGATTAACGTTCGAACATGGAAGCCGTAACGGCTCTGTAATTTAAACGTCGTACGTTCGAATGTCTTGGTGAAACGTTCGAACGTTTCGACGCAGAATGGCTGAGTCGACTCAGCCATTATTGAAATCTCGAAAATTTCTCTACAAGGTTCTAAATGCCGAAATGTCACCATGTAAATGAAGTATACACTTCAAGAAACATTTCTACGGTGACTATTCGGCCAATGACTGGCCGTGGTGGCCGGAAAATGAAGTTGAAAATCCGGTAACACTTATCCGGTTTTAAACAAAACTCAATCCAAATCTCAATCTAAATCTCAATAAAATACATGTTATTTGCATAAAAGATGAATGCCTACCTTTTAGTGACGGTTGTGGCGGAGTTGACGGCGGCGGTGACGGAGGCGTGGCGGCAAAGAACGGAGAAGACGATGGATACGTAACCGAATGTCGTTTCGACGTTCGGTTTTGGCCTTATATACACAGAACGTTCGAACGTACTTATTATTACGTTCGAACGTTTGTCAATTTAATTTCCAAAATTTTATCTATAATATATTATATTATAAATGTTTAAGTTATATATTAGGATGTTATATAATATTATTGACAATTAGATTATTGGTTTTTTTGTGAGTGCTTGTTATATTTATAAAGTTTAGCAATATGTTTATACATGTTGTTGTGATTTTATGCTTACTCTTGAAATAATTGTGATTATTGTTTATGAATTTTGTGAATAGTTTATGAGTTTATGGTGTTTATTGATGAATTAATAAGTAACAATTTAATATAAATTATTGATTTATATATATGGTATAGTTTATATATTATATACGTTGATGTTCTCATTTAAAGTATATTATGCTATCATACTATACAATGTTATTGATGGTTATAGATATATAAAATGTAGTATATATATTATACTATAAGTTAGTATATAATAAAGAATTTAATAAGTAACAATTTAATATAAATTATTGATTTATATATATGGTATAGTTTATATATTATATACGTTGATGTTCTCATTTAAAGTATATTATGCTATCATACTATACAATGTTATTGATGGTTATAGACATATAAAATGTAGTATATATATTATACTATAAGTTAGTATATAATAAAGAATTTAATAAGTAACAATTTAATATAAATTATTGATTTATATATATGGTATACTTTATATATTATATACGTTGATGTTCTCATTTAAAGTATATTATGCTATCATACTATACAATGTTATTGATGGTTATAGATATATAAAATGTAGTATATATATTATACTATAAGTTAGTATATAATAAAGAATTTAATAAGTAACAATTTAATATAAATTATTGATTTATATATATGATATAGTTTATATATTATATACGTTGATGTTCTCATTTAAAGTATATTATGCTATCATACTATACAATGTTATTGATGGTTATAGATATATAAAATGTAGTATATATATTATACTATAAGTTAGTATATAATAAAGAATTTAATAAGTAACAATTTAATATATATTATTGATTTATATATATGGTATAGTTTATATATTATATACGTTGATGTTCTCATTTAAAGTATATTATGCTATCATACTATACAATGTAGTATATAGTTATAGATATATAAATATAAAATGTAGTATATATATTATACTATAAGTTAGTATATAATAAAGAATTTAATAAGTAACAATTTAATATATATTATTGATTTATATATATGGTATAGTTTATATATTATATACGTTGATGTTCTCATTTAAAGTATATTATGCTATCATACTATACAATGTTATTGATGGTTATAGATATATAAAATGTAGTATATATATTATACTATAAGTTAGTATATAATAAAAAATTTAATAAGTAACAATTTAATATAAATTATTGATTTATATATATGGTATAGTTTATATATTATATACGTTGATGTTCTCATTTAAAGTATATTATGTTATCATACTATACAATGTAGTATATAGTTATAGATATATAAAATGTAGTATATATATTATACTATAAGTTAGTATAGTAGGAATCGTACGTTCGAACGTTAAACTAAGAGGCGGGAATTTTCCCGCTTGATTAAGGTATCTGTGTGATTATTCAGACGTTCGGACGTTTATACTATACGTTCGAACACCAAATCTGTTAACGTTCGAACGTTAGTTAAATTAGTGCGGGAGATTTCCCGCTCAAATATGGTAACACTTTCATAAAATGTACGTTCGGACGTTTAAGTTAAATGTTCGAACGTTTATCTATAAATTTACGAACGTTCGAACGAAAAATTGTGATACATTCGAACATAAAATGAGGAAAGTGTGGGAACTTTCCCGCTAGATTTTATGTTATATCATAAGAAGGGTACGTTCGAACGTGTATTGTAAACGTCCGAACGTGCTGGGCGGGAATAATTTTAGAATATAACGTTCGGACGTAAAACTTAAACGTTCGAACGTTTAAACTAATAATTTTAGAACTTAATCAGTACGCGCACGGGAGGAAGTGCATCATTTCTTCTTCTCCCGTGCGCGCAACAGAAAGAGAGGGTCCTGCACACAGAGAGAGAGAGAGAGAGAGAGAGAGAGAGAGAGAGAGAGAGAGAGAGAGAGAGAGTGAGTGAGTGAGAGAGAGAGAGTTAGAGTTAGAGAGAGTTGAGTTAGAGAGTGAGAGAGAGTTGAGTTTTGGTAAGAAAATATTTTTATTTCTTGTCTTTATTTAAATTTTATGATATTTATAGAATGTGTTTTTGTTATAGAATATTTCTAATAAGTTAGTGTTGTATTTTTTTGAAGGATTGCTTGTTTTGGGAAGCTTGAAGATTTTGATTTGTAAGAGGATATTGTGAGTGCTAGGTATATTTCTAAACTTTATCAATATGTTGTTGTGATTTGATGCTTACTCTTTATCATATTGTGATTATTGTTTGTATAGTTTGTAAATAGTTTGTGAGTTATTTTAAATATGTTGTGATATAAATTTGAAATATTGTGTTTATTATTAGAAATATATTGTCATTAGGCTTTGTTAATACATGTTTATTGCTTACTCAAGTTTAGAAATATGTTAATACATGTGGCATGTTATTTTGTGAATATATTGTGAATTATTGTGAATATGTTGTGATATGGATTTGAAAAATTGTGATAATAATATTTGAAATTAAGTAATAACAAATAAAAGTAACTCTTTAAGAATTATAATAATTAAAATTATGGTATAACCATTGAAATTTAAGTATGATAATTAAATATCTATAATAATATTTGAAATTAAGTAATAACAAGCATAAAAGTAACTCTTTAAGAATTATAATAATTAAAATTATTGTATAACCATTGAAATTTAAGTATGATAATTAAATATTTATAATAATATTTGAAATTAAGTAATAACAAGCATAAAAGTAACTCTTTAAGAATTATAATAATTAAAATTATTGTATAACCATTGAAATTTAAGTATGATAATTAAATATTTATAATAATATTTGAAATTAAGTAATAATAAGCATAAAAGTAACTATTTACGAATTATAATAATTAAAATTATAGTATAACTTTTGAAATTAAGTATATCAATTAAAATTATACTTTAAGAATGATGATCTTGTACACAACGAGGGAATATTATCTTGAAGAAATGTTGGAATTTTAATTTAATTGCTTGACTGTCATAGTCTCTCCGGCCTTGAGAGTTGTCAAGGTCGGACAGTTTGTGACGGTTAAGTAATTAGACTAAAATTTAAACATTTCTTCAAGATAATTCTCCCTCATTGTGTACAAGGCACGAAACTTAGGGTCACATAATTATCTTCCATCTCTCTTTAATTTAACAATATAACACTACTTGAAGGTGACATTGTTAATGTAAACAACATGGAGACATTGTTAGTATGATTTTTTGCTAGATGCGTGTGACATTGCATAAATACCCTTAGACCCGTTCGGGAATCAGTGTACATTTATGTGTCCACTGATTCCTGAATTGTCCAGTGTGGACAGTTTGAGATTATATTATCTGTATTACACATTTTTGTTACTCACTACTTTCCACGTTTAATATGAAGTTTCGGTATCTTCTTCTATTGTTCTTCGGGTATACTGTTCGTAGGGTCACAATCCCGATATTTGAACATGTATACTTGGAGAATTATGGGGAGGTGCTGCCGGAATTTCTACTAACGTGGAAAATTAGTAGAGTGACGAGATTTGTGTAATATGGAGAATATAATCTCGAATGGGATAGGACCAACTACCTTATCAAAAAAGTAATGAGAATTGGAGCATGACATGCATGTGAATTTTCAATGTACGTGTTATTAATATATAGATGTTTTTAGAAATTGTCAAAAATTGGATGCGTCTGGACGATAGACTTGGAAAGGATTACGTACCCTATGCATGTGGAGTAAGAACTTTCATTGATTTTGCACGGGCCTCTGCTGATAGTCGTGGTTACATTAAGTGTCCATGTCGAGGGTGTAAAAATTTGTGTGCGATAGGATTGGATGAAGTAGAGCGTCATATATTTGTGAACGGTATGGATCTGGGGTATACGCGATGAGTACTGCATGGTGAGCCGTATGAAGGGTCAGCAGATGTATTGGTCGATCATCACAATTATTTACGGCACATGGATGATGATTATGAGCATGATGAGATGGAGGAGATGTTGGGTGACATTGGAGCTGGGATGTTTATGGATGAGGTTAACGACAATGCCTCAAGTGGTGGATCAGGGACTGATTGTCAAAATTTTCCTTCACTGTGGGAAGATGCAAAGCGCGAGCTTTACCCAGGTTGTACAAAACATTCCAAAATGTCGTTTATTGTGCGGTTGCTTCACATAAAATCATTGTGTGGGATGTCGACGAAAGCAATAAACATGGTATTGGACTTATTTAACGAGGTGCTTCCCGAAGGGTCTGCATTGCCTAAGAACTTTTATGAAGCGAAACAGTTGAGAAAGGGATTAGGATTTGAGTACAAGTCCATACATGCATGCAAGAATGATTGTGTATTGTTTTGGAAGGAGAACGAGGAGATACAAGCATGTCCTGTATGTGGAGAGTCGAGGTGGAAAGGTAAGAAAAACGTGCCGGTTAAGGTGTTGCGGTATTTTCCCTTGAAACCTAGGTTGCAAAGACTATATATGTGTAAGAAAACAGCTCATGATATGAGGTGGCACGAGGAGAAAAGAGTTAAGAATGACGGGTATATGAGGCATCTAGCTGATTCACTTGCGTGGCAGTCTTTCGATAATCAGTATCCAGAGTTCGGGTTAGAAGCTCGGAACGTGCGCCTGGGACTCACAACCGATGGATTCAACTCTTTTGGAAATATGAGTACAAGTTATAGCACTTGGCCCGTGGTATTGATTCCGTACAATCTTCCACCATGGAGGTGCATGAAGGCGCCAAACTTTTTGTTAACTTTACTCATCCCTGGCCCTAGATCACCTGGAAATGATATTGACGTATTCATGCAGCCGTTGATTGAAGAGCTGAAAGAGTTATGGGAAACAGGAGTTAGAACTTATGATGCATCTAAGTCGACATCTTTTCAGATACATGCTGCGGTAATGTGGACCATAAATGATTTTCTGGCATATGGGAATCTTTCCGGCTGGAGTACGAAAGGGAAGTTAGCGTGTCCGATGTGTAATAAAGAAACTACTAGTGAGTGGCTAAAATTTTCTCGATAGTTGTGTTTCATGGGTCATCGACGTTATTTACCAGCAAATCATGCATGGAGAAGAGAATGTGCCAAGTTTGATGGGAGAGTAGAGGATAGGATTGCACCAAAAGAGTTGTCTGGAGAAGAGATAGTGGAACAACTGCAACATATTAGAGCGAACAATTTTGGCAAAGGTTGGGGAAAGAACAAGAGAAAACGAGCCGTATCAGAATTGAATTGGACAAAGCGTAGTATTTTTTTTTATTTGCCGTATTGGTCGTCATGCAAGTTGCGACATAGTTTGGATGTAATGCACATAGAGAAGAATATTTGTGATAATATACTGGGTACATTGATGAGTATTAACAAAAAGACGAAAGACACGATCAAGACGGGGAAAGATCTTGAGAGAATGAGAATTAAACATAATCTGCATTTGTGGGTGGAAGGCAACAGGGTGGTCATGCCGCATGCATGTTTTACGATGACGAGGGAGGAGAGGATTGATTTCTGTAAATGGTTGCAAGGTGTGAAGTTGCCAGATGGTTATGCTTCAAATATTGGTAGATGCGTGAGTCCTGATGATTGGAAAATCAATGGATTGAAAAGTCATGATTGTCACGTATTTTTGCAGAAGTTATTACCTGTGGGAATTCGTGGGAAGCTGACATCTAATGTACGTGTCGCCATATCTGAACTATGTATGTTTTTCAAGGATTTGTGCGCTCGGGTAGTAAATCGAGATGTGTTGTCGAAATTGGAAGAAGACATTGCTACTATACTATGTAAATTCGAGCAGATCTTTCCACCATCATTTTTTGATGTCATGGTCCATTTAGCAATACATTTACCGCGAGAGGTACTTCTGGGTGGACCGGTGCAGTTCCGTTGGATGTATCCAGTTGAAAGATATTTGGGTCGATTGAAGCGCACTGTTGGGAATAAAGCCAAAGCTGAGGGTTCAATAGCAGAGGCTTATATACACGATGAATGGTTAACATTTTGCTCTCTATATCTTCGTGGTGTTGAGACACATTTAGTCGTCAAGAGCGAAATGCTGATCTTGCTACTCCGCCTCCTCGTGAGCTATCAGTGTTTTCCCAGAATGTACGACCCTTGGGTGCACAAACAGGTTACGATTTAATTGATGGAGAGTTGGGTAAAGTTCGGTGGTATGTGCTAAATAACTGCCGAGAGATTGATGATTATCTTAGGTATGTCATTTAATTTATTTGAATAATTATAGTTTTCTTTAAATTAATTAGAATTGTTGTGCTCAAAATATACTTCTTTTGCAACATGTTATAACAGTGACCACATGGACAAACTTAGAACGGAAGGTGTAGAAAATATAGAGGCAAAACACGAGGAAGAATTTCCCGAATGGTTTGAAGAACGTGTATGAACTAAAATTATAAATATGTTATATTGTGAAATTTTTAACTCTGGATAATAAAATAATAAATATATACTATTTCAATTTTTAGATTTTGGAACAACGTGCTCGTGATCCCGGATCAATTTCTTCTGAATTGTATGCATTGGCCCGTGGTCCCTCAAATAGAGCACTTCGATATACTGCATGCACGGTTCGAGGTTATAGATTCCATACTTTGGACCGTGAACGTAATAGAAAGACTCAAAACTGTGGTGTGTTGGTCGAGGGGAGTCATGGAACAGATGATATTGACTATTATGGTGTCATACGTGATATTATCGGATTGAAATATCTGGGTGGGTCTGTAACATATGTCTTCAAATGTGATTGGTGGGATCTAGGCGGTGGTCGGGTTTCGATACATAGGGATAATCACTTTACGAGTGTCAATACTGCATCTAAATGGTACGAAGATGATCCATTCGTATTGGCTTGTCAAGCTACCCAAGTCTATTACTTGATTGATCCAATGAAAAGTGCTGATGAAGATAGTGGGGAGATAACTTGGCGAGTCGTACAAAAATTTGTTCCTCGAAATATATATGAAGCAGGAACGAGTGCAGATTACGAGAATAGTGGAGATGAAGATGACAATCCGATTGTTGAGGCATACCAGGAAGATGGAGAGGGTATTAACTTGTTTGTTGACCTCGGTGCACTCAAGTTGCTCCCCTTGTGTAGAGATGATGTCCCACCCGTACATCTCGACCCGTCTGTATTAAATGATCATTCAATTCAAGTCAGTTTGGAGGAAGATGAAGAAGACGAGTCAGAAGATGAATACGAATCAGAATCCGGGCAGGAGGTGGATAAAGATGATGAAGAAGAGGTGCATGATGATGATGAAGATGTTATTGATGGAGATTCTGAAACAAGCATGGAAAATTCATCTGAAGAATAAAAGTACTAAATATTTTATTTATATAGGTGACTATAAAATATCTTAAATTTTCATAATTTCTTCTAATTAATTTTCTTTGATATAATTAATTATTTTAAAGAATGCCGCCAAAACGACAACGAAGAAATGTGCCTCCGCCAAGTCCAAGTCCTGAATCCATTGAGGACTCCCCACTCGAGGAATCCATTCCTGAAGATCAAGCTAACACAGAAGAGAACAACAGCCAGTCGACACCTACCAGTAAGGAAATATTGTCGTTGATAATTATATATATAGTTAATACTTTTTTCTCAATAACTATATAATTATAATTATAGTATATCTATTATTATCATGTAGTTCATGCATCTTGCACGTCGCGGTCGTGGCTATACACGTGGAATCTCTCTTGAAAAAAATAGAAGGCACGGTAAACTGAAGATCACAATTCCTGATAATTCCACTGGAGGAGTGGATGATAGTGCAGCAGCGCTTTCCTCCTATATTGGCACAGTAGTTCGAGCTTATGCTCCATTTTATGTGCGCTCATGGCGAGATGTTCCGAATGAGATTAAGGAGCACATTCGAAGTCGTGTGCTGGTGAGTTTACTTTTCAGTACATTTTTTTCACTTAGATTAATATATTATATTTTTTACCTGATTCCCTTGTTAGGATGAATTCGACCTCGACTTTAGCCGTAGCGAGGATTTGAGAACCGTGAATGAGTTGATGGCTACACTATTCCGACGTCACAAAGGACGATGTCATGACCACTTCAAGAAGTTTGAGACGTTGGAAGAGGCTGCGCAGTCTCCTTTTCAGCAGATGAAGTTAGATGATTGGAGAAAGTGTTGTGATCTTTTCGCATCTCCAGATTATCAGGTATTTTACATTTATATCTTTTAATTATTTACATTCATATTCGTTTTATACATTATATGTATACATATTACAATTAACATTTTAAATATATTTTGTAGCACTTGAGTTCTACAAATGCACAGAATAGATCCGTTCTGACTGTCCACCATCGTGCCGGTTCAAGGTCATTCCACCGTCTTGCTGAAAAAATGGTAATTAAAAAATTATAGAATTCATTTATTTTCCTGATATTCTTTCTGATAAGTACTAACATTATCTTTTTAAAATTGCTAATATTGTCGCTTTGTTAGAAACGTGATGATCCTGAAAACTTTTCCCTCATTCATGTCTATGCTGCTGCTCACACTAATGAGCATAGTGAGTGGATGGATCCTGTCGCTGCAGATAATTATGTAAGCAGTGTTAATTTTGTTAAATAAATTTTTTATAGAACATTTTAATAGTTTATTTCTTATTTCTATTTCTTTTAATACGTTACTAATTATTTACGATCATTACCTTTTAAATTGCAGAACAAAATGTTGGAGATGCAGTCGACTTCTGCGGAATCCTCTCCTAGTGACATAGACATATTCACCCAAGTGCTCGGGCCGCAGTCTAGTATGGCAAGAGGTTTGGGACGATCTATCAAGCATAAATGTTCATCCTCCTCAACCTCATCGGCTTCACAAATTAATAATTTTACAGCAGATTTAGAAGCTGCACGGCGTGAGAATGAGTATATGAGGTCGAGACAGCAAGAGTTAGAGTCTCTCTTAGAACGACAGTCTCATTTAGAGACGCGTTTGCAGGACCAACAGAGAGACCAGGAGGAAAGAATACGCAGTGAAGTGCAAGAGCAAGTGCAACGAGAGATGATGGTGCAAATGGAGCGTGTTATGTCGTTGCAACAGAATCCCCGTGGGCGAGGGAAAAAGAAGAAATAAATTTTATCAATATTTCTGACTAGTTTTAATATCTAATTTTGTACTTTTATAAGACATTGTTACTTGTTAATTGGGTATGTAATATGATACAATTGGTATTTTGTTTTTAAATTTTATTAAAATAGAATTTCTGATCTGTACGTTCGAATGTAAATAAAAATCGTTCGAACGTTGGTTCACACTATAACAAACGTTCTAACGTAAATACAATTGAATCGTTCGAACGTTAAACCGACTAACGTTCGAACAAAGAACATGCATTCGGACGCTCCTTCGTTTACATTCGAAATAACGTCCGAACATTAAACGCGCTACGTTTGAACATTTACGTTTACGTTCGAACAAATATTCGAACGTTTATTGTAATTAACGTTCGGACGCATTGACATTAGAACGTAAATATGATACGTTCGAACGATATCCAACAAACGTCAACTTCTCTCATTCGAACGCCAATCGGTCGGGTATAACGTCCGAACGTTTGATTTTACGTCCGAACGTGATTTTCTGTGACAGTTCATAACCGTCACAAAAAAAGGAACGTTCAAAGGTTGTACCGAACGGAACACTTCCAACCGTCACTAAAAATATTTTTTGTGACGGTTGAACAGTAAACCGTCATCAAATGTTTTCTGTGACACACTTTAGGTGACGGTCATGGTGACGGTTTCAAACCGTCACCAAATATGTTTAGTGACGGTTTGCCATTTTTTTGTGACAGTTTCCTCTGTCACAAAACACACATTCTGTTGTAGTGTTTACTCGAATTATGAAAGCATATATTTCAGGGAAATTTATAAACAAATATATTTCAAGGTTACATAAATATAATCACCCAATTTTCCAATATATATATATATATATAATCACCCAAATTTTCTAATAATAAAAATCGGATATATTATATACACAGTAAAAAAAAAAGGATTTGGAGCACCAAAACACTTATATAAAAACAAAAATAATATTTGCAGTTATAGAATGCACAAGTATCGCGCATTCATTTTGAAAAAAATGAGTAAATATAATATCAATATGAAAAAAAATTTTAATAGTAAAACTTACTCTTTTTAAAAAAG